>NC_081195.1:13319016-13960266 GCF_902713425.1 Acipenser ruthenus | reverse complement strand
CTTGATGAGGTCACAGAGCTTTCCTGTGCGGGGTTTCTCAGCCACGACTAAAGCTTGAATCCAATCAGTGGGCTCGGTAACCTTGGTAATGATCCCTGACGCTTCTGTGCTTTCCAGCTCCTGTTTGAGGCGACTGCGGATTGCTAGTGGAACTCCTTTTGGCGGTCACACAACAGGGGTGACTGTTGGGTCGAGGTGGAATGTGCATTCACCTGGGAACAGTCCTATTCCTTTAAAAACATCAGCATATTCAGCCATAATCGTATTTTTTACATTTTCCGTTGCAGCCACAGACAGTACTAACTTGATGAGCTCAAGATAAAGGCATGACTTTAGCCCTAAGACTGGTGGTGCCTGGGTGTCCACAACATAGAACTCCAGCAATAGTGTGGTATTTTTGTGCTTGCATTCTAGCTGACATTTGCCTTTGACTGTTAGTTGTTCACCTCCATAACCGGTGAGGCGTTGTTTAGTGCATTCTAATTGGCCTTTGGGACAGAGGCTGTGGTATTTGCACTCACGTATATCATTTACTTGGGCTCTAGTGTCAACTTGAATTGCACATTACTTGCATTTGGCCCTATTAGTATGTCAGCAAATTATTGCTCCAAATTAGAATGGTCTACTTAATTACTAACAGTATCAATGAAAAGCTCATCGCACTCCAGATAGTTTTTGCCCTTTTCATTCTGTTGAACTGCATGTACTGGTTTACTTGAGCCAGACCTGCATGCTTTTGCAAAATGATTAAGTTTTTTACATTTAGCACAACGGCGACCTCTTGCCGGGCATTCTTCATTGCCTGCATGTTTTCCTGCACAGTAGCTGCATGTTCTGTGTTTTATAACACATGGAGGTGCTGCTATCGTTTTCTTTCGGTGGGGTTTTGTGAGGGCCTTGCTTTGCTGACGCATACTTAGTTGCGTATTTCTTCCCCACTGCATGAACTTCTTTATCGTCAGATTGTTTACTGCTCGTGTTGCTGCTACCCATGGATTTCAGTTGGGCCTGCGCTATTTCGTGAGATCTTGCTACATCTATCGCTTTTTCTAAGGTAAGTTCTGGTCCTTGGTTTAAAAGTTTTTCATGAACTTTCGGCGAGTTGGTAGCAAATACGATGCAGTCCCTGACCATCTCGTCACTATTTTGATCGTTGCAGTCCTTTACTAGCATTTTGAGTTCTGTTACGAAATGCTCAAATGTCTTGGTTGCTCCTTGTACATTTTCTTGAAATTTCTATCTGGGGAAAATCGGGTTAGCTTTAGGCATAACATATGCTTCATACTGATCGTAATAAGTTTTCAGTACTTTAGCATCGTCTTTGCTGAAGTTCCAGGTATTGTAGTTGTCCCATCCCTTTTTGCCAATCCAGAGTTTTGATAGGCTGGTAACTCGACTCCTGTGTGTCACATAATTCGTTCATTGGATGAATCAAAAGAACCGATTCAGACGAGACTCTGATCCGATTCCCATGATTCACTGTAATGAGTCCTTCAAAAAGAATGAATCGTTCACAAACTGCACATCACTAGTCCACATAATTTCATCCACAAAATGATGTACATATATATACATTTGCACTTCAATGACTGTGATGCTTATTTACATTGCCACATCACTATGAGTTTGATAGAAGTACCTGTGCATGCTTCCCTCTTGGTGTAGGCATGTGTGGTGTTTTATTTGGGCCAGTACTTAATGTTGTGGCAATAAAAATGAACTACCAGACTGAAAGAAAAGGGCTCTACCTGAAACCTCTGCGCACCTGACCAGCAGGGGTCACTGAAGCATGATGAGTTATCAGCAGACTGTTTATTTCTAGAACTCTTCGGGAGTGCAAACGCCATTGCTACTTGTGAGTCCCCACAGCTTAGATCAGCAACATAACGGTGAGTAGGATTCTCAAACCCTGGAGCTACCCAGTGGCCAAATATGATAAAAGAATTTGGTGATCAGTACGGAATTATACCGTACATGCTGTAAATGTTTATTGTATCAGGCAAAAAAAAACATTTTATATATGTTGTCCTTTTTAAATATTAAAAACGTGTGTAGATACTATTACAATATATGTACCAGTATAGACAGTCTGTTGCTTTCTTGTCCAACAAGGGGGAAAGGGGCTGTGTCAAAGTTTTATTGAGGACTTTTTATTATTCATGCTTTTGTTATTTATAGAACTACTAATCTTCATTATAAGCTGTACCAAGTTTTGATTTATTTTGAACACATAACCTGGAGCTCTTTCTGCAGTTTCCAAGAGGTAAACAATCTCAAATACATGTTTAAAGACCCAGTATTACATCCATATAAGTTATAACAATGCCTGCAAGATGTATTGGATCTTGCAGTGCCATTTCTTATCTTCCTGGATAACTTGATAATACTTTTTCAGCATTATGAACTGCTTTGGGCAACTCCGATCTATTCTGAAGCTGGGTGGTGTGTCTACATTTATGCCTGCTGTCCCAGAATTAGTGTCTTTCCATGTAAATCGAAAAGGAAAAAAAAACATTTAGGATCCGTTCAGGTAACCCAACTAGAAAGCAGGTCTCTCCGAAATGGGAAAACGAGAGAACATCATGAAAATCGTTTTTAGTTAAGGTATAATTGTTTATAATCAAAACAGAATGCATAACTATACTGGAACTTTAAGAAAAGTGAAACCTACGTTGTATATTGGCAAGTTAACCTGAAAGGAAAATAAGCCATCATATTGTTTTATAATGGAATTAAACTTTCAATGTACAGTATATACTTTCATTAAAAAGAACATGTATGTACAAAAATGTATTTTATATAGAACTAAATCCTGTTGATGACCTGTGTTAGCCATTGGCGAGAGCTCATTCTCAAAAAAATATTTTCATAAAACTATATGGGGAGGTGATCAGCTGATGCTAGTGTGGTGGGTGTGTGTGTGTTTTTACATATATATATATAAATAGTTAAAACATTCTGCTATTTTATTTTTTATTATTATTATTTTGAGTAAATTACTATACAGTACATACAAACAAATAACAATAAAAATCTCATTTGTCAGGATCCCCCCCCCCAAGCAACAACAACTAAGTTTGCATTGCAACATATGTTCATTTTCTTACAAATATATGATTTCTGATTTCTGACTGACACGGTCCCTCACATATTTACAAAAGCTTCATTTACAAATAATTTTGCTTGCAACTGGAAAGACAGAGAAATGTAAACGTGTTATTCGGCAGATATATATTTTCTTCCAAATAGGTTAATAAATAGATGAAAAAGTGTATTATTATTATTTCTCACTTTAGTAACAGACGTGATTGCACAGTTATGTACAGCTTAAAGTCCCAATGGGAAAGATAACAGTGGTCATTGTTAAAAAAGCAAGGAAAATTCAAAAGCACTAAATGATGACCAAAAGAGATAGATACTTCTAGCAAGACATTCACCTAGAAGTATTATTAGTGGTATATATCATGCATATAATCCAAAAACATGTCCATTTCCATTAAGTGCAGTTATTCTTTACTGCAGTGTAAATACAAGTAAGGTCTGCTTCTATTAATTGCTTAGGTCAAGTATGAGATGTTCATAAATCTGCGTTTGTCCCTTAAAACTAGAAGCCAGCAGAAACTCACGGTTGTCAATAGAAACGAGTGTAAAAGCCCTTGGAGCCTGGATATTTAACTCCTGGAAGTTAACAAACTGGCTCTTCTTCACGTCCCAGCGGTAGACTTGTGTAAAGGAGTAGTCACTCCCGAGAATTGCGTACTGCCAGTTGTTCACAGCAAAAGGCTGGAACACCATTGATCCTCTAGATGGCATCGTCTGTATCTCCAAAAACATAGAGCCATCCCACTTCATCACTTTGGAGTCCCCAATAAACCTGGTGAGGCAGATGTACAGGTCATTCTTCACTTTGAAATGCTTGACTGCAAAGACGTCTTCCATTTCTGGAATGTCCGTACGCCTATCAAACAATTTCTGGGATTTGTTCCACTGATAGATAACAGGGCGCTGGGAGCTGCTCGACAGAATCAAGTGTGGTTTGTTGGCTATTTCGAGATATTCCACATCCGTATCTCTGTACCAAGGATGGAGGGACTGATGGGAGTAGAATCCGTTTCCATTCCACTTGTACACTGTTGTAGAACCTGCTTTGGAACTGTCGGCAATGACAAAGTATGAGGTGCCATCGATTGTAAAGGTTTCCACGTCGTTAGGCTTCCTGATTTTGAGGATGTCAATATCCTGGATTTTGATGAACTTGTTAGCAGAGTTGTCCCGTTTGTAAATGTGGGAGCCTCCAAAAAGCTGGGCAACAATGATAAACAGCTGAGTGTCTATCACCATTGGTTTGCAGACGATCATGGAAGTGCCTTCAAAAAAAAGTATACAAGACATTTAATACTGTACGTTGTATGAGCTAGTAAAAGGGGGAATAACAAAGCCTCTGAAACAATTCTTACATTGCGTTGGCATTTTTAAAAAAAGTAGTTTTCCAGATGTTGTTTTAACTTTTACTCAGATTAAACAATCTATCCTGCCACATCTACAACACTATTGGTGGGTTTCATCGACCCTGATAAGCACTAATCCTGAAGTCGCCCTGGATAAGGGCGTCTGCTAAGAAATAAATAATAATAATAATAACCACCTAATGTAGCTCATATTGGTCTGTGAAACCATTAGTCTAAAGATAAACACACTGCTTCCTTTTCTGGTTCACTCCCTGTGCAACAGGTTATAGACCCCACCACAGCACCACACTCACTGTCTATACAGCACATAAGACCATCTGTCACAGTTGAAGAAATATTAACATGTATTACAGTAAGTCAGGTAAATGCAATGCCAAAATGACTTCTAATTGAATGAAAGAGTGCACCACCTTGTGGTGGAATATTGTAACCAAGCTACTGTTCTGAAACAGAACTGTATTATCCTCCTAAAGGGGGTTTGTTTTTAAAGATAAACAGGATTGGATTCCCCTAAATAAGAACATGTTTTGAGGCATATAATCTACATATTCCTGGTATTTTTGTTTTCTTATGTATATGATATCATGTTATATGTGCTCAGTATGATTTACATCTGTTGCCATACTAATTAACCTTTCCACCAAAAATTTCACCTCAGTGCACAACCGATCCCCAATGAGCTTCAGTGAGCAATGCAACTCTAAATGCTTCCTGGCCTCACTCTCAAAATCAGCCTTGAGGAGTCTTTTCAAATCATTTTTTTGCTGGAATTGTTAGTAAACTTCGTAAATAATAGTGAAAGCAAAAAATACAATAGAGGATAATTTAGAAAACAAATAATGGAACATTAAACAAGAAGGAAAGTAAACCTTAGCAAAATGTAGATGATACAAAGTATCCCATTAAAACTTTGGTTATTACCTTTAAAAGGGTGTATACTCCACATTTATGCCTAAAAAGTAAGGACAAATCTGGTGTAGATTAGTCAATGGAAGATATTGAAAATAACTTACTGCTAATGTTATCATAATTCCGGAAGACCATTTCAACATGGTCCCATTCTAGGAAGCTGCATTTCCCGATGAAAGGCTGGGCAATTACAATATAGTCATCGTTCTTGTAAGAGAAGGAATCCACTGAAATTGACTCAAATTTTAGGGACTGGTATGAAGCAAATTCTGTAAAACATGAAAAGGAAACAATTGGTAATTTAGCATTCAAACCCTTTTCATTTTCTGTTGAGCTTGTTGAAAAAAAGAGCTGAGGTGGGCTTGCATGTGGTCATGCTTGCGCTCATGGGCATGGTGACATAGGATCAAAGTGAAGTACTTTTGAGTATGTATTATAAAACTGATGTTAGAAATGAATTTTTAGCAAATAACAATCACCTGTTGTTATGCAGTCAAATGATTGCGGGTCAAGATCGTTGATGGTCTTCCCCTGATATGCTGGCGGGTCTGCACAATAGATTTGATCCACAGTTGCATTTGTGTTGTGCATCCATTCAACTAACCACTTCAATTTGCAGTCACAGTTAAAGGCATTGCCTCTCAGGTCCCTGCAAAGCAAAGATGATGAGAAACATAAAGACGATCCTAGAGCGAGGGCACTTATGGGACAATTTTGATAGTATTCAGTGATATACTGTATGTATAGCTTAAAAAGTATACATTTTTTGGCACACTCTGTTTTCTCACATATATTTTTTTGTAATATGAATTAATTAAATGATTGAGCACTCTAAGTATTATTTTTCACAAAACATATTAAGACAAAATCTTTGGAAATGATGCAGAATTGAAACAGGAATAAGAGGTAAGTCATGTTTACACAAAGACAAGTCATGTACTAAGGAAAATGTGTCAGTTTAAAGGGACTACTACACTTTGAAAGCTGCATGAAAAGCTTTGTGGGCTCTTCCACCTTGTGTTGGTAGCTTTATCTGGTTCCTCTGGTCCTATATACAATGAGTGCCATTGCAGGCTAAAGTGAACAATACTGATTACCTTTAAATAAAATAATGAGGGACGATTATTGTGAAAGGAATCACAGCTCTACTTTCAATGTTTACATTTTTTTTACATCAAATTGCAGATGAGAGAAATAAATATGTACATAGATTATGCATTTCTGTTGCTAAGCAATAAGCAATAACAATAATTCATACTTACACCTTTATTAATGCCTCCAGGCCTTTGAAAACATCTTTAGGGAGTGTCTGAAGATTATTATATGCCAGGCTCCTGCAAATACATTTTTTAAAACCATCCTCAATAAACTGTGGTATTAATCTAACAAATTCAATAAGTGCACATCTTTTTTTTTCCTTCAGCAATGCATTTAGAGTAACCAGTGATGTATTTTAACTCCATTTTCTCCCTAATTTGAAATTTGAATGTCCCCTCATCGCTGCAACCCCTGTACCAACTCAGGAGGACTGAAGATCAATGGGCATCCTCTATTCCTGCTGTCTTGCCAAATGTCTTTTTTCAAATGACAAACAAACTCAGTGGATGTTTTCAAGCTGCTAAATTCTGGGGGCAGAGTTCAGCCTAACTACTCCATGTGGTTTTGTCTGGCTCCTGGCCAATAGTGGTTGCTACAGAGCAGCCAATTGCCAGATTTTCCTTCCTAACTCAGCACAACAACAATCGCAGAACTTGCCCTCAACTCGAAAAGATACTGTCACATAAACAGTATATCAGCAGCTTTTACACATCATTTACTGGTACTAACCAAACTGATTTCTGAACTGTTACCATATAAATATTGGTAATGAAACTTTGCTGTCTACTGTGGTGGAATGTTTGTTTTTTTCAACTTTGTGTACCGTGACATGTCCTACAGCAATGGAGTGACCTGATTGGTTATTATGGTGTATAATTGTAGATAAACTTACGGGTATTTACAGTTTTCCATTTTCTGCCACAGCATTCTTGGTTATGTGTAGAGTCACATGACTGCTTCTCCACTTTGTTTATTTATTTTTTTGTCCAACCATACTAACAGTAGGCCAACTCTAAAATCAAATTCATGTTCAGTGAAACCTCTCTACTAAAACCAGTCAAGACCAACAAAATGTGGCCTGTGTTAACTTTTCTTTTTATTAGAAAACCCGTGCAGAATGTGGTTGAGGTATAAATGCGGTAATTGATATGCAGTTAATCCCTCAACCACTATATATACCAGCGGCTTTTACTGATCGGGGTTTGTTGTTCAGTGAGGAATGAGAGAGATCAATCACAAAGTAAGAAATAAACAATTGCCACTCATGCAGAGTATAGACAGGCACGGTACTTGTTTTGTTTGTGTATATTTATTTTGGCCTTTGTGCTGTTTTGTAAAAGTCTTTAGTTTGTTTGATTTAATAAAAATGATCGCATTGGCGACTCACCCCGCATTACTATTGTGTGTATATTTTCTGGTCTGGTGACCCACCAAGCCATCCTGTCACAGGTGGGTATTGTCATTTTAATCGTGCACAAATGATTGTGTTACCGTTGGGTTTTATGTGATTGCCAGCTCTGTGCTAATAATAGCATAAAGTACAACTAAGCAAATCTGCATTTGTAATATCTCTAACCAGGTGCATCTCAATGGTACATGGCAAATTAGAAATACATTTTAGTAATGTATAACCTGTATAATGATGTATGACATCGATCACAAAAAAAATGAACCATAAAGCTTTTTTACTTCTTTGTGCTGTGAACTGCATGCATAAACAGCATTGAGGAGTTTTATGAATACTAATTGAAATAGTGTTACCATTTTAGCTGGATGCACTCAAAATTGCATCTGTATAGCTCTCAGTCAATAAATATCAACATTCTTTATGAACACTAGCCATTTTACAGGAAAGAAAACAGACATACGGGGCAAAAACAAAGTGGAGGTCAGCACGAAATGGTAGGATTTATTACCACAACCACCAAAATAAAGAAAACAGGATATACTTACAGGTGAATAAGCGACTTAAGTCCTTGAAATGCATTTGGAGAAATCGATTTGATTTTGTTGTTTTCGATAAACCTGTGAAAGCATTTCCATATTGTTGTGATTGTATGAATCCACCTACATAAACTACTGTCTATTAAGAATGTGCAAAAAAAGAATACAAGTTGATATTACTTACAGGTACTCGAGATGTGGGAGACCAAGGAAAGCATCTTCATGAATGGCCTCAAAGGAGTTTGCAGTGAACAGGCTACAGAATACATCAAATATTATTATTTTATTATTTGTTTATTTAGCAGATGCCTTTATCCAAGGCGACTTACAGAGACTAGGGTGTGTGAACTATGCATCAGCTGCAGAGTCACTTACAAATACGTCTCACCTGAAAGACGGAGCACAAGGAGGTTAAGTGACTTGCTCAGGGTCACACAATGAGTCAGTGGCCGAGGTAGGATTTGAACCGGGGACCTCCTGGTTACAAGCCCATTTCTTTAACCACTGGACCACACAGCCCCCAAATAATGTAATTTAAAAACAACCACAGAGATCATTCCAGAAAGAAGACCCTTCCACAGTTTAAGCTATTCAACCCCTGAAACATGCATGTCACTCTGTGCGTCAAATAGGCCAACTTCCAGCAGTATGAGGTTATAAATGTAATTTTCCAGCTTGGCTATAGACTTGCCCAAATTATGTTTTTGAATTAAACATAGATACAGTATTATTACATTCAACATGGGGCATTAGAACTTAAGCACTAGTTAGAGTTATTAATGGCATTATATCATTGGCAACAACATGTAATGCTTAAAAAATAAATAATAATAATAATAATAATAATAATAATAATAATAATAATAATAATAATAATAATAATAATAATAATAAATGTTTAACAGCATGCAAGGAAGAAATAACATGCATTTCACAATTTATCTACACAATCAAACTATTAATTTAATAAAACGACTGGTTCTGTTTGATTAACTTACTGTACCCTGTACCCTCTAGAAAAGTCTAGAAAATGCTTGATTGTAGGTGAACATTTTTAGAGAGTATAAAAGGGTTAGGCATAGGATGATTGCTGTCATTACCAATAAGTCAATATGGGAAAAAGTAAAGAGCAATCTGAAGAAAATTATTTATGGTCATAAAGCTAGAGAAGGATACAACAAATTTCAACTATTGTTTCTATTATCAAGAAGTACAAGGTTTGGAAGAAAGAAGGTTCTTTCACCAAGAACAAGTAGAAAAATTGTGAGGAAGGTTAATAACAATCCGAGATTGACTGCCAAAGATATTCAAAATGAATTGGCTACAACTGGGGTTTCCATTTCAACCATAGGTTGGGTATTGCATGATGAAGGTCTCAATGGTCGCAGGCCAAGGAAAAAGCCACTCTTAGGAAAACGTCACAAAGACAATGGCTTACAGTTTGCAAAATGGCATTTGAATGATGGATATGATTTCTGGTCAAAGGTTTTGTGGAGTGATGAAACAAAAATCGAGAATGGAGAAAGTCTGGCGAGGCGTACAAAGAAAAGAACACCATACCTACTGTCAAGCATGGAGGTTGTGATATCCTTCTATGGGGCTGTTTTTTCTCTAATGGCACAAGAAATTTATTTCCAATACATGGTAAAATGGATTCCATAGCATACCAAAAGATATTGGCCAATCATCTGAAACCCTCTGCTACAAAACTTGGTTTAAAGCACAACTGGGTGTTCCAACACAACAACAATCCAAAGCACACATTGAAATCTACTTCAGAATGGTTAAAGAAGAATAAAATCAAAGTTCTGGAATGGCCTACCCAAAGTTACGATCTAAATCCGATTAAGAATCTGTGGTATGAGTTGAAGAAGCGATGTTTTTTAAACCTCATTCCTTTTAGAAAAATGTCCTCGAGCACACATGTACCAGCAGAGGAAGTTGACTTGATCACAACGACCACTCATATCCAGTATATCATGCAAAAAAAACACAAAAAAACCACAACTCTACAGCATGCAGTTGTCAGAAATCCTGAACGATGTCATCACGAAATGTGCTGCCTGTAGTGTTAAAAGTGGTCAAAAATGATGGACTGAATGAGCTAACACTGCTTCTAACACAGAGTAACTGAGGCACACGGATATAGCGAACATTTCAAAATTCCTAAAAACGGATTTCTTGTAGGAAATCTGTGTGCTGACTAACCCTTACTCATGAGTGCTTTTTGCTGCATATGATTAATTGTATCTTAATATTTTGCCAGAAGACCTCTCTAAATTTGACCTCCTTTTCTTTCCCTCCTCCTCCTCCCCTCCTCTGATCTCTCTATCTCTGTTCCTCTGGAATCTACCACACTCTCTCCCTCTTCCTCCGCTAAGAACCTCGGAGTCACCCTGGACCCCTGCCTCTCTTATTCCCAGCACATCTCCACTCTTGCACACACTTGCCGATTCTTCCTGAGCAACATCCGAAGAATCTGACCCTTCCTCACCAACTACACCACCCAGCTCCTGGTCCAGGCCTTGGTACTTTCCCGCCTAGACTACTGCAACTCCCTCCTTGCTGGCCACCCTTCGTCCGCCACCCGTCCGCTCCAGCTCACCTAGAACTCCGCTGCTCACCTGGTGTTCTTTCTGCCTCGCTTCTCCCACGCAACTCCACTACTCCGCTCACTCCACTGGTTCCCGATCACCGCTCACATCCAGTTCAAGACTCTTGTACTAGCCTACAGATGCCTTGACCAGACTGCACCCAGCTACCTCCAGACCCTCATCTCTCCCTACACCCCCACTCGACCTATCCGCTCTGCCTGCACTAGAAGACTGGATCTACCTCCTCTACGCTCCCCTGCCTCCAGAGCCCGCTCCTTCTCCACCCTTGCCCCACAGTGGTGGAATGACCTTCCTACAGATGTCAGGACTGCCCAGTCCCTGAGCACATTCTGGAGCCTCCTTAAGACTCACCTCTTCAGAAAGCACCTGTAGAACTCCTCTGTTTTTCCCCTGGGTCACTTGTCACCATTCCTTAAATGTGCTTTACTTGCTCTTATCTGCCCCCTATTTTACTGCATTTTATCCTGTACTTCAGAGCACTGTAATCTGCCAAGTGTTTAATTTGTAGTATTTTGTATTTAATTATATCCTGATGTAACTATCATTAACACTGTTATCTGCTGTATTATTGAATCGTATTTTGTCACACTTGTATTTGCTTGAACCAAAGTCATTGTTTTTATCTTGCTCTTAATTGCATTATTACTTGTACTGTGATTCTTGAAATGTATTTGTTTACGACTGTAAGTCGCCCTGGATAAGGGCATCTGTTAAGAAATAAATAATAATAATAATAATAATAATAATAATAATAATAATAATAATAATAATAATAATAAGACATGCATTTTTTTGCTTTGTTTCAAAGAACAGAAGTTAAGAAAAGTTTTAAAGCTATAAAATTGAAAGGTCACCATATTATTTTTTTTCCTGTATGCCATAGAATGTGAAAATTGACTTTACACATCTTAAATAATAAATAGTGAGAACAAAAAAACTATCAGTTATTTTTAAACGTTAACTCTCAGTTAGTGGTATGCAGTGGTATAGAGGAGTCATCTATTCGGGTGATGATATAATGTTTTTGAAAGCTATAGGAAAGCACACTAAGCTCATCAAAAGGATAACAAGCTGGCTGTCCAGAGATTATTGAGCAGGACCTAGAGATGGGCTGTCCCATTACAAAACAGGTCTTGTTTTGATAAAAGGTTACCACCCTGACCTCCAGTTGTACAGTTGTACTCTTAGTATTATTTTTTCTTTGTGGTACCAGTAGTAGTAGTCTAATCTCCAGCTGTCAGAATTTAACAAAATTATTTTTGTTTTATACATTTATATGTACAATTTACTGCAATCTCAATTGTGTGTCTTTACAAATTCCTTCATTGATCCTTTTTATTAACTTATTTAAGTATTTTAAATTGCAACATTATTATTATTATTATTATTATTATTATTATTATTATTATTATTATTATTATTATTATTATGATCTGTGTTATTATGCGCAAGTCACCATTACCTTGTATTACTACCGATGTCATTCTGCAAATCTATTTTTCTACTTTATCGTAACACTATTGAAGACTGTCACGCATCAGATCATGAGTGTTTGAGCCGTCTCTGACTTCATTTACTTATGAATAATTAGAACAATGTTGTGTGCCATGACAAGACGCAAAGCTTTTGTTTAGTTTTTCCTTTTAAAACAGTCTGGTGAAAAGATATGGCTCATAATCAAACTATGAGCTTGGTAATGTTAGTGTCACATAGAATACAAATGTGTTGCTGGCTTTGTTTTACAACATATAGAATAGTAGGACCTTGATAATACTGTAGGGTGTACGGGGGAAAGGCAGCAGCAGGGCTGGTAGGTGACGTAATCACACACAGAGACATAAGCCCGATGTACGATCCTTGCAAAGGGAGCCAGTTCTTTTGTACAGCAGTAGCGGCGCTATGCTTTAGTACGAGAGGTCTCAGGTTCACGCCCGTCCTCCGCCTGTGTGTGGATTGCCTCGCCCTGTGTGATGCGCCTGCCTGCGTTAACTGAGATCGTTACATTGGTGTTAGAAGTGGGATGCAGGTACCCCGGCATGCACTCATCGGACTGTCGCCTGGTTAGCTAGTCCGGGGTGGACTTGAGGCTGGCAGGGGAGAGTGTAGTGTGCACGGGGGAAGGCAACAGCAGGGCTGGTAGGTGACGTAATCACACACAGAGACATGAGCCCGATATACGCTCCTTGCAAAGGCAGCCAGCTCTTTTGTACAGCGGTATCGGCACTATGCTTTAGTGTGAGAGGTTCCGGGGTTCACGCCCGTCCTCTGCCTGTGTGTAGATTACCTGTGTGATGCGCCTACCTGCGTTAACCGAGATCGCTACAATATTTTTGTTTGTTTGGTGAATCTCTTTATGCATATGTTCACTTTATGCACATGTAAAGGCATTCTTGCCACAGAACAATTTAGTGAACAAAACATTATTTATCATAAATGCAAACAAACCAAAAGAGGCCATAGCTTAAAATTAGGTTACATGTTGAAGTTGTGTGAATGCAGGACCTTTTTGTGTCATTTTTAAAAGCCAGCAAAAGTGCAAATGTTACATTTAAATAGTGGATATATAGACTGCATGTATGGTCCCGTTTATTTTTGCTTATTAAAAAAACAATTTTTATGCAACTTGCATAATCAGAAAGAAAATTGCAGCTTTAATGGAAATGAGGCTTATAATAATTATTATGCAATACAAAACCACTTTACCTGACTACTTTAATGTAAATGAGGCTTAGAAGAATTATTATGCAATACAAACCACGTTACCCGACTACTTTTAAACACCTTGCCCCCCAGAATTAATTCTGTGGACGCCCATGACTACAACCATAGGTGGGCAAAGTCTGTTTGCCCACACGTGTGCCTGATTCGGGTGCGCTAACTGTCCGCAAAAGTATTTTGTGATTGCCTTAAGGGTTCGCGAACGTTGCTAAATAGTGCCCATGATGAACTAAAATACAAATATTTTTTTTCTTAAAGCATTAAGAAATTATGCCCTTCAAATCCCATTTATTTAAACGGAGTGACTAGAACCAGTTCACATTCTACTGACAGAAAGAAATCATAAAAAGATTGAGTAACATAATGGCTGAAGCATAAGAATATTTATAACAAAAGGTAAGGGTAGTTATGTTTTGTGCACCTACTGTCAGCAGTTAAACCTGCTGCCTTAGTGCCAGGGAAATCCTTCTGGTAGTAACATCTTATTTAAACATCTTATTTACAGTTCTGTTTTGAGATCTTTTACACAGAGAAGCACGCTAAGGTTCCGAGTATACTGTGTACGTTTGACTAGGAGTCCCTTGCTTACATTTATTAAAGCACATTTCCTTAAACAACCCTTATTGAATCAGTCCTATACAGACATACAACTAATATTCTACCATTTTGCTGTAATGCTGCAATTCTGTGCTGCCTGCTCGCCAGTTGCTGCAATGCAAATCTCTCACACTTCCAACGCCCTTTGAAATTATTAGCATTATCAGCATAAACATATCTTATATCTTATATGTAATAAAAGCCTGCTTTTACTGATTTGCTGTTTAAAGCGATTATAACGGGAAGACAAAAAATGTATAAAATTGATCTCACAGAAGCTGCAGTGCTGGTGTGTGCATGAAGCTTCCTTCAGGAATTTCGTTGAATCCAGATTTAACAAACGATCTAAAAAAAATAAATAAAAAAAGACGATTTGTTATTGGGAAATAAAAAAATGCATCATAATAATAGTGTGCATTCCAAAAATTAGTCCAACAAAAGAGCGTTCGATAGCCTATTGTCTTATACATTTAAATATGGAATATTAATCAGAAATTGACATTAGGAAGGTCTCACAATAGTAGATTAAACGTACAATAAAATGTTTCATCTTTTGAGATGACGAAAATTAAAATAAAAACACCAAAATGCCGGTGTAGAATCCTAATTTGATACTGTAAACAAACAAAACGCACACAAACAAACATTTTATTAATGCATATTTCCAAATGCACTTACAAAGAAACGACATCAGGGGGAAAACTGCGAGGAACCGATCTGATGTTTTCACACAGAGCATTATCTCTTGTGCATATACACGACGTGGGGCATCTGGGTTGCCTTGGTCTGCCTTCTATTGAAAGATGCAAAGATGCAATCCAAAGGAAGAGAACGTATCTTTTGAAGGTTTTGTTGGCATATCCCATCGTTGTGATCCACTCTGGTTACAACCAGCGCGTCGAATATCGTAGAACATGAACTAGGTTTCTTTTTGTATATGTATGATTTCTTGCATAGGAGTCCAAGACAGCCGGTTCTTTTTTCTCTTTCCCTTCTCCTTCTCTTCTGCCTCTGCCGTGCAAGTAAACTGCAGCTGATCTATATTCACATCACTGAGGCGTTGATCTAAAGAGATTCGTTCTGCGAGGCGCTATAGCAATATCAGGGATGATGATTTCTTCAAACTGGAAGATTACTATATAATCTATATCTATCTATATATATAAAATATAATCAAAAGATAAGAATCGCCAACACTTTGCAGAACAGGGACGACGAATGGATTGCCTCCCTTCAGAAATACATACAGTCAACATACCACGAAAAAAAAGTCTGGTTTTATTTTTTCATAAACGCTGTGCCATGCGCTAATTTAATTGCACACCACCCTCAATGTTATATTTCAGGCTCAATTCAACATGAAACTTAAATAATCAACGATGCCTCTTAAAATACACTTCTGCACATCTATTGGCTAAACCCTGGGGTAAAAAATGGAACGGTCCATGACCCCCGAGGGATATTTTTCCAGTCGATGTTATAGATGGATGATGTTCGCTACTTTTAGTACAATAGGTAAAAAGGGAACTATGGTAAATTGTACATGACACATCACTATGCATTTCATGGCATGCGCTGTTTAATGTAAAAAAGAAGAAAAGAAGACTGTTTTTCTCATATTTTAAACAGCCAGAAGCTGTTAAATTGCATTTTGCTTACCCCGCTGCCACAATACTATTGCACATCCTACATTCATTGCAATAGCCCTACATACATACATTGATACTAACGTTTTCTATTAAGTGCAGGATACATAGTAGCGGTGCTACAACCTCCCAACACGTGAAATAAAGGTTTGTGTTGCATTGTATTTGTAAGCATAGTTTTTGAATTAATAACTAAAAACACCCTGCATTTTTTAAATGTAATTTAAAAATCCTTACATTGTGTTACGAAATCTAGTTTTGCGTCTTTACTGCTTGTTCAATTGTGTGGAGCGCTAGAGATCCAATTCTGATGATTAAGGGAAGTTGGCGCATGCTCTTTATCACCCTTCTATAAGAACATCTAGATACATCCCCATTTTCCAGTATTCTGAATATATTGTATTGTTTTTCTTTCCCAATTTGTTTTCCTTTTCTCTCCTTCAATACATATTAATTTATTATCCACCTCTAATGCAATCAACTGATTTATGAACGTCTCCCTTTGTTGTTTGAATTTACATTCCAAAATATAATGTTGTACAGTTTCCAACCTTTGACAATCTCCACATAATCCATCTACATGTTTCCGTATTCTAAAAAGATGACTCAATGCCGTATGTCCAATTCTCAACCTATTCATTATAGTTTCTTCCGTCCTGTTCAATTCCCCTCTAGATGTTTCACTCCCTAATCTAACCTTTGGCTGTATATCATAATAAAACCTTCCCTTAGGATTGTGTTCCCATTGATTTTGCCATAATTCCATGATTTTTTTGTTTATTTACTTCCTTTCTCAATAACCCATTTTTTTTAGAGATCCAATTGCTGGTGAGTTTTCACTTTTGTGGTCTTTGACATCAAGGAGTCAGGTTTGCTGCCTGTTATAAAAATGGATTGTTACAGCATGACCCCCTTACCAATAACTGAGTTAAAGTCTCTTTTGCATCGTGTGGGCTATAGTGTTCTACATGTATTGACCCAGGTCGCATCTGCCATTTTAAAAACTAAATATACATAGCTTTTGTCATTAGTCAGCACAACTTAGTTTTTATCTCGTCATACCAGAAAACCACATTCAAGCCTTGATATTGGGAATAGAGCTACACATTCATCAATCATTAGCATTTGTTGGCACTTCTCTGACTTCTTTAGCATATGTTGTCAGATTTTGCAAACACAGAACTATACTGGAAAAGGGAAAGGTAGGGGGTGCTTTGGTATTCCTGTGGAATCATGTCAAGACCCTCTCAGAAGCTCCCCCTACCTCATCCTATGACAGGATCTGGGCATGTGAAAATTAATCTTTGACAAAAGGGTCATCAATACATTATTCAAGGTTTTTTTTTAATATGAACCTGTAATGTTGCCTTCTGCAGAAATGCTTTATTTATTTGAAGGTATGTATACAGGATATAACCACAGAGATTGACCATATTGTTTCTGTTCCTGTCATTGGCAGTTTGAGAAATCATTATGCTTCTAGTCTAATTTACTTTGAATTCAGATATTTAACCTGGTCAGAACTTTTTTCTGTATTGGAATTGGACCAGGATACTGGAATTAACATCTCTACTTTTCTCCTCTAAAGATGGCATTAAAAAAGTTCTAGCTCAGAGGGGAGCATCCTCACATTTTATTGAGCCACATATATCATGTGATGTATTACAATGTAGTCTTTGATCTGATGAAAGCAGAATTCAAGTTGGTTGTAATGTACTGTCAAACTGGTATTAGAGGCCACCGGCATAGAACGAGAACCCGTCTACAGTGAGCACTCTGGTGTATCCTCATGAATATAAAGACCACAGTCTATTAGAACTGCTTTTATGTGTTCTATCAAGCAGTAACATAAGCAGGTCTGACTGTAATTGGTATGGCTTGAACATTCATACATTGCAATAAAACATGCAACTAACACATATGTAGAGGTGATGTACCTGAAGCTGATGAAAAAATCATTGTTTGTGCACTTCCTATAACAACCTAGTTTATAGATGTGACTGGTAATCATTTGTATCTGTAAACCAAAATGAGTTTAACCTTTTACCCCTTTAAAGGCAAGGTCCTATCTTGGTGCACTGAACTCAGGATCAAGTAACAAACCATGAACACCTATTTGTGTATCAAAACCACTGCTAAATAGTTGCAGCTGCTATTCCAAACTCTGTTTTGGCTGGTTGCTAAGCACCCTGACTGTTTTCCAACTTCTAGATACTCAGAATGCAGATGCTGTTAAATGGGAGCCCTTTGTTATATGCAGCGGTGGGTTCAAACCCAGCAGAGTCTGAATAGGACTGAAGTTCTGTCTGACAATTTTTCTCCTTGAGGCCAATTCAGTCGCTTAAGCTTAAAAGAATAAGTGAATTGTTGTTCATTTTTGGCAACAAGCAGTCTGTGCAGTGCCCCCTTTTTGTTATGACCTTGTTTTGCAGCATGAAATAATTTAAGGATAATTGGTCTCTTGTCTTCATGAGATAATACAAATGGCCCATCTCACACAAACTCATTATGCAAGTTAAAAAGCTATGGAGTGTTATAAGACCATGGCATCCTATCCCAACAATTTAGCAAGTATACTGTATTTCTGTTCATTTAAACTAATAACATGCACACATTTTATATTTTTCTAAAGCAATGAAACTGAATAAACTTGCCAAACTCGATTAGGCACTCATGGGTCAGTTAATTTACTTGCAATGTAAATATTTATGAGATTATTCATATGTTAAAGTTAGTGGTAATTTACCTGCTTTGCAGGAAAACAGATTCTTACATTTACTCTATTCCTAATCTTTTATTTTCTACTCACCAGGGGTAGGTCATCATTT
The DNA here is from genome assembly GCF_902713425.1 of Acipenser ruthenus. NCBI lineage: Eukaryota > Metazoa > Chordata > Actinopteri > Acipenseriformes > Acipenseridae > Acipenser > Acipenser ruthenus. The sequence continues at coordinate 13,941,442 of NC_081195.1, read as the reverse complement.
CCATTCTATTGATTCCATTCAAAGATGATGTAATCTGCAGCAACAGTGAAACACATCAAGACATCCACTCCCATGAATCATAGAAAGGTTTTTTATTTTAGACTTGGCTTATACAAATGGGTGAGTACCACTGAGATTTTTTAAAAGATAAAACCTATTGTTGGTTTGTCTCTTCTCACTTAAAGGGCTTCACATTTATGACCTGTACCTACTTAAGGTGAAGCCAATAGGACCTTTTAATTTGTATGCATGAGCTATGCATTGTTTTTGGATGCAAATGAATGACAACTACTAATACTGTTTTCCACAGTGGCTGTTTTTGGCAATAGATGCAATTTCCATGCACAGAACATACGCTACATGCATGGGGAGAGAAGATCTTGCTGTCTTATGAATGGGGACTGTAGGTTAACAAGCAAAAGAAAAAAAGCCCATTTATTGTACAGCACAATAAGGAATCCAGCACTTCCTAGGCTTTATTGGTCACAGTCACTACTACAGATTAGAGATCAGGCCAAAAGGTTGATACTTGAGGCAACTGTCAGTACAGGAAATCTTTTGCACATGGCCTAAAAGACTGCAGACTGCTCTGGTATGTTGAAAGAGAATCCAGAAAATTGGGTGCTGGCACATCACTGGTTTTCTTTGAAAAATGAATCCAGAATAGTATCCATGATGAGCAATGGAAAAATCCACAGTTTCAGCTGTCAAGGCCCAATGGTTTGGGAGGTCTTGGATAATGTTGTGTCTTTTTAAATCAAATCAAATCAAAGCTACAATTTTTGTTTCCTACTAGGAGTTGTAAAGTGGAAAGTCTATTTTGACCTCACTTTTCTCTTAGTGATCATGATATGGTCACATATAGTCCTTCCTACTTGGAAACATTTACACTGGCCATAAAAGGGTTAACTGCAAGATTGATAGAATGACAAGTTAATTGTATCAATCTGTGTGACCTACTGAATGCCTAGATTTATACTTTGTTGTAGTTGATATAACAATTCATAGGCATTCCTGATATTGATAGAATGCCACAGGTCAATTCCAATAAGAACTTAATTGGTCCAATTAAATAATTTAGGGTACAGTTGGAACAAAAACCAGGAGGGACACCGGCCCTCCATGACCAGGATTGGAGACCCCTGCTAGCAGGTTCATTGCTCCATATCACCAGAATTATATTGCGCACTTTTTAATTCAAACTCCTAATGAATCCCCCTATTGTTTCTTGCTAATTCAGCATTTGTTACGTGCTTCTCCAGGCAGAATGTATTTATTTTACGAAACAAGCAGTATGTAGTGTAGTGACTACATCCTCCTTACATTGAGTGTAATGTAGGGCTTCTCAAACTTGGTCCTGGGACCCCCCTGTGGCTGCTGGTTTTCATTCCAACCAAGCTCTCAATTACTTAACTAGACCCTTAATTGAACTGATATTTCAAGTTAGCTATAACATTTGCTGAGTAACTTGAACGACAACTGTTTAAGAGCTGCAAACAAGTAGAAAGGTCTAATGAAGCAAATTATTAGTTCAATTAAGGGTCTAGTTAAGTAATTGAGCGCTCGGTTGGAATGAAAACCAGCAGCCACAGGGGGTCCGCAGGACCGAGTTTGAGAAGCCCTGGTGTAAAGTGATCAGTTTTGTTCAAGGAATGTATAGCTAGAAACACGTTTCTGCTTGTTTCATCATCGTCAGATATCCGTGATGTAATTAAGAAATTGAGATGGTTTAACAATGTTAATTACAGCTTTAAAGGCAGATAGTAGCAAGCCTAATTAATTATAAACAACCTGTCTTGCATTTTGTGTTCACCCACAGCTGAGTTTGAGATAAGAATGTGCTAAATAACAATAAAATAAATAAATAAACAACAACAAACTTGCTGTGCCTTCTACCACCATCACAAAGTGGGCACTGATAAGCAATTAGAGAGCTGCTTATGCTGCTAGCATATCACATTTCAACACCGTGTGGTTTAGAACTCCCTTTACCATACCAGACAGATTACCCTTTCTCACCCTTTTGAAGGCGATTGACCCAGGGTCTTCAAACACTTTGAACTCCCAAAATTACCTTACCCCTAGTTTTAAAAAGCTATTTATTTAAATGCAAGATAATACTTTGGATTTATATAGCACCTTTCATCCCACAGGATGCCAAAGCTCTTTACACGCGGCAGCTATTCTGTGCAGCACACTGACACAGCAGTTAAAGTGGGAGAAGTGAGGAATTGCTTAGCCAATTGAACTACAGGAGGACATTTAGGTAGACCAGATTGTAAATGCTTGAATTGGAATTTAGCCATTATATTTGCATTATCTATAGCCTACAGTTTAGCCTACAGTTTAAACTATCAGGAATAGATAAAGAATATTTTACCAATACAATATAATAGAATTTATGTTAAGTTGTTGAAGGGCACTGGTCTCTTAAAACCAATAGCCCACTATGAAAGGCGCTATATAAAATAAATATTGATTGATTGATTGATAAGTGAAAGAGCTGATATAGGCCTTTATTTTATTTTTGTTTTTGCATGTGATAGGTGAATAAAACATGTTGAACGCCATACTATTAATTTTAAGGCCTGATAAACCTCTATAGTGTAGCGATCCTGGGGGGAGGGAAGAGAATCAGGATAGTGTAGAGGGTGTGTGTGCGAGCAGGGGTTGCATGGTGGGTGTGTGCATGCAGGGGTTGCATGGTGGTGTGTGCGTGCAGGGGTTGCATCGTGGTGTGTGCGTGCAGAGGTTGCATGGTGGGTGTGTGCTTGCAGGGGTTGCATGGTGGGTGTGTGCTTGCATCACACAGGGTGAGGTAATCCACATACAGGCGGAGGGCGGGCGCAAACCCGGGACCTCTCACACTAAAGCATAGCGCAGATACCGCTGTACAAAAGAGCTGTCTCTTTTGCAGGGAGCATATATTGGACTTATGTCTTCGTGTGTGATTACGTTACCTACCAGCCCTGCTGCTGCCTTGCCCTGTGCAAGCTACAATATTAACAATTGAAACTATATCAACAAATGTTTCTAGTGGCAAATCACACCGCCATTTCCACTGTGTATTGCTTGTCTGAGATCGTTAAAAGACATGTAAATTGCACAAACTGGACTGATCTCAAAGACATCCCGCTGCACAGAACAGTGCACAGCAGTGATAAATTCAGTCCTGGTGCCATGCTTTTTAATTTGTTATTATGATTTCTTTCAGGAAGAAGTAGGCAGGTTTTTGTAAAAGTAGTTGTCCTTCATTACAAATGCTAGTTGCAGATCCGAACGGTTGAAAGGTCACCGCTATCTACAGGGTATTTGTGTCCCCTAACAAGCGATATTTATTGGCAACATGCCATAATACAGGAACAAATAATCACTGCACTTTATCTGCTAATAACCCTTCTCCTTCCTTGTTTACAACTTATTCTGTAAGCTACCCTCAATCAATAAACTTTAGTTTAGTCACACACTCTGTATGCACATCCATTCCCATTCGCGCCAGTACACATCATAACCTAACAGTGATTTTTTTTTACAGTTTACTATTATTATTATTTAACTTCTTCAAATAACTTCTATCTTTCCTGAAGTTTTGTTTTCCTTGCTGTTCCACATCTGACACAGAAAATAATTTGAATGTATTTATGCATGCCCACACAAAGTGGGGTGTAGCCCCCTCAATATTTTGTTCTGCCCCCCTTCCACCTTATCATGGAAAGTCTGGTGCCGTTGTCATGGCAAATTCGCCACGCCCCCGCCACTGATTGACGAGCTTTCATTACTTAACTTGTATGCTTGTTGCGCAGTAATTTTTCAAGCGAGGATCAAACTTTTTGACAAAAAGAAAGGAAATTAGATGGGCATTTTAATGTAATAGTTTCAATAAAATTAAGATTAATAGCATGCAGTTTTAATAGCATTACAGTGATACATATATTTGCTTTGTATCTGTATTATTAAATGGCAATCATAAATTGTACCATTGTAAGTGGTTACCCCCGCCACCCCCCCACCATACACACGATGAGCGTCCTGTGGCCCCCAAGATTTGGACATTGCCTTATCTGGCCCTCCAGTGAATGTAATTGAATACCCCTGCCTTACAAGTTACAAAAACAAAGTTTCACCAGTTGGATGTGGCAAAATGCCCATGTTAAAAACACAATGCATACGATTTCTAAGGGAATTACATACATTTTTAAACTACTGCCACCTGTGCGTATACAAGGCAGTACTGTGATTGAAAAAAAAAAACTGCATCTTGCCCCATCTTATCCTGTTATTTCCATTATGTACCATTGTTTTTAACTATTAAGTATTTTGAAAGCTCATAATAATACATTCAGTTGCATTATTTGCAGGCAAACTTATAGGCACTGGGTAACAAGATGCTAGCATGGCATTTAGTCTTAATTACAATTGTTTTTGTCAATAATGATGTAAAAATATGTAGCCCTACGACATGAAAAATAAGACCACAGTATCAAGCACCCAGTAAACGGCACCGCTGGCATGATAGCGGGATCAGTTCGTCTTTCCTTGCGATGTATAGGAGTTCTGAGTTACCTTAAAATACGTCATAGGAACGGGCAAAATATAGTCGCCCCCCCCCCACCCCGTAACAGATACACTGTTTTTAATTTCATATTTGACACTTCTGCAACTGAAGTATATCGGCCAGACTGCTTAAATAACACTTAAAAAAGCTATACCTTTCTTTTCTTACACACTGGAGAAAAAGACATTTACATTACATTTAGAAACATCTGCCTCCTTCGCCTTCCTTCCAAAGTCGCTGCCTTTTGACGCCATCGAATCGCTGCTGAAACTGGAGCGTAGTGAAACTATGGACAACAACAGATCACTGAATCTTGTAAAGGTAGACGCGGTTATTAATACAAAGACCAGCTTTCTAAATGTCTAAACGTTGTATGAAGCAGTTTTCTTTGTACAACACATGGAATAGATGTACGCTTTCAAAATACGCTGCCGAGTCTCAGTATCAACCAGTCAAATATTACTCTGTGTGTGTGTATATATACAATATCTACTCCCACCCTAATTACAGTATCACTTCTGGTATATAAAGCAATTATTTTTGTAACTCTAAAACGTGTATGTGTGTCAGACCTTAACGTTTTACAGGTACAAGAAAAGTATAGTTTTACCTGTTCCACCCAATGTTGGCCACATCACAGCGATATCGATCGGGATATAGTAAAAGGTAAAATAATACGTTTCAAGATCAAGTTGTAAACAGTGCATGGTGCTCTAATTGCAGACCTGTTACCTGCGATGCACTTCTGCTGGCTATGTCTCACATGAGCAGTTTTGAAAAGCTCAAATGTTAATCTAGGTTTGAAGTGTGGAAAGAGTTAAACTAAGATTTTAGTTTAAAATGTGTAACTTGAAAACACGACCTTTGTGTTATGTACATGCTAACATCGGTTATTTTAATAGGGGGCTGTATTGGTAAACGTTTGTCGTAGGTCTGATTGCTTAGTATAGCACTTAAAAAAAAAAAAAAAAATGGAACATATGGATTTGTTCATCCCTAAGTTTTTTAAATGGTTCAGATGCATATTTTTAAGAGCTGACAAGGGGTCAACCAAATCTAATGAAAATAATGTAGCCCCTGTGCTGTATATAAAATCCAAAGCACAATATGTCACTGTTGTCTAAAAGGCCGTGTGCTGTGCATCAAATATGGAGCTCCTTTGAAAAATGCTCAGCTCTGCAGGTAAGATGTAATGGTATAATTGTATTTATTGCTTTTAGCAAGTGCTCTCTGTTGTGCAGCACATCAATCATTTAAAAAGCCAGAAGGTTACATGATGATTTATAGATTGAGAGCATCAATAGGCATGTTTTTTTTCTGATTAATGTGTCATTTATATAAAGGCTGTGGATTCAGTTATACTAATGTAATATTTAAAGATAAGCATGTTTTCTTTTTGGGTATTTTATCAATAGACCCCATTGTTTGGATTTCCCAAGATTCAAGTTTTAATAACAAAACACATCCCCTTAATTTTCGATTATGGTTTACTATATGCAAAAGCACTAATAGAAATCCATTAGTAGGTGTTGATGATAGTTTAAATGTTCTATGGAAAACCACAGTGATTTCTAATAAAAAGCAGTCTGCTGTTTTAAATAACAAAACTAGTTACAGGTTCATTCAAAACAGAATTGAGTATTTTTCAGTGGTAATATGTACTGTATTTAAATTATTAATGTTAATAATAAATATAGGCTCTATAATTGATTATTAAATGGGTTTACAGTTCCTTTACAAATATTAAGTAAAACTTAGTGCATGGATAGAATCATCCGAGAATCATTCTGTCCTGCTGCTCAGAAGGTCACCATTTTGATGGTCCATCCTTGCTGGTAAATTTGAAACCTTGAAGTGTGGTGTTTAGTTTCTCAAGCTTGCTGAGGTAGTTTTAATATATATGAGCAGATTCTGCTTATTTTGTTTGTTGTAGCTTGCAGTGCACATTATGTTTTTTTCCCTACATTATTTCCAACAGCTAAATGATGAACTAAGGTAGAAAAATCATTCTGCACTTAGGAGGAAAAACTGTGTGGACAGCTGAGTAACACACATTTAAGCTTATTTTACACTTTAAACCAAGCTGATGATAACCTGGTACCTTTCAAATGCGTATACTGTACCATAACATAACTTTTTGGGAAGCTGTTTGTATAGAGGTGGTCATGTGATACTTTGGAACTACTTTTACGGCATTGATTGATTGGTTTAGACTGTAGAGCAGAATGGTCTTAACATGACAAACAGCTACTTGAAAGAACACCATGTGCCCAGAATAGTATTACAAATAGGTAGGCCACAGCTAGTAAATCATTTCGAGAATATAAACCATTCACCCTGTTCCGGGAAAATACATGTCACATTAGTATAGTAGGGTGGCACGGTGGCGTAATGGTTAGCGCTGCTGCCTCACAGCGCCAGGGTCCTGGGTTTGAATACGGCCTAGGGTACTGTTTGTGTGGAGTTTGCATGTTCTCCCCATGTTCGCGTGGGTTTTCTCCGGGTACTCCGGTTTCCTCCCACAGTCCAAAGACATGCTGTCCAGGTTGATTGGTCACTCTAAATTGCCGTGTGTGTGTGTGTGGTGCCCTGCAATGGACTGGCATCCCGTCCAGGGTGTAGTCTCGCCTTGCGCCCTGTGTATGCCAGGTTAGGCTCCGGCTCACCGCAACCCTGTAAAGGAGTAAGCGGTTAATGATAATGGATGGATGGATGGATTAGTATAGTATGTTTCACCCCTCATAACTTCAGCATCACAAATCTAAACTGAAATAGGGTGGCAGTTTTGAAATGCTATTTATAATGTGTTCCAGGTGCATGGTGTTGGGGGTTATGACTCAGACTTTAGCGATGATGAAATTCAAGAAGAAACATCTGACCAGAAAAAGAAAAGGTATGTTAAGAAAGAGTTACACTTAATTAATTAGCATTCTGTAAAGCTACATTGTAGACTCAGCTCAGTTTTATAAGACAGTGGAAAACTCCGATTGTAAGTCTTTCAAGTGATGAAAACTACTGGCAGCTGTGATGTATAGTAATCCATATCACTTGCCATTGAAGCGTTAGAGTATTTGAAGCCATCCAAGCTACAGTAGTTATTTGTTGTATTTTTTGTTATTGAGGTCTATTCACTTGATTTAAAATGTGACCGGTCTCAATAGTGCCACTATGTACAGGGATGTTGTTTTCATATGGTACACAAAAGGGTATATTGTAGTGATCTGAACAGCATAATGTGACAAATCGTCAAGCTGGGAGGTGGAAGGTGAGTGCTTTAAAAAAACAAGTCGCTCTAGAGAGCTTCTTTTGAGGAGGGACGTGCTTAAAAAAAAAAGGTCTCCCTTGATTAGTCATGTGATGTTTTTTTTGACTGTGAAGCCATTAGCTTGGGCACTGTGTCATGTCTGCTGTTTCTGATATCCTTAGAAATGGACTACCAATATCTTATCAGCACATTTTTATAACTGCATTACCTATAATTCAGAATTACATCTTTAGTACTGTCTATCATTATGCTCCAATGCTTTTACCAGGAGCATTTATGCAGAAAATCTGTACTAAAACATCCTTTTAAAATAACAAAATAATGGCTGTATGTGCCATAGAGAATGTACCACAATGTACTTTTGGACAATGTTCCACAAATGTAACTGTGCCGTTTCTTTGAGTGGAGTTCTGATCCAAATGTCACTGTGAGGCAATGATTTGTGGTTGGAGGTTCAGGCATCATAGATTTTGGATAACTATCTTCCATTTCTACATAAGTTTATGTAATTTTTGTTCATTGATAGCTATTGTTATATGTATAATAAAAACATAGATTAGATGCTGTTTAATTTGGCTAATTTGTTTATGTTTTCAATTATTTTTTAGGATACGTAAAGATGACCCTCTGCTCCAAAAGGCATTTCAGAAAGGAAAGCATGTTAAGTTGGTCCACAAGCATCTCGCAGCTCAAGAATGGGATAGGTGTGTAAATATTTACGGGTTGCAACTTAGGATCTGAATAAGCAAAATATACAGGACGTTTACACTACCTGAAGCAAGATTAACTTGGGTAAGGCGTCTGAGTATGAATCTCTGAACTCGGAAGCCAGGTGCTGCAGCCTGTTGAGCTATTCAGGGAAAATAAATGTTGACTCCCTGTACAGTGTGTTGAACAGAATGCAGGCCATAGTGGCAACAGGTCTGAAGAGCATATACAGTACTGTTCAAAAGTTCAGCCACATACGTATTTTTAGAAGTATTTTATACTATAACCTATAACATTGTGTTACATGGGAACTTAATGCATATTTTCTTTTTTACAGGGAAGAGGCAAGAAACAGGCGGCATCACTTGATTTCAATGAATGCTGTATCCTTTAAGTTCCTTCTTGTTGTCCTGAGTTGCAATGTACACATCTCAATGGTCAAGCCAGCTGCTTAATATGGCTTCAGATGGATATCGATAAGGTATAAAGCATTCAAGCTTATACAAACAGTAATAGTCAAGCTGCCATGGTGGTAGACACACAGGTGCCTCTGGAGGGTGAAACTTCAGTCAGCAGGAACGTTTTTTGTTAGTTTAAATTAGACACTGTGGGGCAGGCTGTCTGTCTAGAGATACGCCTTTACTCGTTAGACATGAATGCAAAAGGGTTTATTTTAATTCTTAGTTTTTTCTATGACTGTTGTCCCCTTTTGAAAGCTGCTGTAGAATTAAAACCCTACGGAAACATTGTTTTCTTCTAAAATAGGCTTGGCATGGGTTTAATCTGTAGAGAGATTTTATAAAATGCACAACAAGATAACTGCTTATAGGACCTTTACATTATACAGTAGTTATCTCAGGGAAAATGATTTATGCTAAGGCCAAGGGACAACAAAAGGGGCAGATGGAACAGAGTGTGAAATCCCATATATTACTTGGAAAAATATATTTGTCTGCTTTTGTAATTGAATGTTTAATCCTCATTTTTGACAGCCTGCTTGTCTCTCTTCATCTTCTGTGGATTACACACTTTCAATAACTGAATGTTTGTGGAACTTGTCACTGTTCTGCATGTAGGTTGATGGTTTTATGCTGTAGACCCCTTATAAAAGTTGACCTCAGTAAAAGCACAGCAGTGTAATAAAGCATGGTAAAGAATGGTTAAAATGGTTAAGATTGGGGGATGATAGCCCGATTGGAAAGTTTAGGTCTGGGTTGTACAGTTGTTAGGATTATACATACAGGTGCAGTACCATACACTGTGGTACTTGAGCAAGCTTACGCATAGGGGTAACAGTGGTTAAAAAAAATAAAAATAAAAAAAGCTCTAAATTGTAGAGTTAGACAATTTCTTTTCACAAACATTTTCTAGTTTTAGGTGCTCTGCCTCTTAAACCACAGTGATCAAAAAACAGGACAAGAAAAGTAGAATTAACAGTTTGACGTGAGCCTTTTAGTATGTTTTGGCCCTTCCAGCTAAGGGATCGCTCTCCAAAGCCTAAACAGCTTATGTGCTTTGTAACACAAATATTGTGCCTCAGAAGTACTACAGTTACATTTGTTTTACGTTAAACGTTGACAAATGCAAAATATGGTTTAAATAATTTTTTTTCCCTTTATGTTACTTTATGTGCAATTTTTAAATGATGACTTCATTTCCTGTAATTTTGTGTTACTGTAAACAGTTGTTTGAAGTCGATTTAAAACGAAATAACAGAGTTTAGCTTCATCTTGAAACTTTAATAACTCTTTTGGACCCAGGCACCCCATTGTCTACTTTACATGGTGAACAATTTATGTGTGCGTGTGTCCGCTGGTTTTTATTCAGTTTCTTTTTTAGGAAAATGTCCCATTTTTGTTTTTAGCAGCAAACTGGTTTACATTAGCCAGTAGGGATTCTCTAAAAGGTACAGAAAGCAGTACTGTGGCTCCTAACAGCAGTGCAGGTTACATTTTGAATGGTTTTCTGTATTCAGGTCATTTGTTCCTGCTGGAGTCATAAGATATTTCAGCTCTTGGTTTTGTACAGTGACATGACACAGTGGTCTTATATTGAGTTGTTTCTGGCTAAGTTTTATACCTTTACATTGGATTATTCCTCACATTGATTGTGACCTCTGGTTATGAGGTGGTTAAGTGAGAAATACATACCATAAATACAAGGACTGTCCAAAACGTTTTAGGAGTATTACTATGCAGGACAGCCGCTATAAGATCGTTACCCTTATTAAAAATGTGCATGGATTAATCTACCTATTAATCAACTAATGCCCATAGATTAACCAATCAAAAATGGTAATTGAGTGACAGCCCCAGAACTTTTGCTACAAAAGATTTTTCCTAAAATTCTTTGTTTTCGAGAAATTTCTAGAAATTATCAATTTCCGTTGGGGTATGTAAACTTTTGACTACAAGTGTGTGTGTGTGTGTGTGTGTGTGTGTGTGTGTGTGTGTGTGTGTGTGTGTGTGTGTGTATTACAAAATATAATTGTAATGGAGTTTAAAAGCTATTCAGTAAAATCAAAGGTGACAGCAGATGTTTTGGGAAGACAGCTGGTTATGCCGTCTATGTAATGTGAATGTTTTTTGGAGTTCTAAATAGAAACAGATGTGATGTGTTACTTTAATGCTGTATCTTCTGCCTTCTAAAACTATACTGGGGATCCCTTGTTTATGTTCGTGATCAAGTGTGCAGTAAAGGCACAAATTATAGTGCTCTGTTCTAACCTTTTGTGGCTTTGTCCTTAATCAGTTCCCTGCAGTATGACAGACACAAAAAGTTTGTCAGTGACTATATATTGTTTTATGGTGGCAAGGAGGAGGACTTTAAGCGCTCCATGTAAGTACATTTAATAACACAATATCCCCCAGTGGCTGTACAGGGTGAGTTATACAGTCAGGGAGCGCAGATGCATGACATGGCTGTGAGAAGTCAGGGAGCATCACATTGACAATTGGCAAGAGGCAATTGGCTTGGCGGTGTCACAGTTATAGAACCGATCAGATTCTTTCTCACTCCCTTTGGATGCCCAAAGAATAATCATTGGAACAAAACACTGTTGTTACAGCAGTCCATTTAGCAACAATCCAAATCTATTGGTTATTAAGTGGTTAATAATTGCATTTACCCTCTGAAGTGCACACGGCCATATGAATCAAAACCCTATTAAACTTCAAATACCTCATTTATTATTGATACATATATCTTCAATTTTCAATGCTAATTATGTATAGCCACAGGTCTCATTCTGTCATAAGGTTTCAAGTCTTAGACAATCTGTGATGACTATTAAAGCTGGCTAGCAGTAAAGTAATTGGAAGGGTGAAGGGTTAAATAAAAATCAATCAATCAATCTTTATTTTATATAGTGCCTTTCATAGTGGACCACCATCACAAAGCACTTTGCACGATGCAGTAACAACAAGAAAATCCATAATACTTTAAATAGAGAAATACATAATACATGATATACAGTAAAAAAAAAACAATGCATAATACATTAAATACAGTGGAAAGTGCATAATACATGATAGTAGCATAATACATGAAATAGTAGCAGTAGCACAGCAGCTAATAGCAGATATCAGGCTTAAAGAGCATGGAAAGCAAGAGAGAACAGGTGGGTCTTGAGAGTTGGTTTAAAGTGAGCGACAGTGGGAGCATCATGCACCAAAGCTGGGAGAGAGTTCCAAAGACTCTGAGCCATGAAGCTAAACGAGCGTTCTCCAAGTGTGGTGCACTTTTGCTTGGGGATAACAAGCAGGTCAGGGCAGGGACATAGCGGGTCAGCAGGTTCAGGAGGTACTTGGCACCTGTGTGATGAAGGGCATTGTAGGTGAGCAGGAGAGTTTTGAAAATAATCCTGAACTTTACAGGTAGCCAATGCAGCTGGGCAAGACGGGGATGATGTGATCACGTTTTTTACGTCTGTTAAGGAATGTAAAAATAGACTAACTATTGTGTACTATTCTGTACCAGCTGGGCAACTGATTTGATAGGGCAGCAGTGAGGAGTAGTGGTTAGGGCTCTGGACTCTTGACCGGAGGGTCGTGGGTTTAATCCCTGGTAGGGGACACTGCTGCTGTACCCTTGAGCAAGGTACTTTACCTAGATTGCTCCAGTAAAAACCCAACTGTATAAATGGGTAATTGTGTGTAAAAATAATGTGATATCTTGTAACAATTGTAAGTCACCCTGGATAAGGGCGTCTGCTAAGAAATAAATAATAATAATAATAATTTGTCAACATTATGTATAATAACAAAACAAAATATGCTAATTGCATTATTGGAATTAAACAGCCAAATTCAGCAATGTATTCTTTGAGACTCCTCTAGTAATCATTTGAAAACAGGTAGGGAACCCAAAGATTTTTTTTTTTGCCTTTTGCCTGATGAAAATTGTTCTTTTTATTAAATGCTGTTGCTTGGCAACAGTCACCATGCTGTCCTTTGTCTGTGGTTAGGGGAATGTAAGTCGGCCATGCACTGCCACTGTTTGTAACGGCTGTTAATTTGACATTTATAAAGGGAAATACGAAACAAAATAAGAGCGTAGTTTTCAACTGCGTCTGGTTTTACTTAGTATTTACTCAAGCTCATTTTGGTAAGCAAGACAGACCCATTCCAGGTTACTTAGTAGGTATAAAAAAGTAATCATAACCAGAAAGGCAGATCAATCTAGCTGTCTGACCTCTTAAAAAAACACACCCAACCACTGAAAATGAAGTAGCGTGACATGTCTTAATAGTGTAAGTACTGAATTAAGAAAAAGTTCTTGTTAAAACAAGTTAAACACAATAATACTATATCATTTAACAGTAATTATGTTGATAATACCAGAACTCTGTACATAGCCGCATGATAAATCATGTCTCTTCATGACATCCTGGTGACTTCTTAAAACTCACAACTTCAAGATGTACCTGTGGTCCTCAGTATGGCTCTCAAACATGTTACCTCTCTTCAGCTGGTACACCAGAGTGTAAGCGTTTACCTGTCCCCCTGCAACACTCTTCCCTTAGTGGAGGTACGATTTACAGTACATCAGTAAGAAATACAGTATGCAATGTTGCAGAAGGACAGGTTAATGGTTCCCCTCTGGTGTAAGCCATACATGTTTGAGAGCTCTATAAAGGTCACAGGAGTGCTTTTAACTTCTATGTTTTAAAAAGCCACCAGAATGCAATGACTGAAATAGTAAATGATATACAAAAGTGATTCTGTTTAAGAAAACTGTGTTATTTCATACCCTTAACAAGTTGCTCTTTAACATCGAGATTTATCTATTTGGCCTTCAACATTTTGAATCTCTGCCTTTATGTTGCAATTTAATTATTGAAGTGTTTGCTTCTTTTCATTTCACTGCCCCACATTGCAGTAGCAGATACAGTTCATTGAGTTACTGTTTCTTATTAATAATTCAGAAAGCTGTTAACGTGCTAGATGGTTCTGAAGTGTATTTTTAACAGTGGCTGTCCTAAAGTATGGCCTTTTAAAGTCTCAAGAGAGGATACACACAGTATTTGATTTATGCGCTGTATGTTTCCATCTCATATTTTCAGTGAAAAAGACAAAACAGATGTGGATGTGATCAAGGAAAACCATCGGTTCCTATGGAGAGAGGAAGATGAAGACGATATGACTTGGTAAAGTGTAGCTGTAACCTGCACGGGAATTTACTGCAGATAAATTGCGTGTAGGATGCCTCTAACGGGACTAATTATTGGAGTAAATCTTTCCACCCTGCTTACAGTGCATTACCCGCAGACATGTATTTTTAGAAGCCTTTCTTTCTCCATATCTCATTCGAATAAACAGATCAATGCAAGTCTTCTAAGCACTTCTGTTTCAAATGTCCAGCTGTGCTTTCACAAAACAGTTAAAAAGAAGACAGGTGTTGGAACGAAGCAAGTTTTCGACAGCAAGGTCTTGTCTTTTTTCCAAATCTGCTACTTTTAATCAAAAAGGGAAGAACACCTGTGCCTGCCATACTGTATAGTCAAGCAAATAAGTGCATGGGCTTTTACTTGGGTTTACTGTGAAAATGCAGTAACCCCCTTGGTTTCATATGCAAGCCCTTGCGCCTGTCTCTGAGTATAAGTGCCCTGTAGTTCAAATTTGAAAATGCAAGGTGTAGGGTTAGCATGGTAAGTTGTGTTAGTAAAATTGATAAGACAATACTTAAAACTTAAATTGCGTATAAGCTCACCCCCCGGCATAAGCGCCTACGCATATTTGCATAGTTATACAGTAGCTTTGCATTCTGGCTGCCCATATTCCATGTCTTTTGAACCTTCCTTATCTTAGAGTTGATATATGTATCAGGCAGTTTTATTTTAAATTCTAGAGTCTTACTGAAACAACTATAACTTATGACACAGTTTATCCGTTGTCGCTTTGACCTGGCTGCTGTTAAATGTGCATTCTTTTTTTAAACTATATTTTAAATACACAGATTGATTGTCTTTGTACATAATAGTAATCATGTACTCCATAATCAGAAACCAAAAAGTTAAAAGCTTTTTTTGCCGTTTCATTGTTATTATTTTTTTAAAACAAGGCTATTACTCTATTTACTGTATCTCCAGGGAGCAAAATCTGGCAAAGAAATACTATGATAAATTATTCAAAGAATACTGCATTGCTGATCTGGGCAGATATAAAGAAAACAAGGTATGTATGTCAAGTTCCGACCTTGCATGTCTACCATCTTGAAATAATGAAACCCTAAATGCTTGCATACAAATTAAATGACTGCTGAGATAATTACCAAGTTTGCAATAGCTTTATAGCATTTATTGCATTTCAAGATGTTGTGTTCAATCTATAAAACTATGAACAGTGGAATTTATGGTTACCGGTACTTTCTGAATAACGGCAGTGTCACTGTGCAGTAACAGGCAGTGTTGTGTGATGCACTACTGTTACAGATTCTGGCATCCGTTAGTGAGATGAGAAGAGGTTAAAGTCACTCTAGTGACGAATGCAGACCAGCCTCGCTCTTCTGCATAGTACTTAAGATGCTCGCTTGCAGTTTTACACCATTGTTTGATTTTCATTCCATAACAATTGCAGGGTTTTAAGTATCATTTTACACTGAATATACATTTTACCAGGGGATTATACATGTTATTTCATCAGCGAAAAGTCAGTGAACAAACAATAAATGGTAAAACTAGAAAAAATAAATGCAAATAACAATAATTTGTTTGTTCCACCGAGCTTTAAAAAGATAATTTGATTGTCTGTGGATTGATTTTGAATACTATTGTTTTTGTACAGACAGTGATAGCATTAGCCTAGCCCATTTGCTTTCTTGTAGAATCAGACATTTCTTACATAAAGTGATCATATGCGATGTTGCTTTGCCAATTCACTATGTTTTTTTTTTATTTTTTTTAAAATTTTTATAACAGTTTGGTTTCAGATGGCAAGTGGAGAAGGAGGTTGTTTCAGGAAAAGGTAAAAATCTGCTATTTTCCAAGCTTAATTTTCAGGTGACTTAAACTTGTATTCATTTTTCCAATCATTCAGTTTCATGTTTTAATAACTAGTTATATGTTAAAAATGGAAAGATATTCTCAATATTGATTATTATGTTAGCAGGATGGTCTACCTGATAACATATTTTATTTTGGAAAAAAGGGCATTGAATTCCCTTCTTTAAATTGTAAGGGATGGTGAAAACCTGTAAAATAAAATAAAGAGCACTGCTGGGATATGAGGTAATCCTTAGAGAATTTAAGGGTAATTGACCACAACTATAATGCGAACAAGATCTCTTGGGTTATTTAAGGACAAAATAGGATTGTAAACTTGGTTCCTTTTCTGCAAAGGAGAATCCGCCCCGAACCAATATGTCATCCGCAAGCCCATAAAATCTCTGTGTATTATTCTTTCATGTCGCTTCTTTTTGTTTCGGCCTCTCAGTCAAGCGCTGGGAGGCCGAAACGGGAGTTGACCGCTTAGAGCTTGGAGGTAGGGCTGCCCTCAGCCACGGATTCCCTAAGGTTTCCCCCTAAAAAATAAAAAATGTGAGTAGGGGGTTTTTCCTTACCAGAGTGCTGAGCGGTTCGTATTTAGTTCTGTGGGGTGAGTGGTCGGGTTGGAGAGGCTGGGCTCTCTCCTCCAGCACAGTCATGCTCTGGGGGACGGGCCGTGTCTCAGCTGCTGATTTTCATTAATTTCAGTATTTGGGGGATAGGTGGCACGGCGCCACTTTGGAGCGTGTTAATTATTTATTATTATTCATTCATGGTTTGGCAGCCTCGTCTTTTCGGGGGAAGGTGGCCACAGCCACTTCCTATCTGCGGCACTGGGATGCATGTAACTTTTCGTGTTTTTCCAGCCGGCCTCATGCAGGTAGCCGTCGGTCACCCACGGATGAGGTCTCCGGCCAAACGTATCTTTCGCTCGGGCCCTGACTGCCCACCACAGTCATCGGACCCTGAGCGCCCTTCACAGTTCATAAATCATCTGCAATTGCAATCATCATCATTCATTCATTGCCATTCATTCATTGCCATTCATTCATAGCGGATTCACCGTGCTGAAAGATAGAATCTATCTATAATCCAGGGAAACCTGGAGGAGTTGACATGAACTTGATTTTTATTCCAATTATCAGTAAGTACATTGGTTCCCATGAGGACTGGCAGATAATTGATTATTTAGTGTATTGATTATATAGTGTTGCTCTTTAATAAAATACCTAATAAACATTTAATAACAACACACATTTTTTTGTCCAAAATTAAAATGAACAATACTAAGTTTAGTACAGTCTTAATCAAAGGTAACAACACCCATTCAGTGTATGTTTATTTTCATTTGGTATGCCCTCCTTTGGATTTATCACAGCTAGTCACAAATTGTCATAGCATTACATGCTTTTTTGCACCTTTCTTAGCGTACCAGTTTCAGCTGCTTTGTATTTGAAGTCTGTCTTTTCACCAACGTCTTTAACTTGATCCAGCAATCCTTGTTTGGATTCAGAACTGGTGACCTGAGCAATAGAACAAGAACCTTGATGTTTCCTCCCCAGAGCTAAAACATTAGATTACAACACTGTATATCAGTTATAAACAATACAGTAACATATTAATAAATGTCTTAAGATTAGAAGGGCACTGTGGAAGGGTGGTGGGCAATACACTGACACAGGAGACAGAACTTTATTTGTAACGCCGCTCTGATTTATTTTTACCCGCAGAGGGCGCTGTTGTCCGGCAATAGAGCTTCTGCTCGCTCGTTTGTCGTCCTATAGGGGCCGAGCTGAGGGAACAACAGAGCGTTATTTTATAGGCCCAGCAATCCCCCAAGGCCCGCCTCACAACCATTCAGAGAGAGGGTGAAACCACACACCCTCGTCCCACCTCTCCGTGTCATTGCCATGACTGACAGGCGGATCTTACGGGGTGCTGCCCTCTTCCTGCAGAACCATGCATGCGCCAGACAGTCAGCATAGATCTCCCCTGTTACAGGCACAAATGCTATTATTATACAAAATAAGACACTATATGTCCTTCTGTAGAAAGGACTGCCAAAGTAATATGTTGCTTGTGATCTCAGTCCATATGGACAGTACTGCAATGTATTATTATTATTATTATTTATTTCTTAGCAGACGCCCTTATCCAGGGCGACTTACAATTGTTACAAGATATCACATTATACATTATTTCACATTATTTTTACATACAATTACCCATTTATACAGTTGGGTTTTTACTGGAGCAATCTAGGTAAAGTACCTTGCTCAAGGGTACAACAGCAGTGTCCCCCACTGGGGATTGAACCCACAACCCTCCAGTCAAGAGTCCAGAGCCCTAACCACTACTCCACACTGCTGCAATGTAAAGCATCTAATGAAGTTCAGTTAGTGAGATGCATTCACAATTATGAGTAGAATTGGGCCACATTTTTTTCTGGATCACAATCAACCACATTACTTTTTATTTAGTATTTAGGATTTAATTTTTGGAAAACAAACTGTACAGCAGTATAAGGCTCAAGTAACCACCGGAGGGAGCTAAATAACTGTAAATGGATGTTTGAGTTGTTTTTGTTTTTAAAAGTCTGACATGTCAGCACTGAAGTTTGTTCAATATATGACTGTAGGATTTATCAAGATCAGCTGATTGTAGTATCTATGAGAGACAAGCATACTGGCATGCTGCATATATTCATGAAGTTTGGGGATTTGCTTACACCCACTCGCCTTCAACACATTGTATCTCCTAAACTATTTACTGTTTGCTGTAAGCCTTTGGAAACTAGGAACTGAGTGTCGTGGTAGTCCTTGGAATTGAACTGCTGAAATATTGATAGATGGTCTCTGTCAAATGTGACACAATAAACTTGTCCAGATCATGTTTCCTACAAAGGAAACTAACAGTTCAAAGGCTGGCCAAAATATAACATTTCCATCTATCTCTTTACTCCAATTACGTTTCTAATCCATTAAGCAGAGCAGAAGACAATAACATAATCATACTACTGCTGTACTTTGGGATATAGCCTTTATCCCTTCTTAATAGTTATTATCCTAATAAATACCTAATTCACGTAGCTAGTCGTGAACTGAGTAAAAGGATTGCTGTGCAAACTAATGCAAAGCCAACAGTTTTTGCAGTTAGGTGGGATTTAGTTGTTTTTTTCTGGAAGTTTGAATTGTGCTATTTGATTAAATTGCACCATAAAACAAGAAAATAACTACGGTCATAAAGCTGCACTGTTATAGAACGTTTTTTTTTTTGTTTGTTTGTTTTGTTTTAATTGTATCTGCTCACCTGGTCACATAATGAATAGTAAATGACAGGGTCATGGTATTAGATGGTTCTTTATAGGTGTACACAGTGAGCGGTTTGATATTGCAGAAACTGCGAAGGAGAATTCTCTCTCGACCTGAGGAAATTATATTATGTGATCATCCCAGTTTTGCAAATCTAATTAAGTAAATGACTGACTCCCAAGCGTTTTTCATAAATTATTGAAAAAGCTATCCTCTTGGAGATATAATTAGCTTATATGCTTCAGAATATTAAAAAAGCACATATGGATATTGCTGTAAAGGATATTTTACTTTGATTTTCTTTCAAATCCTCTGCTGTGCCAAAGCAGGGATTTAAAACTAGGCTTTCCAGATATAATCCAGAGTTTGAGGCTTTATCTTTCTGTGATTTAAGATAGTTTGAAGCTGAGCTAGCATTAACTACAACTAATAAAATAATAGCTTTGGTTGTGGGACATATTTGCACATTTTTTTAACCCCTAAATAGATGAATTTTGTTAAAAAGAAATCGAAATTACCATGTTCTGGGTGGTTATAAAGTCAGTAGGTTATTTTGGACAAAAATAATAATTCCTAACCGATTTAAATCTGTCAAGAGATGGTGCATGTCCCTGTGAAAATACTGCCTTGCGATGTTCTCATAAACCCATTCAATGGAGACTACCAAGTGGCAAAGAATTAAATGCAATACTAGCCTAGTCACCATTACAAAATACTGCAGCACCCCAAACCAGCACAGGATTTTAATTTTTTTTGTAGGTCAGAGCATGTGGAAAGTATATTTCTACATGTACAAATACTGTGAGTAGAGATAATAAAATGTTTTTCATGATACTGATAGCTGATTTACAGGTTGTATAGGGAACCCCCACACCAAATGTATAGTACGTCAGTGCCACAATGAGATGATGCGATCACCATTAAGACTCAGCCTGCAGAGATTACATTAAGAAGTTTCGTCACTCTCCTTGCGTTGTTTTTTTTTTTTTAAACTGTACAGCTGTTTTACAGCTTACCAACATACGTTTGTTTTTAAGATTAGTGATTAGCTACGTTTCGTATGTGGGGATCCTCACCTCAAACAAATAGTACATCATTGCTAGAATTAGCTAATTGGCTGGGGAGAACGTTAATCCCATGGTACTACTCATGCATTTAACACAATAAATTCATTAGTAGTCAAGACGCCTTACTATGCAATATTGTAACTTTTACTAAAGCCTCATTTTAATTTAATTTTCATTCTATTTAATGTTGAACTTCAAGTTATATAAACCTCTTCTTACATTAATAAATGCTGTGAAAATATGTAGTGCTTATTTAAACCCATAAAATGTCTATGGTTGAATTTTGTAGGGAACCAGTGGTGCCTAGGTTTGTACAATGTGTCTACTTTCTGATTGCTGATAGCCTATGCATATTTAGTATGCTGATTATCAGTGCTCTTTATGCAGTCGAATGAAATGTGCTGAATAATGTTACATTAACATATTCAATTACATAGTTAACTTTAAATAAAATATCTAAATTATGTTCAGATTTATTTTTTATTTTTTTATTTTAAATTATGTCTCAGTGCTAAAATTCTAGGTGATGCAAATCTTTGCCATAGCTATACTCCCAAGTAGTTTCTTGCTAACTGGAATTCATTACTTTCATTAAATATTGTTTATTGTCAGCTGAAATCAACTGTTTTTGCAACACCCAATGAGATAGCATTGTGCCATTATGCAACATTTCTAGCTGAACTGTTTACGAAATTAGAAAGGTCATAGTCCACCCTCTCAGCCATGTTTTGAATAAGAGAATTTCATTCACATTGCATGATTAGAAAATTGAACTTTGCTGTTTTATAAATATTGGTCAGAGGTAGTTTTCCATTACTGTGTTACTGAATCTCATTCTGGATTCTTTTAATTAAAGTATTATAATTTTTAATTTATTTAACAATTTAATTAACAATGGTACACTGTCACTGAATATCGGTACTGCTGTTTGGTCAAAACAGCATCTGCTTCTTTACAACATAATGTACAGTACTGTGCTTTTGGAAATAGAGCACATTGAAAAGGTGGGGGTGTATACAAGTGTTTTTTTTAGTTTAAAGTGTTTGTTTTGTTTCTGGTTACATTAAATGACGTGAGTATTTTTGTGTAAAAACAATTTTTTCGGGAGGTTTTCATAATGTCTATTTATAAAGTACACAGAGGCCTCAGTACATTTTATTTGGCTTTTGCGCTTTCTTTGCACATCTTGTGCTGTAGCACATTACTACAGCATCTACAATATGCAAACAAAGCATGAATGATATTGCAGGGTTTGTAATTTATTTGAACCAAACCATAAAATTATAAAACCCAATCCCCTTAATACATGACTTTTATTCCCCAACTGAAAGAAATAACAGACCTCTTGTGCTTTTTGACTTGTAATAAAGTTAAAGGTTTAATTTCAACTGGCAGCTGTGTTATGGTTGCTTTAAGCATTAGCTTAGAGGTAGTTTTACTTGGGGGACCTGAAGTATCTGAGGACACGAACCACCTATTACTTAGCAGCTTATGACAGAACTTGTTGAGAAATAATCTTTTGTAAGATTCAGATGATGATACTGGTGGTAGGCATGGGAGTGCACAGGACAAGTATTGCATCGTCAAGTTTTTAGAGTTAATTTTGTTCCAGTAAATACATCTCAAGAAAACTGTGGCAATGACCTTAACCCTTGATTCTTAACACCTACCATATGGTAGGTTGTTAATGATGTAAGCGACTATTCTAAACATACTTCTTACACTGTACAACAGCAACTTATTTTTTCATTTTACTTCACGTTTACAAACCATTTTACAAGTGCAGTTATCCTTAAAAAAATAATATTTTGCCCTTAAAAAGTACCTATATGTAAAGTACCTAATGAGACAAAGCATAGAAAAGTAAAGAAACGCTCAAATAAGTGTGATATAGAATAACATGGGAAAACAAAGATGTACATTCCATTTTACTGTGGCAACTCATGTTTTTTTTTTTTCATTTTTCTTGTTATATGTTTATTTATTAATAGTCAAAATATGAAGTTTAACATTTGTGAATAGTAAACACTTGGTATATTGTAACATGCAAGCTCGTGTTTCTTAAAACTGTGTAAGAACATTATTGGGAATTCAAATGTTATTCTTGCAACAACTTTCAAAGCAACCAGCAATGACAGCTGCTGGCTGCTGTGGGGCCACCTTGCACAGTTTCTACAGGTGAAAGGGGTCATTCTCTGGGCTTTATCTGCTAGTGTTGACAGAGGGACGTTACATGGCTAGTTTATATTTACATATGAGACCACGTGAATCCGGTCAGATTGACCAGCAGTAGTTATCCAGCAATATCATTTTGAAAGATAGGTGAAGGGTGAATGCCTTGTGGCAGTGTATTAATCTGCAGCAGCATCTAGCTTGAACCGGTTGTAGGATTTGACAGCTGATTTAAACCACAAGTCTGACCCTACTTGAAGGAGGCAAATTAAATAAACATTTTGAAATCGCAATATTTACAATCACATTATACTTTAAAGTCTAGTTATTTATACAGTGTTGGAATTAAGTCACTTAGAGTATATCCACACATGCTGTGGCTTACTTAGCCAAAATAGAGTTCTGAATTTTGGTACTGGTACAGAACAAGCCATGGAGAATTCAATAACAAAATAGAGAAAAATTGCCCAGGTCACAAGATTAATTAACCACCACCAGTTGTACAATGCTGCCCGTACTCACAGTTTACCGTGAGATACGCACAAATGGGCATCAACAGCGCCCTCTATGGACAATTTGTGTTTTGCATCATTTAGTTCCTCATGGCTTGTTGTGCAACTACACAAATGCACTCATCAAAGCATGTCAGTACACCCTAAGCCAGGAGAGAACAATATACCTTTCTTGTGAAGCAAATGGTGGTGGAGGCCCATATGTGTGACCGCTTCCTCTCAATACATCTTGAATATCCTGTATTAATCCTACGGTAGTTAAATCCATGCTGTTATTGACCAGATTAAGGATAGTGCTAAATCAATACAGGAGTTTCAGGAAAGAAAGCCCAGTAAGTCTGTCACAGCATCAGGAGACCTTTTTAGATCAACCCTTACCTTTTATGAAAAACATTTAGTGACATCAGGGTAGCAACTGCATACACAGTAACACTAACATACAAACCACCACAAGGTCATTTCTGTGTCAACATTTGGGAATCAGGTTTAATTAGACTGTAACTGTCTACAGTTGTGGGTCTCTCTCAAGTACATTCATGTTAAGAATTATTAAAGAGTAACTTTTTTGTTACTGTTTCTATGTCTTTTTATATCTGAGTTCTTATTTCAGTTACTCAAATATTCTGTTTTTTATTACTTGATATTAACTTTGTTATGGTTCAGGAGCTGTTCTTCAGTTCTGGATACATTATGTAGGCTGTATTCGTAACTACTATCACCATCTAGTGCACAGAAGTGTATTGCCATCAAAACAGAAGGAAACTTGTGGTAGATCACTGGGTGACACTGACGCTTACATTTATAAACACACTGGCTGATCTAACCTGCGTTACACACAGAGGTGAAAGTAAGCCGGCAGGGCCAGATACTATGTATCTGTAAAACAAGGTCATTTTATATTTTGATTTATCAAAACGAATGTTTAGGCTACATCATTTTTTCTTTACTGTCTCCCGGCTTCTTCTTGGTTGTACGGTTGCTATTGATGTTTAAGCAAAATAACTCCAAGTCACTCGGATCATGTTCATGTGATTGGGGGGTGATCGCCATGGTAACCATCACTCTTGCAGCAAGCAACGCTGACTGCAAAAGGGGGTTCAGCATACCTGTCAACATTGAGTTTTCAAAATAATGGAGCTTTTGTAAACTGAAGTCTTAGTGGCCTAAATTGAATACAACTGTTCCACTCTATTATTTGGTAGAATGATAGACTGTGATACGTTGCGCCTTAATTGCTTTTAAAAAGGAAAAATATGAAACAGAAAGTCACTTCTTTGTTACATATATCTATAGCAAGCAAGTAGAACAGAATAGGAGCTCCTGAAGTCAGGTGAAAGCACTTTAACACAGACACAGAAAAACAAAACACTGCACTAGGTAATTGCAGTAAGAACCACACACTAATTGCAAACATCATTAAAAGGTGAAAATGTAAAGCTTACACTTTAACTATATGAATACATTTGCTGCCACCATACTGAGTATATTAAAATATACCTACATTCTTTTTCAGGCCAGTTCTTCTGTGGAAACAAGAACTGTGATACGAAGGAAGGTCTGAAAAGCTGGGAGGTGAACTTTGGCTACATTGAACAAGGGGAGAAGAGGAACGCCCTTGTAAAACTGCGTAAGTCAGGCTTCCAATCGAGACAGATCGGGCCTGCAGGTCTATACTATTGTTTAGTCTAATTCAAGGCCTGTGCAGATAATCCTGTTACTATTAATGCTTTCTGTTGGAGGAAATCTCATTAGTGTGTGACCTGATTATGGCACCATTGTTTCTTGAAAGCCAGTGTTGCTGTTTATATATATATATATATATATATATGTATGTATGTATATATTGTGATAAAGCAAAGGGTGTGGTTATAGATGGTAAATACATCAGGGCTGAGGTTTTGACAGCACTTTCTAAATGGCAGCAGGGAAAGGACTACAAGTCACAAAATGGCCACCCTCAGCACACTACAATTCCCACAATGCAAGGTACCCAGGGTGTGGTAGCCACACCTGCCCCAAATTAGACATAATCATCCACCTATAAAAGGGCTTGGTCACAGCACGGAAAGGAGAGGAGTACAAGGTGTGAGAGAGAGAATAAAAAGTGCTGGTAAGAGTTACTGATTTAAAACAAAAAGGAAAAAAAGAAGACTACAATTCTGTGTATGACTTGGACTGTTTTGACCACCCTTCTGGTGGATTAACCTGGATTTTGTATGAGAACCTGAACTGTGTTTGAACCCTATATTGATTATCACCTAAGGCTTTGGATTGTCCAATAAAAATACAGGCACCACCCTGTTAAACCAAACTGACAGTCTTGTGGTTACTGTTGATCTCACAGAGGAGTGGGAACAGAGTAAAAATATACTACAGTTGAGTGTATTTGTTACAATATGTATATATATATATATATAGTTTTGGTGGATATTAAAGCATGCTGACCGCAATGTATGAGTTGCAAGGATATATTTGCCGTGCTGATTACTTAAAATGTATAGAGTAGGCTTGGATCTGGGCTTGAAATATCCTGTTACTAAAATAGTTTTGGTTTTAAAGTTACTTGTAAAAATTAATACACACTATGTTTCATAGCTTCACACTTGCATATATATTTTTTTTAATGTATTTTGTTTGTGATGGGAATATCTTGAATTAAATGCATTCTTCTGTTGAATGGGGTGGGTGTGCGTTGATGTTTTAGAAGCTTGTGTGAAAGTCCTGGTTTACTATCTCCCTTTAACTGAATAAGACTGGTGTGCTTTAGGGGGGTAACCAAAATGCCATTCATGTGTGAGCTACTGAAAGCAGTCTTGGTATAACAAACAAAGTGCCAGCGTTTTCACTTGATGATCCTTCACCAAATCCGGACCCTTTCCAGTATATTTCTGTTTTTGTAATGTTCTCCTGACACATACAACAGATCTGTCTTACTGGGACTTCTGAAACACATTTCTGTGTTCTGATTGGAACTAGTCTTGAACTACCTAATGTTACCTTGTATAAGGTAGTCCAAGAGTAGTGCTAACCATCCCATTGTGGTTTAATCCGTACTGCTATTACCCAGACCTGGTAGTCACTGGTCAAGTCTAAAGTTTTACAACGAAACAAATAAAATCTAAGCTGCTGGTGAAACAACTGTTCCATACTGATATATTTTCCAAGAACTAAGAAGATATTTTAAATGATGTAAATATATTACAGCATTGAATCAAATGCAGGTTTATTTGGCCTTCACATATTTTTTACATTTACTTTTCAGGACTGTGTCCAGAATGTTCCTACAAATTAAACTTCCATCACAGGTAAGAGAGACCTTTGGTTGAGTTGACATCCAGGTGAGGGCCATGGTGTTGATTGGATTAATTTGACATTCCAATAGAAACAATTGAATAAACGGCTGCTTGAAAAGGGAACAAATTGAGATCATTTTGTTGTGTGGACACTTACAATGGTCAGTACGTTATTGTGAGAACTCCAAAGAATACTAGCTGCTGTGGGTGGCTCAGTAATGGCACATTTCCCTCATGGCTAGAACTAAACCAGTGTGAATATACAAACAAACCTAAAACATGGCTCTTCTTTGTTGAGATGGGGTTATTGGTCTTCAGATTGAAAATAAACCTGTTCTTGTGATAAAGGAGGAAAGAAGTTAAACCAAAGAAGAGGCAGAGAACAGAGGACGGTGAAGATGAACCACTGTCAAAAAAATCCAAATTATCAGTGACCAAGAAACACAGAAGCAAGGGGAAAAGAAAAGGAAAAGGTAAAGGCAATGGATCATTGGAAAGAAGAAAAAACTGTTAAACAATGAGCCCTAAAGGTCCTGTTTTTAAGTGCACTTGCAAAGATACATTTCTTGAGTGCACTAAAAAAAAAAAGATAGTTGCTAAAAGGAGCAGTTCAATTATTGTTCTGAATTGTTTACTTCTTGTTTTATGGTGTAAACTTATTTTGGTCTCTGAAAAGTTGTTTTCAAAATATGACCCAAATAGTGCTGGGACCAAACGGCATTCTGCATTACATTCAAATCTTGGACAATGTGACCTTTGAACTCTGCCAGCCCCACATAGATTAGACTGCACTTTGAATGGAAAGAGAATGGTTATCTGGACAAGCTCAAAGGAAGTTCAAAGCTAGGCAAAGACAGATTTAGAGAAAAATCCTAATAACAATATTGGAGCACCAGGACCCAGAATCACTAAAACTGATGGCATGCACCATAAAAAAGTTACTTATTCTAAATATCCAAGCTTATAGGTGTGTGACTATATATAGCATTGTGTGACTATATATAGCATAACTTTACTAAATGAGAGAGAGAGAATGTATTGAGATCAGCTTTAAGAGTTACTGCACAGTAGCTTCTCACACATAGGTAAAAACAACCCTGAAAGAGACAAGTAGCAATACAGTCATAATCACCTTCACTACTGTACACTGAGCTATTCTATAACATTGTATCTGAAACATACCTGCAACAGAAACAGCGCTGCTTGTGTTTTTCTTCAACATCTTAAGTTTACATTGACCACTTCAAAGTTATGTACAGTATTTCAATTGCATAAAGACATGCATGCAAACATGTACTATGACAATGGCAAGGACAGTATGGAAGGGAATATATTTTACTTTCATATAGTGTTTTAGAGACCTACTTTTTTTTTTAAAATGACACTTTTTTTCTTTAGCAGAACGTCATTCACCTAGAAGTTCAGAGGACTCGGACACATCTGATGGAGGTACACATACTCTATTCATGATACATTTTCTTCTGTTTCAATGCACATGTGTTGTGGAACATCTAGATTCCCAACAGCCAACTTTGTTCAATTATATTCGTAATTTGTACTAATCATGAGCCAGTCAGATATAGAGAAATGCATGACTTCACTTTACTATTCTGGAATACAGATTCTGACAACGGTGATGAAACACAAGGCCCCTCTGATGCAGACTATTGGAAAGGTCCGGCGCCAAGTATAGACGAGAAAACAAGGTTGGTAAAATGTATTTCCCTTTTCTGTTAATGGAAACCTTGACTTGATCCATTACATGAGCTGGCAAATGGATTTGTGGGACTATACCTATAAAATGGAGAGAAAAGTGTTATTTTTTTCATCACCAAGTCATGTGTCTAATGAGTCTTCACTATTTCTACCCCACAGGGAAGAAGAGTTTGATGACTATTTTCAAGATATGTTTCTTTGACTCACTGGCCCTTGTATCGGAACAAAGGTGTGCAGTTAATTCAAAGTAGGGAAGGGTGAAGAAGCCCCCAAGAACCAAATGTTGGTGTTAATATGTACTCTGACATCTTTGTGATTTTCTTTCTAACAAATGCCCTTGAATCCCCGTGGCTAACTACCCGTTGCTAACTATCCTTGGCACCAACAGACCCAGTGATACCATGTGTTGAATGTTCAGAAAAAAAAATCCCTATGGAATTACATATTTTTATGCTTTTTTTACGCTACGTTTTAACATTGTTGTCCTGTTTCTTCTTATCCTGCCTCTCATGCCACCTTGGAAATAAATCATTGGAAACCCATGAAAAAATAGTGTACAGTGCCTTGCATAAGTATTCACCCCCCTTGGACTTTTTCACATTTTGTAGTGTTACAACCTGGAATTAAAATGGATTTAATTTGGATTTTTACCATTTGATTTACACAACATACTTAACACTTTGAAGGTGCAAAATATTTTTTATTGTGACACAAAAGTTAATTAAACAAAAAAAAAATACATTTGTTGGTTGCATAAGTATTCACCCCCGAGTCAATACCTAGTAGAAGCACCTTTGGCAGCAATTACAGCTGTGAGTCTTTTTGGGTAAGTCTCTACCAGCTTTGCACATGTGGATCCTGCAATTTTTGCCTATTCTTGGCAAAATTGCTCAAGCACTGTCAAGTTGGATGGGGACCGTTGGTGAACACCAATTTTCAAGTCTTGCCACAGATTCTCAGTCAGATTGAGGTCTGGGCTTTGACTGGGCCATTCTAAGACATTCAGGTTCTTGTTTTTAAGCCACTCCAGTGTAGCTTTGGCTGTGTGTTTAGGGTCATTGTCCTGCTGGAAGGTGAACCTCTGCCCCAGTCCCAGGTCTCTTGCAGACTGAAACAGGTTTTCCTCTAGAATTTCCCTGTATTTGGCTCCATCCATCTTGCCCTCAATCCTGACCAGTTTCCCAGTCCCTGCCGATGAAAAGCATCCCCATAACATGGTGCTGCCACCACCATGCTTCACCGTGGGGATGGTGTTCTCGGGGTGATGAGCAGTGTTGGCTTTGCGCCACACACAGCGTTTTGCGCCAAGGCCAAAAAGTTCAATTTTGGTCATATCATACCAGAGAACCTTTTTCCACATGTTTGCTGTGTCTCCCACATGCCTTTTGGCAAAATCCAAATGGGATTTAATATGGGTTTTTTTCAGCAATGGCTTTCTTCTCGCCACTCTTCCGTAAAGCCCAGCTTTGTGGAGCATCTGGGTTATAGTTGTCCCATGGACGGTTTCTCCCATCTCAGCTGTGGATCTCTCCAGCTCCTTCAGAGTTACCATTGGCCTCTTGGTTGCTTCTCTGACTAATGCCCTCCTTACCTGGTCAATGAGTTTTGGTGGACGGCCTTCTCTAGGCAGAGTCGCGGTTGTGCCATATTCTTTCCATGTTTTAATAATGGATTTAACGGTGCTCTGGGGGATGTTCAAAGTTTGGGATATTTTTTTATAACCCAACCCTGATTGGTGCTTCTCCAGAACTTTATCCCGGACTTGTTTTGATAGCTCCTTGGTCTTCATGATGCTGTTTGTTTAGATATGCTCTCTAACAAACTCTGGGGCCTTCCAGAAACAGGTATTTAATCTGAGATCATGTGACACTTTAATTGCACACAGGTGGACTCCATTCAACTAATTATGTGACTTCTGAAAGCAATTGGTTGCACCAGAGCTTATTTAGGGGTGTCACAGCAAAGGGGGTGAATACTTATGCAATCAAGACTTTTCAATTTTATATTTGTAAATAATTTTGAAAAATATGTAGATTTTTTTTTTCCCCACTTCGAAATTATGGACTATTTTGTGTAGATCAGTGACAAAAAATCCTAATTTAAATCCATTTTAATTCCAGGTTGTAACACTACAAAATGTGGAAAAGTCCAAGGGGGGTGAATACTTATGCAAGGCACTGTAGTTTCTACTAAATGTTTTCCTCTCGACAGTCCAGATGTGATATTTATTAGACCTCTGCGAGGTACAGACAGTATGTTGGATTAATTGAAAAGTAAAATAAAAAAAGGACAGACGCAGTAAACTAACAAATTAGTTATCAGGCTAAACATTATGCTGTTCATAATTTTCTAACCCATTTTCACTTAAAGATTTTATTTCTCAGAGAAAGAATTATCCGTTTTAGTGTCTACAGTCTTTGGAGGTTTTATTAAATTATAATTAGTTTTGTGGTCTTGGAAGCTTGTGTTTTAAAATAATATATTGGTCGAATACAAAATGTTCTACCGCGATTAATCCTGAGATTTACATTTTTGTTAATCTTGGTTTTAATCGCATATTTAATTGATACAATTACTGCATCCAAATCATTTGTTGTTTTATTATTATTATTATTATTATTATTATTATTATTATTATTATTATTATTATCCAGAAAACAACCCTGTTTTCCTAGTTCTGGATTCTCTTTATAGTTTTATATTTATTTACAATCCAGCATTGAACTGATGTTTTTCATTGTTGTTTTAATAATAATAATAATAATTATTATTATTATTATTATTATTGAAAATGTGCTTTTATTAATAACTTGAAATTGCCTAAATAAAACAAAACATTCACTGAGTAACGTTTATATCCTCCATAATTGTAAATTATATTGTTGTTGAAGCTGACACCCTGGGATCCTTCAAGAAGCTGCTTGATGAGATTCTGGGATCAATAAGATACTAACAACCAAACAAGCAAGATGGGCTAAATGGCCTCCTCTCGTTTGTAAACTTTCTTATGTTCTTATATTCTTTATTTTTTTATTAAAGTGCAGGCTTCAAAACAGCTGTAAACAATTAGACATTTCTTGGTTTATCTGATACATTCTGACCTGTACTTCAGTGTAGTGGCCTAGCACTCAGCACTGGCTAGGAGTTAACACAGGCTCATTGAAAAAAACTAAAATGTGCTACTTGCCAAGCCACTGTGATGGTCTCTAAAAATGATCCAAAGGGACTCTGTATAACTTTGACCTTTGTGTTTTCCTTTGTTTTTTTATTGCAAGTAAGAAATGTATTGTATCAAACACCGAACACATATTCAAACAGACGCTATTGCTGTTAATAAAATGCAGACACGGTAATAAACAGATATTGCTGCTCTAGAGTGCAAAGAAGAGCGATCAGAATTATCCTGGGTTTAAAAGGCATCTATTCAGTCTTGAACAAAGAAGACTAGGCTGTGATCTGATTCAAGCATTCAAAATTCTAAAAGGTATTGACAATGTCAACTTTTTCGACCTGAAAAAAGAAACAAGTACCAGGGGTCACAAATCGAGATTAGATAGGGGAATTCAGAACAGAAAATAGGAGGCACTTTTTTACACAGAGAATTGTGAGGGTCTGGAACCAACTCCCCAGTAATGTTGTTGAAGCTGACACCCTGGGATCCTTCAAGAAGCTGCTTGATGAGATTCTGGGATCAATAAGATACTAACAACCAAACAAGCAAGATGGGCTAAATGGCCTTCTCTCGTTTGTAAACTTTCTTATGTTCTTATGTTTAAAAATAAATGTGGTTATTGAAAGAAAACAAAGGTACAATGTTAACGGGTCTGCAGTCGGTAGCTGTCCAGCAGCACTGGTTATACTTATAGTATCATACTTGATTCATGGCGATCCTGAATTTGTAAGAGTACTCTGTCGAAACGGACGGGTTTCATCTGTTGTTGTATTGTTGATGTCTGTAGCAGAAAAAAACTACTAGAGTGTATTTTGATAAGTGAAAGCATGTTTAGCACGCAAGTGGTACAGCAGACTAGATGCACATCTGTGATACTGGAACTCACTTTGACAGTAGATACAAGTAACCCTCTTTCTATCCAATGAACCATCAGAAAGTTTTTTTTTTTTTTTAAATAAACATCCTTCAGGTCCTTCAGTTTGAGTGCTTTGCTACATAATGCGGTTCACTGACTAATTTTATATTCAAACGATGAGTACGCGCTTTTAATCCTGGCATGCTCTAAAATGGTGCCGCAGGAAATGAATTACGACACGCTAAAAGAGAGACGAGACAGGAGTGTGATTAACGTGCGTTCAGAAAATTCATCTAAAAAATGAACGCGTTAGTCGCAGAAGTTAACTGCGATTAATTGACAGCCCTAGTTTTAAGACACACTATGAAACTGTAGCCGAATTATGAAACACTACAGGTAGAGTATTTTGTTGCTAAATTTTGTTTGAAATAATGATAAACAGAAGAGCTGTGGAGAAATGTGTCTTGTGTTTTACACTGCAGTGTGCTGTTTACAGCAGGGGGATAAAGGTTTGAAAGTATCTTTGGAACCAAATCTGTTTTCTCTCAGCATCTCCGCCCTATAAGAAAGTGGATGTGTACCAGAAATAATCTAGCAGCAAATGGTAATGCTGCTTTTAAAGGTTAATCCTTTAGTCCAGAAGCTATGAGAACCATACACTGTAGCTGGGATTACATTTTAATTATGGCACCATTATCCTTATAGCAGCTGTCAAGAAGTACAGTATAACATGACAGAACAAACAAAAGCTGTGACTCGTTATGGCAATTTTAGCAAAACATTATTTGAATGATCTTTATCACATTTTTGTGGTGCTTCCTAAAATATGCCACAGTTCAAAAGCAGCAGATCAGCTCGATTTTTTTTTTATAGTAAAGTTCCAGTACATCTGGCTATCCATTAACTTTAGCACCAAGTCACTTCTACTCTATTACAGCACTGTAAACATCCCCGAGCTCACATCTGTCCATCTACCTTTTGCTGAATAAATAAATGGTAATAAAAATAAGATGGAAACCGTGTTGGATTTGCCAGTTATATAAAAAAAAGATACTGGGTGATATGAAACCACAGGTGTCCCCTATCAGAAAATTAAACAGCCAGCATTTTAATTACTGTCCATTTTATTTATTTTAATTTACAGATGACATTATTATACAAAGTTTTTTAAATGTCAACCTAGCCTCTTTAAAATAATCCATTCACTATTATAATACTTCAGTTTTAAGTGCTTTGTACATACATATGTTAATCTGTCAATCAATCGATAACTGTACTAAACTGTAGCTGATTAATGGCTGTAGTTATTTTTTTTTTTATATATATATATATATATATGATTCTAATGCCAAATCCAAGGTGTTTATCTTGTTATTATTATTTATTTCTTAGCAGACGCCCTTATCCAGGACGACTTACAATTATTACAAGTTATCACATTATTTTTTACATACAATTACCCATTTATATAGTTGGGTTTTTACTGGAGCAATCTAGGTAAAGTACCTTGCTCAAGGGTACAGCAACAGTGTCCCCACCTGGGATTGAACCCACAACCCTCCAGTCAAGAGTCCAGAGCCTTAACCACTACTCCACATCTTGTGCTGAGGCCAGGCTAATGGGATAAAGGTCCTTAGACATGTTACAGAAGTGTTTCCTTCTGCCCTGCTGTTTCTCTTTAAGATACTTTACAGGACAATATTTAGTCTTAACAGGGTTATCCAGGTGATATTTTAAATAAATACCAGTTCCAGTAATGCAATTGTTTCTTACTATCCAAACGTTATTACTTAATGGAGACTTGTGCTTTCTTTTTAATGACAAAATATTTTTAACATAAAAACTGGTGAGGTTTCCTGCATCAGCCTTATCCCATTATCCCAACCCCCCATTGTCTTGCGTAACTTTGCATTTAACATGCCCAAAGCTATTATGAAATTCAGTTTTTGGTTCAATGTTCAAACATGTTTGTAAAATAGGGACTTATAATAATTAAGAAAAAAAAAAAAAATTGTATATCCATCAGCAACTTGTTTTAAGGTGCTCTTGATTAACAAATAACAGCAGCCTTGTGCAGTCTACTTATGGTAAATAGGGGGATTTCAAGGTTAAATCCCTGAGAATCTTTTAATGCTTGGTTTGAAGACAAATCCAATCCAGTGCAATCTTCTTACACCTGTACAACAAGTCTAAACAGATTGTTTTCTATTTCTTACAGCAAACTTATATTTGGCTTGCTGTACAAATCAATGAGTTTTTTATTTTTTTCAGAACTAAGATACATGCTTCTAGCCTAGTTTTAAAAACTACATGTTTATAAATCAACAGTCAAACCTCTAACTTATTACCAAGTAGCACCTTTTGGACAAGGGTTTGTTTCAGTGAAGAAACAAATATTTGTTTTCTATATTGACAATGAATCACACCTAGAGGAGGACTATTTTGGGCTATGTAAAAATGATAATATTATACTTTTTTTTTTTTTTTTAAATAAAGTATACATGATATTATGGTTACTGTACTAACAGCCGGCTTTAGAAAATGATGGTAACAGCCTTAACTTTGATTGAAGCAACATCACAAATTTTCTTCCAAAAACAGTGTAAACCTTAATTGTGAACAAGCTGCCTCAAAACCGTCTGAAGTTCAAGACCTCACTAAAAAAGCAGGACCTCGCTGAAATATATATATACTGAGCATCAAAAGAAACATATCACTTATATTTGAGCATAAAAAGAAACTTATCACTTATATTTGGATAAAATTCACTAGATCGAAATATGACAAACTCTGAGTTAGAGCAGGTGCAGTGAATTTTTTGTCCTGATTAACAATTGACATCACGAAGATGCTGCAAAATGCTCTGTCGATCTTGGGCAGGTGTTGTGACTCTTGGTCTCCCAGTTCATGGCCTGTCATTGACAGTGTGTCTGGTTATACTGTCTCGCCAGGTTTGAAATTGCTGGCTGTGAGCACCCAAGATGGCGAGCCACAGTAAGTTGCCCTATTCCAGACTCCAACATGCCGATTGCACGAAGGCACTGCTCTCTTGACAGACGTGTAATATTGGTGTTTTTCTGTGATTTTCTTTATTGATTTTATTCAAGCTTGCCATTCAATAGCTGAAATCACTCAGATCAACGTCCAATCAATTCACTAATTAGGTGATTAAGTGCATATGCTTCAGTCATAGTCACTCAAGCGTGTCATCGTCAAGGATGATTGATCAAGTGATTAAAAAGAAACCAAAAACATTTAGTCAGTGTCCATCATTTATATACCTTATATATTTTTCGAAAATAAATGTGTTATAATAGTGATAAGTTTCTTTTGATGTATACCTATGTGTTTTTGCATACATGGAAGTTATAATGCACTGTTGCCCGCATTTAGAACTTAGAGATTGTCTTATAGTACCTTTCCAAATGCCTGCAACATATACATAAAACAGTCGATCTAAATTTACATCAGTGAAAGCCAGTTCATCACAAGCCTTCAGCTTGATCACAATCTGGTAGAGCAGTGAGTCACAATATGAGACTACACAGCATGGAGGAACCTATTAATTGACTGAACTGTACTCTGATTACCTAACATTTAAAAAAGGTTACAACAGATTAGGTAATGGAGGTTTTTCAGTAGCTCCCGAATGACAGTATGAGAGGTGTTGGATTGAAACCAATCTGATGCATAGTCAAATTACAAAAAAGTGCTAACTAATTCAGTAAAACTAATTAATCCACTTCCCCATGCATCAATCTGAAATAGAGTTTTAAAATGCGATTCATTTAAAAGTTGATAGTGTTGTGTTGGGTGTCTCTTATTGTTATTAGAGATGTCATCTTGTATTATATTTTTTTCACCATCTATTGCCAAATGTTGTTTTCAGGCATCATTCTATTTTTTTTTTTTATTGTACCACCCATAAATTGGTTTATAATTCATTTGGTTATGTGTAGCTGTGTTAGACAACAGTTTAAAATAATTTTAATATAATTGTGAATGTGACACATTTAATGTAGATTCTAGGAACTAGACTGAGACTCTTGGCTACATAACCACTTCAGAGAAAAAAAAAGGGAATTCAAGTTTCACAGAAAAATAAAATATCTAAATAATAATCAAGAATTCTGAAATTGTTTTATAAATTGTGGCCAACGACTGCCTTTTGCTGAGCTTTTTAAAAACCAATGTTTACATGCAAGGATTCATATAGTATCAAAGCCGGTACCCAGTAACTGCAGTCAAATAAAATGTCATCCTTTTACAGCTATTTACAAGAGAACCATATCTAATGCTCTATTGTTAGTTATATATTACACCACAAAATGCTGCTGTACATTCCAGCTCCATTACTGCCAGCGGTTCTCACAGGGACTCGTTCCAGAAGTCCATTGCTACTGACATGCAGCAGATGGTAGATGTAAGAGGATTGTGCCCAATCAAACATTCTGTTGTAATCCTGGGAGGTAAGTCTTTGTACGACTTCCTCCAGTGCTTAAATGGCAATCTGTATGCCTGAGACGGAAGGGCTGTCAGACAGTTTCTAAAATATTGTGCACGTTTTCGATTTGCCTCCTTCGCCTTCCCCTCCTCCTCCTCCTCCTCCTCCTCCACCTTCTGCTGCGAAAACACCAAAGACAAACTGTCAGTAAATAAACCCTCATTTAACTCTTTATTTAAAGTCTGTTTTTTATAAATAAAATACACTTCATGAAACTGTTCTAAACTATCAGTAGCTTCTTTACCATCAGTCTACAACAGGTTCATGAACCTTCATTCAAAACAGAGTTAAAGCTTTGTGAATAGACAGTAGTTAATTTGAAGCGTACTGAAATGATCTTTTGACTGTGGTTACTTGTTGCAATAAACATAATTTAACTGCGGTTTAAGTGAATGTTGTTTTTCACATGCAAATTGCGAGTTCCATATCATCCGCCGATTGCTGCACAGCTCCCATTTGCTCTACACGGCAGGTCACAAATTCAGCATCACGCAGACGAGCTGCATGTAACATGGCTCGTTTATAACAGGGGAATGAGTTCAAGTGACAGGAAGGTATGCTTGGGGTTACTGGGTTCATTTCTCCCCTGGCTATATCTCGTCTCACAGAGTTTGAAGCAGCTGGAGACGTGATTGGTTCACTAGTCCCACTATTCTTGCAAAGATCTCTAAAATGTTGCCTTTGCTTGATACATGCCATCTTTACTAAACTCTAACCCATTGCCACAAGTTCCAATAATTACATATTTTCAAAAATCCTTGTAAACGTAGCAGACAAATGAACTAACTGATTGAGCTCATCAGCGGTTGCCAATGTATCTGTGTTTATTTGGTCGTTCGAACTAATACCATTTTTAAGTTAGTTGAAATTCAAATTGACATTAAGACCCGAAATTGTTATCATCTAAATACCTAGTTTTGAACTGCATGTCCTGGATAGTTTTAGTTTTTTGCTAGATTTATACCTGTCACAGTTGTGCTAGTTTTGTCAGTCAAACCATATTGGAAGTGAAACATTCAAAAGCTGGACTACATCAAGTTGCTGGGTTATTTGCAACCCTTTTGACCTGCATTATTATTATGTATTTATTGGCAGGCGCCTTTAACCAAGGCGACTTGCAGGTGTTACAGGGCAGTACAGGGTTACAATGCAAGATTCAAATTATACATTGTAGTTTACAGTAAATGCATTAATACTACTAGAATACACTATGAGCTAGGATGCAACAAGTTAGGATTACAACAAGTTATATCTACAATGACATAATAGCAATGCAATAGTGCAAGGATAGTGCATTAGCTGAGGATCCAGTGATGTGGTGCTCAGCTCAGGCAAGTCCAGTGCAAAGTAGAAGGGGTGGATCAAGAGATCTACTAGAGCAGTCTAAACATGCTGCCTGTTGCAGCTGGGTCTCTTAGGGCTCATGGTCTGATGTCTGTCTCGGATGCTGCTGCAGTCTTTGCTTATCGTT
Source organism: Acipenser ruthenus (assembly GCF_902713425.1). Classification (NCBI taxonomy): domain Eukaryota; kingdom Metazoa; phylum Chordata; class Actinopteri; order Acipenseriformes; family Acipenseridae; genus Acipenser; species Acipenser ruthenus. The sequence continues at coordinate 13,903,357 of NC_081195.1, read as the reverse complement.
TGATTACGCACGCTGATCTCTCCACTGCCAGACAGTATGCTGGTAATTATGGTAATTATGGATGTCATGTGATCCCCTAGCCAGACATACTGGGACTGCTGGGGATACTGTCATCATCACTGACGGATCAGTTTAAGGAAAAAAGGACTTATAGACAGCTTTCTGATTTATATTCAGAAAACCAGCTTCTGTTTTTAGCACAGTTTGAGCAACAGTAAGTAGCACACCCAAGCTGAATGCAATGCTCTAAATACATACAATCCATCTTCTCCTGGAAAAACAAATAGCCCTTGTGAAAGTTTACCACTGTATTTTCCCATGCTTTTCCCATGGTTCTGCTATGAATTTACCATAGTTTACCCTGGTTTGTCATGTTTATTAATATGCTTTACTATACCTCGCAATTCTTTTATAATGCTTATCTGTGGTTCACCATACTTTCACTATGCTATTATTACCCTTTGCTGTGCTTATACTATGCTTTACCGTGCCTCTCTGTGCTTTACAATGCTTGCCTATGCTTTACCATACCTCTCTGTGCTTTACAATGCTTGCCTATGCTTTACCATACCTCTCTGTGTTTTACAATGCTTGTCTATGCTTTACCATACCCAGTGGCAGCTGGTGGCAAAAACATTTGGGTGTTCACACCTCAGATGCAGGTGAGGGGGTGGGGTCTGGGGGGGTGTGGTCCAGGGGGCCAACCTGAGTGGTAGAAGCACTGTCCAGTGGATCTGTTTCTTGTTGGAAGCGATACAAAAAGTCTTAGATAAAGTTAGACCAAGATAATTCGAATTTTATTTTAATATTTAAACAGATTAATCGTTTTCTGTCTTTCCGCAAAGTAATACACCATGCAAGACTGAGAAGAGACAAAGACGTGCTGCTCATATTTATAGCCTTTGTTGTCTTGGCACATGCGCGCCGATCACCTGATCACCGTGTTCACTAACAGGCCGCGCTCCATCCAGACACTTTTAAGCCAATCATAGCCAGTCCTGGCTGACTGCTGGCTGCTACTGCGCATGTGCACAGCGGATTTGGGTGCTCGCGTTTCTGAGCGAGCACAGCCTGACTTCAGCCCATTAAACAGATGGGTTGAACAGCATTGTTGTTGTGCCAGTATCACGTGAGAGGGGGGAAATGAAACACACATCACCCAGAAGGGCAATTCATTATTAAGAGACTGGGGGTTCGACGAGCAAGCGAACACTCTTAACAGTCCGCCCCTGACCATACCTCTCTGTGCTTTACATGTTACAGTATAAGTACACTGAAGATGTATTATTTTTTTCACTACAGTAGTTCAGGGAAACCCTTTTAAAAAAAGGGTGCAGTTTTTTCTGGTTATTATGACTGTATTGTTATACTGTAAATATTGTACATACATACAAGATTTAAAGGGGAAAACATAATAGAGTACTGGTCCTTTCATTAAGGTGGATCCTTCGAGGCACTACCCAGAAATGGATGGTCATGGAAATGGCATATATATTATTAGTGGGGCTTAAATAGACTTAAAGAACAAGAATAGACAGTAAGTGAGTAAAACTAAACTACAATCAAAATAAGGTGGCAGAATTACCTTTTTTGGCATCCTCTTCTTCCTTCTTCTTCTTTTCCTCCTCAATAACCTTCATCTTTGCCTCGTACACATCTGCCAATGCTTTCCATTCAACCCTGTTGTTTTGAAGACCTGATAACATTGGTGTGATTTCTTTGTGGAACCTTGAGAATTCCTGTGAGATTGGATCATAACAAAGAGAGTGCTGGTTATGACATGTTTCATAAAAGAGAATCTACAGCCCTGAGTGAAGCAAATATACAAGCGCTCCCGAAGGCAGATTAACTAGGAACATTCCGGCCCTAAGTCTTTCACACAACTATGCATGTTAACATCATTTTTTGTTCCCAAAATTAATTCAGTTGATATATTTCTAATAAGATACAGAACAATATAGAATGTACCAGCACCAAAATTAACTACTGGTTGATTATCAAAATCCAATCTACAGAGTGTGGGCAGAGGTTACTTTGGTTTTCCATTAACTCTACTTGTACAGTATTCTTGGACAGGCGCCGGCACAGTATATTATGTGTTAGAAGGCCTTCAGGAGGTATCACAAAAAGTTAATTTTCAAAGGCTTCATACAGAATATGCAGTTAAAGTCTCCATTACAAATACACTTCTGTCTGCAATGTATAATCTTCTGAATTTGAAATTAACATTAACCTAGAAGAGTCTACCAGGAACTAAGCTGATAGTTTATGGAAATTAAACAAGAGGGGAAGATGCCTATAATCAAGTACATGTTTTTGTTTTGATAAACTCTCAAATGAACGTGTATTGTAGCGGAGGTGTATCTGGTCCGCAGTGGAATAAGAGAAGGCAACACAGGATTCAGCTCAAAGCAGTTAAAACTGCTATTTTTATTTAAACAGGAACGGCAGGCAAAAGGACCCTCTTTTTAGCAACAGGATACATAGCTCAGTTAGGCAGTGCCAAACACAACACAACCCCGAGTTGCTCGCAGGCAGCTCCTAAATAGAGATCCCCCCGAACCCTATTGGCTCGGTCCCGCGCAAGCAGCTGACTGGCGGAACCGAACACAAATCACAGTGCAGCCAACACAGACCCCTCTCTCATACAGCTGCACTGTGCACGTGACACCCTAGGCAGCACGCCAGCACTGTCTAGACACGAAACACGCTTCCACTCACAGACTCACGCAGGGTGACACACACAAACGGTGGGGAAGACAGGACAGCGCACACACACAGAAATAAACTTATTTACAACGGAAGAAATAGTCCCGGTCCCCCCCCCCCCCCCCAAGTTCAATGTAGCACCCCAAAAGTCCTATTCAGGGTACTGCGAGACCCGACGCTACAGTATGATAAAAGGAAGGTCCCACACCTACCTTGTATACAAATGTGCACACAAAATCGATAAAGCCAACTTGTAACTTCGGTAGCTCAGCAGACTTGTTTCTGTCCATCATGGGCTAGACAAAGAAACAAAAGTTATTATACTATATTTTCTGATAGATTTCTAAAAAAATATAATGTCATATAAATATATATGTATAACATACCAAAAATTGAAGATGAACTTTAATGGAATTAGGTGCATTATACACTGTATTATACAAGCATGACAGATAACTATACATTATATTCTTACAATGGGCTGTTGATCTAGAACGGTCCTTTCCAGATCTCCCTGCTCCCAGAACTCATTTGCTACCATAAGAGCCACCTGGAAAAACAATACATTGACGTTAATGTAGTCAAATTGTCGATGTTGTTTACAAACTTCATACAGAAGTTTTGTGGTGCCAGGTGCCAGAAAAGAAAAACACACTCAACAAAGTTACCAAAATAAACAGCTCAGACATTTAGTAGTTTTTTTCTTAATTGTTTTAGAATGCGCTAATGAGAATTTGGCCCAGTGTGTCTTATGACATGTTACTCTTCGTTTTTTTGAAAATGGAGAAACAGGGACTCATTTGCGGAAGAATCTACACAGACCACACTCTGTACAAAGATGATCTTGAAAATATTTTCTAGTATCTGGCCTTAGTATTCCTCCTGCAGTCTGGAGTTGTAGGGATTGTAGTTTGTCTCTCTCTGGAAACATTGATGAAGTGTTGTATTAAATGGAATATTAATGATGTGCCTACCTTACTTTGTACTTCCCATGGTTTGGTAATGGCAGACAGGTCACATCCAGTCATCATCATTGCCCTTTGATGAAACAGAAACAAAGGCTCAGTAAAAAATGATATTGCTAACTTTTCAAAACATTGATGCAGCACAGTATACTTACACTACGTCCAGTTATTAGAACAAGACCTTAAACTACAGCTGAGGAGTCTGATTAGTTTGAAAATGCAATGTGGAATTTACGGGTGTGGAATATTGTGGCTAACTGAAATACTCCCCTGAATGGGGTTACACTGAAGAGTGGCAGATCTCAAAACAGCCATTGTTAAATCATTAAAATAGTACCGTCGCTGGTATGTATTTTAAAGACAAATACACAGTAGACATTTAAAATAGGACTCTTTGTGTGTGGCGATTATCAGTGCATACAACCTGTGATTTTCATTTCCTGCCATAAAATATTACAATATTTTACCAAACAAATGTGTGCTGCTCCTGATTTTGGAGGTGATATTTGAAAAGATGAATATTTACATGATGACTTCCTTCTTGGTGGGGTCCAATGTGATGTACTTTATTTGCTCCTCCTCGGTTGCCATTTTTTCTGTGGCGTCAACAATCTTCTGAAACATACTTCTCTTTCTGTGGAACATTTAAACACATCTACTGTAACACTTCCGGCATGTTAAATAACAAATACATAGAATACATTCCAAATACATGCTATCCCAGGAATGTCGATTGGTTGTTGTGTACATAATGTATTATATATTGGTAAATTACAATCATTTTAAAAACACTCGCATTTCTGAGCAAATTTCTACTTTACAACAAACTCCTGTTATCTTTTTTCAATATAAATCGTGTTCATTTACTGAGTCGTCGCATTTAATTTTCCTGTTCAATACTAAATTACAGATAATATTAGAACACCATATTGTATAGCTAAATGATTTTAATAAATAATATGACAGTGATTCATACAATTAAAATGGAGCAAAACAAAAGTTTGTTCTAGATCCCTGTCTTGAAACTTCACCCATTAAACACGACTACGTTAATCTATTGCACACATAAACTGCAAATATAATCGGGAAAGAAGACACAACATTGACATGGCATAGCTTCACATACAATAGTTATATATGGACCTGCAACATTGCTGGACCATTTAAACAGAATCACTTACTTGAAGTACAATGCCAAGTCAGTTGCAATGATGGCAATTTCAAATAAGTGAACAACAGTTTCAAACTGCCGCTTCTGAAGATTCTGGAAGATATTGAGGCTCTACAGAAGAGATTATGAAAGGCAGTTTATATGAGGAACCAAGCATTATTATTATTAAACAAAATCGTAATGATTTATTTTCAGTGCAGTATAGTTAATTAACCTCATCTGCCATAAGGGTCTTGCTGTATTCAAGGTGATGCCTTTCCATAATGGAGGAGCCATGCAATTTTGCTAATGGGGATGCTGACCTGTGGGTAGAAAGTTGTAAATAGAATTATTTCTTGCAGGTGTAAATTCTTTTAGATATTAACTTTTTCTTTCTTTTCTTAACATGAAGTGCCATGTAAATATATCAAAGTGCATATGTATAAATGTTCATTCATCCCAGAACTCCATCTTGCCTATTGGTGAATTGTAGGGCTCACAGATAGCAATCCATAATGCATACGTCGGCAGGTTAATAAGACAGCTGCCAGGTGTAGCCAGGGGAGTTGTGAGAGATGAGAAACAGGTACAGTAAGCACAGAATGCAGACACTGCAACAGGGTGACCTTTTGGGAGGATATCAACAAAATGCAGAAATATGGATGCTGTCTCCAAATATCTGCAGGCATAATGGTAAATGTCAAATCTGACAAGAGTTGTTTATAACATTCTAGGCATGTTCTGAAGCAAGTACAAAGGAATCTAAGCATATAGTAATACATGAATAATATAATTGGGCTTTTAAGGTAAAGACCTTCCTCTCTCTCTCTCTCTCTCTATATATATATATATATATATATATATATATATATATATATATATAGTTTTAATATCATATATAACAACACATTTTTCACGTTCAAAGACCTAAAGGGAGGTAAAACATTCCAAGTACACCGTTTGCAATGCATAGTGGAGTTTTATATTATGGCATACTAGGGCTACGTTTAAAGAGTAAGTAGCGGGGGTTCTGAAAATCACAGTGTTACGTGTCCCCACGTGTTGCTACAACTGTTTAAATAACGGACCTCTAATTTTTCTTTTCATTGTGAACATCCTGACAGCTTTTTACACTTATAACTTCAAACTCTGTTTCAAAGCTCTTTTCAAAATGGCCACTAGTGCACTTTTTTTTTTAGTTTTTTTTTTTAAGCAAAATAGTTAACTTGTTACTAAATACTTACTTCATCTGGTATAAATTGTTAGTTCCCCTGTGATCAATATCGTGACAAAAAGCAGCTGCTACCATAGCAAATGCCTCAAGATCTGTGTAGTACTTCTTTAGTCTGCCAGTCTGGAAACAAACACATTTCCAAGTTAATAATTGCCTTGGTTGGATCCTGCCAAAAGTTGTATAAACATGGATAGCATTGCTCAAATACTAAGCCAAGTGCAAGCTTTTGATCCTTACCACAAACGTACATTTGGCCATATTTTTGTTTGCCTTCTTGGAACTGAGGTTCCATAACAAATTAAACAGAATATTTCATCAATACTAAAGTACAAAGTAGGTAAATAGAGAGTTCATACTTTGTAACTCCCTACAGCAATCACTTTAACTATCTTCAAGCAGATTAGCATTGCTTTTGCTTTTGATGTTGAATTTATAACACCTTGCAAAACTGGAACTCTGATTGGCTCTTGTGACAGAAAGACAATGATTCTTGGTGGTAAATCTCCCTGGAAACACACCCGAGGATGGTCACGGAAAGGTTGTGTGACCACATGGTACACTGGCTGACCCTGCCAAGAAGACCAATCTGCAATTGGGGGATGCAGTGGTAGTGGAGCAGTTGTGCCATGTGGTCGGCGCCGAAACCCAAGCCTGGATACGGCGCCACAATCCCGACACAGTGGAAAAAGCTGTGAAACTGGCCGAGGACTTTGAAGACTCCCTGGTCTCCGCCCGGACAGGGATACACATGGCACCCGTCTACCGGAGCGGCTGTGCATCACCTCCTCTCTCTCTCTCACCACCACCAGCACTGGCACCGGGATCCAGACCTCCGAGACCGCCGACCCCAATGGTCCACCTTGCCTCCACTTCATGGAGACCAAGGTTGGCCCCCAGCTGGGGTAGAGGTGCTTCCCCTGCCCCGTTACCATACCAGCAACGGGACAGATATCTAAGCAGTGTGCCCTCTGTCCCCTCAACTTGTTTTAGGTGCAACCAACCAGGACACCTGGCCAGGTCATGCCCCGTTGCAATGGAGTGTGATGTGGTGGGGTGTAATTGGGCACCTGAAATAGGTAAGCAAGGGGAAAATAGTCGGAAGGGGTCTTGTATTGTTGATGTGGTTTTAGGGAATGTGAATACCCACGCATTAGTGGACACAGGGTGTGAGCAGACCTTAATTAGGACAGCTCTCCTAGGTGGTGTGTCATGGACGCCACAAGATCAGGTGGCTATCTCCTGTATCCATAGAGACACGATGACATACCCCACCATAAAAGCATATTTATCGGTAGGACCGATAAAACGTCATGAAGTGGGGGTGGCGGAAAGGCTACCACACCCAGAAATTAATGGCAGTCTTGAATGCACACGTAATCGTGGCAGAAAGGGAAGTAATTGGTGATGTTTTTCCCTTTCAACGGATGAGACGGATGAGAAAATAGGAGGGATCATTAATGAGACAAGGTCTCAGACAAGGTTTGGTGGAAAACTGCTCCAATGGTAACAAACTCCAGTTAAAAGGGGTGGGAATGCAGTGTGACCGAGAGGGCGGGATTACTGGGCCATCTAGGGCAGATGCTACTCCCGCCCCTCTCAATATACCGGACATATGGCACTCAAGCGCGGACATAGTGTGGGGCCAACATAATGACCCGTCACTCACGCTTGGGGACAGGTCCGGTCCATTGAAGGTAAGGATGTTGATGGCGCTGGGGCTCTAGTATTTCCGCACTTCAGTGTCAAGGGGCAATTACTGTAATAGCCACGGGGACACAGGACAGCCTGTAACACAATTATTGGTTCCCCCGTTTTGTCGGCCCGAGGTCATGAGGCTGTGTGACTGAGCAGCTGCTGAGTGGCATGTGACTGGTGACGTCAAGGACCAGGAAGTAACAGAAACAAAACAATGGATGGAATGGCGGAAGCTGAACACAACGGCGCTCAGCATTTTATTAAATAAATAAACCAAAAGATTTAAACAAACAAAACACAACAAACAAACAGGCGCGTTGGCCAAACAAATAAACAAATAACATTTAGCAGTTGTTTTTAAGTTTCGTTTTCTCTCTCCTCGCTCTCTCCACTCTCACTCCTAATACACCCTCCCTGAGGGTAGAGAGCTGCAGGTTTATATACAGTGCCCATCTCCTGATTAGCAACAATTAATCAATGAATTAACTAGGGAGATGGTCACCATCTGCACGAGTTTAATAAGGATGCGTGACTGTCAGCTAGCTAAATAAATCATTAGCTGATCAGTCACGCATCCTCACAAGGTTTTTAAATTATAAAAACAATAACAAATACACGGCGCTTTGATCTGCGCCGCAAACAAAAATACAAATAATAATAAATATATATACAGGGGCGGGACAATCCGCCACAGGCTGACAAAACAAGGGAACGGATATTTCCACCCCCTTTGAACGCATTGCAATGGACATAGTGGGCCCTTTGCTACCTTCTGATTTTGGGTATACGCATATAGATTATGCAACACGATACCCGGAGGCAGTTCCATTGAGGCCCACTAGTGCCGCTGCAATAGCCACAGAGTTAGTGAAGATTATGGCTAGAGTAGGGATCCCCAAGGAGATTTTGACTGATCATGGAACCAACTTTTTGTCTAAAACGTTACAGCAAGTGTATAAAATATAAAAAAGTATGTCCCATCAGAACATCTGTTTATCATCCACAGACGGATGGTTTGGTGGAACGATTTAATCAGACCTTGAAGCAGATGCTGAGACGTTTTGTAACTCAAGAGCAAAAACATTGGGCATCGTTTCTTCCCTATCTCCTCTTAACAGTGAGAGAGGTTCCGCAGAGTTCGACAGGGTTCTCCCCTTCAAGCTTTTGTACAGCCGACAGCCTCGCGGCATTCTCGATCTGTTGAGAGAGGGGTGGGAGGAGCACAAAGGCTCATCCAAAAATGTAGTGAAGCATGTGCTCCTACTAAGAGATCACCTGGATTTGGTCGGTCGTTTGGGATTAGCCGGTTATTACTGCCGCTTTATCACAGAGTATGCCACAGTGGTTAACCCTTTAGTTGACCTCACCAAAAAGAGTGCACCAAATTTAATTAAATGGTCAGTAGAGTGTCAGGGGGCATTTGATACTATTAAGCGAAGACTCTGCCAGGCCCCCACTCTCATCACATGATACATCGTGCAGGGAAAGACCACCAAAATGCAGATTATTTTTCCCGGGAGGGGGGAGTAAAGGGAAAGGTAGATTCAGCTGAGTGTTCCTTCGGCTCCACTCTGAATGATGGGATATGTGGCAGAAAGACAATGATTCTTGGTGGTAAATCTCCCTCCCGACCTGTGAGGGCGCTAAGTAACGGGAACAGAGTACCCTGGACTCTTCACACTTCATTCCTAGGGTTAAAAGGAAGTCGGTCAGTTAAAAAGGGGGCAGAGCTTCGGTGCATTAACTCATTGACCCGGAAGGGAAATGATGTGGCAGCCGCAGATTGGAGGAGTGGCTGCAATCGTTTACCAAGGGGTTATGTTTGACGGTATAAATAGGGGACAAAGCGACGTAAAGACAAAGTCTTACTTCAGCTGTGTATATGCAGTCAATCATTATAATTTAGGAAATTGTCATTAATTATTGATTTTATTCTTATGTTTTATTCACGGTAATTGAGATTAATTACTTTGTACTTTATTGTTGTATTCTGAGTTGTTCTGTCTATGATGCTACTTTAAAAACTCTCTATCAGACTGTGAGTGACTTGAATCTCAAGCTTCGCTTTCATGGGTTATGGATCCATCTGCACTTTGCTGTATATTTTACACATTCAATGGGGCCTCGTCATTTATCCTCTATATATACAATTTTATAGTACAAACAATATGTCATAGACAAGCAATATACTGTAAAGCCATAAATATTTGCGAGCCTTTTATTATGCATTTTTCGCCAACATTTTTGGCATGAATATCAAATTCCACTAACAATACATACTTCGAATATAGCAACAGGTCGGCAAGATTTCTGGAGCAAAATAGGTTTTATGGGTGTGATTCGCCAAATATTTTGGTCGCGAATATTTATGGCTTTACAGTATACTGTAGACACAAAAATGAGAATTTGTAAGTACACAGCGAAGATAATTTTAATAAGGTAGGCGTTTTATCAAATAGATATTGGGTTTATGAAAAATGTTACATTTTGATGTTTAAAAACAATGCTATTAAAGAGATTATTTTCAATTTTGTTTATGGACCCAGCGACTATTCTCCAAGATCTGACTACTCACAAACCGATATGCACACACACCATCCGTAGTGCGTCTGCGGCAACCATTTATTCCACTGTAAGCATACCCCTGGCTCCCTACAATACATTTTACATAAAGAGTTGTGGAATTTGTGATCCCACAGTACAATAATACTAGCAATACCTGTGTTTCATACTCTGACTGCAAGCAAGATTCAAGAAACAAGCATTTAAAAACTCGAATATGAGACCTATATATACACTGGACACTTTATTATCTCTATTCCTCCATTGTGCAAAATATTATTTGCATGTTTCAAGTATTAATTGTTATTTTGTTCCACATCAAGTAAGCCATTCACATAATGAACAACACAGTAGGGCTTCAGCCTGAAAAAAGATTTCGTATTCAAAAGCTTACCATGAGTAGTGAGAACATTGTCTGCCCCACGTTGAAGCCGTGCCGCCAGTTGTGATAGGTTATATCACGATAACCTTTCCGAACAGTGTACATCCACCGTGTTAGCACCTTGTTGAAAGAAAGACAAATACAGGACTATTACTGTATGCATCACCATTAAAGGGTGCTTAAAATAATATTATATTTATCATAATAAAAGGAAAATGGCAGTTTACTGTAACCCTTAGAGGCACATCAAATCCAATAGATGCTTATCCATTCTATTGGGATAATGTGCTGTGACCATGAACGCTCCATATAAAACTTTACCACAGTGAATTTACTTGGTGATTTTGTAGTTTTCCCATTTGTATACAATACATTAATGATTATTCTATTGGCTACCATGATTTTAGTATTCTTTCATTGTACATTACAAGACTATGGGATAACTTTTATTTAACACTGACAAAGGCATTAGTCAAGACTTTTGTCTACTGTCATTTCTTCCAGTTTTGCCTCAGAACAAATAACCTGAGTGTTGAAAGTTGTGGTTGAAGGGTTTATTTATCTTACATCACACACACATACATATGCACTTACTTCTGGAGGTACTTTGAACTTTTCAACCACATTGATTTCATAGAAACACCGAATTCCACATTTAATCAAATCAAGTTCAGTAACAGGCAAGTCACTGAAGTGGAATTCATAAAGCTCAACATCTTTGGGATCGGGTAAGTTTGATTTCTGTAAAAGATTAAACACATATAAATATATGTATATAGATTGCCAGGACCTTCCCTAAAATATAAGGAGAACTACTATTATAGCATATTTGAATATTTTGATTGATTGAGTAGGTTTATAGTTTATATATTTAAAAAAAATAGGTTTCTTACCAAATGATCTTCAATGACAATGCAATGGTTTTGTATTCAGGTTATATACTTCAGGTTATACTTTTGTTCAAAGGGTTTGTTGCCTTATTCTGGCTTTAGTTAGGTCTGGTTTAGTTCTTCTTGCGGAACCAAATACTGTATAAGGTTTCCCTTAAAAATATAGTCGGCCTTACCAAGAATTTGATAAGATCCTTAGGATCACAGTCCTCAGGTTCAGCATTGAACTTCTCCAGTGTATTCTAACAGAAGGAAAAAGAACATTTACAAAAGATATTCTCTCTGTTGTTTCCACATATTTGTATGCAAATCACATAAACAATATTTTGTCTTACCATAACAGTCAGAAGCTCAGACTTGGTGCACTTGGTTTGATACATGAGCATTTCCTGTGCAATATCTTTCCTGTTTTCCATCTTATTCAGTCTGTCGTATGTGTCTGTGTTAAGCACAGACCATCCCAGAAATTGTGTGAGCGCCTAAAAAAAATTATACAGTTCTTACTTAGGCCTAATTACTTTCCCTACCTGTCATACATATACATCTGAAACATGATTAAGATAAAAAAATATATATACAATGCATGTTGAGAGATCTAGTGTATTCTTCGGATTCAACACTTCAGAGTGAGTCTTTTTTGCATTCATTCAAATCCAGCAACAGAATGACTGGACTAACCACACAGTTCCAAATTACGCTGCATTCCTAAGCAGGTCCACAGTTGTAAATAAAGCTGTTTAATTTAGGTTTCAACATATTTTCTTTCATAGATAATACTTGTTACATAAACACAACACTGCATGAACATTCATAGGGCTGTGTTTAATGCATTCAGTGTGGCGGTAAACAATTCAATACTCAATGAACAACCATGATGGATATACCATAAAGAGGGAGCTTAATGAAGTACCTTATTAATACATGAATACGTGAAATGCTATTATTTGGCCTCATTGCTGTTTTCACCTATGTTTAGGATGATTCCTTACTGTCAACTCTGGGTCTATTCTAAATAAGTATCTCATTTAAAATGTGTACTTCAGTGATCTGTTCATCATGTTCATCGAATGGTCTGCCGTCCTTCCTATTGTAGAATGTGGCGATTCCCACAATTTCTTCCTTCTTGTTGACAATGGGTAGTGACAGGACATTTTTCATCACCCAGCCAGTCTCGTCAAAGGATTCTTTCTGCAAAATACATGTGACAGACTTGAATATTAAACATTATAATATAATTGTGTGAACTCCAATAGCAATTATGATGATAGCGGGTAATGTACAGTACAATGAACTCTGAATTAATAGTAGGATGCATGTACAAGCCAGGAGCACTTACTTGGAAGGTGAAGTATTCATCTGCTGCTACATTCATCATGTTACAAATCTGCATCACGACAAGAGAAAGAATTAAATTACAGCATAGCATATAGATTTCAAATGAGATATTATTTTAAATTAAATACAGAATTAAGTAGTTTGCATGATTTATAAAAAATATTTGTTACTAAATTACATACACAAATCTACATGTCTTCATTTTACAGTATCGTACATAGGTGAGTAGCATACATGTTGAATTTTAGTAAAGGTTTAAACACTGTGTTGGTCCAATTCAGAATCCAGTTATCGGACAGCATGGTGAAAAGCAGATATCCAAAACCGAGAAGGTATCTGCTAAGTTTTTATTGTTCATTTTTGCTAATAAATATATTTTTGTTAATTGGAAATGATATAATTGAGTGTTAATAAGGTATGAAATTACAGTAACTTGTACCAGTACATTCAGACAGCTAAAGGATTGAGTAAATATCAAAAACAACATGCCGTCAGTACTGGTAGACACCGTATACTGGTAATAAATCTTGTTGAGAATTGTCAACACCTTTAGTAGCATGTTTTTAAATGCCTACTTACATCTGGAGGCCTAGATCTGTCTTAAATCACAAGTGAATTGAGTTTGGTTGTATCAATAGAGGCTCAAATACAACAGCACCAATATGTTTGAAAAAATGATGACAATTAATGGATCCTTAAAATAAAGTGTCACCAAATATCCATTTAGAAATTCCTCATGAGAACTCAAGGACTATTCAAACAGCCGTATGTCAATATGTCACACCTTTTATAAATAAAACAATGGATTACAGATGCACACTTACAATAATAAAGTGCTGTTATATTAATGGTAGAGCTTACAAAAATATATATATCAGTACCGATAAAACAAATACTAGAAAATGTATTGACTTACAAATCCATTTTCAGCTACATAAGTTGGCAGCCCGCTGACAAGTGACCAGTGATCTGGAGGGGGGGACCTTTAAATACAAAACAGCAGCAAAAGACATATTTAGAATAGTTCTGTCTGTTGCTTTTGATTATTATTAAGAAAACATGTTTTATCAAGACACTCACGGTATGACTTTAATTTCTTCAGTTCCATGCAAAATATAATCAACGATCTTATAAAAGATGACTTCCTGTAAAAAGTAAAACATATATACTTGTTCTGTATATACATGTATAAGCACATATATTGTAAGGTTCTAATACTTACTGGCAAGTAATAAAATACCTACTCTTCCATCCGGTGTCTTTGGACCCGTGTAAGGTTCTTGTTCTCCAAGTTTTATTGGCCATTCATCATAGAATTCCTGTAAAACAGAATCACACCAGTCACAGAAAAGACTATCTTACTGCTTTTTATATTATTGAAGCATTAAATCCCTATCATCTCAACACTGCAACCCACTTAATAACCATGCAACCTTTGTTCCCTGATTATCCTAGCCTGGGAAAACTTGTCACAATACACTTATTATTAGTAGTAATTTCTTAGCAGACACCCTTATCCAGGGTGACTTACACTTGTTACAAGATATCACATTATACAGATATCACATTATTTTTACATACAATTACCCATTTATACAGCTGGGTTTTTACTGGAGCAATCTAGGTAAAGTACCTTGCTCAAGGGTACAACATCAGTGTCCCCCACCTGGGATTGAACCCACGACCCTCCGGTCAAGAGTCTAGAGCACTAACCACTACTCCACACTGCTGCTCATAACTATCTATATTCCTTCTCGCATTTTCCTTCTCAATCTATGGGAGTTCGAATGCCAGTGCAGCGTTCCCTGTTTTCCCACAGCCAAGATCGGCAAATCAGCACAGCCAGGATTTGAAGCAGCGAGCTCTTGATTGTATGACTCTCCCTGCACTTCATGTCACAGTGCTTTCACTGGATGAGTCCCGGGGGACCCCTCAAACATTTTCATAAACTATTTTAGCATATCTGTATAATAATAAGGGTATAAAACTGGTAAAAAAACAAACAAACAAAAAAACACAACACAATAATTTAACAGTTTTTTTGGCATTTTTATATTGTTACATTTGGCTTATAAGAGTAGACATATTTGTGGACTACAGTATATTGTATACTGTATACTTTATTATTATTATTATTATTATTATTATTATTATTATTATTATTATTATTGTATATCTGATTGATTGTTGATTGTTTGTTTTTGTCATAACATTAAAATGACCTCTAGGTATTATGTTAAACCTTTGGCTCATGTAACTAAATAAAGGAAAAATAAATAAATACAACACAGAAACGACAGATTAAGAAAAATGGTCATTACATCATTATATATATATATATATATATATATATATATATATATATATATATATAGTTATTTCCTCAGTTTAAATTTGCACTGTGTTGTGTTTTTTCACAGTCTGCAGTGATGTATTGGTAAATCACTGTCTTGTTCTGCACAATGTGACAGATTTTTTTTACACAGGCCCGAATGATGTATAAAGACATTTATTTATTCTATTTGTATTGTAAGGGTCTCGAACGGGCTCAAAATATTTCAAGTGAATGATACATCTTTGTAAATGTTACATTTTTTCATGCAGTGTTTTAAAAAAAAAAACTACAGTACTTTGTAAAATAAAATACAGTAAAATTAGATCCTGCTAAGAAGTAATCTCTATTATGACGGGCATAACAGATGTATATATTATATATATATATATATATATATATATATATATATATATATATATATATATATATATATATACATTTGTGTGTGTGTGTGTGCATATATATATATACCTTTTCCTTGGTCATATCCAGTAGACCAACTGAGTATCTTTCACAGTTGAGGTAGAGTCGAACAGTGTATAAAGCTTTGTGAAACTGACGTTCAATATCTGTAAGTTCTTCAAACACTTTGCTAGCAGACCACAACAGCACCTATTAAAAAGGGAAAGGAAGACAAGAACAGTTTTCTTAATGTAGCATTTGAGTTTCATTGTTTGTATACAATGTGTCCCATATTTCATAAACAATAACATTATAGTAAGTATTCAGCAATTAACAAAAGCAACATATTTTAAAGTTTCCCTGAAGCAATAACCCTCAAATTTTGTAAAGCATTTCAGCACAAATTCTTGAACAGAGAATAGCTATAAAATACTAACACACTAGAGCTTAATTCCTTCACCTGGACATTTATTAAAACTGAACTACAAGCCCTCGTCAAAGTAAACACTTCACTTAAAATGTATAGAAATGTACCTGGCTCCTTCGCGATTCCACATTGAATAGGTACGTGATGTGGTAGTGAGTCAAAATGAAAGAAGCAAAGTTAAGGTATTTGACAAAAAGCTGAAATATAGACAAAAAGAAACACTTGTCAGTTTGAGCAGCCATTGGATCATAATGTGATGATTTCAAACTATTATGTAAAGAATGGAGTTACCTCCTCATCTGCTTTAGAGAACTCAGGTTCACCAATTTTGTTAATCGCCATTATGACAGCCAACACTTCTTTCCCATATGTAATTGGAGTTGCCAACATGCTGGTGGTAGTGTATCCAGTCTGTTTATCCACAAAGTCACAAAAGTGTGTATTCTATGATAAAATAAAGTAGCATTTACTAGCATTAGTGTTCAATTTAATATGAAATAAAACTACTTAACACACTCAACCAAATTTACACCTGTTTTAACTGTTTTTATTTTGTTATGTATGACTACTTGCTTGTGTGTGATACAAGCATGTGTTATACATCAAATGACATAAGGATCAACAAGCTCAGGCTGGCACAGATGAAAAAAATGCAAAACAATGTATTCACTTTTCAAGAAAAATGATGCTTGATCAGTGTTATATTTTTTGTATTCAAAGGTTCATCAAAAAAAAAAGAAAAAAAACTGTACCATTAAACTCCAATATGTAATGAATCTGGAAAGAAATGAAATTAATTGGATCAAAAACATCTGATTTATTAACATATTTACCAAACGAGTAATATAACAAAAATGATAAAAGAGAAACAGAAACATGTTTTAAAAACAATTACACAACTATCACACAAGCTCCAGACATGCCCATTACTATTTGTGCCATTCTCCAGAACAGTTCCTGTCTACTTGTGGCTCAGTAAAGGTTTGCTCACTTTTAAACGAGACTGAAACCGGAAGGCTGTCTGTTGAAGTGAGATCTCAACCAGGAGGCTTGCTATTGTGGTGCCTGAAAAAATCACACCTTATGGTCGGGGGGCGCCCCAAAATGAATACTGCGGAAAGAGTAATTAACGGGGTTCCAAAAAATATAGGGTTACGCGTCTCAACGTGTTGCTACAACTGTCTAAATAACTCAACTGTAATTTTTATTTTCATTGTTAACATCCTGACAACGTTTTACACTTAAACTTTAAAGTCTGTTTTCAAAATGGCCGCTCTAGTGCACTGATAGTGTAAGGATCATTGCCCACATTGTCAAACAGGTAACACAGCCATAACAATCCATGATGTGTTACAGAACACAAAAGCCAGAGCACTTGTTCTTATATATATAAAACACCATAAAATTACTCACTTCTAGACCCACAGTTACATATGTGGGTGTCAAGCAGTAGAACTGTTGTGTTTATTTTTGGTAGCACATATACCTGGGTTTAATTTTAGTTTTGGGTAGCCCAGCCATGTTACCATGACAACGCAGCCCTGTTAGGCCTGATGAAATGGATCCTCCTTGATCTTTTTTTGTTTAATCAGTCTTATGAATTTAGAGGGATTATCCAGTAATCCCTCCATATGGCAAGTAAGAAGCAGTAAGTCAGATATGGTTATAAACATTGAAACCTGCTGGAAACACTGTTTCTGGTTGGCAATATGCTTTGAAATTACTTAACACATGTTTCAAATTTCATTCTTCAGTATTTACATCTGTATAGTTTAACAGACAACATTTTGTGTGATGAATTTAATTTTCATATGCATCTTTATTATATACAAGATGACTTTCTAATTCCTCTAATTAAAGTATTTTTTCCTTAACTATTTCATTTCATTTACACACAGACACTTTACTGTGAAATTATTGATTTATAGTGTTTCTTGTGGTGACACATAGCCTAAAGATGCAACATTATCTTAGTGCATTCTAAAGACTCATTCACAGTTCACACTAGTATTGCAAGCTTACCTTTTTCACATCTGGTATATTTAAAGTCTTCTTAGTGTGAGCAACCCACCCCACTATACCAACATCGAGAGGAAAAACTATCTCAGCTTCAGGAGCAACAAGATTTTCCTCCAACTTGGAAGTTGGCGTGACATTGAAGAGAGTTGTTGTTAACTCTGGTGTGCCGTTCCTGGACCTGCATAAGAACATGCTACACTTGTCTGCTCTCACTAGTTGAGACAGTCTCTGCAACATTTGGTGGATAGGCTTTTCCAAGCTTGTGGAAGTCTGAATTTCTTTAATCATTTCAAATATAAAATTAGATTCCTCCACTTGGGTAATTTCCTTGAAAGAGGCTGCATCTTTTACATCTAACTTGGAATCTGTATAAGCTGCCGAAAGTGCTTCTGCCCGGATCTTTTTATCAAAATACTCTTTGGCAAACTGAGGATTGTTCTCCAAGTACTTCTCAACAGATTCTGTATTGAGTTCGCCCATTTTTGTGGTTTCTTCTCCCCTTTACACAGGCATCACATGGGAAAAGATAGAATGTTTCCTATAGTTCCGAATAGCATTGTTGCCCTGGTGTGCTGACCACAAATTTCCTGTTGTCTCTTCAGAGCTGACAGAAGGCAATGGCTTAGTGGCTAAGGGGATCCAAGAGGCCGCTAATAATGTGACGTCAAGCCATTAAACCACTGAGCATTCTTAGCCTGTAAATCCCAACCACGATCATTTTAGTTTAGACAATCCAATCAAAGGCCACAAGTGATATATTCCTCCCTACAATTTGCACAGCAAATGTGTTTAAAAGTTTGATTAGTTTGTCAGCAGTCAGTAGTGAAATCACACTCTTAGATCATTGCATAATAACGAACGTTATTCCTATTTGATCTATTAGGCAGCCCATAATGTAAGTCAGGGATTGATAAAGAATGCAAAGTGTTATGATTTGACTTTGATAATATTCATATACAGTATTTTATATGTCTGCATCCTAAGTGAATAAGAATAACTTTACATATAGGAGGCTGTGTAGTCCAGTGGTTAAAGAAAAGGGCTTTGAACCAGGAGGAACCTGGTTCAAATCCCACCTCAGCCACTGACTCATTGTGTAACCCTGAGCAAGTCACTTAACCTCCTTGGCTCCGTCTTTCGGGTGAGACGTAATTGTAAGTGACTCTGCAGCTGATGCATAGTTCACACACCCTAGTCTCTGTAAGTTGCCTTGGATAAAGGCGTCTGCTAAATAAACAAATAATAATATACAACAGGTGCACTAAACCATAAGACTAATTGAAAGGTTAACTTGCAATATGTTTCAAAGAAACTCTTAATTGGTCTGTCTGCTGTAAAAATACAGGGCACCCTAGGAGTCCTTGTTGTGTGTATCATTTGTTTTTACTGTATGAGGTTACTGTATGTTGGATGTTGGAAGTATTGCTGTTGCTATTTCTCTTGTGTTCCCACTTTTGTAAATGATAAGATACATTGAAATAGTTCCACATTGACCACTGTTGTTTCCTGTTTATTTCTTCAGCATTGCTTTACACATCATTTTGATTACAAGTTCTAAACACATAATACCATTCATGTGGTTACATTTCCATGAGTTATTTTAATGTTATGTCATGAAAAGTTACATACTGCATACTGCAAGCTGCATTACATTCTATTGCTAAGTATACTGCATATCATTTAAAACAAAATGTATTTTCAAAACATTACATAAAGTCAAACAGACTTTAAAGAGTGTTACGAATGTACTTCTTGACAGCCAGCTCACTTGTGTGAAGGCACGAGCTGTAAAAGTGGATAAATTACAATGATATGAGTTAGGGTAGCTTCAGTATTGCTACTGATATCATATTTATAGAAAACGTGTGGCACAAACAAGATGTGCCATGAAAAACTATGTTGTATTAATGTCATGGGCAATGTCTGGCTAAAGGATAACAATTATTGCCATGCCCACCCATGACAAAATACTGTATAATTTTGTTCATACATATTCTATACTTTTGCTACAAATACTCACATTGATGCACTCTTTTGATGAACTCAAGTGATGTCTGAGAAGCAGGAGGGAATATACAGCTCTGGTCAAAAGTTTTGCGTCACCTAGAATTATGTGATTGAGACATAATGACAACAAAAAAACCTATCTGAACATAATTTAGATATTTTATTTAACATCATGTAATCAAATAAACTACAAAGTGATATTGAAAAAGTTTACTGGAAGCCATAATATAGGGTGATGCAAATCTTTTGGCCATAGCTATAAATAAACACTCTATTAAACCAATTGAAAAGTATATGCTTTATAGAGACAAGCAGCCCATAGCTATTTTCAGCAAACGGATTAGTGCAAGGAAGGGCTCATTAAGTACAGATCTAGTATAACAAATCTTTGTAAAAGTAATCTAAATAAAACCAGGCAAATAGCGAGTAAAAGACATTTCACAGGGGACATTTTCAGATTTCTAAAACTCAGGGGATGAAAACAGCCTTTTTTTTACAACCATGATTCATTTCACTACTAAACCTCTATTCTTTGCCACTTGCTTTTAACAATAAAAACTTCATTTGTAAAAAAACATTCACAATATCACTACATCAATAAACCCCACAGTCTGCAGCAGCAGTGTGGAGTAGTTAGTTAGGGCAGTTAGGGCTCTGGGCTCTTGACCGGAGGGTCGTGGGTTCAATCCCAGGTGGGGGACACTGCTGCTCTACCCTTGAGCAAGGTACTTTACCTAGATTGCTCCAGTAAAAACCCAGCTGTATAAATGGGTAATTGTATGTAAAAAAAAAACAAAGTGAAATCTGTATAATGTGAAATCTTGTAACAATTGTAAATCGCCCTGGATAAGGGTGTCTGCTAAGAAATAAATAATAATACAAACCTGACTTTTAAAAGAACTCCCTTCCCTGCGTGTCTTGCTATTTTTCCATATCAGGCTCAATAGGTTATGCTATCCTCTCTGTAACTATATCTTAATAAAATATATGCGTGTATCTATACCGACCATCAAGTTGAGTCAAGCCTAAAATTAGAAAAGAGCATACAGTATTAATACTGGATCACTAATCGATTGAGAGACGTTCTGTTACCTATTCAGTTCAATAAGTACATTTGACATTCAAGAACTATTATATTGATTGTACATGTATCCATGTTTACCACAGGAATACTTTGGCAATTAGATAAAGTAGTGAATAGAGTTAGTTCAAACAAGATCACTTATTTGTGAGTAGTGTAGGGACTATTGTAGACTGTTAATAGTCTTTAAACAATAACTGTGTCCTATTAAAATGTACAAACCTGTTTTCAATATCGCTCTCTGAAAACAATGGAGGATTTACACGTTACAACAAGTCAAAAATAGACCACATACCAGACTGTTCAAAGTTCATAAATCGTGTTTGTTCAACATGAGTGAATGACTCAATACTGGGAATCTCTTCTTAGAAAGATGGTATTTATTAAGCATGCAACAAAATCAGTTTGAAAATCACACAAAACAGTTACACCAATTAATATCACATTAAACAATGAGAACTAAGGTTTTAAACAACAATTTAACAAAGAAATATTAATACATACGGACACTACAACAAGGGATCGCACAATACCTGGATAGATATTTAAGAGTATTGTTACCAATCCTGGACAGCAGTCAAGTTTCAGCATTCTATTACCTTGTGTTTCTCCGGGGGTCAGGGCCCTTGACCTCAATGGATAAATACTGAGAGCTGAGGGCTCCAGGTGCAGTCTTGTAGTTTCTTTGAATCTGAGCGAGCAGGGATCAGAGGGGAAAGGAGATCAGAGGGGCAAGGAGATCAGAGGGGCAAGGAGATCAGAGGGACAAGGAGATCAGAGGTGGCGGAGGTGGGAGCTGCAGGTAGTCTCTCTAGCGGCAGAGGCGGGAGTGGCAGGCAGTCTTCCCGTGGCGGCGAAGGTGGGAGCAGCGGGTAGTCTCCTGGCAGCGAAGGTGGGAGCAGTGGGTAGTCTTCCCCTGGCAGTGGAGGCGAGAGCATCAGGTAGTCTTCCTCCATCATCGGGGACTGATGCAGCTCTCCCTCAGCCGCGGGGGACTGGTGGGGCTCTCCTTCACTCGCTGGGAACGGGTGCAGCTCTCCCTCAGTCGCAGGGGACAGCGGGGCTTCTCCCTCTTGCATTGGAAATAGCAGCGGGGCCCCTCCCATATCTGCAGCCAGGTAGTTGAGTCCCATGGCTGCGATGTCTGGGAGGGACGCTGGGTCACAACGGGGAGGGCCTCCTCAACATCCCTCTCAGGCTCTACCAGCCAGTCCCAGATCCCCTCAGAGGAGAATGGACCAGACTGCCTCGGAGGACGCAGGTAATCTCCCACTGTCGATGGACGCTCGGGCTCCTCCCTTTCCTGCCATGGAGTGGGTAGGTCAGGTGCTACGTGCCCGACTTCGCCAACGGCGAATCACCATTCCTCACCTTTCAGGCAGGTGAGGCAGACGTCCAGCATGGTAGAGACGCGGCGGGACTTGCGACCAGCTCCGCACTGCTGTTGTTGCGCCTCCTGCTGATGTTGCTGTTGTTTCCTCTGGCCGATTCTTCCCATTTTTATTTTTTTTATTTATTTTTTTTTTTAAAAAAACACTCTTCTTATCTCCAAAAACACTTTTCCTCTTCTCACAAAACTTTTTTTTTTCTTCAGAACACATTTCCCCTCTTTTTATCTTTGTAATTTTTTTTTTTTTTAGTATTACATAAAATGCTTATTAAGATTACCTAAAAGGAGAGGCAAGCCATGATATAGAGTTGAAATCTATGCATGTATGTGTTTAGATAACTAAAACATCTTATCGTATAAATGTTCATTTAAAAAGTGATTCTAGAAATATTGAAGGTCCAGTACTTCTTTTATTATTCTGATTGCATCCAGTAAAATTTGATTTGTCCTTGGGGAAACTACTAAAGACTTCCCATTGTAACTGCTGTAACTTAAGGTATTCATGGCTAAGTCATTTTTAGAGAATGTCTTTTATGTAATAATATAAGAGTTGCTTTGTCACATACTAGTGTAAAATATCTTATATCCGGAATCCGGAATGAAGCATAGGCTTTATGGAAAACTAGGAGCCCCCATTGTAAGTGCATGTAATTTACAGTAGATTAAGCGGAGTAATTTTGAGACAATTTCTTTAATTTAGTACTGTGGAAGTTGCTTTGACTAATTACCATAACGCTATTATCATTTGTTTTGTCATATTGTACAAAGCAAACTGAAGGGTCTAAGTTTCAAGCTACTATAACTTACTTTACACTGCATATTTCTGTGTCCTGGTGAATTACCTTGCAGTCCAGAAACATTAAATAACCAGTTGTTTGGCAGACAAGTCTGTTGCAGTCCTTTTTACGGTTTTACACTGTGCTGAGTGTATTACAATTTCTAATAGTTAGACATGTATCCTGCATGAAGTTCCTCTATGAAGCCTCCAGCATTGTGCACTGACAGGTTCAATTGCTTGTACAAACAAAATAGAGACTAAAGGGCAACCCTGTCTTGTTCCTCACAGGAATTTGGCCAATGAAGTATAGATAGGGCCAGTCTTTACCATTTGGGTTAGACAGTACACTTTCCATAAAGATCAGCACAATGATATGTTGGACCTATTCTTTAAAGGTTTCCCACTAGCTTTTTCAGCATTTAGATATTAGGACTGAGTTCTCATATACAACGCTTACTTTACTTTAGAAAATATTTAACAAAGTATAGCCTGTGTCCATATTGCACAACTTAACTGAGAGGATAGTGCACTGACATAACACATGAGAACTGCAGGTTCTAAGTTACATAAGGAAACTGGTGCCTGCCAACATTCTAGTTAATTATCTTGATCCCAAATGCCCAAAAACACTACAATAGTGTTTTTGTAACAGTGTTTCTTTTGCCCCTGCAGACAGAGCTTGCCAGAGTTTGTAACATCCCGTTGAACCTGAACATTTCTGAGTGAGCCCTGTTACTGTTGAAATGAAACATGCCAAGAGAAAATGTTATGAAAGCAAGTCCTGAAGCACTAAGAAGTGGCAGAGGGTAAACACCTGGATTGCGTTAACTGTTTAACAGGTTTTGGCTAATAGATACCAGATGCTGAGCTGAAACTTTTTTTTTATTTTTAGCTAATTTATCATCACTCAGGCTGTTTTTCCATAACAAAACTAGACTCTCAGCCTCAAACACACTTTTTGATTTTGATAAATGGAGGTCAAGGTGACAGAGCAAATGAAAGCGGCTTTTTGGAACAGGGCCTCAACCTCATTGATTTACCTGGCCAATTGAAATTGAAACAAACACCCTGGGGGTATGACGAAAGAAGATCCCAAACAGAGCACTCTCTATATAAGCCGCTCAACTAACTGGAGTCTGCAGTTTGGCATAAAACCTGGTGACTATTTTACAGGTAATCTCTCAACTAGAATCATACTTGCTAACAGAGAACACTCATTTTTGGCAGAGTATTTTAAATATGTATTGCTTGAGCAGTGCATACAACAAAAAGATGAAAACTCCAAAATTTCATGGATGGAATCTTTTGCTTCAAGAAGAGATTATAGATCATAGATGTGATTAATGTGTTTTTTTTTTCAGATCTTGACATTCTGTACTGGTGAAATGATGTTTCGCTTATTAGTAGCTCTGTGCTTTGTTGCCAGCTGTTGGGCACAAGATAATTGCTTACTAAGCAACATCAACGTGATGCAAAATTTTGATAGACACAGAGTAAGTTTTTATCATCTAATTGTGATTTTCTCTTTTTCTCATCTTTCAAAGCATTAAAGATCTTGTTTTCAATTTTTCTTCCATTGCTATGTCTCGCTCATTTATTTGGTCTATATTTCTTTCTCCAGTCAGATAATGATTTTTGAGTTTCTCCTTAGTATGCAGGAACATGGTACGCTGTTGCCAAAAAAGACCCAGAGGGACTTTTTCTTCTAGATAACATAAAAGCTAACTATGTTATCAATGAGGATGGTGTAATGACCGCCACAGCCGAGGGAAGAGTCATCATTTTAAAGTAAGTACAGCTTATATATTTTTTGAAAAACATGATCTGTGACATTTCTTGTGATTTCTTGCAGTTGTTATCACTTTATGTAATGTCTCCTGATCTTTAGTAACTGGGAGCTGTGTGCAGAAATGTTTGGCACTTTTGAGGATACAGTTGACCCTGCTAAATTCAAGATGAAGTACTGGGGAGCTGCAGCTGTACTTCAACAAGGACGTATGTAAATATATATATATATATATATATATATATATATATATATATATATATATTTTTTTTTTTTTTTTTTCTTTAGCACTTCAAAATGAGTTGTTTAATCTCCTCAGTTTATGTTTTTTTATTTTTTAAATGTATTTACTGCATGTGGTTTGTTTTGGACAACTGCAAGTTTTTAAAAGTTTAATAATATAGTATTTGACCAAATATGTTTATTTTACTTATTCATACTTTAGTATTGGGATAATATACAACTAACCACTACCCTGTGTTGAAATACTGCTCCAATGCTACTGTACGTACAGAAAAAAAAGTCCAGCCTCCTGGTAACTTGTGTTCACTCTTGGGTTACTTATTTGTGGACTTCTACAACAGCGGATTTCACTTAGAAAAACTGCACTTGTATAACAGCAGGGGGTTTCTGGTATCAGCAAGTATAAAATGCTCTTTGTTTTGACAAGTTCTGCTTTTTCTTCATATTCAGTTGACAACCACTGGGTTATAGACACAGACTATGACAACTATGCCATCCACTACTCCTGCCGCGAGCAGAGCTGGGATGGCACCTGCTTGGACAGCTACTCCTTCATCTTCTCCCGTGACCCTAAAGGCCTGACCCCAGAGTCACAGAGGATTGTCAGGAAGAAGCAGGAGGGGCTCTGCTTGGTTGGGAAATACAGGCGTGTGGCTCAGGACGGTAAGAATAAACTTAACAATTTCCACTGGGAACCGACCCTGCACCTCTCAAAATGCACTTTTCTCCTTTGAAGACAGAAACATATGTGCAGCACTGCTTGTATTAAATAGAGGGGATCTATTCAATTGATTTTAAGAGTGACGGATCTAAATACTACAATTGTTTAAATAATTAAAAGAAGATGACTTTGAGAATAGCCAACATCTCTAAAAGTGTGTTTGAGTCTGTTAAGTGTATTTTTGTCTGTAAAATGAATTATGATATGCCACGGTTAAGGTCCTTTTAATAGACCCCGGATGTCTTAGCAAGAAAGCGCTGTAACAAGTACCAAAAATGGTTAAACCCCCTGGCAATGTTCAGGCTATGATGATGTATGTTGTTAACTATCTCTTTTATTGTTATTTACCCTGGTCCGATTTGATTGCCCACATTTTATGTTTTATTCCAGGATTCTGCAATAAGTACAGAGGACAGTATTAAAGAAGACAACATGGATCGTGTTGCAGTATCTTTCCAGAGAAGAAGTAAACTGCTGATTGTATTCTATGAATCTAGTTTCATCCTATAGACTTCATTTTTACAAAAGATGTTCACTTAGTCATTTCAGATATAATTTCATGCACACGGCAAGTTTTGTTGTTGTTTTTCTTTTTTATTAAAAACAGTATGTACATATTCTCCCTGTTACCAGCTATTTCTTGTTTCTTTGTCGCACAAACAAAATTGAATTACCGGTATACACGTTTAAACAAATAATGCTGTTTAATGCAATATAAAATATAAATAACCTTGAATGTATACAAAAAAGAAGCATTTCTTTGTTAAGGTGGTAGAAAATGCAAAGGGATATCTTGAGTATGCTGGAAGTTAACAGAAGGCATTCTTTAAAGGTTAACTAAAAAAAGACACATTACAGATGCAAGCTAAAACCTGTATGCACAAGAGGCTATTTTGTATCCTATAAAATATATTCTGTCTGTCTGTCAGTTTATTACCCTCCTAAGGTGACATTAGGATTAGTGCTAAGCAGAGTCTGTGAAACCAGTCGTTTATGTCCTGAATAAACCAGCATGTGTAGTTGATGTTACTTCCACTGCTGTAAAAAGATGCAGTCAAAAATCAAAATGTTGATATAACACTCACTACAACTGGAGGATCCATGTGATGAAGGTTCAAAAGGGACTTTATTGAAATGCAGATAAACACACCATTGCTACAAACACATACCATGTCCTTAACTGGTTTACAGTACAAAGGCTACCATTTTCCAGAACCAATGTAAACTTTCTTATGTTCTTATACACAGAACCGAAAAAAAAAGATACAGAAACTGAATAAAATCTTTAAAACTGTTTAAGAGAAATATTCATGAAACAGATGTGTAAAATTATTTCAATTTCTTTGTTTAAAATGAGCACTGTTGAGTAATAAAAGACCGCTGTGTTAAACTGAGTGTTGTCTGTAAAACAAGCTTTCTGCGTCGACTGCAATTCCCTTGCATTCGTGCATGAATGCCGAAGTCTCCTCACTTCCAGCAACCTTTTTTGTTACTGTCTGTCGTATGTGAGCGACTGCCTCGACTGTGTGTTTTTTCTCTCTAAAAACTACACTCTTGGGAGAATACGGTTCCTCCATGGGGCAAGGCCTTGCCGCATCCCCGCTGTCGAGTGAAGCCAGTGTGCCACCGTTATCAAGCTTGACGTCGGCACTGATGGGATGCGCTGCAACTTTTTTGCATGCCCTATGGATGCCAGCGGCAGAACCACGCTGGTCCGTGTTTTGGACACAGGCGATGGCTTCTCACCCACAAAAAATACCGGACTTCACGGAGGAGGTAAGCTCCTCCTCGGATCGTCCGGCCTCAGCCCCAAGCGTGCCGAAGCAAGCCGTGCAGCTTGCCTCCTTGGAAGTCACGGAGAAACTGGGCCTGGCAGGTTTTCCCCCAGTAGACTCCACCATTGCGGCCTTGGTCAAGGCTCCACCGGTGGGAGGATTGGCCAAAGACCCTGTGTGCCTGAACCTGCAATGCAGGGTTATGGAGACACACCTCAAGAGGGCGTATGCAGCAGAGGCACAGCGGGTATGCTGATGGCCTATATGGACGGTGTACTGCGCGAGACCATTTCCTGGAGCAAGTGGCCACCGAATTGCGCCTCCTGTCGAGCATGCTGCTCCAGATCTCCGGTCTTCAAGGTCAAGCCCTAGGCTGGAACCTGGCTAGTCTGGTTGAGGCTCGCAGACAGTTGAGGCTGTCACAAGCAAGGGTTCCCGACGCGGATAAGGCTGCGCTGCTAGACGCGCCCATATTCTCGGGACATACTTTTGGGCCACCCGTGAAGGAGATCCTGCAGCGATCCCACCGAGCACGCAAGGCATCTCGGCAGGTGGCCGCGTTACTCCCTCCCCGTGCTCCAGCGTGCAGTAGGTCGAAGTGCTGGCAAACCCCTCTGACTTGGACTGTCACCAGGACAGTTCCGGTTCCCACGGCTCAGCTGGGTGATCGGAGGCACTGCCTACAGGGTACAGCAGCGGGGAGCAACCGGGCACTCCCAAAAGGCAGAGGGAACGCAGGACGTGGCCAGTCCACACTCCAGCGTCCCAGGAGGCGGTTCCAGGGCCACCACCCTAGGCAGCCTCCCTAAACTGACCCACCACAACCTCAGCAGCCCGAGCAGGGCCCCTGAAGGCTTGCGGCCTCAGGGCCCCTTTTCGGAACACCAGCTGCATTACTGGCACGCTTGCACCTCGGACACCTGGGAGCTCGTCACCGTGCACAACGGTTACGCAGTTCAGTTCCGCTTGGGACCTCCTCCCTTTTGAGGAATCATGAATACTTTCGTGACAGACCCTTTCAGGGAAGCGTTTACGAGTTCGCTGTACTGCCATTCGGCATCTCCCTAGCTCCTTGTATGTTTTCAAAGTGCATAGACGCTATCCCGGCCCCCTTCCGGATGCAGGGGATCAGAGTAATGAACTATTTCGACAACTGGTTTATCTGTTCCCAGTTGTGAGAGGGAGCAGTGGCCCACATGGTGGTCGTGACAGAGCATGGTGGTCGTGACAGTCGTACAATGCGCGCATACCAGTCGGATGACAGAGTAGCAGCTTTCCAAAGTCGCCTCTCACTGTTTCGACAGGGATCGCAAGTCACTCTGATATTGTGCCAGAAACTGTTGGGTCTAAACCATATCAGCCATTCAGTTAGGTCTACTCCGCATGCGCCCGCTATAAGCGTGGCTCAATTCGTTTCACTTACATCCCAAGCGTGACAGACACCATAGGCTGACGGTGTCTCATACGTGCTCGGCAGCCCTACCCTGGTGGAGAACGACCTTTCACCTGCGCGAGGGTGTGCGGATGGGAGTGGTGTTAAACCGCCAAGTGGTGATGACAGACGCCTCCAACTTGGGTTGGGGGGCAGTCTGGGAAGGCAGAGAAGTCTGCGGATCCTGGTTGGACCGCTGGGCGTCCCTGCATATAAACATGCTGGAGTTGCAAGTGGTCTCCCTTGCTCTCCACCACTTCCTCCCAGTGCTGCGTAGTGCACGTGTTGATCCGGACAGACAACACAACAGTGGTGGGGTATGTCAACCACCAGGGTGGCCTACGGTCCCCGGAGTTACATCGCATTGCCTTCAGGCTTTTGACATGGGCTCAAAGGAACTTGCTGTCCCTACAGGCAACACACATCCCAGGAGTGGTGAAGTGGGCAGCAGACCTCCTCTCGAGGGAAGGTCTGCATCCGTCAGAGTGGCAACTCTACCCTCAGGTGGTGGAGCACATTTGGGAACGATTCGAGAAGGCATAGGTACTTCCTCCATCGCTTAGGCAGTCCACTCGGCGTCGACGCCCTAGCCCACGGGTGGCCCAGAGCGCTCCTATACGTGTTCCAGCCGATACCATTACTCCCGGCCTTTCTTGAAAAGGTCCAGTTAGAGAAGGTGTCAGTTCTCCTAGTGGCCCAGGAGGATCTGGGTCTCGACCCTGTGCCAGCTCTTACAAGGTCAGCCCTGGGAGATCCCGCTTCGTCTAGATCTCCTCAGTCAGACGAGAGGCACTCTTTGGCACCCGGAACCGGGCAGGTTCCAGCTATGGGTCTGGTCCCTGAAAGGGACTGTTGGTTAGCCCTAGGGATATCAGTTGCAGTTGTGGGTACATTGCAGAATGCTAGGGCAGATTCCATTAGGTCGTTGTATGCCTACAAGTGGAAGTATTTCCAGAACTGGTGTCTGACTAAGAGTCATGACCCAGTCTCTTGCCCCATGCCAGTTATCTTACAGTTTCTACAAGAACTGCTTGATGCTGGTAGGTCACCTTCTACATTGAAGGTGTATTTAGCGGCTATTTCTGCGTCCCATGCCTCCGTAGATTCGGTATCTCGATATCGCACTGGATTGTGGACAGTCTCGACTCCGTATGATGGTGCTGGCTTGCCCCCGCCTGGGAGGGTAGCCGCACATTCCAATAGAGGGTTAGCTAAATCTTGGGCCCACTTCAGAGGGGCCTCGCTGTCCGATATTTGTACTGTGGCTAGCTGGGCTACGCCGCATACTTTCTCCAGGTTCTACCGCCTTAATGTGGGCACGAGGGTCCTTGAGGTTATAAGCTCACACTGCTAACACTTGGGTTATGCGGTTCTGATGCGTTCCTCATATGTTGCAGTTCCTTCTCCCTCGCGACTGCACTGGTATACTTTCCCATAAGTAATGTTGGTGGTCGTCTTCGAATTGAAAGGAACGTTCCCTGAAAGAGAAGACGACCACAAACCACGAGGTCGCATCTGTCGCCCTCACGGGTTCAATACAAAAAGAAAATGGCTTCATGAAGAGGCATTTCATGAAAGCAGGAGATTGCTAATAAAAAAAAACAACAACAACATTGGTCTAGAATATTGGTGCTGTTTTCAAGCAATGAAAGGCTTCACCAAATTATTTATCGATATGCATAAACAATCTCTTATTCATAAATCAAATATGGCTTTATTCTTTCAACATACATTATGATGGGAAAATAATTCATCCAATAAAGCATAAGGGACTAAAATAGCATTTATCTCAACAATACCTTTTGCGTTCTCTCAGTTATCTGGCAATCAAACTCTTGTAAACCGATTCTGGTGCAAGATTTCCTTAACCTTAGTAAGCTAATTTAATCTAGTGCCTAAAATAGTATAATGCAAGGGTTTACTTATGCAATCTTATTTCAGCCATAGATCTGTTGTACAAAGTACAGGACTGTTTGGTCTGTTCCAAAATATACCTTGTACCAGGACGTGACCTAGAGTGCTTTAGAAAAAAGCAGTGTTAAAATATGTAGCACATCTACATCTACCTTAAAAACTCTTAAACAGATTTTAAATAAAAAGTTCCATTAACAATAGAACTACATTATTGAACTTTAAGCCACAGCATCCAAAAAAGTTTTATGGCACACAACACACATTTTCTTATTGACTTACACATTTATTTATATTCAATACTAACCAGAAGAATTTAGTAACACTTACTATGATGTCTTGATGTCTTGTTCATGAAATATAAACTACATACAAATTAGACTATTATAGACTATGTGTTTTTTTAATCAAGGGCTAAAGGCCACAACACATAAAAATACAAAACATTAAAAAAAAAAAAAAATCTGCATAATATATTAAAATTGGCTTTGAGCAGCAGCAGTAGTAGTGCACATAATAAAACATAGTAGGGTTTGCTTTAATATAAAAAAGACCTGAATATTAACACCGCAAATCATAATAAAAGGTAGCATGTTCTGTATACATATATTAAAATATATTTCCCTTAACTGGGTTATTCTAAACAGTAATCAATGTGTGTCAGCAGTTCACAATGCCAACTGGTTGGATATTTGGTTCTGCATCTTGGGCACTTTTTTGTACGTTTAGAGATTTGTCTGTTTCTAAACATTTGAAAAAACAGCACAATAATTAGCAAGCACACATATTGCTCTGCATTTCAGTAGTCAACCAGCACATAGTTTTCCTAGTAGTGTTGTTTATCTTACTTACTGTTGTTTCCAACCTCGTTATCTGTTCTCTTGCTTCGCGTAGTTCCTTTAACACTTTATACAGCTGTTGTTGTAAACTCTGCTGATCCAGTTTTTCACTTTCAAAGTCTTCAGTGGACATATGGATCTAGTAATAGAGCCAAAGCAGGTGAATATATGTTTCCAAGTGGAATAGATCGAAAATCATTTGAACATTTTTTTAAAATCATGGAATAAAGCCGTACCTCATGGTAGATGAAGACAAATGACAACAACAACAAATCATCACTTTGAACCAATGGTTCAAAGTAACAATGGAAAAGGAAGAGCAGTCTACTGCAGTGAGCTTGTGGAACCTACAGTACACACCATGTCTGCGGCCCTAACGACTGTTAGATGTGCCAAATACTCATTTGAAGGGTTTTACAAGATTCAGCATCTACTATTAGCAATTTGGAATGTTATACAAAAACACACAGTTCTCTACATATATACAAACGGAAGTTTGGCCTTCAGTATATCCCTGTCTCCAGGGAAATGCATCCCCATCTCTCAGAACTACATGCAGCAATAAATACATGCCTTATTGTATGAAAAAGCACAGGCCATCTTAGAAAAATAACTATAGTTTGTTCTAGACAATGTTGCATTTTATTCATTAGAAACTGTGGCAGGAATGGCTGAGGGTCTGACGTCACGGCAGAAGAAGGGACCACAACAACAAAAAGGTATTGTGCAGTGGCGCGGGCGCCGTTTTATTTAATGAATCCAAAAATAAATAAAATATTTAAACAGAAAACAGTCGCTCACAGAGCAAAATAAATAGTTAAACAAAACAAAATCACGAACACAAAATAATAACTGCAACACAGGTCAGGCTGGGCAGATTGCCTTCACTGTTCCTATGTTTACTTTCTCTCTCGTTTCTCCGTCACTCCTCTCGCACACTCTCCTTCTGACACCCACCCCGAGCTGGAGAGCTGCAGGCTTTTTATATTCAGGTGACCATCTCCCGATTAGCAACAAAATTAATCACTTAATTAATTCGGGAGATGGCCACCTTCTGCACGAGTTTTCTCATTACACCTGGCAGAGGACGAGCACCGATCTCGCCTCTGCCAGGACATGTTTTAAAACTAAACAAAACAATAACAAACATACGGCGCTCGCCGTCATGCATACAACAATCAAAATAAACAAACACAAAATAACACAGGAGCGGAGGGGGAACCCTCGTTCTAAAAATAAACAAATCAATGTACAGGGCTGCTCGCCCTGTTACAGAAACCTACTTAAATTTTTTTAAATTATTTTCTTAAAATGATTTACAAATATCTCTAAATGACAGAGTGGCGTACCATGCTAGTAAACCATTATTTAAAGATATCTGTAAATCAATTTGAGATATCTATTTCATTTTTTGATATCTCAAAATTAAATTAATATATCTTCAAAATTGTTTATTTACAGATCTCAAACCCATTAAAAGATATCTGCAAATGATTTACAGATAGCCATAAATATATCTTCAAATACAATATGTGATATCTCTAAATGATCATTTGGCTTGCCATAGTACACCCCTTTTGGATTTCAGCAAGAGCTGTTTCTCTTTGTGTTTTTTCTACTATGAATCCCTTGTTGATTTCCATGTGAATTTGCTGCTGCAAGGATTGCATTTCCTGTACCTGTAATGACAAATCTGATGATCTTTTGGACAGCTCAGCTGATCTTTTCCTTTCCTCATCAAATCGAACTTTAGCATTTTCAAGCTCTTCTTTCAACCTCTGCACTCTGTCCCCCATGTGCTTCTTCTCACCATCGACATACTGCCTGCTATTTATGCGTTCCGAATGGAGCTGTAGATTTAGATCTTTCACTTCTCTTGATTGTTGGTCATACTTCTTTCTTAATTCAGACTGCTCCTGCTGTAATTGACTTACAGTTGTCTTTTGTACCTAACAGGCTGTTAGTAAAACTTTGTCATAGTACTCTTGTTTTTTGTCAGGATTGTTTTCTATTTAAAAAAAAAAAAGAAAAAAGAAAAAGGTTAAGACTTCAAAGTAATCCGTTCTAACCATCAATGAATATGTTGTTATTGTTGCAATATTTAAAGAAAGGGATCTCACCCTGATGAAACAAACACGAACTATGAAATACATTTTCCACATTTCTTTTGCTATCTGTTTTAATATACTCTCCCTCTTCCTAAATGTAATTACGTCAGCAATGTTAACATACAGAAACCAGTTCTCTAAAAGGCATCAGTATCACTTGCACATGGATAATCACGACCCAACTAATCAGAGAAATGTTTCCAAAATAAAATTGACCTGACACAACCCTTAAACTGAGGCAGATGACTCTTATACAAATGCCCATAACCACGTGTAAGTGACCCCTGAAACAGAACTTGTTCTTTGATTAATAAGACTGCAAACCTGCAGAAATAACACTGACTCCAGGGATTAAAGCAGCCATACCAAAGTGTCCAAAGTTGTATTTCTTATTAAAAAATAATAATAAGTAACACACTAAATGAGCTGCCAGAACTTAATGTTTACTGGGTGTATTTCATTTGCTACATTCCCATTTGCCCATTTTTTTTTTTTTTACCTTCTGAATTGCCTTCTTTGTGCCGGTGTTGGAGTGATTGGTTGGCTTGACTTAACTTCTGCTCTAGCTCAAACATTGTTGCCAGCAATCCCTTAACATAGGCCTCACGCTGCTGATCATAAACCAGCCACTGTTGGTTCTTGTCTAGAGCATTTTTGTAATAAAAGGAAAAAATTTGGAAAATAAATGCATTACATAATATTTTCCATAAGAAAGTTGGATCACTTGGTTTATAAAATATACACATTTCATTAAGTCTGATTACAAATGATACTTAAGACATTAAGTTTTGGTACATACAATTCTAAATAATAATAATAATATATTATATTTTTATATGTAATTTGAAATGTCAAAAATTAGGATTAGTAGACTGGGAAGAAGTTTGAACACTTCATAAAAATCTAGGATAGCTTAAGTATACTTTTTTTTTTATTTTGCACTGTACTTACATCTCTTAGTTGTTCCTGAATAACTACAATTTCAGTTGTAGTTTTTGCTACAGTTTTGCAATTCTACAAAGAAAGCAGATACAAATATAAAATGTATACTGTATGATTATTTCTACTGAAGGTCAAAATTGCATATCTTAATATATATTTTTTGTGCTAAATAATTTGTGAATTCAGGACACAAGTTTGTACAGTATTATGAAACACATTTAAATAAACTTTTTGTGGAGAATGTTTTGTTTTTCCACAATATCCTATAGAAAAACATATATCAATGTTTTTTTTTTTTTTATTGAGTCAAATTGATATAAAAAGCAATGGCTTTCTGTTCAAAAATGGTTTACAATTGTACTAAAATTGAAGGAACAGCATTGCAAAAATATGTTTCAGACAACAATGTAAAGGTAAATGTTGCCATCTACTGGATAATCACTTTTTTTTTTTTTTTTTAGGTTTAAACAATTTTTAGATGATCCTAGATCATGGGTGGGCAATTCAAACTAAGATCATGTAATCCAGTATCTGAAATCTGATGGTGATCATGAACCATGTCTGTTTAACAGAATTTTCTGCAGAATCAAAGTTCATACTTATTTGTCAACAATTTTAACCAATCAGATCCTTGGTTCTACTCCTTCTTTGAGTAATGCAAAAACAAATGTCCATATTTTTGTTTCACAGATTTACTTCATAAACACAAAAGGAACCAAGTTTGTACAACACTGCATTTCTGAAGAGTATCCACATTGGTTACTCGGTCTGTGACAATGACATCCATGACTGACTTAGTTTGTGAATTTTGTTACATTTTGAACATTTCTTATTATATGATGTCTTATTACATCTTGATACCACAAGATTGACTTATTTTTTTTTCTTTTTTTTTATACACTGTTGAAGGTATTCTCTGTTTTAGTTGAAGGTCGTGAGTTTAACCAATGGGAAAGTCAAAGATCTGCCCTGGTTTTGAAGCTGTCCAATCATTAGTGAGCAGAGGCGGGACATAAATATGCTAGGGTGCACTGTGTAAGAATAGCTCAATTTCGCACAATATTGCTAATATTATAGACCGTTATCTGGCATTCAGAGGGCAAGGCACCAATTCCTCAAATAGAGGTAATTATGTGGAATTACTTTTTCTGATTTCTGACTACGACAGCATGTTAAGCAATCGCTTGTCGATAGCCACAGTATTCTAGGGAAGGGGTAGACAACCCTGGTCCTGGAGTGCCACAGACACTTCTGGTTTTTGTTTTACCCAAGCCCTAATTGATTCAATGATTGGCTTAATTGGTCAGAATTACCATGTGTTCCAGGTATTTAGCAACTGATGATTAAGAGATACCTACAAAACCTGCAGGTTTGTGGCACTCCAGGACCAGGGTTACCTGTTCTAGGGTACATCATCTAACAAGGTTCAGAATGAATCAAAGCAGAAGTACAGGAAACCAAGTACGAAGCTGTAATGGTAGATTAAACAACCCGGCGATGGAAACGCAGCTCAGCTGTCTTGTGTTTTCAGGTATGTGACTGACAGTGGCCCGAAAGAACGGTTGTTCTGTGAAAATGTGTTACATTTACTAAAATAAAAGCAAAAATGGCTTTTTTTTTTTTAATAGATTCTATTGTTTTTTTAGTATTACCAGTATTATGCAGGACAGCCGCTATAAGATCGTTACCTTTATTAAAATGTGCACGGATTAATCTACCGATTAATCAACTAATGCCTATTTATTAACCTATCAATTTTTAATCGAGCGACAGCCTTAACAAAAGCACATAAGCTCCCCTCACAAGGATGCTTATTTAGTAATGACTAGAGAGGTGTTTTTTTAAAAAATATTATGTTTAAGAAAAAAAAAGGCAATTACTTTGTGAATAATGCAACAATGTACTGTGTGAATGATAATACAATTTACCTGTGATGATGCTTCCTTTCCCACAACTTGATTTTCAAACTCTTGGCATTTGGCAGCAATTGCAGCATACTTGTTTTTCACATTCTGTCTCCTCGGCAAGAGACTTAAATAATTGTTCTCTCCT
This sequence comes from Acipenser ruthenus, assembly GCF_902713425.1. NCBI lineage: Eukaryota > Metazoa > Chordata > Actinopteri > Acipenseriformes > Acipenseridae > Acipenser > Acipenser ruthenus. Next base: position 13,866,187 of record NC_081195.1, on the reverse strand, counting down.
TTCTGCCTCTATTCTTTTCAGACAGCTGGGCATGCAGGGAGACAGCATGCCCATTCTGCTTCAGCTGGTGCCTAAGAGTAATAACTTAATTTTCCTTGGCTGCAAGCTGCTGGGTGTTTTTCTCTTTTAAAGTTTCAAGTTTAAAAATTGTCTGTAAAAATAATAAAATAAAACAACTGAATCTGTCATTTAAAAAATGCTTAAACACCGTACAATATATACACTATTCTATAGCTGTTTATTCTTGCAGTGTGAATAATGAAATGTTGTCGCTACAGGTATTTGCTTTTCAAAGAACACTCACCATTAACTACTTTAGGAAATTAAAATAAATAGATCTCCATTAAAATACAATTATTTAAGTCATATTGGTAGCTAACAAAGAAAAGACAATAACAATACGTAACTGTCTTCAGTAGACCATTACCTCTAAATGCTTGTTTCTTTCCATGTCAACAAGCTAGTCTTTTCGTTGTGAAATTTCGTCCATGGTCTTTTTAAGGAGTGCATTTTCTTTTCTGAGTTTGTCAAACTCTGTGTCAGACTTGGAGACACCTATTTTTATGCCAAATTTGTTGGTAATTTCAGTTTTTCCATTTCTAGAAGTCATTTTCAGGAATGTACTCCTGAAACTGTAATAAAAAAGACACTAGATGAAATGGAGTTTACAGTCAGTAATATAGTGAGATTTAAAGAGCAAAGCTAGACTGACAGAAATAAGGAGTACGCTACAAATAGCACACATGCCAACAGTCCCTATATTGTCAGGACAGTCCCGTTATTATAGCAAATGTCCCGCGTCCTGATGCATAGGAAGAAAGTCCCGATATTTACACATAGAAAAAAAAAATCATTTATTCTGCACTAGAGTTAGTGAAAACCACACGCTGTGGTCTTCGTGTGGCTGACACAACTGCTGATCGCTAACTTACCGGTATGCAACGGTAAGAGAACGCTTCTTTGTGTCTGTTTACCATCATGCTGGTCGTGCCGTGTTGAGTTGAGGGGTACGTCTATTATATGATAGTGTTTTTTTGCGTATGACTCCTCCCATGTGCATGATGCTTAAACACCCCACCCGGAGACAAGCGTCCCGCTAAACAGTTTACAAATGTTGGCAAGTATGTACATAGTAGAACTTAAACTAGGCCAGCGTGTTTATTTGAATTTTTCCTGAAACATGGCCTACACAGAACGGACATAGGCACCGTGCTGGAATTTACTAGTTCACACAATAATTCACTTTCTAACAGTTAGAAAAAATAAACATATTATTGAAAAGTACTTAATACCAGTCAGTAAATTCAACTCGCACACACAAACGAAACCAAAATAATGCGACAAGCAACCGGGTAGCTTTCAAACACACCTTTCTTGTTTTTTGTAATCCTGAATGGTAATTTGGTCACATTTAAAATCAGGAAAACGCTAAAACAGCAAACTTGTACCTTCAGACTTAAACGGTTCTGTGTCTTCCTTTTGTCGCTTCAAAACAAGTTTGAATACGGCGGTGAAACAGCATCATTCCAGGTATATTGCAACTGCAGGCCGTCATTTTGTAGCAGTACATATATAGTCGTGATATAAAGCGGGCCATGATATGAACCGAGTTTCACGTTTGCCTATGACATCACATTACGAGTGCGAAAAAAAAGAAAGAAAACTAACGGTGAATTAAAGAGCAGTGTTTTAATACTGTACATTTAGTCGTTCGTTACATTTAAACAAATGCATATACTACTACTGTATATATACAATTTTATGCTTATTTGCATTTTATTCACATCAATTATGTATGTATTTATTTTGACTTTATTATTGTCATTGTTTATTGTCACGTACTGTTTTTTAACACAGCATTTTTCCTTACAGTATTACACTTGTAGTTATTCAAAATTGGTTATTTTTGTAAAAGTTCTGATGACACCTTTGAATGTAAACATCAAGCTCTCTTCTACTTTCACGTGAAGAGACCTCTTGAGGTCCTAAAAGCTTGTGGTTAATTGTTGTTTAGTTAGTCCAGTAAAAAGGTATCACCTATCCTCATCTTTGTCTATATATTAATCAAACGCAAATCACTACTGGCATTTTACAAATGTATTTCTTCAAAAACATGTGCAAATCACAAACTGGAGTAAAACATTTTGATTTGTAGAGTTCTACATGTGTAAGTGTCATTTGCACCGTTCTGTGTGAAAAATAAATCCACTGAGAATGTTAATTTATGGAAGAAGTCAAAGTCTGCCTTATTTTGTATCTGTTACTAATAAAACAAGCTGCACTTTAGTTTCACGACTAGGATAATAAAAAGCATATACGTGGCCCCTTGCATTTGTGGTACTGATGTGAGGAAAATTGTGTTACGTAAAAAACTATTTCATCCTACAAACCAGCAGAGGGCGCTGCGAGAAAAGGGAAAACAATAACCGGTGATCAGTTTCTGGAAATATCAAAAGGCATTATGGATTGCATTTGCAACGGAATACTAAGTGCTAGAAATATTCTCAAAGTATTGTATTTTATTCAGTTAGTTTGCAACTGTATAGTCAATACCAGTACTTCTGAAAACAGTGACAACCCCAAAATGTTATACATGTTTTAAAAAAAACAAACAAAAACAAAACAGAACAAAGAAAAACACTTATTTTAAAGGGACTACTTTGCCCCCAACGACTGAAATGAAATCATTCTGTATCTTTGTTGATCTAGTGTGTGGACATCTGAATTATATCACGATTGGGTAATTACACCGAAACAGAACTACGTTGTCTGTTTCGTCATAACATTCAATTATCAGTGAACTGTGCTTGGCTGTGATTCTTGATGCTCTGTATATATCCTCAAGATTCAGAACATAACCTCAATATATACAACATACATCTGATAACTTACAAAATAGTTCTACATATTATGGGATACACGGCATGGTAAACCTTGTTAGCCTATTTGGATCACAGTGAAATAGAGACAAGCAGTTTTCAAAGGGGTGGTGAGACAAATTATACAGTAGCTGATATTGATCAAGGAGAGTATGCATCAGGTTAAATATGTAATAAACAGACAGCAGTGACATCATGTTTTGTTGTATAACTAAACTTGAGCTTGCTCTCATTTCCTAAACTGAGGAAGGTTTGTAAACAGTATGGCCATTTTAGGCTATTTTGGAATGGTATTATATAACCCCATGCATATTTAGCTGGGGTAACATGCAATTGTGTTACTTTCAGGGGACCTATGAAAAACTGGGGCTACTTTCTAAAGAAGCAACCATCAGTGACGTATAAGGCATGTCATCATTACTGAATGCTATTTTAAGGGTGGACAAAGTTGTCATAAGCAATTTGAGCTCTTTGGAAAAAAATAGAATAGAAAAAAAAGTAATTCCAGTATGTAGCATAATACTGCAAGAATGGTATTACTCATGACGTTCTTTAGAAGGTTTCTTTAAAAAATAATCTGAAGTTAATGTAACAACCGTAAAATACTACTTAGATTTTTTTTTTTTAAAACACCACTTGGTGGCGTATGTTTTAAATTAGGCTTGCACATTGCACCCCAAACTCCAATAACTGAACTCGCTAATTTCTCTACAGAACTGTTATAGTTTAAATGTAGTGTGATAGAAACTAACATTATAAGTAAAGGAAATTGTTGTGAAGAAAATATCCGGAATGTTCCGATGTGTACCATGTTGATAATGCAATTGGAGTTTATATTTTTTTGTGACATTATTATTATTTTTATTTATTTATTTTTATTTATCCATGGTTAGATGTAAATGTAAGCATTACAAGTTTAAACTATAGAATATTTAACAAGTGACAAGTGCATTTGTTACTCAACCCAAGTTACATTTTTCATTTGTGTTCCTAGGCACGTGTATTTATTTAAATGTATTTATTCACTTAATAGAACAATATACATTTTCTCCACAGCACGTGATGCGTAACCTTGCTGCTTACCTTTTCGATAGTTCCAACTGCTTGGGTATCCGCTTTGAGGTTCCACCCTCCTCTTTTCCAAAACTCCACAATTAAGGCATTTCCTCTTTCTTCTGTGCGGCGATGAAGCGGCAGCAGAGTATGCAGCAACTCGACTAACTTATCTTTCGCTATAAATAAAAGAATATTAACACGTCGACAAAATGCTTCGGGTGGTTGTGGAATCCGCAAGCAAACTCCCCAAAAGCAGCTTTGGAACACCCGATCCAATAACCACTGTTAATTTCAAAGGTAAGTAAAGCTTTATTTATTTAATTACTTTCTGAACATTTCTTAACTTTTCTGTTAAAACTAAATTAGGATTTGTTTGTTGGCATTCATTTTCTATTACATTTTTAAAAAATATATTTTTGCATCGTTACATTTATTGTGTATATAGTAACCAGAAACTGACAACGTTTAGTATCCATTTTTTTTTCTCTATAAAATAGGTTGGCTGTTTGTACTGTACTGTATTGTATTTAGTTGCATCCAAAAGACAAACTTGAAGATAATACGATGTTGCCATGATAGTGTTAATGTTTGTTTAGGTTTTCATGGTACTTTGTTGGGGTGTGGTAAAGTGGAATGACGGCTTTAACAATTAGGGAAGTATTCTTATATATATATATATATATATATATATATATATATATATATATATGCTTTGTTTCGTGGTTTATTTTGTTTTAGCATGAATGTAATAAAATCGCAAACACTAAAATATTAGACCCTCAATTTGGAAAGCACACATAGATTTGACTCTTAAATCAAAATGCCAAATAGATGCATTGAAACTGCATGCAGTGTCCAATGCACGGGAAGGTGATACTTATTTGTAATCAATTATATAAGGCTGTGATGAAATTTGATGAAATGTAGTTTATGCTTTTGCATAGAAAATGCACTAGTGGATGGAATAGTGTTTATTGTATCCTGTCCTAGTAAACCTTTTGGTGCATAGTGTGTGTGGGGCGGTCATAAGCAGACCACTGTAATTGCATCAATGTACAATTGTTCCTTTAACTGAAGAGTGTATACAGGTTGAAATCACTTCCTGTTTAGGTGTGGTTGATGCAGTATTTTTAAGCAAATTCATTGGAAAAATGTGCCTGGTGCCAAATTTACACAAGCAAAACATTAGTTCCTGTATTATACTGTGTATAAGAAATGTAGGTCTTGCGGAATATGTTGCTGAAATTCCAATTTTATCTAAATAGGACACAGGCAATGTGAGCCAGTAACGAGGAGGCTGTACAATAGACGTTAGAAAATCAGGACTATATTTTAAGGAGTTGACAGCTGAAAAGATGAATGGGGAAAATGCACAAAATAGTTAACTACTGTCTGATGCAGACAATATATACAGTATGTATATGCTGAAAGCAGAGGACTGTAACAGTTTTGTTTTTTGGCACCGTTTCCTTACCTGCAAGTGTGTCTCAACCTAGCAGAGGTCATTCCAGAGCTCTAGAAACAGAAAAGCCACACCTCTTGTATTGATTTCACAGCAAAGGTAGAGAAATATGCAGGTTGTGCCCAGACATGCCAATGAATGCAAGAAATCTGTGAAGCTATTGATCCCCTACTATTAATCCATCTCTTCAGACACTGCCCATGGTAAACTGTTATTTTATGAGACTTCATTTTGAGAAGTAGACATTAGTATTCAGGTTTAAGACCTTGATTATTGTATCCTTAATAAAGGAGTGTTTCAAAGGAGGAGGGAGCTTGTGTGCCTGCTGCTGAAGCTAGGGGATTTAGAAAATGTAAACAAACTGGAAAGCAAAGTCTGGTTTTTAATGAAGCAGAGTGCAGAGAAGGCTAAACTGTAGCGATATTGTGTACTAAAATATATTGTAGTACACATTATGGTATATTGTATACTGACTTTGGCTTTCAATTACTGATAAACAAGATCACTGCAACACCGACAACAGATAATGCATTTAGAGGAATGCACAGTGAAGCTTATGATTCCTAATAGCTCACAACTAGAATCGTGCTTTGAACGAATTTATTGCACTTGAATGTTCTCTCACTTGAGCAAGACTGAAACCATATGCCCTTATAAGGGAACAAAACCTACAATCCACTCCCCTTAGTAGAGTGTAGAACAACTGATTTGAGTGGATCACACAGTGAAATAGATAAGCCGTAGATTTGGGGGTTTGTATTTGGTGCGTCCCAACCAAACACAGGCATGCTCAGTAGGTTTGAACAAGATTAAAACACAGGCCAGGACAGTGTGTTAATGTTTTTCTTGGGCATGTGTGTCATGGGCATGTGTTAACAGGCGTTTTCCTTTTGCAATCTGGTGACATCATAATGCATTGCCAAACTGTGGGTAGGACTTCCATCATATTGCAGCTGGGATTTGTGAATGACATGTGAATGTGTGCACTGATGATAAATAGCCTGCTGATCCTTGACTAGGTAGTCAAGTGCGAAGTAACTGCAGTTCAAAATGCCCTTGTATCCCATTCACAAGCATATACATACTGTACTGTACAAACGTTTAGTGTAAATGTGACCACTTGCATATCAGTTCATTAAGGCACGATACATAACATACCTTGCATGCTACACATTATTTATTTATTTCTTAGCAGACACCCTTATCCAGGGCGACTTACAATTGTTACAAGATATCACTTTTTTGTGTGTTTGTTTTTTTTAATTAATTTTTTTTACATACAGTTACATTATCATTTTTTACATACAATTACCCATTTATACAGTTGGGTTTTTACTGGAGCAATCTAGGTAAAGTACCTTGCTCAAGGGTACAGCAGTAGTGTCCTCAACCTGGGATTTAACCCATGACCCTCCGGTCAAGAGTCCAGAGCCCTGACCACTACTCCACACTGCTGCCCATATATATATATATATATATATATATATAATATATATATATAATATATATATATATATATATATATATATACATACATACAGACGTGCTCAAATTTGTTGGTACCCCTCCACAAAAAACGAAGAATGCACAATTTTCTCTGAAATAACTTGAAACTGACAAAAGTAATTGGCATCCACCATTGTTTATTCCATATTTAATAGAAATCAGACTTTGCTTTTGATTTTTTTTCAACATAATATTTTAAATAATAAAACAAATGAAAATGGCATGGACAAAAATGATGGGACCGCTAACCTAATATTTTGTTGCACAACCTTTAGAGGCAATCCCTGCAATCAAACGTTTTCTGTAGCTCTCAATGAGACTTCTGCAGGTAGTTTGGCCCACTCTTCCTGAGCAAACTGCTCCAGCTGTCTCAGGTTTGATGGGTGCCTTCTCCAGACTGCAAGTTTCAGCTCTTTCCATAGATGTTCGATAGGATTCAGATCAGGACTCGTAGAAGGCCACTTCAGAATAGTCCAATGTTTTGTTCTTATCCATTCTTGGGTGCTTTTAGTTGTGTGTTTTGGGTCATTATCCTGTTGGAGGACCCATGACCTGCGACTGAGACAGAGCTTTCTGACACTGGGCAGTACGTTTCGCTCCAGAATGCCTTGATAGTCTTGAGATTTCATTGTGCCCTGCACAGATTCAATGCACCCTGTGCCAGGTGCAGCAAAGCAGCCCCAAAACATAATCGAGCCTCCTCCATGTTTCACTGTAGGTATTGTGTTCTTTTCTTTGAAAGCTTCATTTTTTCGTCTGTGAACATAGAGCTGATGTGACTTGCCAAAAAGCTCCAGTTTTGACTCATCTGTCCAAAGGACATTCTCCCAGAAGGATTGTGGCTTGTCAATATGCATTTTAGCAAATTCCAGTCTGGCTTTTTATGTTTTTCTTTCAGTGGAGTCCTCCTGGGTCTTCTTCCATGGAGCCCACTTTCGCTCAAAAAGCGACAGATGGTGCGATCAGAAACTGACGTACCTTCACCTTGGAGTTCAGCTTGTATCTTTTTGGCAGTTATCCTTGGTTCTTTTTCTACCATTCGCACTATCCTTCTGTTCAATCTGGGGTCGATTTTCCTCTTGCGGCCGCGCCCAGGGAGGTTGGCTACAGTTCCATGGACCTTAAACTTCTTAATAATGTTTGCAACTGTTGTCACAGGAACATCAAGCCGCTTGGAGATGGTCTTGTAGCCTTTACCATGCTTGTCTATTATTTTCTTTCTGATCTCCTCAGACAACTCTCTCCTTTGCTTTCTCTGGTCCATGTTCAGTGTGGTGCACACAATGATACCAAACAGCACAGTGACTACTTTTCTCCATTTAAATAGGCTGAATGACTGATTACAAGATTGGAGACATGTGTGATACTAATTAAAGAAACAAATTAGTTTGAAATATCACTATAATCCAATTATTTATTATCTTTTCTAAGGGGTACCAACAAATGTGTCCAGGCCATTTTAGAATATCTTTGGAGAATAAGCAATAATTCATCTCTTTTCACAGCTTCTTTGCTTTATTCTATGACATACCAAAGGCATGCAAGTATACATATATATATATATATATATATATATATATATATATATATATCTATATATATATATATATCTATATATATCTATATATATATATATATATATATCTATATCTATATATCTATATAGTTATCAAATGCTAAAAGACTGGGGTGGGTCATTCACTGGCCAACCAAACTAAAGATACCCAAAATATTAGCAGTTATGACTGAAAAAATATTAAAGCCAATAATGGATTTTTTGTTTTCAGATGAAAAGAAGAAAACCAAATCTATTAATAGTAATTTAAATCCTGTTTGGAATGAGGTAAGTTGTGTTTTATAATTCGTTGATTAAAAATTGTGCCATTTTGTCTGCTTTATAGGTTAAGAGGAAACCTTGAGTGAATAAATCTTTTGTTGTCAGTCGAGTGCCAGACAGTGCTATGCTCTTAGGATTTTTAAAGGTCAACAAGACTTCAAATACACTGCAATGCACTGGTCCACCGCCAGCTAGTATTTATTTAACAAAATAAGGTAAAAAACGTTTCTATATATAAAACTACATTTCTGCTAATAGTTGTAATTGAAATAAACTTTAGTCTAAAAGGCAAACCACTATGTCTTTTTCATAGCATTTGTTTGCCTTCTATTTGATTTATGTCATTGAATACTCCCTGTTAGAAATTCCAGCTATGGTTTGCAATGGTTCTATCTTGTCAGAGCAGTTTTTTTTAGGTCATTCTGTTTTGTAAAGACTTGAATTCTTACTGGCTGATTTTTTACATTGTACCTATCTTATGTCAAGATGTAGGGAAAGCCTGAAATAGACATGTTAAATTAGCTCAGTCTTCATCTACCGTAATTGGGAAAAATCAAAGATAACTTGGCTTAAGTATGAAATCATTACTTTTAATTCATATCTTGACTATCTTCAGACTTTAAAAAATATAGATATCATAGGTAATGTATTCATAGGTATATAGATATATTGTAGGTAATGTATTCTTTCTCATTAAAATTGACTTAATGGTGTAACCATTAATCTGTCCACCCGGAACACTCTGCAATACTGGATGTAGGAGGATAGGTTAATGGATACACGTGGGTCTACTCGTGTAGATCCACCACAGACATGAAAAACAGATACTGAGTTTTATTTCTGCCTCCAGGTCCTTGAATTTGACCTCAAGGGTTTACCTCTGGATTCCTCCTCATTCATCACTGTTACAGTCAAAGATTTTGAAACCATCGGAAAAGACAAGTATGTTCCCTTCAGTCCTGATTACTTATGCATTTTGTTTAACTACCTGCCTGTAAACTGACAGGCATGCATTAACTTGCTGTAATATTACGAATGCAAGTTAAAATTGCAACATATAAAAATATGAATTGTGAAAAAGGCCATCCAAACATTAAGCTCGATAAAGGTACTGTGCTCCTTTCACTTATTTATTTCATTAGATAGTGTAGGATGGATAAGGATATGGCTTGGGTCCAAGAACAGCATTACATTGTAGGGAGAATTACCCTGAATGTTGATATCAATTTTTCAAGTAGTTTAAGCTTCAATTCATCTTGCAATAAATTGCAGCATTTTAGTTTTATATATTGACTTTAGGCAGCACCTTTTGGGAATTTGGTTCAGTCAGGACATGCCTTCACAGTTGCTACGCCCATTACTGTGCGTGCTATAACCTGCTCTGCAGTGTTTTAGATAGAGAAGCATTCTGTCTGATGTCAACTGTGCAGAACATGTTTTGTTAGGTAGAGGTGATTCTGAAGGCTGGGTTTGCAAGGCGGCTGAACCCTGGGGAATATAACAAAATCCCTCAGGTATTTGCAAGTGAATCCTACCCTGTAGATATTAGGCAGACTTGACAAGAAAAATACAAATTCCTTCCATAACACGGCCAATAGATTTTAAGGTCATGTAGGCAGGACTGATTTAATGCAAGTTGGCAAGGTGTTTAAATTGTCCTCAATGAATGTCAATGGATAGACAAAGTGTGTACTACATATCTCAGATGTTTAAATTATTTGTCTCTAATTCCTGTATTGTAAATGAAATGAAGTCTGCGGCCGCTTGAGGTTCATTGGTTTTTTTTTGTCAGAATTTGTTTTGTTTACCAGGGGAAAAAAATGTTGACTTTATACCCATATTAAAAATAATTCATTCTAGTCTTAGATAAATACTCCTGATGTGTACTGTGCACTGAGACTGAGTGGCATTGAATCCAACAAATCCCTTTGTAATTGTAATTTGGGTAAGTTGGAGTCTTCATAGCCTTTTCTTACCATGAGATTTCCATTGCAGCTTTGCATAGCATTTCTATCTCCTCCAATTGTTTGTAGTACACATGCCTGACAGTAAAATGTAGCAAGGACCCCTGAGGAATTATAATGTCAGGGAATGCATTCTAATGTATTTGATTGAAGGATAGCTAACCAAGGTTTTAAAATGAATTTCCAATAACATTAGCAGCATTATCACTGGTCCAGATTTTCTTCTGTTGAATATCCTTTAAGTACAATGATGCAGATCAATCAAGTCAAACTGTTTCTGAACCTGAATCCAACTGGGAGTAGACGTGCACAGCACAATCAGAGAAGAGAAAGGGATTTTACAACCTTGGTTGGGATGTCTTTAGTCACACAATAACAGGAGCCTTTCTGACAAAGACTCTCACTCTCATGTGCCCGTGTATGGGGACAGCACATTTAAAAAAAAAAAAACTAAATAAATCAGGGTAATATGCTCACTTATAAATTAATTAAATTAGTCTATAATTGTCTTTCCCCTTCATGCTTCAGTGTCTGTTTTTACAGAATTTTGCAGCTTCAAAGGAAAATAAGCAAACTGAGAACATGAAACAAATAGTGTAGCTTTCAGAAACATTGGAGTATAAACACAGGCTAGAGAGTCAGAAGAGATAAGGTTACATTTGCCTCGCAAATGAAACAGTCAGGCTGATTTTAGTTTTCTTTTGTAGGTTATGGGATATAGGCATGTCCCTGGATTTTTTTTTTTTTATAGAAACAGGTTTTCCAAGTGAACACATGGGATTAATCAGGAAAGAGTTACAGTACAATTCAAGGGCTCTTGCAGTTTTGCTTCAGGACACCATTTTATAATCGCAAAGTTCTCAAGTCATGTTTCTTAAAAGTAAGAAACATCAGTGTTTATGTGAAAGTAACCTAATTTTTGTATTTGTTTTTAATTTCACTGCAGTGCTGAGCTCACACAGTTCCGTGCCAACAGCATTATACTCGTGTCCTCTGCAGACAAATCAAAAGGGCTGCACTCTACACAGTATCTTCCTTTTGGAAGGACACGGGTTAATGAGCATTCCATTGCGTAACACTAAGAAAACCCACTCAATTTGTCTGTAGGAGGAAAATTGCTGTAATCACAGACATTTTTCCAGGATCTCTGGGCGGTTTGTTGCCCAGCAATGGCTGGAAAGTGAAGCTGGGCACTCCTGTTTGCACTCAATGTAGAAAGATGTGAATTTTGAGAAACCTGTGTGTGTGTGTGGTAGTTCCCAGCTTCAAACAAGGCACTGACTATAATGTATGATATACAGTTGCAGTTAGAACAATTCTTTTTTTTTTTCTGGGGTAGAGATACCAAGTTGTTTTTATCTGTCATTTTCCAAGTTTACCTACACTTTGTATCATCTGTGTAGCAACCACACTCCTCCTACTGAGGCAATGGGATCTTGTTTATTTTTTAAGAAACTGGAATTTCTCTTCAGATAGGGAGGCAACCCTCCTTCTCCCTTCAGACATAATCCTAGGCTGAGTCATGCTTACCCTGCAACAAACCCATAATCTCCTTCTTCAGTCATGTCTGTACTAACCACCCTGACATTTGTTTAGATAGCTGACCGTTAATAAATGCAAAAGTTATGCAGCCTGTGATTTTAGTTAAGATTAGCAGACTTCTATTGATTCATTGCTCTGGTTTTACGCATTTAAAAAATATTTATTGAAATATTGTTTTACAGGGTATGTTAAGAACGTTTACAAATGAGAGGAGGCTATTCAGCCCATCTTGCTCATTTGGTTGTTGATTGTTAGTAGCTTATTGATCCCAGAATCTCATCAAGCAGCTTTTTGAAGGATCCCAGGATGTCGGCTTTAACAACATTACTGGGGAGTTCGTTCCAGACCCTCACAATTCTCTGTGTAAAAAAAAAAAAAAAAAGTGCCTCCTGTCTCTGGAAATAAGATTACACCCAATTTCATGATTGTGTCCATTGCTATTTTGTCAATGTTCGTTGTAAACATCAAGCCTGCCACCTATATACTGATCTTGGTCATATTGTGGACAAAGTAGTCTTTCCTCAGTTGAGGGGAAGACTCTCAAGCACGAAAATATGAACAAACTTTCCGATTTCCTTTGAGTTATATTCCAGCACTGTAAAACGCATGTTTTTAGTTCATTTGGCTGCTGCACATCTGGCACATTTCAGTATAAATAGCATATAAATGTGGAACGGGCTCAGTTCTTAGTCAGAGTTTACAGCCACTCTGAACGGCCTCTTCTCAGGGGACTCCAAGGGAAGTGAGGGGAGGTGCTGCCACACATCTGCCTCCTCAGTTAATGATCAGTTGACCATGGCAGTGCCTTAAATAAATACTGTAGTGTGCCAACCATCTGCATGAGAATAATGTGAGCTTAAATCGCATTCCTGCAGCTCTTCAATCCCCTGTCTGCACCTATCATGGTTGGCTTTAGTGTAGTAGCAAAGGGTGTGGACACAGAAGCTGCCACAGCGCCTAGTCCTGGGTTTTCACAAAGCACATTAATAGGCAAGGTTACAATATCTCTTCACAACAGGAGAATATTTATTGACTCCCTTCCTATGACTGGAAAATCATAGGAAGATTATAAATAAAGTACTGTAAATTACATTAAATACAATTTACATGTTTTGGAACAACATCATTACATCTTTTAATGAAAAATAGTTTAGGTGCAGTCTTGGGGTCCTCAAGGCTCAGTATCGTTTCTTAGGGCCTCGGCCTGTGACCGTTGATCTCAAGTCCTTGGACCAAGTACTGGACATTTCAATCAGGTCACATTTAATTTCTTATGCTGACAACTATTATAAAATGTATATACCTAAATACAATCAAAATTTCCTTTAGCATGTTCACATTTTACAGTCACTAAATTACACACCCTAAGGATAAAGGTATTATATCTGATATTTTTAAACTTAGTCTATTCTGCTGTCACACAGAGATTAAGATCAGCAAGTTACTGCTGTTAAATACGTGAAAATGTGAGGAGAAATGACAGATCGCTATTTAGAAACTGGACATTGTATTTCAGTTCCAGTTATGCATGTATTTTGAAAGATTTTATGCATGTGATCTCAGGCTGCCGTGCACGAAGGTTTATTTCAGTTGTAATTTCTGGTTGCAGAATATTCTGTGCTTTTTGAATTTTTTTTTGATGGGGTATAATTGCGCAATTTATTACTATTACGGAAGCAGAACTTGGGTGAATTAGTGGCTGATTGAAAAGTACAGACTGTTACGGATTGCAAGGTTCGGTCATAAAGTACATTTAAATATTTAATTCAGATTTTGAATATTTTTTCATTTTTAATAAGATTGATTATTGTTAATAAAATGTCAATGTGATAAATGTAGTATTTAAGCAGTTCAATGTACCCCACTGTGTTACCTTAAAAATACATTCAATTTAAATATTCTGCCTTACTATGCAGTAATTTGAGGTGCACTTACACTAGCTACCTTCACAGCTACAAGAAACCATTAAAGTCTAAAGAGAGCAGCAGTTCCCAAGTTTACAGTTCATACAAATGAAGCATAGAATGAATCACACTTGCAAGATTAAGACATTCTTTAACCTCTTAGGCCATTCTTGAAAAAGAGTTAATGCATGTAAATAAGAAACTCTGTTCTTCAAACAGCCAAACTATGAGTAACCTATCCTGTTTGCTGAAATTATAACTGCGGTTAAGCAATCACCGCAGCTGTTTATCCAAGGACATTCCAGAATCTTGCCTAGTTGTGCAGGAGGGGGATGGTTACAATTTTGACTTGGACATTTACAGAACTTCACAATTAAAGGTGTAGCGTCCCATAGGGTTTGAAACCTAGTATTTACTATAGATAAGGTTACCTTTAGGTCATGATGGAAATTAATGTGAGCTATCATAATAACATCACGTGACTTGGAATAAAGGAGATCCATTTTCTTTTCTTGTTTACCTGTGTTTTATTCCATGAGCTGCAGCAGAGCTTGCTTCTGCCAGTAATACCATCCTGCTGTTACAGGTTGTAACAGGAACATGCCTGTTTTGTTTAGTTATATTGTGGCATGAGAACTTCAAGGGGGTTGGGAGTGTTTGTGCCTGCAGCAAAACACGCATAAGGGAATATTAAAAAAAAAACAAAAAACCTGGCACTGACCAGGAAGGCATTGTGTATACTGTATAATCACAGTCCTGCAGTTGACATTTAACAGTAAATCCAATCACGTTGTGAGTTGCAGTAGGAAGTCAGCCAGTAGCATGATGATTCTGCATACAGAAATAAAGTGACACCTGACTTACTGTGAGGGGGTGGAGGCTCTGGGTGTTAGGTCACACCTAGCTAGTGATTTCGTGACAGATCTTAATACTGCTGCACTAAAAATGATAAAGCTGATGTTTCTTGAACCTCGTTCCACTGTATTTTTGTGATTTGTACAATGAACGTGTTTACACATCCTCTAGGGAGCAGTCGTATATAACTGGCATCAAGGGATGTTTCGATCAAAGATTTCACTTCTGCTTTTAGGTTTTAAAGGTTTACAGAGAAGTATGATCGGGCACAGTAAAATGTAGTGACAAACCATAGGAAGCTGTGTAATCATGAGTATTACTGTAGTTTCAGTTGTTGCAACATTTTGGTCTCTGAAGCGTGTTTTTTTTTTTTTTTTAAACAGTATTTGACATCAAGCCAAGTCTTTGAAGTTATCTTTGTTAGTCAATCAACAAATATAATCATGGAAACCATGGAGAATATGATTATTAAAAACATATTCAGAGGTGAAGTATGCATACTGTATGATGTTTTGTGACAGTGATGACAAGGAGAGGAGATGAAAAACAAGAATCCAACAGAACAGACATGTATTTATCCCGTATTTTTGCTTTCTACTATATCTGGATTTTTCCTGCATGTGTTAGATATTTATTTAAATGTACCACATGTAAGGATTCTCCATGTAAAGGCAAGCAAAGTAAATGCAAACTTGTCAAATTTGTAAAATATAAAATACATGTCATGTTTGGTGCCGGGAGTCAAAGATAATACTTTAGGCAGTCTGATACCCTCTGTTTGTCTTTAGATTGGGATTTTCTTTTTGTCCAATGGTTTATAATTAGTTGAGTTAATAAAGATGAGTGACATACTTTGTTTATGTACAGTGCATTATGCAGACACTGTCTGGAAAGGTGATCTATAATTATATTATCTTGTTCTTGTTGCTAATGGTTCTGCTAAGGTTTCTTTTAAAAACATGCTGTCATTATGTTGGTATCCCACAGCGGTGCATTTTAAATTTAAGAACAGTTACTTGCAGTTAAAGAAAACAATTGGTGGGGAATGACAGCAGAACTTTTCAACCTTGAGTAGCTGGGAGTGAAACTATCTGAAGGAACACAGTGCACAGAACAGTTCTTCAGCTACAGAGGAAAGTACAGTGAGTCATTACATTGTTGAGCTGTTTTAATTAGTGTCGGTTGCCATGGTGCTGTGACTTTATCTGTAGCAACTAACAGAAAACATATGCAGTGGTGTGCTGGAAGGAGTCTTTAGCAGTGACTTCCACCCCACATTTTCCCAAAATACTCGAGTGATTTTAAAATGTTCATTATTTATCACATTATTGTCAATGCTGTTTAGGTAAAAGTGACAAAGCTGTGGTTGTCTTGAATGCACCAACATCCAAAAACAGTGGCTTTATTACTAGAAGTTAGTAATTTTACTTTGATATTTAAATCGATACATAACAATTGAAATGATTAACTTTAAGTCAACCAGTGTTGCAGACACAGTTTTCATTTATAGACCATGGTATAATTTGATTATTTCGATATTCAAGTGGTTGATGCTGATTCCTATAATTCCATTTCCATTATATCAAAGTATTTTCAAAGCTAAAAGGACAACAGTATGTTCACCATTGATGGGTCAATTTTTGTGTCTCATTCCAAATTGTGTGGGATTTTTTTTGTATTGAGCCCTGTGTACTCACCCTACCTTCATGCAAATTAACATGCTTGCAGAGTGTGAGGGCTAAACAGCATTGGCCCTTCCTGTCCATTTTACTCACCATTTAAGTTGAACTGGTTAGAGAAAAGTAATGCAATGAAATAGAATGGAAGAGCTGTATAAACAATGCAGTCCTAGCTAATATTTGCATAAGAATGAAACATTTGACTACGGCAGGAATCTAATAACTAGAGTTACCACAGTAAGAAACACATTTTAACTGGCCCAGTAGATCACTGGTATATACAGTCATTATGAGGCCTATGGTCGTGGTTCTCATTTGCTCAACAATGCCGTTCTGCTAACATTTGCAGTCTCCTTTTTAAGGCTGAACACAATTAGCACAGTCTCTTAACTATGAGTCACTGACAACAGGGTTATAATGAGGAACCAAAGCTGGACATGAAAAACTGTACAGTAAAAACAATGAGGTTTAAATGTTAGAAAATTATATCAAAGAAAATGCACTGGCCAAATCTCTGTAACCCAAAACCAACCTCATTGCCTGCTACAGAGGCTCTGTGATGAACCGTACACACCGGGCTGCCTAATATAAATACTGTATAAGAACAAGGGTTGTAAATTGAAAGCTTGATAGGAAATATACATTTTAAACCATCTGGGAAAGTAACCCTTGAGAGGAAAAGCATGCTGCTCCACCCTCCAGATATCCAGTGCCCGCCTCGGCCCTTCTTCCTCATTGTTAACAATTTAATTTACACTTATGCAGAGGATTTTTAGCCAGGCTGTTTATTACAGTAGCCAACTTAATTTCTTGACTGTTTCATACATAATGTGTGAGCTTTGAGCTGTTTTTCATGTTGAAAGGAAATTCTGACTCGGTAATGGAATTTCAGTTGAAAACATGCCATTGTTCAGTTTTTTAGTGCAATGTACATCTACTCAGTAGTTACCAGTGAATGATGACATTACTTAGTCACATGGGGATAGCATATATATATAATATTATAGTACATTTAATCCAGTGCAGCAATCTTTCAGTTCAGATCTTTTGTTCCCACCAGGTCTTTCATTATTAAATGAAATTAATTAAACATCTGAACTGGTGAAAATTACCCTGTTCTAAAAAGCTGAGCCTCAAATAGAAATAAAATCAATTCATTTATAAAGACATTTTAAAATCATGGTAATCGCAGTTTTTAAACCGTTTGAATAGGGTATAAAAGGCTATTCAGGCAGTTTAAACGTAGCAATTATTTACAATGGCACACCTGAGATAATGCCTTTATGATGAATAGTAACCAGTTATTACTGAAACGTTCAATTTGTGTGGTTAGTTGCCTCAGGGCTGCACAGTTTAATTATGCTAAGATGTTCTAAAAATCCCCAATAAGATAACACATTCTTCAGACAGACTATGTTTCCTGACAGTGGTTTTTCTAGAAACTTTGGAGTTAAAGTACAAAGGGTGGAAAATACTGCATCCACACTGGAAAGAGCGACGCGAGCGAACTCACGGAATGTCAATCCACACCAGACTGGAAATAAATACATGACCCCGCCCATGCGTTCCTATTGGACATACTAGAGATGGGCTGTCCCATTAGAAAACTGGTCTTGCTTTGATAAAATGTTACCACCCTTACCTCTGGCAACTCCGTTGTAAAGTAAAGGTTGGACTTGTAAAATCTATAGATCAGAGTTGTTGAATATCCCTATATATCCAACAGTTTTTTTTTATTGTTGTTGTTATTATTAGTAGTAATTGTACAGTTGTAGTCGTAGTATTTTTTTGTTGTTGTTCGTGGTACCAGTAGTACTAGTAGTCTGATTTGAAGCCCGATACATCTCCAGGTGTCAGAAGACAGCTGGACAATAGTAGTATAGTTTAAGTGATATTTTCAATTGTGCTTCTATACAAATTCCTTTGATCCTTTTTTGTTTATTAACTTTTTAAAGTATTTTAAAGTGCAACATTATTATTATTATTATTATTATTATTATTATTATTATTATTATTATTATTATTACATTGTTGTTACGCACTACAGAATCACAATTTTTTATTATTATTATTATTATTATTATTATTATTATTATTATTATTATTATTATTATTAAAATCTGTGTTCTGCGCCAGTCACCACTTACCTTGTATTATTATTTACTTTTAATTTAGTTTTATCTTTTAAAACAGTCCGGTGAACTTGACAGAAAATGCTTTGTTAATATGGCTCATAATCTTCAAAACAGGTTGCAAGCAGGTTCTATTTTAGCGATGTGAAATTCTCAAAGCGACGTCGCTCGCTGCTGGTGTGGATACTCTCTTTTGACTGCAGTGAATTATTCAGTCGCATCGCTCGCGTCCAGTGTGGATGCAGCTTAAGGTTAAAGCTTCTTTATGCATTAATTACTGGTACCCTGTTTTGAAAATCATTTCAAGTTAAAGTTCTCATGTGTGTGAACACTGACATAAGCTGTATGCAGTTTGTAGATAAACGTCTTTGTTGTTTTTATAGACATTTTACATGGCTAGATAAACCCTCTGCATCAAAAGTGTATTGCAAACAAAATGAATAATTTTTGTATGCGGGCCAAGTATAAGTAAGATCTAATATCAGTGAAGTCTGTAGAAACTTGTACTGTGTTATCTAGTGGTATATTGATTGCTATACTGTTTAAATACAAAGGCAGGGTAACTGACTGATTTAAGATAATGTGTGATTTGTTGATAGATTTATTTTATAAAAGGAACAAAGTAAACCTAGTGGATTACCTCATGATGCCTGAGGTATTATTAGTGTTAGGTACTTGCTGTTGTAACTAGTGTAGTAAATGTTTAAAACAATTTAACTGAGAAGAAATGGAACAACCAACTTCAATGACATTGTGTTTGATTCTAGTTTTGTAAAATAGAAGCCAGTGAAAAGACTTGAGTAAACATCATAGTGGCATTTGAAACAACAACCACAACAACCAGCATTACTTTGACACAAATTCTAACATAACTCTTTATAATTTTAGGTTTATTGGTTCCACAACAATCTTCCTAAAGGATTTAGCAAGTGGTCAAGTGAAGACCCTTCCTTCCAAGAATTTGCCTCTCCTGAATGAAAAGAGTCAACCAATTGGAGTAAGTTAACAGACTGAAGATTATATGTGTATAATCTGAAATATTGTCAACCATCTCCATATATGTTTTTGTTTCATAGTTTTAACATACTATGGAAGGTTGTAACTGAAAAGTGATGAAGTCCCAAAAATTAAAACTAACATTGCCTGTTCTCTCTCTTAACGTAGAGTGCACTGGACTCTAAACTGGAAAGAAATAGTAAATTGACACAAAGTAATTTTAGTGCAGAATGTAATATACTTGTGGGACACATTGTTTTTTTTTTTTTTTGTTTGTTTTTTGCATTGTATTAAATTTATTGACAAGGTGCATAACAATAGTACTTGAGTCAATATGAAATAAATTGGATACTGCAGGTCCTGTGACCAGAGTATTATTCAGTGTGTAGCTCCACATTATCTATTTCAGTATTATTTCAACTACAAATGACTATTCCTGTTCTACCTTTTCTAGCATGTCAAATGCAATAACCTTTTCCTTTTACTCTGATATTTACATTTATATTCAAGTACCTTAAACCGAGATGTATAAATACATTTTACATTTTCCACAATATTTATGAATTGAGTGTGCAGTTAAAAAAAACACGAATGTAATAATGCAATTTCCTAACTCCAATCTGCAATGATTGCTTTTCATTTCTGTTTTACTGTTTCTTTAGGTTGTTTTTGAATTTTAACATCTTTAACTGCACAATTTGCATTACTACTACCATTTGTTTAAACGTAAATAACAAATAACCTTATATTTTCAGGGAACAATTGACCTTTTAATTGCATATGAACCACCGGCATCTGCTGCTCTTCCTAATCCAAATGACCCAACAGCCAACCCTCAGGATGCTGGAGGTACAGGTATATTAAATGTGTATTTGCATATGTTATAGAGTGGTATATTCTGACGAGTATTTGAGTGGCTGCCATTCCTTCACCTTTATCATGGAAACAAATCCAAAATTGAAAGAAGTTGTAAACCTGTATCAGGACGGAATAAATATTGATACCGGTAAGAAAAGGTGTTGTGTTTTTTTTTTTTTTTTGGTTTGTTTGTTAAAACATCACAGGTGTAAATAGTTTATTTAATCAAAGGGGCAAAAATACTTTGTGTAGGTCTGCAGTGTCCGTTTTTGTATATACAAAAACACTCTAGCATACAAAAAAACAGTAAGAGCTTTAAAAAATAGCATTGTGAAGGTCTTTGTTATCTTTACCTTTCTTTAAATTATTTTTAGCCGACATGATGAGCTACTTTCTAATATTCAGTATTGTTTGTCCATTACTATGTTTGCGAATTCTTTAGCATTTGTTGTGCGTTATCCTCCATAATATTATACACAGAGTACTACAACATTGTGTGTGTTCATTTAAGCAGTTATAAGCTTGTAAAACTTACAGTAAAGGGTACACAATTAGTATATTTCGTATTCTCTTTTAAAGTGCATTGTCTGGACTGAAATTTGATAAGGGCACCTAAAGTGTGAATCTCTCCCCTCCTCACAGATTCTGTTTCTGTTATTATGCCAACATACAGTATGTAACAGGAACGGTTTATATGTAGCACTGTATTATTATTATTACTGTTACTGGAATTAAGCCAAGCATTTTTGAAGTACACACAGGTGTGGACAAAAAATAAAAACACCTGCAATTTCACAGTCAATTGGAGATGAGACCACCATGGCCAACACTGATGTGACATTTCTAATCTGTATGCCTTTTCTAGACCATTTCCATATGAATTCTATCTCTTGCCTGCAACCTGAATTCTGACCGTTTCTTATGGAAAACCATTAGGGATTGCAGTTTTCAATACAGAAGCATTTGGAAACTAATAATCCCTTTTTCAGCGTTTTGTTAGATCTGCTGTTGCCCTTTAAGTAATAATATTGAAGCAATATGCATTTATTACTATGTCTCTTAGCTTAGAGGAAGTGGTTCAGGTAAAACTGAAGATGTCAAAACTTCGTGTTGCCCAGACATGATAAATATGCGCTCTCAGCTGAAATATTGCCATGTTGTGTCACTTTAATTCCATTCTTGTACTGGGAAAAAGATTGTGGTTTTGACGCAGTCAGTTTAGGTTGCTTACAATTATTTTAGTTCATAGTTCCTTCAGAACAACATGTGTGAAAATCTGAAAGTTGATTGTGGTACCATAGCAAAGTTTATAAACAGTGGATTGTTTTCTAGGGCTACTTAAATTCAAAGTACACCAAATATTGAATCTGAATAATGTTTTCATCTTATAGAATATGAATTTATTTAAAAACCAACAAGAACATCACCACTTTGAATAAAATGAGGTACTACCCCTTTTAAGTTGGAATAAGCTGCGATCTTGTTTAACTTGACTAAACACTAATCCCAGTTATGACAGGGGGACTATTAGACTTCCTTTTCATCTATAGTTGCGTGTGCTTATCAAAGGAAAACAATTAGCTGCCCTTCTTTATCAGAACATAAATGGCAAAGGGATGTTTTTGTGAACCCTTTCCTTTCATAATGTGACTCAGAATGCACACTCTGGCAAGGTTGGCCGTGTGAAGTAGCAAGTCAGTAATGGACAGCAGGCTTATAAGATAACGTTGGAACAAGACTTTTGTGAAGCATGCAGAGAAGATACATAGAATAGATACTCTGGCAAAAGTGTGGAAGGCAATATGTCTCGTGTGTTAAACATGAAGGACATAAAAGTTGCTACTTATTGTGCTTCAGATAAATGCAATAAATATATTGCAGGCAATCTTGATGGCAGAAAAATAAACCAGAGCAGATACTGGTCCTAAAGATACTGCACTATTGACAGTGGTACTGTCAATACACACATTTGCATGTTAAATAGCTCCAGTATGCACCATGTGTACACAATACTATTCTCTGTGTAGTCGCACTATTCATACATATGGAGATGTTCTTTAGGGATTCCTTTTTCATCACTTTCACCTGGTATGATGATTGCAGCTGTGTGTGTTAATAATACACGGCTACAGTAAAACAGGTATTGCAGGAAAGGTGCTGGTTGGAGTTTGAGGGTGTGTCCCAGCCTTTGTGTGTTTGGGGAAACGGGACTCTAAAACCTTTTGCCTGTGGCAGTCTCTCATGCAAATACATTGCAGTGTGTTTCATACAAATGTACAGGGTGAACAATCTGGCCTCTGTAAATCGGTTTGCAAATTTAAACACGCATGTCCGTAACGTGCACCCAAAATTCAAGCTTATAACAGTCAACACGAAAACGTAGATTACCATATCCAACACCCACAATCCGCACATGTAGAAATGTTCTTTCAACAACTATTGTTAAAGAATGTCCAAACCTAGTTTCTTCACAGCTAAATAAGAAAAAAAATTAAAACACAAATGCTGCATACAGTCCAACAAACATACAAGGCACCATAGACTCTTAATGAGTTAATATAAAATGTATTTTTCAAGTTTAACTGGATAAGTGGTTCTATAAATATATGCAAAACCCTCCCTCCTCCACAATCCCCTCGGCAGGATATCCATCCCCAGCCGGGGACAATAGGCCTAATGTCCTTGTTGCACAAGAGCAGCACTACATTCACCTACAGAAATCGAGTCTTTCGACAGTCTATTGTATATTCATTTTAGCTGTATTTATTTGCTATTAGCCCAACATAAAGACCCAACTGTTACTATAGAAAATATAAAATACTTCCTTATTATCCCAATGGGACATGCATATTCCTGCCAATGGGGATATAGTGAATTGTACTTTTCACACTTACATTGTACATATATCTAGTGAACTACGTGTCCAATTGTGATAAAACTTGATAAGGACATTCTTAAACAAGTTTTTGAGTGTATCAGAATCTATGCATCATGCTTTACTTTCCTAAAATATGCAGTCTTTATTTGGATTTCCAAGCCTGGTGATTGATTGTGGAATGAGTCATTCTGGCATTAGAATCCTAAATCATGCAGCATGTGCTGCACTGCCCATCCCTTTTTTTTATACATCTGTTGTATTTTACAGACAAATAATGTCTTGCAAAGATTTATTCTAACAGTCCACATTATTGCCAATGGTAGAGTTTGCTGGTACCTACCCATAAGTCAAATATGTACCCATTGGGAGTGTTAGCATTAATAGACATTGGCATATCACAAGTATTTTATCCTCCTTGGGGATATATTTAAATAGAGGTGTCAAGGCCTCGTTCGCTTTTTGTCCTTGTTCAGGACGTTTCAATGCGTTGATCCAAATGAAACTTTTTTTTTTGTTTTTTCACTTTCAATAATTTACATCCCTTTGAGATGTAGCCTCTGCTCTGTCTGGAAAAACATGCTACTGTCCTTAGTTAATCTGTTTTAAGTTAATAATCCAAGTGATGAGCAGGTGTTGCTTGCAGACATTAATGGTCTCTTCCTTGTAATAAATTCTGTTGTACTACTTCAGAAAACCCTGCTTGAGAATTTTAGTGTTTAGTGTTTGATCAGGTCTGATTTGCATTTTTTTTTCAGCCAGTTTTGATGAGTACAGTTTAATAGTTATGAATCTGTTCTAAACTGTTGACTGCTTCTTCAGCAACAATCTATAACAGTTTTATCATCACCAAAGCTTATTGTATTCATAAAAAAAGACTTCTTTAGGTAACTTACAAGTTAAAGCTCGAGCCAGGCCCACAGTCCTTAGATTGTGCTGTACCAGTGTGTGTAACCTTACCACCCCTGTACAATACTCAGTTAAGTTTTGAATGATGCACACAAGGAATATGATATCTGTGTAGCTTGCAGAGTTTACCAAGTTTTAATTTATGTTTCCTCAGTTTAGTGGTATGAAATCACATGACCAACTGGTTGGTGAAAATATAGAGCTACTGCTGAATCTGAAAAATCACTGTTTCTGTGAACAGTGCTTTAAACTCTGAATTGTTTTTGGTTATGAACACAAATCTTAAGCAGGATGTGTTGTGAATGCATGAATCGATTGTTCTGTGGCTTGATTGCAGCTGGAGGTGGCGATGAAGGCGATGAAGAGTATGTTGATGGTGGGGGAGGGGGAGGTGTTCCAGAATCACCCTCTGCTGGACAACCTGGGAACCAGCTCCAGAAGAGGCTTGGGAGAAGCAAGAAAAACCGCAGAATCCTTTCCAACAAACCACAAGATTTCCAGGTACTGTATAGGATGTAAACCTTTGATGTATTTGGTATAGTGTAATGTAGGAGTTAATTCCAGATCCTATGGCCATTGAAACAGCTGAATAATCCTGGTACTTTTTTATATTGGTTATAACTGTGTTTCTAACTAAATCCTTTGTGGGGGTTGTTTTTCAGATCCGTATTAGAGTCATTGAGGGTCGACAATTACCTGGAAACAACATTAAGCCTGTAGTCAAGGTTAATGTCTGTGGTCAGACACACAGAACAAGGATTCGAAGGGGGAACAATCCCTTTTTTGATGAGGTAAAAAAAAAAAAAAGTTCAGATTTTTGCTTGTTCATTGTACCTATAATGAAAATTGGTTTCTAAATGATTTCAGCTACTGATACCCACAGTATTTTAACTATTATATTAAGATACCCCAACACACTTGGATATGGAATTTAATAAGCTGAAACAATACGTTATTAAAATAGGTCTAGGTCTTTAACGGTGCGCTGTCCACGTTGACATTAAATCATGTTATGCTGACAGTACGATGGTTACCAACTCTAAATATTTCTCCTTGTAGTGCAGTAGGTACCCGGCCGAAACTTCACAGACTGTAACATGCGGTGCTTTCCTGTAACTTTTAGTGCTTTTCATTTTTGTTTTGGCTATTGTTTTCCGGTGCTCTGGGTTAGTACAGCATTGCATGCTGTACTCCTGTTTCTCTGCTCTTGTGTCTCACTGGTTACCCCGCTTTTTTTCTGTTTCACTTTTTTCCTTTGTCTACCTGGAGAATCGGAAGCTGTCTTTGGTTCCATCTTATTAGCTCTCTAATTTCCACAACTTCTTACACTTCCACCCTCACTTCCTGTGAAGTCTTTGTTGCTACATCTACCTGCCACAGTAAGTTTGTGTCATTCCCTCTAGCATGTTGATTAAAAGACTATACCCGGTTTAATTTTACAGGTTACGTTAATGTAGATTCTTTAAA
The DNA here is from genome assembly GCF_902713425.1 of Acipenser ruthenus. NCBI lineage: Eukaryota > Metazoa > Chordata > Actinopteri > Acipenseriformes > Acipenseridae > Acipenser > Acipenser ruthenus. The sequence continues at coordinate 13,840,266 of NC_081195.1, read as the reverse complement.
CAAAATTCTCAGCCATTGGACTTTACTTTTGCTCTTTTTGATTGTGTGTCAAAGACAATCTTGGGTCCATGGTGCACAATGAAAAAGTAAAAATAACACTTGGATGATGATACTAATTTTGAATTGCTAAGAGTTCTGTTTTAAATGTCAAGTGGTAGTAAACTAAACTGAAGTGTGTACTTCTAGTGAAATATGATTTATATGATGATTAAAAAATAGTGCTGGGACAAATAGCCGAACAAATATTTTTTGACATGTATTTGGATACAAAAATCAGATATTCGTATTCACTAGAAATGACAGAAATACCTTGCAGTTATTTACTGCCTCACCAGAAGTTGCGCGACAGTTTCAAAAATGGCAAATGAAAAAGAGCTTTGTCTGATAGGTGAGATTAATATATTAAAAAAATAATAATAATAATTTAAAACACAGGATCAACACAGCAGCTCTTGAGCCTCTATTTAAAAGTTTGACAGCAAAAAGTAAACAAACCAGATTATGCACACGAATGCATAGTGATCTCTATGGAAGGCCATCTGGGTTGAAAACGTGTGTGCTGCTTTAGTGCAAGTCAGAATCTCATGGGACAGAAAAAAGGCAAGCACGTTCTGAAATGCCTTGCTTAAACAGTGCCCAACTTGCTGGAAATGTTGTGTAGTGATTTTTATATTGATTTTATATATGATATATTTTTTTATTGCGACTTTCTGTTGTGTAATGTAATAAACGAGAACCAAAACGGTGAGTTTTTGTCCCCTTTACTTTACCACACCATTTCCACATTTGTTTTATTTGAAGTGTTTAAAGTTAAATTTCAGTTTTCGTTTGCTTGTTCAGCTACAAAAAGGCACAAGTAAACCTCCTGTTATTACTTCATGAAAATGTGTATATGGCCACTGTTTACTGTGAAGAAACAGCAATGGCAAGGAATGAAAAAAAATAAAATACGGCGTCAACATGATGTACTATTTGCTTAGGAAATAAACAAAACAACGTTTAACTCGAACTGCTATTTGGCATCCTTTGTTTTGTTGTTAATTCACTGGGGTAAAGTAAGGCCTACACAACGTATTCTTTACTCCTGAGATATTTTATTACTTTAACGCGTTTCATAGTGTAACATTTTGCTGTAAAATAAAGGCACACACACAGGGGCCGAGCCTACCTGCCCCTGCTGCTATGCTCTCTCTGCCTGCATTCAGAACAATATAATGGCTTTTATTACTTTTTGAAAACGAATTAATATTTAAATTGAGAGAATATCCAAACATGAAAATCCTGTGTTCGTCCCAGCACCAATAATAAATAATATAACTGCTCTGGTTCAGATTGAAATAAGCCGGTTTTTACCATTATGCCTTCATTACCGCTCATGAGTCTCAGATGTTCCATTTTGGTAATATAATTAATGCGTAAAAATGCCTCTATACATATTGATCATTTTTTCCCCCTTTCCCAGATTTTCTTCTACAATGTTAACATGTTGCCATCAGATCTCTTTGATGAATACATAAGCATTAGGGTAAGTCATACTGCATAACCTGTACATAATAATAGAATTACATTACGGTACTATATATAAAATAATTATATTGTACTTGGAAATGCAATAAATAAATATATACTGTCCCTGCTTATAGTTGCATATGTTAAGAAAAGCATTAGGTTGTTCTAATATCGGTACTAAAATATATATCTGTACAGTAGGCCCTGGGTCCACAAATGTGGAAATAAAATTGTGTTCTATATAAAATGTGTAATGTTGAAAAGTATTAGAAAATAATTTATTCTTCATTTTTTTTTATAAATGGACTGTATGTCAACATAGATAATATTAGATGTGATTTTTGTTTTCTACTATAGGTATACGATTCATATTCTTTGAGAGCAGACAGCCTCATGGGGGAATTTAAGGTACATTTTATAGTGTTCTTTTTAAGTATTCTATTATTAATGATAAAGTGACTGTAACATTGTATTGCATTACTGCATGGGAGAAGGTGGATCCATTCACAATAACTGTATGGCCCATTAAACTCTCAAGAAATTGCCAATTAGGCAAACCAGCTAGTTACTGACACTTGGCGATTTGGATGGACAGGATAAGCATGTCTGAATTGAATGTTCCTTTTCCCTAAAACAGTGTAAAGGAGATGTCCGTTCATACTGCTCCTTGTCTGTTTCCTCAAATCAACTCACCTAAACTGGATGACAGTTGTTTGCAAGAAGTTTTACATGCTCAGAAATACAGTCCCTGACGGTCACAAAGCTTTTATTTAAATCGGATGCTTTATCTTTTGTTTTATTAGCATTTGCAAATGAATAAGGAACGGGGTGTTTTGAACAGCTTGTCCATGGAAATGATAGGAGATAGTCTTTAATTAGTGTAGTGTAACAATGATAATTGTGTGATTTTCTACTGTATATACTGTAGAAAATGGGTTGTCCGTTTCTATTCTTTGTAACATTTCAAGGTGTTCTTTTTACAAGCAGAGTATTGACCACAGTATGTAAAAATGTCTGACAATGTACACAGTATGATTTTGAAGAGTGTCTAATCCATGTATTGTTTTGCTAATGGTTTGCAATCTGTGAGTCATCTGCTGTATAGAGGTGTGGTGTTTATGGTGAAATGCTTGGGCTGAATGAGGAAAATGATCAGCTCTTACCTTCTTAAAGCTACCAAATATGTGTGCGATATGAGCCCTGTTTTCAATATTGCTGTGCTTATTTTGAGATGTATTTGTCTTGTCCTTGTAGCTCGATGTTGGGTATGTCTATGATGAACCTGGTAGGTACTGGTATTTGCTAAAAAAATAAATAAATAAATATGGATTGATATTCATAAAAACATGCAAATGATATATTAATATCAACCCATATTTTGTTTTCAAACGTTGACATAGTAGAAAAAGACTAAATATATACTAAAACCTAAATGATGCTTCATGGTACCTAATCACTTCCTGTGCTTTAGGTCACATATCAGTAAGGTCTGATATCAGTAAAGCCATTGGTGTAAAATTGAAGCAGCTTTTTTCTTATCTGTAGTGCTCTATATGAAATCTGCATTAAAACAGTAAGGATACTAGTGTTAATAAGCAGTAAAAAGATGTATATTTAAAACCTTAAGCATTCTCCTTGCACACTATAGTTTTGAACATTTATAACTATAAAACCAAAGGTGTCTTGATGTCAAATTCTGTTGTTTTTTTTTAGGGGTTTGGAGGTGAATCTTGTGTTCATTCTGACAATCTGCCCATATGTGTCTTGTATAAAATATACCAAGTAAAATACTTGCATATTGTGTCAACCTATTGACTTTCACATACAAACATAAGCTGTGTGTTTTATCATGGTTTTCAGTTATTACAAATATTTGTTCTACTTCTCCTAAGGCCATACCGTTATGAGAAAGTGGCTACTTCTCAATGACCCAGATGATTCCACCTCGGGAGCGAAAGGATACCTCAAAGTCAGCATGTTTATCGTTGGGACTGGAGATGAGCTGCCGGTAATGAGCTTCTCCACTTTCCCTTGTGTTTTTCCACAATGAAACGGAAACAAAAATGGTTTAGTACACATCCCCCAATATATGAAATGTAATCATTTTATAAAAAGTTTTGAATTACAAACACACAAACTGCAAGTAGTGTAGTAAACACTGCAGCATACCACTGGGCCTGTGGGTCGACTTCCTGAACAAAAACAAACAGTTTGTGTGTAATCATTTATCATTTAATTTATAATGCAGTACTATAGACATTATATGTTCAATAGATTATGTTTTATAATACAGGTTAATACTGTCAACTTTAATAGTATATGTAGCAAAGCATTTCCATAACTATTTTATGTGCACTTTTTAATGTTGACCTGGGGCATCGGCTACCCAGCATAACAGCTACTTTATGCCACTTACAAAAACAATTACCTATTTTAATTTTGGATGCTAAACTGTCATGTACATGTACTTACCTTACTCCAATAAAGTGAAGCACACAATGCTTAACAAACTTGCATTTTTTCAAATAGGTGGAGAACAGGGACACAGATGGAGACCAGGATGACATTGAGAGCAATCTACTGCTGCCCGCAGGGGTCTCGCTGCGATGGGTCACTTTCATGCTAAAACTGTACAGAGCAGAGGATATTCCACAGAGTAAGTGCCTGCTTGGAGCTTCGATTGATTGCTACATTGCCTGGTAATGTTCTATTAGTGCGCTCTTAATCTAATTGTGTGTATTTCTACCCAATTACTGGCTAGTAGGTTTTAGTTCTACATAGCTGGGGAAATAGCAATAGGTATTAATTGCTCACAAATAGGAGAACAAACACTTAGGGCTATTTGGAACTTAGACCTGCTTGATTGCATGTAAATCCATTTTGATTCAATGTGAAGTCTGTTTTGTTTTAGAGCATTATGCAAAGTTTCGCTGTTATGTTTCTACCTGATACTGATGGATCTAATTTTGTATTTGCAGAAAGGGATGGGCGGTATGTTGCAGTTCCTTTAATTGATGTAATTGGCTCTGTTGATGACCAGTTAAATAATTAAAGACCTGGTTGGAAGTCTTGCAAATGAATGAATTGGATAAGCCAAGGTTGCCTACTTCTGATGTTGAGCATAATCATTGGCATGCCATATATATATTTTTTTTTCAGTGGATGATGCGTTTGTGCAAAGTGTGAAGGAGATGTTTGGAGCTGAGAGTAACAGGAAGAACCTTGTAGATCCGTTTGTGGAAGTCTGCTTTGCAGGCAAAAAAGTAAGTGTGAGATTGGAGTTTGGAAATTCCTGTTTCAGACTAGACTGGGCATTTTTTTATTTTATTTTTATTTTTTGCTAAGTTTTTTTTAAATTTTACTGACTGTCAATAAAAGGAGCTTGTCAGCACTAGGTTTGGAACCTTGGTCAACAAGCTGGTTATGATTCTTAATGTGAAGTTTGTCCCAGAATTCTCAAATTGTATTTTGGAATGATTCATTTCTCTGGTATCTGAAGAATCTCTTGTAACGGTACTGTACCTGTCTTAACTGGGAAACCTGTAAGGAGACACTTCAGCATCAAATCAATTTTAAATGGATATATAATCTACTATTTCCTAAAATTTTTATCTTTCTTGTTTTAATACCCTATGTGTATTGTGTATTTCTAGCTGAATTTTCTGACGTGAGGTGGGGAAATATATAAGTGTTGCATTGAAGCCCACAGGTGAAGCATTATGAACTGAAGCCTGTGCTACACCCAATAAACTTCCCCACCTCACATCCCACTATTTGACTTTAGAGGGCTGTTCACATCCATTTTGTGCTGAAATAAATAGTAATATTGACATATAATGATCGAAGCAGAAACAGCCATATCGATTTAAACATGTTGCTAGTGGAGTTACAGTGTGTTGCATGGATGGCAGAAAGACTATTTTAGTAAACCTAGATGCTGACCGTTCTGTGCTTCTGTCGGAACCAGTATGTCACCTGGACATGTTAGCTAGCATGGTGGAGCACAGTCATCCTTGGACAAAGCAACTTCAGCTTCATCAAAAGTCATTTGAAAACTGTTTTAAACAATGTATCTCTTCCTGATCTAGATTTGCAGTAAGATAATAGAGAAGAATGCAAACCCAGATTGGAACCAAGTCATCAACCTACAGATCAAGGTAAGGGATGCTGCCTTCTTTCAAATGTATATGATTTCAAGATCTTTTAGGATAACTGTTTAGTGAATATAAAAATACTGTGTTTTAAATATCCTACTGTAACAGAAACTGATTTCAATTTAATTCAAACAAAAGTTCAGAAGGAAAAAATGTGTCATCAAGCATGAATTAAATATTTGTATCATATTGTGATGCTTTTCAGTCTGTGATGCTTGATGGGAAATACAGTCCATAAAAGTGATATAGTGTACATTTATCTCTCCTTTCTACAGTTTCCCTCGATGTGTGATAGAATAAGACTGACTGTTTTTGACTGGTATGTTCACACTTTTTATGAAAATGCTTTTTTTTTTTAAATATATATTTTTACTGTTGGATTATCTTGGTCTACGTAGACTGCATTATTTAATTCATATCGTTAAACAGATTTGTTTTCTGGTGAAACTGACTGTGATGTAAGAATTCACGTCCTCTATAAAGTGCTTCAACCAGTTACTTAACACCCGATGAAAGAATGTGCAAAATCTAAAGCACTGTGTTTAATTGCATAAGACCTTAAGACAAGTTTAGGGTGTATCAGAAACCAAGTAAATGCAATGTAATTGTAGCGAACAAAACAATTGCACAAGTCTTAGGCATTTTGCACTTCCATTTGCTACATAGGTCTCCAATGTGCAGTTTTGAAAGAAACACATATTATAGCACCCATGTGTTTTAATTTTAAAACATGGTATCTGGTACTACTTTAGGTTAAGAAAACTCTGTTTCTATACCTTTTTCTTGGGTTATCTGTTTGCACTTGTACTCGCTTGGTCATTTAACCTCAACAGTGTTTTCTGGGTCAAAGCATGTTACTGGCTGAAGGCATGTCAGTCAATCGGGGAAGCAACTGATTGGTTATTGACAAGTACAAAGCCGTTGAAGGGGTGGGGACAATTTCACTATCCAGGTTGAAATGATCCTTGGAGTACAAGAACGTCAAAAAGGATGGCTTTCTAAAGTACCAGATACCATATTTTGAAATAAAAATACATGTTTGCTGTAGCGTGTTTCTTTCAAAACTGCACATGTGAGACCTACAGAATGTATAGATGTGCGTGGCGGAGAAATTTTAGCCCTTAATCCTTCTACTTAAATGTAATAGTTGCAACCTGCCTCACTCAGATTCCTGTAGGACATCTTTCTAATACTATAATCCCAGCCTCTTCCAGACAGACATGACATGGTAAGCATCACCAGCAGTAATGCTAGGGAAATGATAGTTTTGGGGAAATGTAAACGATTGTGTTCTCATGTAGGGATCGACTGACAAGAAATGATGCTGTTGGAACAACATACTTAAATCTTTCCAAAATAGCATCATCAGGTGGAGATTTTGAAGGTAAGATCATTTGGAGAAAGTGCTATTTTGGATTTTTACAAATATGATCATTCTTATTTACTGTAATGATGATTTCAATTTTGTGTTTTGATTCAAATTGATATGGTAAACAGTAATTCAACATTCATCAAATTGATATTCTACCACAACATTTCAGATTACAGTTATAACATTGAGAATTAAGAATATACAATATATCAGTATACAAAAAGAACTAGACCTTCATCATTCAGTGTAAGGATCATGTCCTTTTTAACCAACAATTTATATTTAATCATCATTTTAGGGCCGAGGTATATCAAATTTTGTCACTTGTATACATATTAGTTTATAAGCGGATAGCCTTATCAGAACAAAACCAATATTTACCAGTTCTGAACGTCCTGCTGCCAATGTAGAATGGTGTTTGTTTCACAGGAGCCCCATTGTTGTGTCTTATATGCCCTCTGTTGGGTGTTGTCTGTGACTCCCATTCCTCACTGTCTATACCCTATGTGGTATTTACTGGTTTCTTTGTGAGTTAGAAATCAATTTTCCCTTCCCCCAAATGTAAACACATTCTTTCAGCACACAGAACCACACCCTAAGAGGGCTATATAAACTAGTGTACAAATTAAATGTGTTTTTAACTCATATGCACACTTTATACAATATATTATTCCAGTACAAAAACACACATACAGATTATACAAAGTAGCTTATTTTTGAAATATAGAAAGTACAGCCCATTCCAACAATACGGTATCTATTATATAAGGTTGCAAGCCAAGATGTACATATTATCATGAAACACATTTTATTGTACATCTTTAGTGGTAACATTAGTGATACAGAATCCTTTACATTTTTATGTATCATGATTGTTTTGGTATTTTTATTCACACATCATAGGTAAATCAGCTAGAGAATTCCTTTTTTTCAACTTTTAGTCTGGGATGTGTGATTAAAAAATGTATCACTTTAACTACACGTTTGCAATAGAGCAGGGTGGGCTCCAAAGAGTTGTCTATGGCAAAAAACTACTGCTGATATTTAGTTCTTTAGTGCCTATGCACTCTACCAGACTCAACTGGAACATTAGCTGGTAGGATGCTTTGTAATACGCCACAAATACATGCTGTTGATGAAGATTATATATATATATATATATATATATGAGCAATACTTGAAGATAATATCCTTAAGGAATAGAAAGAAGCCAAGTGTTGAATTGACAACAGAACTGGTTGAAGGCACAAGTGTCATTGTCCATCCATCAACAGTCCAAAGCACCTTTCACTTTTGTTCCATAGTCCAATTTCTGTGTTCTTGTGCATATTTTAGCCTTTTAGTCTTGTTCCCCTTTCTTAACAGAGGTATTCTTATTGCAACACATCCTTTGAGTCCTGATTTCAAGAGTGACCTTCGTACTGTTGATTTGATGGACAACGACACCTGTGCCTTCTGCCAGTTCTGTTGTCAATTCAATGCTTGTCTTCTTTCTATTCCTTAAGGATATTATCTTCAAGTATTACTCATCCTTATTAGACAGCTTTTTGGGTCTTTAGTCCTGGGTTTGTCAATTGTAGATGATGTTGTTCTGTACTTGTTGATTATGCTTCAGATATCGCACCTTGAAAATCAAGTGATGCGAACTATTTTACTCAATGTTTTTCCTTCTTTATGCAAGTCAAGGTTGTTATAATAGTAGAAAACACTAGTGGAGGCTTTGAGTAAATTGTTGATGCTTATAATGTATCAGAGTAGAAAAATGCAACCTGTCTAAGACTTTTGCACAGCAGTGTGTGTGTGTGTGTGTGTGTGGTTGTGTGTGGTTGTGTGTGTATATATATCTATATTAGATACTCACTTTATATTAAACTGACAGTCTATGTTGTGTGTGCTTAACCATATTCAAAATGTTTAGCTTTTTATAAAAGGCAAAATCGTTATTTGTAAAACATATACCCATTTATTTTTACTCCCAAAGGCAGACTTCTATATTATCTGTTTGCATTGCACAATTCAAATGCAGAGATAAAAAAAAACAACCATTGGAACAAATTGGAACTTACTTGAATTCTGTTAACGTTTAACTGTTTTTTGGACTATAGACTCATCTTCGGGATATGGGGCTTCTTCAGCATCTGAAGGTTCAATTTGTGGTTGATACATTTCTTTTGTGTATTATCCAATGCCAAACCCTGAGGGTGTGCATTCCAGCTGCAGAAATGTTAGAAAACCTCAAGCTTTTCCATAAGCTGTTAAACATTCAAATAACGAGGGTCTAAAACACATTAACAACCTTAATCCAGAGGTAAAACTGGTAAATCTACACTGGATATGTCTGCCCCCTGGTGGCGACCAGTTGAATTTGCCATAAGCTGAGCACAAAGCTTAATTGTGAGACTGTGGAATTATGCCTTTTAGGGCAAAACACACAAAAACCTGTCTTCCATTGGCTTTTATGTTACAGGGATTTTACATTATTGCATTTAAACCATATATCCTTAAAGTAAAAAACTGCAGCCTCTGAAATGGTTTTGGTATTGGACAAATATATATATTTGATTTGCATGGCCTGTGCATGCCTTTCATTTTTTTCAATGATTTGTTTAAACCCTTTCAGAATAAAATGTTTACCTTTTATTAAATAAATTAATAGTACAAGTTGTTGACAGCCCACAATAAAACACCAGATGTACTGTAATTTAAAGATTGATATGTTTATAGCTATGTGCTGTTTCAAGAGCGTGGACGTTAGGGGAGAGAGAAAGTGTAACGCAGTACATTTCAACATCAGAAAAATAGAAATTAGATGTTTTATTCCAAAGATGAAACCATCATATTGTCGGGGTCCCTAAGCTCAACATACAGGCAATATGGTAGTTCGGTAATCATATTTGTTTTCAGAATAAAAAAACTATTCTAAAAAAAAGTAATGAAACATGGCATCTGAAGGGTTAATCGATGATTGAAAAAGCGTGGCTAGTTTTGCTTGCTATACAAGTTTCTCTACCCTTTTGTATCTGGTTCATGTCTTTGAGCGATGTAGAAGCTTTAGGTAGGTGTTCCTAAAAAGTTACCTTTTTGACAGATTGTCTTCCCCCTGCTATAGCATGGGGTCTAAAATACACAAAGCATTAAAACTGAAGTTTGTAACTCCTGTCCCAAAGTTCACATGCTATTTGATCTTGTGTAATTTGCTACTGTGTCAGTGTTCAATTCTTATGGGCTATCATGAGCATAAGAATGTCAAAGGTAAGTGCCACTGTCTTTATTCTAGATTTCCATGGTGTTTTCATCATGGTAATGTCTATTGCCATGTTGACCCTAGAACAACATGTTGCCCTGATTCTAGTGAAACACTCTATCCTGTTCCAGCTTCGGTTCTACAATCCTGACAGTGTGATTTGTCCTATGTACATTTCCCCTACTGATGAGGTTTTGCTTCTCCTGCTGCCAGTTGCACATTCATACGGTCATTACATTTGCTTTGCCATACTAAAGTGCCCTCTATAAGATGCTTACTCAAGTTTTGAGTACATTTTATTTTTATTAGAAGAAGCTGCTGCCAAAATGTAAGCTATATTTATATTAATACATATCTATATATTCTCATTCACAGTGCTGTTAAAAAAACACTATTTCCATCTGAACCTAACTTGGCCTTCCCCAAGAATTCCTTACAGGAACATCTGTCAGAAGCAGTTGGGACTAATTTTATGGGCACTACTAAACTGAAGGGCACCGACTGTCCTTCAGTTTAGCAGCACCTTAATTCACTCAGTTGAATTGTTGTAGTGTAGTAGTAGTAGTAGTAGTCGTCGTAGTAGTAGTCGCAGTAGTAGTGTAGCATGCATCGCATACTAACCCTAGCAATGTCTTGTGCTTGAAAAACTAAAAGAAATCTACATATAATGACTCTACATATAGAGATGTAGGGCTTTATTTTGTGTCAGTACTGTCTGCACATGTTCACTGGATGTGATGGGCTTATGCCGGCATGACCAAAATTAAAATAGAGCCAGTAAAATAGAGCCTTTTTTAAATTCTATAGGAGTAGTTAAACATTTTGTCATAGCAGATGATAAATATGCAGACTGGTATATAGTCAGTCTTGATATGTATGAGTATAGTATGTTCTATGTTACAGTATATAAGTTCATAGTACTTTACCCATATAATACTTGGTTTACAGCACAGCCAGTTAAATTGCCATTGCATGATCACTTACACATTACTAACAACAAGCCCTCAATATAAACCTTCTGTGAAGACACCTGAGCTAACCTTTATTTGTGTTATACTAGCTGAAAATACAGGGGAGTCAGACGTGGGATTTTTGCCAGCGTTTGGACCTTGTTATGTAAACCTGTACGGGAGTCCGCGAGAATTTACTGGGTTCCCTGACCCTTATGAAGATTTAAACTATGGGAAGGTTAGTGTGTTTAATTTATTATTAATGTTTTTAACAGTAGTCATACTAAATCGTTTCAGCTAGATGTCTTTCCCTACCGTTATCAATTTTCAAATCTTGAAGACATTGAAAAAGACTTCTTGTTGAAATTGTATCACTTTCTTTTGGTATTCCTACATAATACCAGTGAGTGTTTTTATAGTAATGGCTGATATAACATATACAGCAGTGGTTCATTTGGAAACCACTGTAAAAAAAAAAAAAAAAGGATACATAAAAAGGGTCAGTCATAACAATTCTATCCTCTCACATGCTATGTGCGTTAAAACTTTATTTTGTCTTTGGAAGGGTGAAGGGGTTGCCTACCGTGGCAGAGTGCTGGTTGAACTCACAACCAAACTGGATGCAAAAGTTGACAAAAAGATTGAAGACATTCCAAATGATGACATCTTAGTGGTGGAGGTAAAACTATTCAGTACTCGCTGACAAATGACTGGCATTCATTATTTCCTAACCTTTAGGGCTGAAAGAACTGCTGTATGTTATTTTTGTGCTTTGTTGTTGTATTTTAAATAGGTCTTGAACCAAATTTTCTTTGTGGTTCACTTGTAGAAATACCAGCGCAGGCGAAAGTACAGCATGTGTGCTGTGTTTCATACAGCTAATATGCTGCAGGATGTTGGGGAGCCGATTCAGTTTGAAGTCAGCATTGGAAACTATGGCAACATATTTGATAGCACTTGCAAGCCACTGGCTTCCACAACTCAGTACAGCTGTGCAGTGTTTGATGGTAAGGCATAATAGCGTAAACATGTTGGAAAACAGTAAGACATTCTATAGCAGGACCATGCACCACAGCAGCACTATCTGTTAATAGCGCAATAGTTCAAATGTAATCCTAGTCTCCTGTAGGGTTGTGGTTCAATTTCTAATAATTACAACAGGAATTCTGTTATTGTCCTTGTGAGTGATTATCAATAAAGTATAATTAAGACCCGAAGGACTCATAATTTAAATTTAACAAGATTACATTTATTTGACTCCGAAACACAGGCATCCATTACATTTAGTTGTGTAAGGCGGTCACTAGCATCAAACAAAAGATTTAAGATAATGGCCAAGTTACCTGTTTTCTGCTGGGAGGCAACAGTATATGACTCCTGGTGGATAAGAGATCTGGAGGGGTTGGAATTGTTATCTGTCAAAACCATGTCTTTTGAACTTCTCTTTCATACATCTTTCCACTTGATATTTTTACTTTTATATACATAGTTCAAATTCCCAATTATTCTCCACTTAGAACTATACAACTGTCACTTTGGTGGCTGGTCCACTTGGTGTACGTGATCATCACATGTTTCTATACAGGTATTATTTTAATGTGTAAATGTAGACTACTTATCAGTTCTACAGAATCCAGCTTTTCAAGTGCTGTACAATATCACTTCGAACACCTGCTTAAATCTGACCTCATTTTAACAGGTAACTTCTTCTATTACTTGCCATGGTCTAACATTAAGCCAGTTGTTATACTCACTTCATACTGGGAGGACATCAGTCACAGGATGGACGCTGTAAACATTATTCAGAACATTACAGACCGACTGGTGAGGAAATAATTGTATACTGTAGATGCCTTACTTCTAAAAACCTAGTGTGTTTTGTTATACGACTTGAGCAGATTTAACCCAATGTGGATTCACCCATGTAATCATTGTACAATACTGTAGCACCAGTAGATAGAGGGGTGTGAATGATGTATAAAACCACTTAAATGTAATATGTTTAACATATTTAACAAATTCTGTCAAATACAATGAAAATTGCTTCTATATAATGCAAGGTAAGAATGCAGAGTAACAACTGTACTAAACGTGGTGCTTAACAGAAAACTACAGTATGGCTATCTATTTTAAATATGCAGACTACTAGTTATTGATAACCCCTTGTCCCATCAAGTTGTACAGTTTTTTTATATAGCTTTCTTTGTCTTTTTTGTAGCAAAATCACATTTCTAGTTTGAAAACGGCCCTGCTGGCTAAAGTTTCAGATACCCGTCTGGCAGAGATATGGCTGAAGCTCGTCAATCAGATCATAGAGGATCTTGACAGGTAAGATCAAATACAAGGAGTCTGTTTGGCAGTTCTGTAAGACCCCGTTCACACTACTGGGCCGGCCCCATATTTAGGTCTGCAACCCCGTTCACATTTGCGTTTTTAAGGCGCCTTTGCATATTCGCATATGTGACTGAAAAGCAGGCCTAAAATGTGGTGAACTTTTTTTTTTTTTTAATGGAACGATAGCCTGGAAGAGCTACTTGGGATATCCTTTTGTAGCAGAGGTTTCTTATTAATATATATTTTTTTCAGTGCAGCACAGTAGCAATTTTATGGTATATATTGACTATGGAGCTAATCCCCACCCATAATCACATTATTCTCTTAAGAACACGGAGGTATTTGGAACGCGGGAAACAGCAACTTGCTAGTGTTGACAGGTATAAATATTCATTTTTGTAATGGATACTTCACTCAGATTGCAAATGACTATCAGGTGGTACACAATGACTGACATTCACAAGACAAACTCACGACTGACCACCTAATAGTACTACTGCTCCCTCCTAAGGAAAGACCCGGCATTAAATAATGTTAAATACATTACACATGTTTCTTCTCATTTATACATATTTGTCTAACCTGCATGAATACCGTCTGTTTACAAACACGATCAGTAAACTACTCTATCCTTTACTTGTTAATGTTCTCTAGTCCCTAACCATTACCAGTCAAGACTGAACATATGGCTATATAACAAAACCCTTGTCCCACATATAAACGACAACTTCATTAAGGGAGTCGCCGTAATCTAAATACAGCAATACACCGTCACATATCAAATACACTTTGCTAAACAACATGCACAGTACTTAAACCACTGCTCTAGCGCCAGTAGAATAACATTAACAATAATAACACAACAACAGGCATTGAAATATTACAGTGAGGGTCTCGCCCTCACATGGTGCGTCAACGATCTTAATATTTGTGGATAACAGTATTTTTTGTGTGTGTAAAAGCAAGCAGCTATAAGAAATGATTGGCATTTTAATTTAAAAACGCACACTTCTGTAGCTATGTATATCGTTGCATGCAAAATAAATATTATTGATCATTATTGAGATCCACAATCCTGCAGTTTATAATTATCGCTTAGTTACTAAATAACAGGAAGAAAATGTAATAGTGACAAATTAAACATAATTATGAATGCACTGCAGCTCGTATATTATGTGAAAGAAACAACCTGAACGTTTACCCGCTTGATTTTTTTTTTAATGTAATATTTTTATAATTAGTTGTATGATGTAGAAATAATTACCATTCAATATTGCTCCACTGCCGTCTTGCCTAGCACAGCATTCAGCTGGATTTACCTTTTGCGCGTGTGGGAGTATGGGAGTGTCTACTGAGTTATATAACCACATTGGTCATGTGATACGAAAAGCCGGCCCTAAATCTGTTTTGTGTTCTTACATATGTAAAAACCGGCCCTGGCCCCAGATTGCAGGCCCTGGGCCACTTCGAAACGGCGGCCTAAATCTGGGCCGTCCCTGCCTTTTCTTTTTTGGAGCGTTCACATATGAGAAAAGATGGCCCAAATCACAAGTGTGAACGGGGTCTAAGATGCCCCAGTGTATAATAAAGCTAAAACATGTTGAAATAAACACATACATGGAATAATTATTTCTTTAGTTATTCTTGCTTGTTTTACATGTTTTTTACGGACTCAATCTGAGTCCATTTGTAGTTTTCAGCACTACGCCTTAGGCAAACAACTAAGCAATGCACCACATGACGCTGCCTAAACTCCCCGCTAAGGGTAATGACGGGTGAAAGAGGCCACACGCAATGGTCTGCAGTGTGATCGGTGGTGAGGGGTAGCAGGACCTTAACACTGTAAGACACACTTTTAATTTGATATGTTGGCGATTGCTGGTAGGATTTCATTTATGGCGTGTTTTTTGTTGTTTATTTTCAGTAACCCTGTGCCAGAACTGGAGGGAAAGGCCAACCTTACCTCCCTTGACATTCAGATCAGGAAGATGAGGGTGAGTGCACTCAAGTTCATTAAAGATTCCGCCGTCCGGATGAGAGAAGAGGCCACCGATGTGAAGACCACCTTGATGGAGATTGAGAACTGGCTGGAGAGAATGACGGGGCTAGGTGATGAGGCAAGTACTTCAGATGAACCTTTGAAGTTATACATGGACTGTCCCATAAAATTAAAAAAAACCTTAATGTCCACAATGAATTGCTCCCGGCACATTGTTAGAGTGGAAACAGGTGTCTTGTCCAGAGTTGAAGGTTTCTGTGATTTGGGACACTGTTGCTTGTCACAATACCTTGTACATATTTGTGGTCAATGGTGCATTCCCCTGAATGCTGCTAAATAGTTGCACACAACTCAGCTCACGTCTAGTGGATTGCATGACATATCATGTGAACACATACATTGCAGACTACAGGGATTTTCCCATTTTATTTTCATTCTCCAGTCAGTATAAATACAGGCAGAGTAGCTAGTTGTTTAAAAACGCAACATTTTAGGTAGCTGTCTGACTGTGTTAGCTTGAGGATTTTTTGTAAACACAAGTGAAAATATTGTAGTGTATAGTTAAAACATTAACGGTTATACCTCTCTATTTCTGATTTGAAAGTAACCCAGTGTTTATAAAGTCAACAGCCTTATATCCTTTTATTGTTTGAGCTGGAGGTAAATGGGGGAGGAATGGCATCTCGATTGTTGTAGTTCCAGATAAATGCATAGGAATTTCAAAATGAAGCGCATGCTCTGATGGGCTACACACCTGCATTATCATAGGAAATATTAATTTCACCAAAACGTCCCCTAAAAATTGTATTCTTACTTGTAACAGCCTCAAAACAGCATGCCTGATGTGATCATTTGGATGTTGCGTGGAGAGAAGAGGGTGGCCTATGCACGCATTCCTGCTCACCGGATCATGTACTCAACCACCAGTGAACAGGCTTGTGGCAAATACTGTGGGAAGACTCAAACCATATATATGCAGGTAATGGATTTCGTAAGTGGTAGATTTAAAAAAAAAAAATTAGATACTGTTTAGATTAGAGGCACAAGAAAATGTGCGTTACTACTGTATATCACTTATTCTCTTTCAGTATCCAATGGACAAGACCAAAGGAATCAAACTGCCAGTTCAGTTACGAGTCAATATGTGGTTTGGACTGTCTGCCCATGAAAATAAGTTTAATAGCTATGCAGAAGGAACCTTCAGTGTGTTTACAGAAATGGTAACTACTATCCTTAGTTATTTTTCTTTCTTTCACATTCTTTCTTTCCTGGAAAAGGAATTGTATTAATACAATTTTTGGTAGAAAATTGGGAATTTGCAGTAAATATGTATGCAACTTGCTTTCAACCATTAATGATATGTCCATATTATTTCATTTAAACATCCCACAATGTATTAAGAAGCTTAATTATCCCCATCTATGTATTCATGGAAGGCTGATTCTTGAACCCCAAATGATATTTAAGTCAGTGTTTTCCCAACAGTATGAAAACCAAGCCCTTGTTTTTGGAAAATGGGGCACCACGGGTCTTGTGGGACGCCACAAGACTTCTGACGTTACTGGGAAGATCAAGCTGAAAAGGGAAAGCTTCATGCCTCCGAAGGGCTGGGAATGGGAGGAAGACTGGTTTGTGGACCCAGAGAGAAGGTGAAGCTTGAAGTATTTGACTGCACCTGTTTTAAATAATTCATCCCACTCAAACTGCAGGACTTTGAGAATTATATATTTTTTATTTACAAAATAGCAAATTTATGGAGAGATTTGCCACATTTTTAAACTCTTGCCTTTATCAACTGTCATTTGCACACGTTTCATCTGTGTTATTCAAACGTTTTTTTTTATACTAAACCCCTTTTTACTACAGACAGCTTAATATATAATGTTTTTTTTTTTCCCTACTGGTACACAATTTAAAATACGTAAAAGTCTCTTCAGTAGTGTTTTTCAATATTTTTTAAGAAATGTGTAGTTTTTAAAATTAAAGCTCCTTACAGTATTCAGACAATCAATACAATTTTATTTTCCAGTTTGCTGACAGAAGCTGATGCTGGTCATACAGAATTTACAGATGAGGTTTTCCAGAATGAGACCAGGTATCCTGGAGGGGAATGGAAACCAGCAGAGGAGCCCTACACAGATGTGGTGTGTACTAGTCACATTTTTACCTTTGCTCCTGGAAGCAGATATTTAGCTATTTTGAATGATTGCTGTTAATCATAATCCTGATAAATCTTTGTGTTGTCTTGCAGAATGGTGAGAAGGCACAGAGTCCCAGTCAGATTGAGTGCCCCCCTGGCTGGAAGTGGGAGGAAGCCTGGAGTTTTGATATCAACAGAGCCGTGGATGAAAATGGTACGCCTTTTTCGTTAGCTTGAAATGAATGAATGCTAGAAACTTAAGCCACTTTATGAAATGGGTCTATTTTATATGGTTTAGGAAACATGTTAACAGAGATTTTAACATTTGTTTGCAGCTTTAAACAGCATGTTTTTTTTACCCATGAATATTTTTCTCATGAAAGGCACCCACTATTGTATTATATTTTACCGTTTACTGGGACAACTAATGACCTATACATTGTTATATACTGACGTTATAGTTTATTTTCTTTTCGTATGTAATATTTCTGTTAAAAAAATGACACACTGTATTTTTTATGTTGTTTGTTCAAGGGGATCAAAAAAATAGCTGACCTTTTTGTTTTTAATTCTCATCTATTAAAAGATTTTACTAAATATATAACACATCTTGATTTTTTTTGGTTTTGTTTTTAAACTAGCCTGCACTTGGTCTTCAGCGTTTGCTCTGTGTGAAAAAAAAAAAAATATATATATATAACTTTTATATCTGTTGTATTTTTGCATCAAGGCTGGGAGTATGGCATAACCATACCTCCTGATAGCAAACCTAAATCCTGGGTACCAGCAGAAAAGATGTACCACACCCACCGACGAAAGAGGATGGTACGACCACGTAAGAAGGAGTCAAAGGCCATTACACCTTCAGAGGTAAATCGGGAGATCTGCATGACTCATTTCTATAGTTTACAAAAGCTCGGCTGTACTATTTGTTGTGTGCCGAATAGTTTGGTTGCCTCTGGGAAAAGCTGAGAAGTTCAGATTAACCCAAAATAAGGATGCAGAAAATCCAAAAAAGGATGCAGGTAAGGTGATTTTAATGTGTTAAAGTAAGGCCATGTAATTGTCTTACAATGGATAAATTAGATTTTTACTTTGTTTTTACTGCAGTTTCCATTTTAATTTTACTGCTTGGACTGTGACTCGTTGTGATTGCAGAAAATGGCCGCTCCACTAGGTGATCCAGAGGGCTGGGAATACTCTTCCCTTATTGGTTGGAAGTTCCACAGGATGCAGCGGTCAACAGATACCTTCCGACGCAGGCGCTGGAGGAAGAAGATGGCTCCGTCGGACCGCCTTGGTGCCGCTGCCATCTTTAAACTTGAAGGAGCGCTTGTAAGTAAACCCAGGAAATACAAACCGGTATGCCACTGTCCTTTTTAATCCCTTATAAAAGTTCATCACAATATTTTTGCACTCTTCCCATGGTTATGCATTTACCATATTTTACCATAAATTTGTCATGTTCTTTTAATATGTGTTACCATACCTCTCTATGCTTTAACATACTTTCACTCGTTTTTATTACACTTTGCTACTATGGAAAACTTTTATAAGGAATGAGCTTGCAAAGCAGACCAAGTTTACCCAACCGCATGATCAGTTCAAGTTAGTACTCTTGTACTCGGTGTCTGTAGGAATCATAGTAATTTGATAAGTATCTTGACTAGATTTGTGTTAGAACACTACTACTGTCCTCCTTATAGAAGTGAGTGATACTTTATTTCAAGCATGGAGTATCCATAACATTTGAATTGCTGCAATGAGTAAGTCATCACTAAAGGTACTCTGTTTAACATGTTGAGAGTATAGGGTATACTGGCAACAGCAAAAGTAGGACTATGCTCATTTAAGCTGTGTGGTTGGCAAGGTGGCTTAGGTTAGGATGTAATAGGACAGTTGCTTACATGGTTGTGTTTGCATTTCTTTTCAGGGAACTGACATTTCTGATGTAGATGAGAAAGGCAAAAGCAAGGATAGTGCAACTACCATGTTTGGTGCAAACACTCCCACAGTGTCCTGCAATTTTGACAGTAAGTCCAAGAACAGAACTTTGGTATTGCAACAGATATCGCAGTCATTGTAATGACATTGTTTGTTGTAAAGTGTTGGGGTTTTTTTGTTTTGTTTAATGGAATAATGAAAAAAAAAAATTGTAACCACATTGAATTAAGAACAAAAAAAAAATTAAAACATACAGTTAATGTGTACTAAAAAATCCAAATTAGGTTTCAAGAATATCAATACATAATTTGTCTCTACAGAACCTTTTGTTTATCATCTTCGAGTCTATGTTTACCAGGCCAGAAACCTTTTGGCTTTGGATAAAGATAGCTTTTCAGGTAAGAACAGATTAATACTGTTAATATTCTTGATTTTTATGAATGGTGTTCAAGGAGTATCACTTAACCAAAGGGGAGTAATGTTGCTGTATGGAAATTAGTTTTCTGAGCATTCTGAATTCTGTCTGCACACTGATCTAGTGCTTTACTCGGATTGTTGACAAACTTTATCCCCAATTCATGTTCTGATTCCTCTCCAGATCCGTATGCTCATGTGTCGTTTCTGCATCTGAGTAAAACCACAGAGACTATTCCTGCCACCCTAAATCCAACCTGGGACCAGACCCTGATCTTCAATACTGTTGAGATCTACGGGGACCCTCAGTCAGTGGCCCAGAACCCACCCAATGTGGTTTTCGAGCTGTTTGATAAAGACCAAGTGGTAAGTTTGTGCTCTCTGTTACCCAGGATAACTGGGATAGATGTAATTACGAAACTAAAGATAATAGTAATTCCCAGAATGGTCAGTATTTCACATGGTGTGGTAAATTTAAAAATCTATGGGATGTTTAGACAAAGTAAATCTGAACACATTGGAATACGATTCCATTTGTTGAATAAATTGGTCAATATGTACTAGATGCATCTTTATATATCAGGAAATCCGTTCTATGCAGGAATAGTGAAGATTTAAAGATGCCTTCATGATGTGCAGAACTGGAGTTTAGTTTCTGATTGGGCCATTAATAAGTACATCATTTAAACCTAAAGTAATGAACATTGTCTGTGAGTGACTGTGCCCTCTGGTTGTTCACCAGGGTAAAGATGAACCCCTGGGCAGAAGCGTGTGCCCTCCTCTGGTAAAACTCAACCCAGAAACAGGGGTGAGCCCAAGGCTGCTCTGGTATCCCATTATGCATGGAGACAAGAAAAGTGGAGATCTTCTTGTGGCTGCTGAGCTTATAATGAAGGACAAGGTACAGTCTTGTGTAAGCCTCTATTAAGACACAGAACAGATAACTTCATGAGGTATATGGATAGAAAAACACTTTTTTTAAAACTAAAGAAATACTAATAACTTATGTCTAATGGTTTCAACATATAATCTACCTTTTTAACACTTCCAAACTTCTTTTCCAAAAAGAGGTTTGGAAAATACAATTATTAGTTACATGATAATGTTTTGTTGTGTTTGTTTTGAGTGCTGTAGCAGACTTTGCTTAGTTTATTTTATATTCAACAGCCTGATGGGTCAAATCTGCCTATAGTTCCTCCAAAAAGAGCAGCAAAACTCTACATGGTGCCCCAGGGTATCAGACCAGTGGTCCAGCTCACAGGCATTGAGGTAAGGCTATTATATCTGTCAATGCTGATATGAAACTTTAATGAAAATGTCCAGTTCAGTTTTTATATGATTATTGTTATATCACTTGTTTTATGTTTGTCAGTTGTAGGTCCTGAAAATTAAATAGTGTATTACTAATGCGCTGGTAATGGTTTGCCATGGTTACATATAAGCACGCTTTGTGATAGTGTATAATCACCTGGTTCATTATGGATGTATTGATTTGTTTTGTCATCCTTGACCACAAGGGAGCAGCAGTTTTGTTTTACTTGTAAGATATCCCTGGCCCATAAGGAGGCTCAACCATTTTTTTGCAGATTAAAACTTTGCATGGAGCATCAAAGTGTGCCTCTCAACAGTATGAAGATGTGATGCCAGCACTAATACAATGACATGCTGTCTCTTCTGTTGTATACAGATTCTGACATGGGGTTTGCGAAACATGAAAAACTTCCAACTAGCAGCCGTTTCTTCTCCGAGTCTCATTGTGGAGTTTGGTGGGGAAGTTGTTCAGTCAGCAGTCATCAAGAACATTAGGAAGAATCCCAACTTTCCAGGATCGGTGCTCTTCTTTAAAGTGGTACTGTCCCCTTTTCAGACCTGGGCTGAGGATTTTACATAATCCTCAACAGTCTACGGATTTAACATGGAACGACAAGTTACTTGGGCATTAATAATTCATGTTCAGTCTTGAGTGTAATTTCTGAAGTTGATTGCAAATCCTTTTGCATTATAAATGCCATCATTATGAATAATTCCAAATTTGTAGGCTTCCTGGGCATTTTTGAATGTCAAAAAACCTTTTAGTTTCCTTGCTAAATTCAGCTTGAATTAATGAGGGCTTTGACAGGCATAGAATATTGTCTTTGTGAATGTAGCTAATATTAAAACTAGTCATAGATAGTAGTGCAGTGACTGTATGTATACATATTTTGTTGCTATGTAGTATGTAAAGCTGCAGGGAAGTACATATAAACAGTCATATAGCAGTGTTAATGTTGAATCGTAGGTGGCTATCCCTGGGGGGGGATGGGGTTAAACAGTTTTCTGATTTAAGTTGACTGTTTCCTTCTGTAGCTTCTTCCAAAAGAAGAAATGTACACCCCTCCCATAGTGATTAAAGTGATTGACCACCGGCCATTCGGACGGAAACCCATCGTGGGCCAGTGCACCATAGACTCACTGGAGGTGTTCCGCTGTGACCCCTACACCACCAGAGCAGAGGTCGCAATGTCCTCAAAAGGTACCAAACAGCTTTTTAACAAAGCATATTTTAAAGTTTGAGAGAAGAAAAAAAAAAAGTAAAATATACAGCTATGGCCAAAAGTTTTGCATCACCCTATAGAATGAACTAATTTTGCTTTATCTTGGGGACTTCAAACAATAACAATACGCTCACAATACTTTATTCATTTATTTGTTTATTTATTTTTAAATAAAGGCTACTTATTTGATCTTTTTGGTAAGAAACTATATCTGCACAATAACTGTATTTAAAGCAATCTGTATTGGAAGCTACACGGTTATTATTAATGGATCACAGAGTTATCACTGACATAAACCCAACAGAATGTTATGTTTTTTTCTTTCCAATTTAGTTCCTGAGAAGAAAAGTCACTGCAGTTATTATTCTTGAGGTGTACTTGCCGTTATTGTTTTCTGTAAAACCTTGATATCCCGTCAGTTAAGAAAAGGCTTAAAAATCAAAAGCTTGTTTTAAAATTGTCTTTAATAAACACTGTTTTTATTACACCGGCCAGATACCCATGCTTACAACTACATTACCATATTTTTACATTTTTCTTTTAAATTCTCAAATTAATAATCGATACCCGGGTAGTAAAAAGAGACCCGGGTTGAGTAATTTAAAACCCGATGGGTACCCGGGTTTTCAGGTACCCATGCCGACCTCTAGTATTTACTCGCTGGTTTCTTCAATTTAAAAGGTATGTTGAATGAAACCTGCTGAATAATGTTACATTAATATAGTTAATTACATACCACTTTTTCCATATACTTAACCAAAAACTGACAGAAATTGAAAAATGTGACATTTTGAAATCTTACATGAAATACTGTACTACTATTATGGTGTCCGGTTGACTTTTGCAATATCATTTTGTAGTTTCTTTGATTACATGATGTTAAATAAAATATCTAAATTATGTTCATATAGGTATCAATCCTAAAATGCTAGGTGATGCAAAACCTTTGGCCATAACTACATCTTTTAAAAAAAGATCATTTAAATTTAGTTTTGTCCTCCTGGTGGTGGTTTATGCTACCATCTGCTGGTGTAAAATTGCAAAGAATAATTACAAATATTTATTTGACTGCTTCTCATTTTAATTTAATGGGATGAGATGCCAATCCTTTAAGATGCTGTGCTGGCATTAAGAAACTTCTGCGTTTTAATATTTGTGGTAAACATCTTTTATTCTAGTAACCATAACCACCTATCACTCAATTTAAGGTTAATATATTTGTTTTATCAATGATAATGTAATGATAAACAAAAAGATCCATGGTTTAAACTGCAGTAAGGACAACCATTATATAATGTTAGCTCTGCTGTGTGCATCTTCATTCCTGAGACTGACCTTGCTTCTTTTGTAGTGGCCCTCATGGCTGCTCCTCGAGATGTAGCCATCGACATGGAGGATAGAAGGCCATTACTGGAAACTCAGGTAGGTGTTTAGATGGCGGCTCTAGTTTTTTTAAAAGCCATTAGTTTTAGTTTTCCTACTTGTTACCTGTTTTTAATATTCTGAGGTATTGTTTGTAAAATTCATAATAAACTACAATAGATGATATAAAGAAGCTGACCAAGTGATTGTTCTGGTAAGAAAAAAGGGAGGTTGATGGTACACAATGAAAGAATAATTCACTGTGAATTGGCAGTTGTTTTATTGATTTTAATATAAACAGTTTGCATGTTAAACCATACAAAATTCTGAACGTAATGGCCGTATTCACAAAACTTATTTAAGACTTGTTTTGTTAAGGACTTCTTAAAGTTTATGAATAGGGACCTATATGTTAATGAAAATGTGAGAAATGAATTATTGTGGTCTCAGGGGGGTTACTCAGGGCTATGGACTTTCAGTTGAAGTTTGAATCAGACCATTAGGTTTGATGACTGATACCTGATAGGTAAGTTACAGTATACATGTTGCCGTGCCACAATGCGTTTGTGGTAAACATTTTTATTTTATGTGAGATTTGTAATCTTCAGCGGTTATAGGTCGGGCTGTGGGCTACACTTCTCTTTTTTTTTTATATAAGTTGTTTTGTTGTTCACAAAAATACACCTTGTTTACAATACTTGTTACTGCTTTTCCTGGGGTAGCTGTTGTATTTCCATTTAATATATGGTACATTTAGAATATAAAAGAGGCATTTTCAATTTCATTCTAGCTTTTTTTTAAATGTAGTTTTTTATAAACTATATTCCTTCACATATGATATTCTGAATTGCTGTTTGTGTACAGTATGTCGACAGCTGTTGCCAAAAGGGCCTCCACAACAGCACGCCTTGTATGTGTGACTCGGAGTAAACTAGTTGGTGACCCAGTTTAGCTTCAGGTGCTTCTGTGGCCAAGCTTTTATTTCTCTTTGATTTTTTTTTCTTCTTTAGAGAGATTTTGGATTGAAAGATGCTGTGACAGTAAGTATGATGATCAATGTCCAGTACATTTTTATGCTCCATTTATTACATTGTTTGGCTCTCTGAAAACAGAGGTGCTTCATAATGGTATATTGGGCCTGGTCTACTAAGCCTCAGCCCAAAATTTGTACCACTCTTTTTTTTTTTTTTTTTTTTTTTTTTTTTTAAGTAGAATATAAAGAGCTTTTTTCAAAACAAGACATCAAATCAGAATATTGATGTTCGGCCCATGGCTGTTTCTTACTAATTTTAAACCAGTTATTGTAACAGAGGTGCATACTTTACATAGGAGTAAATGTGTAGTAAATCTGGACCTCTTTAACCCAAAAAAGGATATATTGAATTAATATAGTTAATATAATAATATGAAATTGAATTAAAGGTTTGTAAGTTTTAATAGGGTTCTGTATCTGAAACAAATCATTTCCAAGATTATTCCAATAGTAGAAAAAAAAAAAAAGAAAAAAAAAAGAATTTATTAGACATTGAGGACTTCATACTATTAAAATGTTAATTAATTGTTATCTGTCTCTCCAAAATCTCCCTCTCTACAGCTATATCTGAAAACAAATAGTTAACAGTACAGTATTTACTCTAGCATAGCTACTGTCAATAGATATTGTAATTCTAAGATAAAGTGTAAATTAAAGGGTACATTTAATGGAAATGTAGTTTGGGTGTTAGGTAAGGTAATTGGTCACCTTTAGTAATAGAGAAAGCATATGTGGGTGTTTTGCTGCTGGAGGATTTGTTAATATTAAGCCTATTGGAAAGCATGCCTCTTACCATCTTGGGGACTTCAAAATTGCCTTTCTAAAACAGTGTGTATTTACGACCTGGTTTTTGCATTTATGGGGTCCTCAATTTAAAAGGTGTGTATCAACGAGGTAGTCTGTAGAATTCAAGTTTTACTGAAAAAGAATGGTCAAACTTGATATTGTACGCATTGTGAGCTGATTAATGAGGTAGCCTGTTTTTGGCATAGCTGGACAGCTTTGACAAGGTGGAGGACCCTGTAACAGAAATTTTAGTCCACAGTAAATGAGTCATTTACTGACACAGTGCTTGTCTGTTTCCATCAGCACTAAGATTCCAGCAGTGGTATTCATGCAAAAAAACATATCCCTCACATCCACAAACTTAAATGACATACCTCCTTAATGGAAGTGACTGTAATACAGCCTAGAATGGGCTAGGGTTTGGTTTTTCATGACATACCATTTATCTTTTATGTTTGTTTGTTTTTTTCAGAAATAAAACATAATTTGATTTATTAAACCGGTTATGTTACAGTATATATTGCAAAATGTACATAACATGGATGCCATGTATGTAGTAAGATACGGCATCAATATGTTCTGTGTCTGCTGGTTGTACTAGAACAATTTACCATTTGTAAGATTTTTGTATTTAAAACTATATACTGCACATTGTAAAGCAATTCATGAAAATACAACTGATCTGTAAAACCCCCAAATCAAATGGCACCCAGTTCTACGGTCTCAGCTGCATTCAATTTAGAAAGTATGTAATACATGGAAAATACAAGTGCATTAAATAAGTACTAAAGCCACAACTTAGAGTTTTGCACTTAAACTTTTCTCACTTGAGTATATTACTGTTACCACCAATTGGCCCCCAGTTGTATCTGTCCATAACAAGCATCTTTATTGCTGGCACTTATATTTTATGCAGTTAGAAACCTGAGAAATAATCAATAACCATCTTTTGCATGGATTATAATTCCTCATTGGAGTTCTGCTAAACTGCAGTGCAGAGATTTATTTTTTATTTTTATTTTTTATGGTATAATTGTGTGTTTTTATTTCTTTCTATTTGGAATCGATGAATGCTTCTTTGTCATCAGCAAGCAGAAAGGGTAAGCTTTCCTTGTTATATAATATAGAATAAGAATATTGCATAATTGTAGCACCTGCTAAGGGGTTTGCCAAGTTCACTTATTAATCGCAATACTAATATATTATTGAACTATTGAGCACAGTAATGCCACAGGTCTGCAAGACTGAGCTTGCCTACTCCCAATCTAATGTTAAACGAAACCTTTTTTTGTTTTTTTGCGTTTTACATACTTGACAACATTCTAATAAGTACAACAAAAAAAAAATGCTTGTTTTAAAAAGCTGTTGTGATCTTTTTTCAGGAAAAGGAAACAGTTGATTGGTGGAGTAAGTTTTACTCCTCTCTTGGGGAACATGAGAAATGTGGGCCGTACCTCCAGAAAGGCTATGACACTTTGAAAGTAAGGATTTTGGATTAACTTTATGTATTACCATGATCTGAAATGATGATGAATTGGTATCATTACCCTGGGGGGAAAAAATGTACCTGCAGCAATAAGCACATCACAGCATTACTAGCAATGACAGCACAATGAATACAGAATACATACTGTACAATGTCTAGATACGTTGGCACACAGGCACTGATATATTGGTTTATACTAGTGTGATACCATTGCATGTCAAAATATGTTGATACTGTGATACCCGTATACAATTGTAGCTGTGCTTGTGCTGCCATTCAGTACAGAACGTATGCATTGCCATAAAATAAGTGTCTTTGTAGACGTAACATGTTGGCCTTAACACAGACTTATCAAAACAATTAAAAACGAAATGAAAAGAAAAGGAAACTTCATTTGACTTTTTTTATTTAGTTGACCATGGAGCAGTATGCTAATACTACTTCTTTACTAACCAGAATTAAACAAACATTCCTTTTCTAGATCTTTCGTACCGAGTTAGAGAATGTTCCGGAATATAAGGGGTTAACAGACTTCTGCGACACCTTCAAGCTGTACAGGGGAAAATCAGGGGAAGATGATGAAGACCCTTCAGTAGTGGGAGAGTTTAAGGTCAGTTTTTAAGTAGCGCAATCACTTACTAAATTATGATCAAAATAAATATATTATGTCGTGTGGGCACAATTCAGATAACATGTCTGCAATTTATTTTGTTGCCAGCCACTGGGAGGCAAACCATCTATTTTTAACCCTCATCTGACACTCAACTTGTTTCTCTTTGCCATTATTATTATTATTATTATTATTATTATTATTATTATTTATTTCTTAGCAGACGCCCTTATCCAGGGCGACTTACAATTGTTACAAGATATCGCATTATTTTTTTACATACAATTACCCATTTATACAGTTGGGTTTTTACTGGAGCAATCTAGGTAAAGTACCTTGCTCAAGGGTACAGCAGCAGTGTCCCCACCTGGAATTGAACCCACGACCTTCTGGTTAAGAGTCCAGAGCCCTAACCACTACTCCACACTTCAAGTATGGGAGTAGAAAAGCTTCTTATTACATGTAGTAGTCTATTGTTTCATACATGCTAACATTCTGAGAATTACAGTATTGTTAAATATTGAACACTTGACTTGGCATGTTGTTTTATATTTATAAACATATTACATAAAGGTCAGGGCCCACAATAAGGTCCTTCACCGGGGCCCATCTTTCTCTTCCTCCACCACTGCATGGAAGAACGTGTCAGTCTGTATTGTTTGCAGCATTTGCACAGGCTGTGTGGTGGCTATGGGTAATTGAACAACTCATTGTTCCTTGTTTGAGGAAAACCAAAAGGAGCTGAAATGAATTGCTTTCTTGCTGTTCAGGGTTTGTTCAAGATCTATCCCTTGTCCGATGACCCTGGTGTCCCTGCGCCCCCTCGTCAGTTCAGGGAGTTGCCTGACAGCGGACCCCAAGAG
Organism: Acipenser ruthenus; assembly: GCF_902713425.1. Classification (NCBI taxonomy): domain Eukaryota; kingdom Metazoa; phylum Chordata; class Actinopteri; order Acipenseriformes; family Acipenseridae; genus Acipenser; species Acipenser ruthenus. Next base: position 13,811,532 of record NC_081195.1, on the reverse strand, counting down.
TGCATCGTCAGAATTTACATCATCAGAGCCATAGACCTGCAGCCCAAAGATAACAATGGCTTGGTGAGCGGGTCCAGTCATTTTGTATTTTTACTGGCATGATTAATAGGTAATTCTGGTTTTAATTTTAATTCTGCATTTGGCACTATGCGGGTAATCTTTAGGCAGTTTTACAGTAAGCAACATAAATATTTCCAGAGTAGCTGTATTTCTGTTTGTAGAGTACAGTGTTTTAATGACTGAGAGATTCAGTTGGAATGGTCCTGCCCTGTCTCCGTGAATGTAAAAAGTTTCATTTTGTTTTGTACACACACTCATTTTCTGCATAATCTGTTGTGTTCTGCCTTTACAGTGTGATCCGTATATTAAAATTGCTTTGGGTAAGAAAGTTGTGGAAGACAGAGATCACTATATCCCTAATACAGTGAACCCAGTGTTTGGCAGGTAATACAGATTTAATTTAATTTTTTAATTTATTTTTTTTAATATAGCTTACATGTTGTGCATGCCCCAACATAATGGTGGTGTGTAATTACATGCTGTAGTAAGGCCTAACTTCTTCAAAACCAATTGATATCTAAATGTCAGACCCAGAGTGGTGTAGTTTGTTTTATCCTAACAACTCTTCCTGTCTATGAAAATGAATAACAAACAAGTATGATTTTGCTTTTCTTTGTAGAATGTTTGAACTTACCTGCTTCATCCCTCAAGAGAAAGACCTGAAGATTTCGGTTTATGACTATGACCTGATGAGCCGTGATGAGAAAGTAGGGGAGACGGTTATTGATCTGGAAAATCGTTTACTTTCTCGCTTTGGTTCATATTGCGGAATACCGCAGACCTACTGCACGTAAGTACTTTCGCCACTTTTGCTGGGGCACTTTCCTGGTAGTGGTTAGTTGGAAAAGAAACAGTACTGATAATGTCAATCAATTTTTTGTCATAGTTTAGGTACAGAATAGATGCATATTTAAAAGACCTAATGCCATTCAAAAAGTTAATGTATAAGTGTGTGTGAGCTCAGAGACTAACCTATTGCTATTTCCTCTTAACAGCTCAGGAATCAATCAGTGGCGTGATCAAATGAAACCATCTCAAATACTGCAAAATCTCTCCAGACTGAGAGGCATCCCTCCACCAGTTCCTGCAGAGAATGGCAAAACGCTGTCCCATGCAGGGCGTGAATATACACTGGATGAATTTGGTGTGTAGCTTTTTGTCTAGTGTAATTAAGAGCCCCTGTATATTGAGGTGTTATGTCTAAAAGTTCATGAAGTGCTTCATAATTACAATATGCCTTTCCATTGATACTCATGGTGCCTTTTTTCATCATTAAACTAATAAAAGCACCAGCTGAAAAGTTTGTTTACTCAACTTGGTTTCTTGTAGTCCAACCAAATTACTACCCTCTTCTCTCAACTGATCAGGAGCTGATATCACTCTTTACTAAACGGCAAATTTAAATGCTGTAATTGCATCCCTGTGGTCTAATTAAAATATATACAGTATATAAAATAGATTATACCTTTCATCACTCCATCCATAAAATATGTTTTGTTCTATACACAGAGGCAAACAAAGAAATCCACCAACACCTGGGCCCACCAAATGAGCGCCTGGCTCTGCATGTCTTGAGAACACAGGGGCTGGTTCCTGAGCATGTGGAGTCCAGGACACTGTACAGCTCTTTTCAGCCCACACTCTCTCAGGTAAGGTGATTCGTGCTGGGAATGAACCCACGTAGTGGCACAATGGCATAGAGGATATATCCTGAAAAAACCATGACTTGCTATTTATGTCATGGACGGGGCATGGTGATAACAACCGAGCCCTTGTGCGAGTTTATCCTTCTGCCTCACACCAGCAATGACAAATTGCATGGTTTTTCATGACGCATCTCGTTTATGCCACGAATGTTAACATTTTCTATAAATCATATATCCATAAGAGTACTGTCAGTAATTTGAAGGTACTGTACGGTAATGTGTTACTTTTTAATACAGGCAATACAGAGTAGGAAGTACAGAGAGCATTCCTTCTGTCAGGTGAGCTTAGTGTAGAGAAGAGCATTCTTCATACCCAGTGTGTGTGCTTTTTTTTATTCCTCTATTAAAATATCCTCATCTAAGTAATCATTTTTTTCAAAGTTCACTTCCATCTTAAAATATTTTGTATTTTCTGAAATAGCAGTGTTTGTAACCAGTGTTTTGTTTTAAATTATTCACAGTATTCTTAGCAACACAATGTATTTGTGGTGAAGTATGTCAGAATGGGGAAGAAAATGTAAATTCACTATTGTTTCATGACATGACAAATATCTTGTGGAAATGTAGCCACATAAGCAGTATAATATCATTTGCCAGCCTCTGGTTGAAACCAATTTATTTATTTATTTTTTGTACTAGGGAATTCTTCAAATGTGGGTTGACATCTTCCCAAAGAGCCTTGGTCTCCCTGGACCTCCATTAGACATCACACCTCGCAAACCTAAAAAGTAAGCATTATTATTATTATTATTATTATTATTATTATTATTATTTTTATTTATTTCTTAGCTGACGCCCTTATCCAGGGCGACTTACAATTGTTACAAGATATCACATTATTTACATACAATTACCCATTTGTACAGTTGGGTTTTTACTGGAGCAATCTAGGTAAAGTACCTTGCTCAAGGGTACAGCAGCAGTGTCCCCACCGGGGATTGAACCCACGACCTTCCGGTCAAGAGTCCAGAGCCCTAACCACTACTCCACACTGCAGCCCTATATTATTAATATTATTATTAATAATAATAATAATATTACAGGAGTATAAAGGGTCACTTTTTCACCTAGAGAACAATGCTACATGAAGTAACCCATTTTATGGCAGTATTTCTATTTTATGGTATTATCACTGCCAAATGCTGCTACTGTATATCAGAGACCATTTTAGGTACTGACTTCATATTTGCAGGGCTATATAAACACTGCATGAATTTGGTACACAGCTGTATTCTCATGCAGCAAAAATATTATTGGCATATATGACAGGATTACAACCATGTTGCCCAAGTGGTGTATTTTTAATAAGCAATACTAAACCATCATCTACAATGTTAAAAGTATCTATCTGTTTCTGTGATCATATTATTATCTCCCCCCCACAAACAGGTTTTTTCTGCGCGTTATTATTTGGAACACAACAGAGGTCATTCTGGATGAAACCAGCATCACAGGAGAAGACATGAGTGACATCTATGTTAAAGGGTAAAGGAAGACACGAGATGGCTTGAAAAGGATGGTCTCTAATTCAACTCAGTCTGACCACCTGCACTATATAATAATCAAATATATGAATGCTTGTTTGTCATTACTGTGTCAGAATAAAAGATGGTATGCATATGTACAGATCAATGTATTACAGATCGCTGACTGGGTAGTGGAATCTCTCGACCACAACCATTTTACAAGTAACATGTTCTTAAGAAACCCAAAAAGTGCCCATTTAGAACAGGAGGAGTTGATGGTATGAGTGTGAACCCATCACCTGTGGCATGTTATTATTCAGTGTCCTCAATGTTGTACCCTGTCAGTGACTTAAACCCTTATTTGTTTTACCCTCAGATGGATGCCAGGCATGGAAGAAAACAAGCAGAAGACAGATGTCCACTTCAGGTCACTTGATGGGGATGGCAATTTTAACTGGAGGTTTGTGTACCCATTCGAATACCTGCCAGCTGAACAACTGTGCCTGGTTTCCAGAAAGGTGAGTTAGTGCAGGGATGGGTTTTCTAAAACTTTTAACTGTCTGTTCTTTTCAATATGATTTACAGTCTGCAGTAAAGTATCTGAAAACCTGTTTGCTTTAGCTTAATTGAATGATTGCTCTTCACATTCTGAAATGTGCGCATACTGTAACTTACTTAGCTTTGATTCTTGAGCGTTGCTGCATGGTACTAGAACATTACACCTTTTGTAAAATGCTGGAGTCATTGTTCTGTAAGATTCAGAAGCACCAGTTTACAGCTGCACTCAATTGTAACACATTATACACTAGTTAAAACAAAACAATGAGAAGCAACATGCCTAATTTGAAAATGTTAAGGGAGGTTTATTTTTTTTTTTACAGGAACATTTCTGGAGCCTTGACAAAAGTGAATTCCGGACACCTGCAAAGCTGATTATTCAAATTTGGGACAATGATAAATTCTCTTTGGATGATTACTTAGGTATGTAATACTGCATTAATCCTTTGCGGTCCTATGTCGGACCTGGTCTGACATTGCAATTTTCCCTTTCCGGTCCAATGTCGGACTATTATTATTATTATTATTATTATTATTATTATTATTATTATTATTATTATTATTATTTATTTCTTAGCAGACGCCCTTATCCAGGGCGACTTACAGTTGTAAACAAAAATACATTTCAAGAATCACAGTACAAGTATTAATACAATTAAGAGCAAGATAAAATACAATCACTTCGGTTCCAGCAAGTACAAGTATTTGACAAAATCCGATTCAATAACGGAGCAGATAAGAGTGTCAGTGATAGTTACATCAGGATATAATTAAATACAAAATACTACAGATCTCAAAAAGACGTTAGAAACAGGTCTCTAGTTGTTTTTTCTCCGAAAAAAGCAGAGAAAACCATTCAGTGGCCGAGTGAGACTGATAGGAACCAAGAGAAGCCGAGAAAAAAGGGGGCGTATCTCATGAATACAGATAGCCCCGGCACCATATAGATAACACGGACATAAACAAACAAGATAGCTGCTTCTACATCCAGCGCTCAAAGAATATCACAGCCATTTGCAGAGCTTTTTTTAGATGTTATAGTAATAAAATAATGACTTGGATCGCATTATTGAGGAGTTTGGTGATAAAACGAGTGATCAGGAGATTTATCAGTATGCACTAATGAAGAGGTATGTGAAAAATACAGCGAACAAGGGGTGGGGTGGGGCTGGAGATGCAGAACTGAGTGTCCTGTTGATATGCAGTGCATTTTAAACCTGTTTTACTGTGAAAAAACTACTTTTTAAACAGCGCGTCTAAAATAAACTGCACGTGTGAAAATAAATTGTACCTGACGTGCCTGACGCGCGCTGAATAAATGGACCGCTAAGGGTTAATCATTTTACATTTGGCATGAGTTTCAATTTGTCATTAAGGTTTGTCATTTTACAAGCTATAAATGAATTGGGTTTCACTCTCATACCAATAGGTACACTTGAACTGGATTTGAACAAACTAACGCCTCCTGCCAAAACCCCACAAAAGTGCCTATTGGAAAGGATCACTGACATCAAGGGGCCTGCCTCACACAAATCTTCCCAGGATACCTCTCTCTTCACACAAAAATCAGTGAGAGGCTGGTGGCCGTGTATGTCAGAGGTGGATGGAAAACGTACCCTAACTGTAAGTGCAAGGGTTACATCTTTTGATTTGCTTTGTTATTGTTGTTCACATACAAATCAGCCAATTGACATACAATTGACCAAGCCTTGCAAACCACAATGCAACATAGCTATGCCCGGTTCAAGTTTTTGTGTACCTTTTATGTTTGAAGTTGTTGGTGGTGTTTTCTGGCTTGCAACCCTGTTACATCACCATTCAGCAACGAATGACAGAAATAGGGAACCTGGTTGTCCAGATTCTGTTGTCTCAACCTGCAGCCACTCTCAATTCACTGCCTCGTGGTCCCATTCTGTGCACTGCACTCAAAGGCATGACGTACAGTACTTATGTTTGCCGATGTGGTCTGGAAAATAGCAACATGGTATGAGGGTAACTTAATCATACATAAGCTTGTGGCATTGAGATGTTTGAAATTCAATTTGATGGGACCCAGTGTTAGAGGTGGGATAGTGAAATTAAATGTGTAGTTGGGGAAAATCCAAATATTTCACTTTTGATTTAAAAGAAATTACATGTATTTTTATTTTTAGGTGGTACTAAAATGTGGATTATTTATTTATTTATTTATTTATTTATTTATTATTATTATTATTATTATTATTATTATTATTATTATTACTACTTTTTGGTTTGTTGGGTGATAAAATAGTCATTTTGTTGTGCGTTTTTCATTTTTTTTTTTTTTTTTATTTGTTTCCAGCATTTCTGTTTTATTGTAATTTTATACTTTTGCTGAACTCTCAATATGATTTGCTGTCATTCCCAGGGTAAAGTTGAAATGACACTGGAGATTGTCACTGAGAAAGAGGCTGAGGAAAGGCCTGCTGGGAAGGGGAGAGATGAACCCAACATGAATCCAAAGCTGGATCCTCCAAAGTAAGTTTTATACCATTTCAAAGAGCTTGGGCAGCTGTCATGTCTTAACAGAATACAAGGAAATAAAATCAACTTTTGTATAGTTAGTGTGTAACATATCTCCAAATTACTAATCTAAGCAGGAGTTATTTGTGTTACTCTAAATGTTTATTATTAATTGGACTATATATATATATATATATATATATATATATATATATATATATATATATATATATATATATATATATATATATATATATATATATAATTTTAATAAGAATATGATTTTTTTGTATATATAATTTGTAAAGGAGTTCATCTTTATAGAGAATACATGTCTTTTAAAAGTTATTTTTAATGTTTATTTTTTTTCTTCAATCTAGCCGACCAGAAACCTCCTTTTTCTGGTTCACTAATCCATGCAAGACGATGAAGTTCATTGTGTGGCGCAGATTTAAATGGGTGTTCATTGGCATCATCATTCTAATACTCGTGCTGCTTTTCCTAGGAATACTCTTCTATTCATTACCGGTAGGGGTTCGTTTGTGGTGGTTGTTTTTTGTTTTTTTTTACTTGCATGTAAAACTGAACACAATGAAAATGTTATTTAAATTGACAGTACTAAGTTTGTATTCTTTTGGTTAGTTCAACATTTAATTTTGTCAGTGTTTTCTTTCTTTTGTTATTTAACAATACAAACACATCATTACTTTTTTTATATTTAATACGTGTTTATATCTAATCTCCCTTTTTGTTCTCTTTTTAAGAACTACATCTCAATGAAAATTGTGAAACCCTTTCAGTAAATCCTAAGAAAAGGAAAAGCCGAATGCCTTCAAGACAGAATGAATGACACTTGCTGCTTTCCTAAGCCTGAAGCCCTGAACCTCCATGGAGAATATTTTTTTTTTTTGGTTGGTTGTTTTTTCTTCAGGCAATACTAAAGCAATCAAAACTCTTATTTTAGTTTGCAAAACGTTGAGTTTAGAGACAGAACTAAATTGGGAGTAAGAGACAATAAATTTAGCTATATTTACTTCTGTTCTTATGGTAAATGGGTTTGTACATTGAATTGAATACATACATATTATTGTCTAGGCTTTTTATTCTTAACAGGGCAATTGGAAGGAGCAATGTCATGACCCCTAAATCAAATATGTTACACTGCATGTGGCGAGGAGAGTTTTAAAAAAATATATATATATATAGCTAGCTCTAATTTTAGCTTTTCATTCTTGTGACCAACCACACAATTTCTGCAACATTTAACTGTATATTTGGTGCTTTGCGTAGTCCGTTAATTTCTAACAATTTCTGTATTGGCACTGTGTAAAATAAGAGCGGAAAACGGTGGCAGAAAAACACCTGTAGAGATGCCCGAGGACCAAATGTTTAGTGTAATCTTAAACAAGTGACTTTAATGTAAAAAAACACTAACGTGGTTTCACAGATCCCATTTGGTGCTACATTACCATAAAATTAGGTAGTCCAGGATTAGTGCTATCGGAGCCTGTGTAACCAGTCATATAAATAATTGATGCCCCCAGAGCAATGACTGCATATCTCATCTTTTTTATTTGCTTTCACATTTAAATCTTTGACTGCACTGCATTTTATAGCAGAACCTTCCCCAATATATCAACCTGCTGTGTGTTATAATGAAAAGCAATTACATTTTCTACATGAACTACTGTGTATCAGCACAACCTCTACTGGCATAATCAGTGCTAAGACGGATTCAATGTATTTTCTAAAAGTTTAAAAGATTCACACAGCTTGTGGTATTCAAAAAAAATAAAAATAAATAAAAAATCATTCAATGTAAGAAACCACTACATATTTCCATTGTACTACCTCTTTACATTGAATGTTATACTCAAAGCACCACCCAGAGACACTTCCAATTAATTTCTGATGCTTTTAAGTTCAAACATGATTGTTTTTAACATATATGAGAGGTTGCACTGTATTCTATCATTTCTAGCATTCCTTCCTGCCAGTGATTTTTCTCCAATAGCAAAACACTTTAGGACAATTGAAGCCCAGCATATACAGTATAACACAAAATATATCTGCATAGTTAAAAATGAAGTGTTGAATGTATTGCCTATACTGAACACAGATTCAAATGCTTACCTGTCCTATTGTATACTTTTCGTGTTTGCCTGATCTGGGGGCCTTTCAATTGCAATGCCCAATATGGCTGCCAGGCCACTGAATGTTTCAATTGTTGAAAGTTTTCAAATATGATTTTTTTTTTTTTTTAAATCCTATTGCTGACCCAGTATTTTTTTTGCAACTTTTGCTGTTTTACCAATGGTGGTTTACTAGCATTTATTGAAAAGAGCCATTGCCTATAAATGTAATAAAGTCTAAACTAAATGTAACTCTGACAATAAAGCCTTTAGGTAGAGTATATGAATTGTTTCTGAAAGAGCCACAGAAATGTGGATCAAATCGTTTTTTAAGGGTCGATTTGGGATAAACCGCAGCTGATTTATTTCGATCATTTTACAACACTGGGGACTATCCCGGGGTTGCATCTTGCACCTCTACATGGTTACCCTGGTACTGTGAAATGCTCTACTAAATCCAGCAGTGATTTTATCCAGGAGGGGTATAGATTGAACGTATCAACCCTAATGTTCTTATATGTATGCTTATAACTGAGGAATTGTTATTTTGATGTAAATGGAATTATGGTGGTTTTTCTTTTTTTTTTTTAAATCCATGCATCTTTATAAAAAGAATATGTAATGAAACATGCTTTTTGAAAACTATTAATAAAGGTCCAAAATACCATTTTATTTATTTCTTTGTGTGTTAGTTGAAGAGTTTCATTTTTTTCAGATGAAGTGCCAGGAGATCCAAGGTTAAGTTGATGTAATGTGTTTTAAATAAGTCATAATTATTCCTACTCTCAATTACATTTCTCTTTCTTTCTGACTATTGGCTCCTGTCTTACACAACTACCACCCTCTAACACACTTATACAATGGGCATGACCGCTTCTGTTTTATACAAACCCATTCAACACACTCATTAAATGGGCAGGGTGTTGTTTTAAACACCCTGTAAAAAAGCTTTTTGTCGCCTTTAGTAGACTACACAAACAGCAAGAAATGGTACACAAATATACATGTATACCTTCAGATGTGTGTTTCTAAAACAAATTTCATCCACAGCAAAGTATGCATACCTTACCCTACAAATCATTGGTTGGATAACAATATGGCTACAGGGGACCACATGAGCTCTACAGTACATCATATACCACTCGAGCCCTTTTTTAAGTGTAAGGGAATAAATAACGCTTAGGCTAGGAAGCACTAACAACACCATTGCCTTGAACCTATCCAGAGCCACAATAAGCATCCTGTAGAGAGTCTTCCCAGGAACAGAACAAAGAGTATTGTATACCGGTGCCCTGTTGGAATCAGGTACAGTATGTGCAGTCAGTATCTTTACAAGGCATAATAGTGTCAGGGATGACCTACTTCATTTTTTAATTATTTAATTGAAAATTATTAGGAACCAAGTTCGTACTGAGCTTTTCTCTCCCTTCTGTTAGGTTTACTGTCATTATATAGGAAAATGCATTGCCTTTAAAAACATTGCTGTTCTGTATGTGGAGAGGGACTGTTACAATAAATTGTGGCACCACCTATTTTGATGCAGCATGGTGTTGGTTCATCATCGCTAACCTTGCTGACCAGTTTTTAGACCTCTGTTGTACATCTGGTCCCTGTGATAAGTTTGGTGGAAACTGAGCAAGTGAACCACAGAGGTTTGAAAGCAATTGTAGCTAACAAAACCGTTCCATAACATGTCTGCACCATGCTCATCAATTCATTATTCGGTCTCAAATGTGCAGTTTTGAAAGACACATTTATTTTCATTTTAAAACAAACATGACATCTGGTGTTGCACTAGGTAAAAGAAAGTTCTGCTTACTAGACAGCCTGGGTCAGTTCACCTGGAGAGTAAAATTGTCCCCACCCTTTCACTGGCTTCTTTTCTGTGAAACCAATCAGCTTACTGACAGAAGACACTGCCGAAGTGTAAATGCAAACAGATAACAAGAATAATGGAACTGGGAGCGCCCTTTAACTTAAATTCTACCAGATGTCAAAACTGGTGTACTTGAATTTCAAAATGGCTAATATGGAATTAGTTTGGTAGCTACAATTACTTAAACCATCATCTGTATCTTGTAGCCTTCTGGAGAGGGGTAGTCAAATCTTGTGTTCCATGCATCGATTCCACATAAACTTGGAGATCAGCCCTTTTAAAATGCTGTTCAGCATTGCTGGGATCAGCTATTAGCTTTCTAGTTTGGACAAGTGTCCCCCTCTCCTTTCCTGGATACTTAAGTCTGCACAAATACTCTTGCATCTTCTGTTTGAAGCACAGATGTTAAAGCCATATAATACGGTGAGCTTTGTCATCTGTCTTCCTTTTCTTGTAAGCAATAAAAAGCTAGCCAGTGGCTGAACTTCTGAAGAGGCTTTTTGTTTTGCAGAGGCACATAATTCCACACCCTTGTGGAGAAAAAAATAATAAAAATATGACATCCATTTTGAAGAAAAAAAAAAAGAAATGTTTATTTTCTTTAGTCAAAACAATTATATCGAAAACGTAAAATAAACCCAAACCCACCAATATATTACAAAACCGCTGCGTAGAAATTGTTTTCAGACACAAGTGTTTTACGACCTGTTTGCCACTAATCATGTTCATTTTCGACTTCCGTGTAGAGCAAGGAGATGTTCCCGAGAGAAGTATCTATTTTTGCTGCCTGCCGTAAAGTAGTTTAGAAGGAAAAGGATCTTCTGAAAAAGGACTGCCTTTGTGTTGGATTTTGTCGTAGGAAAATATAAACATATAGGTATTGCAAAAATGCTAGCTAAACAACGTTACATTTATAACATCCATGCGGTGTAAATTTAGAGGATTTGTGCTTCTTTGTTAATGGTGTTTTCTAGATGCGGCTCACTAAGTATTTTTAAGTGTGTTTTCAAATGGACTCTGAACTTAAGTTATACCATCTCTGGGTATTTAATTTGGGATAAAACCAAGCGCGTTAGAAATCACGACAGTCACATCTACAGTTTTGCGTATGGCTAGAAAAATACTAGTCAGTTGTGTACAGAAATGGAGAAAAGCTGCTCTTTGCCTTTGTTTTAAATCTCAAAGGACGTACTATCAAAAGGACGTTACTCTTCTAACGAAATTCCTGTTGTAAGTGCAAGCAACTACTGCCAGTGATTAATTATTACTTGTTTATATATGCATTTCGAAACGAATATAACATAACCCCGGTAATTAGGGTGTGTGTGTGTGTGTATATATATATATATATATATATATATATATATATATATATAGAGGTACATTTATAACACAGCTTTTCAAATATGTGACTTGTTACTGAAAACGTTATGATTTATAAATACATCCTTGTGTAATACATAATGCTATGCGTTCTTATTGTTTAAGCATGCCTGCAGTTTCTGATTGTGAACAACCAAGAAAAAAACCGAGGTTGGAAATTAACACCAGCAACACTTTTACTACAAGCACAACAACAGGGTCCCAGCTGCTGTCAAACACAAGGGTGGCACAGCAAGAGATTGGCTTGGACACCATAGTATCTTGCATTCCTAATTCAAGCAAAGGTCTGTGATACCAGTTTTTGCTTATTAATACTTATTTGCAACAGGCATTCCATGTTCTGAAACTAAACATATGCTGCTATTTAAACTTGTTTATATATTTTTTATTCAATTATAAATTGTAAGTTTAGTGATCTTAAAATACAAGGGAATAGGCACTGGAAACAGACAGCTTGCCCTTGTATCTCTGAGTGCACCTCAAATCAGACCTGAACACCCCACTTCCATATAGTCAAGCAGATGTTGAAAACTGCTGAATTGTGTGTTGGTTATGCCAACTAGAAACGCACGTATTTCAGTTGTCATCTGAGATGGATTTAAACCCAGGCCTCCATAAGTCGCAGACATGAGAGAGTAGTAAATTTGCTTGCTGTACCACCTCAACTCTGTCTGAAGCTTTACCTGATCATTTGTCTACACCATTATTAAATTTATAAAAACGGATCCCCTTTTATTTTCATTGATTTATGACACGTCACGCATGCTCTGTGTCCCCAACCTGTGTATTTGTTGGATAATTACTTCAGTAATTAAACATATGTAGCGCAAGTCAGTATAGATACTGTATAATGTAATCTTCACAAATGCTAATTGTAGTTCTTTAACAACAATCTTTCTCAAATGGTTCATGAGTTGTGTCTCGCAAACAGTTGAACCAAAAGAGCTGAATCCTGGGATTTTTCAGTTTCTCATGGACACTAGTCTGCCTGAATCAGTTTTAATAAAAAAAAATCGACACCCCTGTTGCCTTACTTGAGATTGAATGACCCTATTTCTACTTTAATGGATTAGTAAGGTCCATCTTTACAGGATGCTTCGTACAGAATTGCATTGCCTTTCACTGTCCAAAAAAAAAAGTCATGGGGTCTCTGTTTTCTGGTAATGTTAAAATTACAGGAATAGGTCACATCCAATAAAATTCGCCTTCTCTTTATCATGCAAAATACAAAGCCCATTAGATCAGTGTTGTAGGACTGTAATAATATGAGTGTATAAGAATAAGAAACCAGAACTTGACATGTTTTCACCATGCACACATACAGTACCACATTGGAACCCTTTTGTTCATCACATGTGAACAATTTGGTCCACTTTGGAATTACCCTGTAGACATTTTCTGCAGGTTGTATTGTGATTTGATTTAATTTTTTTAATTTTTTGTTGAACAGATGTTTTTACAATGCTTACATTCATTTTTCTTCCCAATTGTTTTGCAGATAACAAACTGAAAACTGCTGATGCTTGTTGTGGCACAAGGAAGGAACTGAAAATGGACACTACAATGTAATCTATCTCTACCTCTGTTTGTCCTTTATGTTTTTGCTTGTGTGGTTTTGCCCAATTGTAAGAATGATACTTCAGTTACAGATACATTTATATAACACAAATGAATGGAATTTAGTTTCATACTTAATTTCACATTGATATGAAAACTATTTTTAACTGAAATATTACCTGCTTTCATTTTTTAAACTGAGAAGCAATGTTGGTTAATATTGTTTTGTAAATGTATTGTATATCTGAGGATTCATATTTGCTGTCCCAAAAAGGGTGAATATGCCAATCGAGTATAATATTAATAGTAACTAAACAAGCTTACAAATTTTGATTGATATTCAATATCATTCTTTTTTTCTCTCTCTCTCTAGAAATGTGAGCTCTAACAAAGAACTAGAAATAGGTGATTCTAGAAAAGATCTTATGTTAGATACTTCTTTTGGGAAGGAAAACATTCAGCAGAGAGATCCAATCAGAGAAAATAATTTGGGCCTGTCTAAAAATGAAGATGTTGAAATAAAAGGTGTAGACAAATCAGTAGAGTTCGAGGGAATGGACGTTTCAACAAGCACCAAAGCGGAGGTGTCTGGTACAAAGGCACATGGATTAGATAGTTCTAACCACAGAACAAAAGCTGACAATCAGATAAATTTGACTTGTGAAAAAAGACCGAAGAACCCATGCACTCTTGACACATGGCTAGTCAAACCAATAAAGGTGTGTCCAGTAGAGATGGCTGGGGGTAACCTGAATACAGATTCTACTTTAGACCAGGGAGGTCAAGCTGTTAGTAAGAGTCTCCAAACAGATGAAGAAGATGTGGAAATGATGAGTCCGGAGAGCCTGCCTAGCCACCCTGTGCTGTGTGAAGATAGCCTGAGTCGGGCTGAAAAACAAGGGAGTCATCCTAGAGCTGCTGAAGAATCCCCAGCTCTTGAAGATGAGATCTCCAGCAAGCAGATCTCTGACCCCAAGCTTGTGGCCAGCACCAAAGCAGACGCTGTTGAAGAACCCACTGAGACCAAAGATTCCATATTGGCTGAGGGGAAAGGGGAAAACAGAGAAGATGGAAAGACAGCAGCAGTTAACTCTAATAAGCCTGAGAAGACAGGAAGTCCACCTGGTCCCTCCTCATCCTCAGGTGCTGCAAAGTCTTCTGGAAAAAGGGAATCAAAAATTACTGATTTTTTCCAACAAAAGCAAGCAGAAACACCACCAACCAGGTAATTTTTGTTTTTTCATGCTGTAGTTTCCATTACAAGAAACGTGTCCATCATTCTAATGTGGCTGGTTCAGTTCTGTCTTTCAGTTATCAGACATAGCTGGGCTTCGGCTTTTGCTATTGCCATTTTGATGGACTTAGAAATACCATTTTCTATCTTAGTTTTTCACAGTCAATAAAAGAAAAACTTTATGAACTTTATTACATCATTACACATCAGGGCTGTTTGGTCTGAGGCTCCTGTGTGCAATAATGTTAAAATTATGGCCTTCCCATTTCTAAGCGAGTTAATATTGGTTTAGTTCCTGTGATTTGTACAAGGGTGGTCAAGTCTTATTCATTTGTATTGACTTGGAAGTTCTGTGATCAAGGCCAAAGGGGAATAACTCAGAGTGAGATGTCTGGCAGAATAAATACACTGATACATTAAAATGCTATCTGTGACTTCATGATATACTCTATCATTGAAAAGTATTAGGATGAATTAAAGAATGGATAAAGACTGGGGTTATGTATGTGATTCATGTTTCCCTCTGAGATGATCCCTGAATACTAAATATCTTTAATAGGATGCTAAAGATTTTAAAGACAAATCTATTAAACCAAAATATTATTAATTTACTAATGCATTCATGACTAGTTTCTGAATTGTTGACTGCCAATGCTTTTATTAGGTAATATGTGCTATCAGTTCATATTAGCTTGGTTTCTTTACTGAATACTGTAATATATGGGGAAACTGTAATCATTTCCTTTTTTTGTTCCATTGTTTGTATGACGTGCATTATTTGAAGCAGATTGTTGCTGTCTTCAAGTAGCCACTGTAGGTGAGAAATCATCAAAGGTTGTTTCTGAAATATAATCCTCTGGTGGGTGTGTCGTGCCAGTAAACAGAAAATGCTTGGCCTACGCACTTTAATTTCATGACTGTCCATGATCCTGATTGGTTTATTCTCTCCCAGGGTTTCGTTTTGCCTGTTTGACATTTTTTTGATGAAATTGAAAGCTAAACTAAGTCACTTTAAATCAGAATAAACGTAAGAGCAATATGGGTGTGTGTGTGTGTGTGTGTGTGTGTGTGTGCTATGAACTGTTTATATCTTGCATTCAAATGAGTAAGTGTGTTTGGAGCATACCAGGATGAAGGAAATGTGTTTGCAGTTCAGAATGGATTCCAAAGTGCAGAAAAATGTTGCTAAAAATAAAAAAAGTTCCACGTGAAAACAATGTGCAGCTGGAATACTTGTTTTATACTGTTTTTGTTATTGGTCTGTAATCAGCGTTTTTTTTTTTTTTTAATATGATGTTGTTCATGTGTTTTACAGCAGACAGAAGAACAGAAAATTGCAAAAACAGCTTAAATTAGTGCATTACAAACAGGCAACATTATTAACGTTAACATTATAGAAGCAAACAAATCAAACTCAGTTAAGGTGGATCAGTTGGTACCTGAATAGGTAATTAGTAAAACATGAACAGGCAATTCAGCTAAACACATGGATTAGATGAGAGTTCTTTTTACATAACATTTGGTTAATTTGCCAGTGTGAACCCTCGTGTTCCGGTTGACACACTGCACATTTGCTACAGTACCATATTTTAAAAACGAATTGTGCTTTCACGACAGTACAGCACAGTCAATCTTACATTTATCTATCAGACAGGGGTCGAAACTGAGCCCATTTCACAGCTCAGAAGAATTCATGTGGGGGCTCTGTGGTTGCACATAGTGAGCAATTAGAAGTATCAGCAACCACGTTTCCTCCAGCAGGGGTCTCTGTGGACCAAAGTATAGCCCCCACACAAATACAAAACAGCAAGTTAAATGTGTAAATCAAGGCCATTTCTTTACATGTAAAAATGTGTTCTATTGTTAATTGCATTATTCCCAGCATTGTTATCTTCTGTCACAGATGAGTTGCTCTAAAATTGACATATGATTCCACCTGGATATTACCATTTAACCTAATAAAGTGTCTTACTTTCCACATCAATTATTTACAAAATGTACATTTGTTATCTTGTTCTAACAGTGAGAAGGCCCAATGTGAATTTAAAGACAGAAAGCATAGCAGGACACCACCTAATAGAGGGCCAATTCCTCCTGGTGCAAAATGGCTGGGGACGCCCATTGATGAACTGAGGAGGATGCCAATGTGTGGCACCCCACTACCACACTTAAAAGCAACACCGTGTCATTTAGTGATGATAAGGGTAAGATTGATTTTTTTTTCTGCTAAGGTTCAGTGCTGTAAATCTGAACAAAATAAGCATGTAAACCTTTGTTTAAAAAGGTGGTTTAGGGCTCCCGAGTGGCACATCCGGTAAAGGCTCTCCGCGTGGAGTGCAGGACGCGCCCTATAGCCTGGAGGTCGTCTGTTCGAGTCCAGGCTATTCCACTGCCGACCCCTGTAGACTGGCCGGGTGCCTACGGGCATGCCTGTAAGCTGCCCAGGTTGGCTGCATGGTGGGCCTGCAGAGTGAAAAGAAGCAGTTGGCTGACGGCACATGTTTCGGAGGACAGCGTGTGTTTGTCTTTGTGAGCTGAGCCTCAAATACAACTGGCTGTTTCAAATTGGGAGAAAAACTGGGTAAAATCAATTGGCGACTACTAAATTAAATAAAATAAAATGTGGTTTACCATTAAAGTGGAAACAAGCAAGCCAATAAACTCAGGTTTGTATGCAGTACCTTATTCAATAAAGCTTATAAAATACAGTGCACTATAACTGTTAGTGGTAAAGTGAAATAAACCACTTGAGACTTTAATTTCCAGCAACATATTTAACCACATGTCAGATAATGTTGTTGTTCCATGCCTGACTTTTTTCTTGTATTATTTTAAAGACTGACCTTCTCCAAGAAGGAGAGGTCCCTGTTCCTTATCCCACCAAGTACAAGGACATCTGGGATGATGCCTATGTGAAGATGCCTTGTTCAGAAAGGAATCTTTTCCCAGTGGAACATGAAGTAGGCTACGTGCAGCAATGTTTTTTTTATTATTATTATTATTATTATTATTATTATTATTATTATTATTATTATTATTATTTTTTTAACTGAAAAGAAGCCTTGGGCAGCACTGATCAGTAGAAATTCTTGTTTTTGCAGGATGGAAGTCCTGTGGTGCAAAGTCGATGGGAGTTGATTCAAAACTCGCTGCAAAGCAGGTTCAACAGTTCCCTGGATGTGACGGTAATACAGATAAGAACTAGGCTTGTGCTGTAATTAGTAGAGCACCAAGCAGCTGATTAGAATTGCCTTGTTGGGGGATGATTTTGCAATCAGACCATTTACTAGTTTGTGTTCTTCTAAATCTCCTTATATTTATGCATTTTCTAAATTAGTCATTTAGTTAATACAATATATTAAAAATAATATAGATCAGTTGAGATGCAACACCCACATTAACCTGGACCCGTTTATTTGGATTGAGCCTCTGTACCAGATGCAGTTGAAGGTCTGTCTATTAATGTTGTGCAGAGAAACAGCCAGCAGGTGGCACAATTTCTCCAAAGTGTCCTGTACTGGTGCAAATCTCATGATGTATTGATCTTGAATAAAAGGAGATGGGTCTTCAATAAATTATAATATGAAGCATCAGTACACAAAAGACCAGTTTTGTTTTATTGAAAGCATACTACACATTTCTGAGAGAATTTACAGTAAACTCAATCGCTTTCTTTGCACGTCATCCTGCTTCCACTTTCTCTTTTTAACTTAAATGTTATGTTGTGCACAATTTACATTCATACATCGTTGTGTAGTATTGAACAGATATGTCTATAGAATAAAGAAATGCATTCTTTCATTAGACTTATTATTCTCTTTCCTATTTAGGATGCAATATTGAGATACAATGTCAGATATGCAAAGAAATGGGATTTCACTGCTCTTAATTTGCTTTGCACAGAGGTAAGGCATTGGATATTTATTACTCACTGGGGCTATACTTTTGTATAAGTGGTCACATTCTTTTTTTTTTTTTTTTTTTTAGCTAAAAAAATAAGTTAAAGCAGTGCTGTGACATAATAGACTTAAAGAAAAATGTAGAAACATTTGACCTTCCCTGAATCGTAATGTCTGATTCTAGTTGCTACATTGTGAAAATTTTATTTTTTACTTGCTTACTCCTAGGTTGTGTATTTTCTTTCTGCATAAAGCTTCAGTGATGTTCAGGGGAGGTTGTGGCTTAAATGCATTGTTTTTCCTGGTGTTTCTGTGACTTGTTGTATATGCAACTAAGCTGATATAATCATATTGTATTCCCATAATGTAATATGTTTGTAGAAAACTTTTGGTAGCGTTATTTTCTTTCTTGGAGTTTCTAAAAACTCATCCTTGCATGTATCAGAAATAATGGCTTTGCAGCACTGTATGATATAAAGTATAGTTTTATAAGTTTTTTTATACCTTGCCAGATACATTAATTATTGTGGACTATCACTCATATTGTAACAAAGTACGGGGCAAGGTAATGGATGGGATATACATTCGGCCCCGATTTGTACAATTTAACCCTGGATTCTAAGAGAAATTTTGTTCAGTGTCCCTGGCCTACTGAACTACACTTCCCAGGTTGAAAGACAGGTTCTAATTGAACAAGTGCCAGATTTGATTAGGCACCTGTTGGCAATTAGCACAGGTTTTTTTGACAAGGCTCAGTCCTGCACACAGACCTGGCGTGTTGCTGAGGAAAGTATTGTTTTCGATTGTAATTCTCTTGTAGAAACAATTACATTAGGTTTATGACTCGGTAAACGGCTTAGCCGTCCGAGACCTCAGTTTAGTCTCTAACAAGTTTAGGTAGACCTCCATGAAGGAGGCAGCCGTTTGTTTTGTTTGAATTTATTTTGTTTGGAAAAGTCATATGTATGTCAGTGTTTGAACAACCTGCCGAAACAAAAACTAATAATAAACATACGAGCGCCGTCTCGTTCAACCAAACTTGCGTTGTCAAAGGAATCAATTATTTACACTAGAAGACCGTGGTTCGACAGGAAGTCTGTGACAAAACTTCCCCCCACTGTGTCACAATATATATATATATATATATATATATATATATATATATATATATATATATATATATATATATATATATATATATACAGTATATGCATAACATGTGAAAGAAATACCTGTAGCCCTGTTTTTCTGGTCTTAAGCTGTTTGTGTTTTTAAATTTAGTAGTAAATCTTTAAAATGTCAGCTAGTTGAGAATGGAAGCCTTGCATGCACAAGGCATCAAGGAATGTATTCAGATTTCTGCAGATGGCCCATTATCATTAAATAATTTTGACAGTGCAAATTAAATAGAGCGGTCTAGTCCCCTAAGGATATCTTGCTGAATGTGAAATGTTATTAAGGGTTCCATATCAATCAGTTATTCTTGGATCACACGACTATTTATTCACTGTACCCTTTCAGATTTAACTGCTGTATAGAGAATAAAGGGGTAATAATTTCAAACCTTGTTGTTCGTTTAAAATTGACTAAACTATATTCCTTCATTTATTTAAGTTATGGCTATTACTTAATTATGCTGTATTAAGCAAATAGTTTAAGCCTTTATTTATTTATTTATTTATTTATTTATTTTAGCTCATTAAATTTGATAAGCTCTACCCACTATGACCTAATTATGTGGATTCTATTTATAAATCCAGTTAAATATACATCTTTTGAGAAATTAAACAGATACTGCATTGAATGAAGGACACATGCCCTTTTACAAATATTGGGAGAATTTACAGGTTGCATACCATTATACAGAGTAAATGTGTTATGTAGTATTCTATTGTGATACAAAAGATGAATATGCTGCAATGCATCTGTCATAGATGTTATGTACAGGCAGAAAGATATTACTCTAAGTGCATTTGCTAATGGTTAAATGATATATATTTTTTGCTCATTAAATACCAAGACACTTTCTTATTTTGTATTTATAAGAAATAGGTGGGCCTATTTCTAGTCTTGTTAGTGCTTTCTAAAACATATTCTCAATCTTGTTACCTGGGGCATACCAGTCCAGCATTTTAACCGTGAGCAGTCACTGAGCTGAAGTATTTATTTTCCTGTGTGCACTCTTTTGCACTGCTGGAGTCAGTCTGAGCCTGATCACTACGTCTTTTACCTAAGAAAGCTACAGTATATACTAATTATTGTATTTAATGAGTCATTGTGGTGGATTGTATTTTCAAGGCAAAGGTTATGTTTTACCATGTGAATGAGAAAAAATAAAATCTGCAGCTTGTACATTTTCTATGAAAAGCCCACTAACCCTTTAACCTTTGGCAATTATCACTGTCAGTATAATATACAGATGACCCTTATTTCTCAGTTCTGATTAGACAGTGGACCGTTGCCAAGATATGTAGGGCTGTTGTGTCTTCTACGCTAATGTTAGTCCACCTCCTGCCAACCTCCTAAGAACTAATTTAGCATGTTTTATAGCTCTCCTGTGTAGCGTTCCACTAAATTAATCCAGAGACATCTACCTATAATTTATATTCTAAATGAATCGATACACTTAGTGTTGTAATTTTTCACATAAAAAATGACAAATAGTCAAATGCATCACGGTCTGAAGGTCATTGTCTGATAAATGAAATCTTCAGAAATGTACTATTAGTGTGTCTCTGTTCTTTTTCTCTTTAAAAAAAATAAAAATAAATAAAATTCCAGAGGATTTATTTAGAAAATATGTGTGCCTATCACATTCAAGCCCCTTTATGGCTTTAAGAGCTATTTTGTGAATTCTAAGAACAATCACAGTTGGACAACAGGCAGTTCTGTGCAGTTTCCTGCATTGATTCATTTGTTGTGAAAACTCACGGTTTTAACATTCTTGGATCTATGTTCATGGGCACAGCTGACAGAATAGGTGCAGGAGTTCTCAGCTTTTTACAAGGTAGATTCACATATTCAACTTCATTGGTATGAACATTGGCCAGAAACAAGACTGTATCTGGAACTTCTTCAAACCTTTTGGAATATCCTATGGTTAATTTCTTCTAGGGCTTTCTATTACTTTCTTTCTATTACTGTTATTTGTTCAACGTTATAGTCTTTAGGCCAGGGATATGTTGATATACAGACAATATTTAAGTGTACTAGACTTTTTTGTGTAGCCTGTGACAGATGATGAATCATAATACATACAATGGCATTATTTAATCAGTTGTCTTGCTATTCCCAGACTTTTTGCCACTATACAGTATATTTACAATATATAATATTGTAAGGTTATTTAGAGCTGCATGTCTGTGGCCATTAATGCAGTGTGTTGTTTACTAGTGCCATCAGACTCTATTCTGCCTGCATGGGAATGACAATGAATTACTGTCATTTGGATGAAAATGTGCTGTTCTTACCAACATGCACCTGGCTCTACTTCTTTCTCTGAAGCTCCCAATGTAGACTGTAGACTAATTAAGAAAAAGACAGGCACAAAGCATGAAATCAACAGCTGTCTCTGATGGGCCATGTCAGGAGATGGAATCATGCATATATAGCATTTGAAAGGCAGTTATACTTGATTTTAAGTGACAGGTTATTTCCTTGCAAGCTCTATTGCTTCCCTTAGGAGCAGGCCTTAAAAATCTTATTTGAAGTAATTGTATCCGAGCAGAAAAAGCAGAATTTAACTGGTTACCAAAGGGTCATGTACAAAGCTTGTGCAAATAATTAGAAACCAGGAGTTTAGCGACTTCGGCTCTTCAGAGTGGACCATCACAAATTATTTCTTCATGAAATCAGCAAAACCTCACATAATTGAAGCATATAAAACACAGTAAAATGTTTATTTGTATAAACTGTAATTATGTACAGATGATATATTATACAGTCTTTTCATTTTCATTTAAAGTAGGAGGCTAGAAATCCTAAGTAGAAGGCAAGAGGGGTATGGAGGTCCCCCCCCCAGGACAGGTGCAGAGTGCAATACCCCCCCACCGAAAACAAATTTCAGGGTTTTGCAAGGGTCTAAAACTGTACATTTCATACAAAAAAATGTTAAGTTTCTAAAAATATTCATGGAACCAACCAGTCCTTACATTTATTTGTAGTCTTCCATGATTGAGTTTACATACTTTACCATGTCGCCGTTTCTCATTAACTACTGAGTCCGAGAATGCGCAAG
Source organism: Acipenser ruthenus (assembly GCF_902713425.1). Taxonomy (NCBI): domain Eukaryota; kingdom Metazoa; phylum Chordata; class Actinopteri; order Acipenseriformes; family Acipenseridae; genus Acipenser; species Acipenser ruthenus. Next base: position 13,788,940 of record NC_081195.1, on the reverse strand, counting down.
TGCATTCATAACTAAATAAATAAATAATACATTTTAAAAAATGCGATTGAGCACTGTTGAGTTTACAGTTTTCAGAAGTTTGTTTCTGTTGCATTGTAAATATTCATGTGATTTCTACAGTAAGTTGTATTATTTTTTTTCTTTCATTAAAAAAAAAAAAGTACTTTATAGTATTACATTTAGCGCAAAAATACCCTCCCTCTCCCGACTGTTGCTCTTTCCTAATATGTTTTTGGATATTTGATGTATTTAAATCTGATCTGTGACCCAAAATGGCTAACATATTCTGGTCATGTGACTTTTTTGTTTAACTAACATTTTAAAATATTGGCTTAATACTCGTAAAAACTTGTATTCTGTGATTCTCTGTCATGTTTTAATTGTAAATGTGTTGGTGACCATAACCTCTTACCTAAGATGGCTATAGTTCTGGTAATATAACACTCTGAGTTAATGTATTAATATTTGGTACAGCTGTATTCTATGATTCTCAATTAAGTAACAATAATAATGTTGTTACTTTTCTTATGCCACATTTATTATTATTTTTTTTTTATCCCGGTTCAATGTTGCAAACCCCCGGCAACTCGGGGAACGGAGTCTGAAACACGCGTCCTCTGAAACACGCGTCCTCTGAAACACGCATCCTCCGAAACGTGCTCCTGCCAATCCGTCATTTTTTGCACTGCGGATCAACAGCAAAGCCACCAGATCCATAGTGCCGGAGGACAACACAGATCTGAATGGCTCCACTGCAGACCTGCAGGCACCCTATCAGCCACAGGGGTCGCTGGTGCACGGTGAACCGTGGATTGCCCTGCCGACCTAAGCCCTCCCTACCCGGTCGGCGCTCGGCCAAATGTGCGCCACCCACTAGGAACCCCCGGTCACGTTTGGTAATGATTCGATTCAAACCTGCAATCTCCAGGCTATAGGGCGCATCCTGCAGACCACTCGGAGCGCCTTTACTGAATACGCCACTCGGGAGCCCTCATGCCACGTTGTTTAAACGTACCATATCAATGATCTAGGTCTTTTTAATCTACCCATTTGACTTAATTTTTACAGACTTTCATCAGAGACGCCATTTGCCTACATTATGCCCCTGGGATATTTTTGTTCACAAATAAATACATTCCTAGTTGGTTTAGTGATGAAATTGTATTGAAGTCTCAGTAAGACCTGCTTTAGAACTGCTTGACTTTGAATGGACATTTATTACAACAGGTTATTCAGCAACCATGTACTGTGAATGTGCATTGTGACAGACATTAACAAAATATTTGCACTCAATTCGCTGAACAATATAGAAGGCAGAGGCTATCTCATGAAGTACATTGCAGTAACTTGGTTATTTGCTGCCCGTGGTGCCCATAATTCTTGACACTTTCTATAATATCCTGGTTTATTGAGGCTTATTCTTTTTAAACCTTTAAAGGTATCTTTGTAGGTGTCCAGTAGGGGGCACTGTTAACTAGCTGCAGTTCTGTTCAGGCTTGCTTTACAACACACCTATCAGCAAGTGCTGTTTATTTGTTAGTTTTTAGGTTTAATCCTCTGTTCCCGCTCTCAGGCCAGTCGCCATTTTTCACCCACCTAGCCTAAGCAACAGCTATTGCCAACCCTGGACTCAAGCCTAAGTGCCAATTGACTTTTATTCCTAACTGCGCAGGAGCGCAGAGGGAAATGCAGTGCTCCCTGTGGGTCGCTAGGATTGACAACCACACTATTATTCCTCATCCCGCATGGCTTTTCCTAGGCTTTATTTATTTATTTATTTATTTTACTTAAACTAGCATTGGTTTATTGTTTTAATACACAATATTTAATTTCGAGATTCGCATGCAAGTATACCAAACATGTTCAATGTTCAGAAAAAAGCGAACTTGCTCCACCTGGAAGTACAAACTGCAATGCATTGGATTGCTTATTTGGTTAAGCACTGTGATGCTTCAGGGCTGCATTTCAGAGCTGTCATTCACCAAAGGGAATGGCTGTTCCATCTTTAATAATGTAACAAGCTTTTTGAGGTCAGACATGATCCAATGTACAAAGCCTTTCAGGATAGTTCTGATGAACCTTAGGACCTTTAAATGTAATTAATGGCAGTTTACTGCAATTCTAATGTGCTAATAGTTTGTATCTGGTCTTATTTCTTTCTTACTCATTTCTTAATCATTTGACCAGGTGCCTACTGTGATACTGAACTACAGTACAACAGTCTGTTTTGCATTTTAATAGACCTAGGTGATTTTCTAAATCACCCAATGTGAGTATTATTTGAGCCAACAAAAAAAGTGCAAAATCATTGGTCAGTCTTAACCTTAAAGGTATGTGTGATTTGTTTACTAGTCATTATTTTTCTGTTTAACAAACCTGCTTTAGCCCGTACTTAAAATATGTATAAGGTTCAGTAGTCGCATATAATACGGACTGTATCAGGGTTTACTTCTTCACTTTTCCAGTACAGGGAAAGGAACTTGTAATCAATCATTTTATTTTATTTTATTATAAACCACATTTTCCTTCCCAAGGCAAGCCTAAACCCTACTGACAATGTTATTGTGGGAATTCTAATTGTGTGTGGAACCTCCATATGTGTAAGATGTAAAGAAGCCAATTTACAGCTTCTCCAGATTAAACACAACAACAAGTGTGTGGCATTATGGCAGGATTAGGAGACAAGGTTATCCGTGGTTTAGGATAATGGGATGTCTCAGTTGAGTCAGTATTTCTGGTTGGATTTTACAGTTAACAAATGCAATGCTCAAATGCCTAAAGGTCATGGCCTTTTTGTTGTGATTGTCATTGAATGTTACAATGTTATTAACAATGTAATTGTTGAATCTGGGATTTATAGCAGAAGAATATTTTATTCACTCTTCACTACTTACAAAGTGTTCTACCCTAAAGCGGCAAAGAAATAGAACTATATTAAATAATGCCAGCCACTTGCAATAAACTCTTCGGACTTAATTACATTTTCAAAACATCTCAGAAAAGCTACAGTAATTGTCAAGAGGTGAAAAGCCTCGGAGACCGTATAGTACTTTGATTGGCAGATGAAGTATAATGGCTATAAAAAAAAAAGAAATACGAATTAGCCCTTGTCTTGTAAACTGTCTTCCTAGTTTTCCGAAATGAATGTGTCAGCCTCTAGTTTTCTGATAAATGTCAGAAACGCTCTCCCTTTACTAAATAAGGTCCTTCGCTGCATAATACAGTGCTCTGATTTATATAAAAAATAAAAAGTCACAGGTGCGTGTTCCCTCCCTTGTGTTTTTTACAGTGTATGTTTTATTGCTCTCTTGCCCAGCTTTTAATCAGGAAGAGGCTCAGTAATTGAAGATGGGGTTGACAGCTGAGGACATTTTCAATCATGTTAACAGTGGAGTTAGCTGTGGTGGGAGTAAATAAGAGGTGGAGCGGGCAATATTTTTTACGCCCCTCCACCCCCCCCCGAAAACCACCAACTGGGAGGCAGTCAAGAAAATACTTTCAGATATAAAGCATGCTTGACTTGTCCTTTTAAAGTGTAGGGTGATTTTCTTATTTTCAGTCAGGCATAAGTACATGAAACAGTTGTTATACTGTATGAAGAAATAGTTAGTTTGTCATGGCATGTTTACACTGTCATTTCTACTATAATACAATTTGTAATGGATTAGGACCAAAAAACAAAAGTAATGGTATTCTGAATATTTGGGAAGTATCCTATCAGAAAGACATATTAATATATGCAAAAGGAAAAAAAAAACTGTTACACCTTGCCAAATCTAAATTTAAACAGCAACTTTGAAGAGCTACTTTATTATTATTATTATTATTATTATTATTATTATTATTATTATTATTATTATTATTATTATTATTATTATTATTTTTTTAAATACTTTTTGGAATGCCCTTTGTGACTGTCCTTTAGTACCTGGGATGCTGTGGAGTCTGCTTGTCAACTTGGTTCAGGTTTTGCCAGGAGAGCATCCTAGAATATATGCTGATAGCTATAGACATTCCACACATGCTCTTATCTATACGATAGTTAGCCTTTTTTGGGCATCCTTGTAAGTTTTGTTAAATCATGGTTTTAGTTTTAATCTAGGAAACTGGGTTGTAGGTGGATGTACCAACAGAGGCAAAGAAAGTCTAGATAAATATAGGCTAGGCCAGTATTGCAATAGTTTTTCTAGAATGCTGCCACCAATGCAAACAGTTTTAACTAATCAGTAGCGTCATTGTAGGGCGTTTTGGTAGAGAAAATGTATTTGTTGTGGATACTTTGTACGAATCTGTGGAGCCTACTGTATGGTTAGTGATAACTGAGATGTAATCAGATCCCTTAGTCTACTCACTACTCAAAATTCTGCCTCCCCTTTGATGCAGTTACAGCAACAGCATAATGTATATACCCCGTCAAGACACTTTATGCCAGTCCTGCACGTCGATTTTAACAATTTGTTTTGTATTGGAGTGCAGAGATTACTTCTGGGATCCTAGAATGTCTGTAGAATAAAGCATGATACAGATGTGCTCAAATTTGTTGGTACCCTTACAGCTCATTGAAATAATGCTTCATTCCTCCTGAAAAGTGATGAAATTAAAAGCTATTTTATCATGTATACTTGCATGCCTTTGGTATGTCATAGAATAAAGCAAAGAAGCTGTGAAAAGAGATGAATTATTGCTTATTCTACAAAGATATTCTAAAATGGCCTGGACACATTTGTTGGTACCCCTTAGAAAAGATAATAAATAATTGGATTATAGTGATATTTCAAACTAATTTGTTTCTTTAATTAGTATCACACATGTCTCCAATCTTGTAATCAGTCATTCAGCCTATTTAAATGGAGAAAAGTAGTCACTGTGCTGTTTGGTATCATTGTGTGCACCACACTGAACATGGACCAGAGAAAGCAAAGGAGAGAGTTGTCTGAGGAGATCAGAAAGAAAATAATAGACAAGCATGGTAAAGGTAAAGGCTACAAGACCATCTCCAAGCAGCTTGATGTTCCTGTGACAACAGTTGCAAATATTATTAAGAAGTTTAAGGTCCATGGAACTGTAGCCAACCTCCCTGGGCGCGGCCGCAAGAGGAAAATCGACCCCAGATTGAACAGAAGGATAGTGCGAATGGTAGAAAAAGAACCAAGGATAACTGCCAAAAAGATACAAGCTGAACTCCAAGGTGAAGGTACGTCAGTTTCTGATCGCACCATCCGTCGCTTTTTGAGCGAAAGTGGGCTCCATGGAAGAAGACCCAGGAGGACTCCACTGAAAGAAAAACATAAAAAAGCCAGACTGGAATTTGCTAAAATGCATATTGACAAGCCACAATCCTTCTGGGAGAATGTCCTTTGGACAGATGAGTCAAAACTGGAGCTTTTTGGCAAGTCACATCAGCTCTATGTTCACAGACGAAAAAATGAAGCTTTCAAAGAAAAGAACACCATACCTACAGTGAAACATGGAGGAGGCTCGGTTATGTTTTGGGGCTGCTTTGCTGCACCTGGCACAGGGTGCCTTGAATCTGTGCAGGGCACAATGAAATCTCAAGACTAGCAAGGCATTCTGGAGCGAAACGTACTGCCCAGTGTCAGAAAGCTCTGTCTCAGTCGCAGGTCATGGGTCCTCCAACAGGATAATGACCCAAAACACACAGCTAAAAGCACCCAAGAATGGATAAGAACAAAACATTGGACTATTCTGAAGTGGCCTTCTATGAGTCCTGATCTGAATCCTATCGAACATCTATGGAAAGAGCTGAAACTTGCAGTCTGGAGAAGGCACCCATCAAACCTGAGACAGCTGGAGCAGTTTGCTCAGGAAGAGTGGGCCAAACTACCTGTTAACAGGTGCAGAAGTCTCATTGAGAGCTACAGAAAACGTTTGATTGCAGTGATTGCCTCTAAAGGTTGTGCAACAAAATATTAGGTTAGCGGTCCCATCATTTTTGGCCATGCCATTTTCATTTGTTTTATTATTTACAATATTATGTTGAATAAAAAATCAAAAGCAAAGTCTGATTTCTATTAAATATGGAATAAACAATGGTGGATGCCAATTACTTTTGTCAGTTTCAAGTTATTTCAGAGAAAATTGTGCATTCTTCGTTTTTTGTGGAGGGGTACCAACAAATTTGAGCACGTCTGTATTTATACAGTAGGTATGACCCCTCTGAGCAGGTGATGCTTGCATCATCTAAGCCAAACAGGGATAATGTAAATACAGTATCCATGGAAGTTTACATTACATAAATGCTTCAAGGTTTTAAACAATAAAGACACAAGCTGTACTTGAACATAGTTTATGTATGCACCACCCAAATGCTTTTGAGTTTTGCGATTTAGGGCCAATATACTATTTTAAACTGGAAAAGCTGAAACGGAGGTTATTGAATCAAGGTTTTAGAAAAGAGCATTAAACGGAAAATGTGCAAGCTGTGGATCAGGTTGAAAAGTGTATAAAAAGTTAAAAGCAGTGCATCTGTCCTTGGCAATCTTGATCAGGTAGTTGCATTCAGATTTATGGAATGTAACCTCTCAAACATAGCCAGAGACCAGAGTCAGTCAACCTTTTCTAGTTTATTAAGGAATAAAAATCAGAAAAGAGTTGTTGTAAGTCTAAACTTTGCTGGGATGCAGGCTCATCTTTAGCTTGATTACTTTGTCAGCTTGATGTGATGTATAGACCTGTTCCAAGTCATGCGCAGCGTGTTGGTTTGGTTTAGTTGATTTGATGCACTGTCGAGGTTTGATTTAAAAACATCAGGGTTTGCTACCTCAGCTAAAGCCCATCCTAGCTGTCAGCTGCTGTCATTCATTATGCCCAGTGGAACAGTTTATGATGTCAAGCAGGTCATTACTTATGACAGTGTTTAGTCAAGCCTCCTTTGCAGCAATATAAATGTTCTTTGCTAAATTGCCAGTCAAGGCTTTTTGCCCTGGAACACCGTGTCCTGTAGCTCACTCTTGGCCATTTGCATCTGTTCCAAGAATCCATTTAATCAGCCAACATGCCCAACAACCTTGATGAAATTGCCCAGTGATTGATCATCTTGATGTTTTGCAGCCAATATTGCTGTAAAATACTTGGTAAATCTCAACTACTGTATGATAAAATAACTGCACATGTTTATTTTAAATCGGTCGTGGTTGCTTGGGAAGAGAGTAAAGTATGCTCTCGAGCATCTTAGGCATTTATATAAAGCCATACTTCTAACATTGCTCCTATAAATCTGTTTTACTTTAGTGTTTTTTTTGTAAAATATGTTTTACTGTACAGAAAAATTCCATATTAACATACCATACCATACCAATTGAATTTAAATAATGTCCTTCGTGTGCAAGCATCCCAGAGTACATAAACAGCAAGTTAAGAGCTCCAAACTACTCGCTTGTGAAAAGCCAAATCAAATAAATATTTAATGCTTTATTTAGTTTCATGCTTTAAAAATACTGACAGACTCACCATTCCGAATTCAATTTGGAAGTGAGTTCCAAAGTAAGGGAGCTCGGTAACTAAAAGCCCTTGCTCCATAGGTTTTTAATTGAGTTCTTGGAAACATTCATGGATTCAGATATACCTGCCCTCACTGTACCACAGTTGTACTGCCTTGTCGTTGGTATCTATTTTTGAGTTTGAAAAAAGTGTTTTTTGCTTTTTTTTAAGGAGATTGACTGTTCTGTTTGGGTATGGGGTAAAATCTTACAGTATGAAACAATTGTCACACACAGTATATTTTTTTTCATTAATTGGTGTTTGTTTTATTCAACAAAAGAGAGTTTATTTTCATTTCCAGATGTTTTAAGATTAATTCCATAAAGCAGTTTATGGGACATGGAATATGAAAATAAATCTAATATAAATTGTTATTGAATCTAATTTAATTCAGCAAGAAACTGGTTTAATTACAGAAAGTGTGAAAACAGCATAATCTGTTACAGTTCTGAATGAATTATGTCATGCCATAGCATTGCAGCACAGTGGAGAATAGGGTTTAAGTGTAATTTTGATGTGGTCATTTGAGGTGTCAAACTAATCCATAATCATTGGTGTCTAATTGATAGTATGTGTCAATGGTGACAGGAAATATGGTTATATTGAATTTTTAGGTTGGCTGATGCAGTATTGCAACCAGATTTTAAACCACTTAGCACTGAAAATGTTGGTCCATGTAATATGGTTTTAAATGGTATATTAATGTTCTGTGTTAAGGATTTGTGTACAAAAATAATTAAAAGATTAATTTATTATTATTTTTTTTATCTGCTTTTAGGTTCTTGAATATGCAGAAGTTGAACATCTGTTTGGATCTATTCTGCCTAAAATGGTGCACTTAGCTCTCAGACTGCCAAAGCTGTGCACCCAGGTAGGTCCAAGAGCCATGTGGCCATATCTGAAGCAGAGCCTCATTCAGCAAAGGCTGATTCATTTAATGGAGAATTTTAAAGGACAGTGCACATCCCTAATCGGAAAAGACACATTAGGAAAAATGGAAACACATCCATGGGTGATGGAAGGTATACAGAGAGAAATCTGACAGTTGTTTTCCACCCCTGTGGATTTTGAATGTTTTCCCTCTGGAACAAGGGATTTAACCACTTTTATATTATAGTTTTAGTCAATTAATTTCTTATACAGCACCAGGTATCGGGGTACACTTGACTTATATTATTTTGTTTTTTTTTAAGTTTGTCAACATTTCATCATTATACAAAAAAAAACAAAAAAAAACACATATTCCCTGGCATCCATTCAGCAGGGTCAGTTAAATTAAAGAACTGGCTGGGGGGAAAGTCCTACAAAGGGAATGGCTGATTTCCCTAAGAGATCTCCTGAATAAAGTGTCAACATGAATCATTAGAATTACTCTTCAAAACAAAGCCTTTTAGAGGCTTGTGTCAATTTTTGTTTTGTTCCATTACCAAACTATACAAACATCCTGTACTAATGTATTTAAAAGAGTGTTTGCTTGATCTGCTGTTAGGTTCTTGATTATGCTGAATTTGAACTTTTCTTTGGATCAATTGATTATGTATAGATTGGCTTGAATGGAATTACTTGGTATTAAAGTATATTGTAGTCTGGGTGAAACACACAAAGTTAGGATATTTTAATTGAATACTTGTAGCTGTATTCTATAATTTTCTCAATAAAGCTTTCTAATACTTGCTTACTAAACATGAACTGTTTCACTGCCACATTTAAAGTTTCAGTGACACATATAGACGTTGTGTAGGGGCCTTCATAAAGGTCCTTCAGTGTCATACATGTACAATTTACTGTCCTGTCCTAACCATGAATCCACCGAATTAAACAACTTTTCAGGGTGAATTGTTCTGCTTTCTATCTACAGTAGAATTGAGCCAGGGTTTGATGTTTTAATACAAGTGAGGGGATGAGGAAGTAACAGCAAAAGAGATATGCTCTGAATCTATCTCACTATGTGCTCTGTTCCCTGCCAAAGGCCAGGCGCTTGTATGGGTCGGAAGGATCTGCAGGACAATGGATATTAACTAGAAATCATTCTAGAAATTAATGTCACCTCGGGTGTACAGTGCAAGAGTTTTCTGCTATCAGCAGCTCATATGCATTGTATTTTATTGCTAATGCAGCTGAGAATGTATTGAGGTTGTTAACAATAAGGACATTTTGGCCCCTGAGAAAATCCAATGTTGGTTCAATAAGATAGAAAATTGAGCAGCGACTGAGATCAATAGAAATGCCACCTCTCTTCCTCAGGGCTTATTGAAATATATTGCCTGTTGCTGAGGAGCTGATGTAGAGATTAATGATGTACTGATATTGGAGCTGGACTCTACTTCCGTTCCCCTACTTCGTCTGATTGGGAAGTTGACTGAGTGATTAGTGTATTGTTATGGTCAATGCTCCACCTGTTCTTGTCTCGCTGATTTATTTTTATTGAGAAAAATGACCATTCAGAATAAATCTGTGAAAAGCTCTTTACTCATTAATATTTGGCAGAGTTACTCATCCTGTTTCATCTATGTTAATTGGAAAGTTTTGAGTAAGGTTGTGATTTATTGATTACAGACTTAACCTTTTATCATCCTATCCTGTACTAGCAGTAGTTTTCATGTTGGTACTAATAGTAAACAACCTTATTGTCAATTGAATAGCCTTTTTTTGTTAGTTTTTATTAGGAATCCCTGTGATGGGAGCTTATATGAATTTGCAAGTTCTGAAGCTGGTATATATCCAGTAGCCTTACAGCAGATCTTTATAGTTAAATGAATGTTGTGCTCTCATTAGATACTGAAAATGGATATAATGCACACCCTGTGTATAACACACATGAATGAGCAGTCTTGGGTTAAATCTCTTTTAAAATATGCATATTGTTTGTATAAAAACACCTATACCACATTTTTCAAAATGCTAACTAGAATACCATAGTGCCCTGCACACCTCATGAAGACAATGTGGAGTCTTTTAATAGGTATGGATAAAATTTTGAAAATACTATTAAGCGGTTTGCTTTACTGTGCAAGGTAATATTAAAACACAATCAGTAATAGCTAAATGTAAAATTATAATCTTTTAAAGGAAGATCAGCATAACCAACGTGCATGTGTTCAGTGCTGCAGCTGTATACCACCTGATATTTTTTAATTTATTTTTTCTTTTGTATTGATTAGTAATCTTCAGTCTCTTAAACAAGGCCCATCAGCAGAGATAAATGGCCCCTGTGTTTTAATGGTGCTGGCTGATTTAAGAATCCAGTAGTGGACCTAAATTACTCCCTGTAATTTGCTAAATGTTATTTTGCTTCCTTGTTTGGTAAATTGCTAAACCAATTATCTCTGCTTCCTTTATTTTGCCCTTGCAGCCGATACCGCTGCTTAAGATGAAGATGAATCGTTCCATCACATTGTCACAAGAACAGATAGCCTCCCTCCTGGCTAATGCCTTCTTCTCCACATTCCCCCGCCGCAATGCTAAGAAATCTGAGTATTCAAATTATCCAGACATCAATTTCCACAGGTACAGTACTGTATGTTTTTCAAATGTCACTGATTGGAGTAAATCAATACGCTGAATGGTTAGAACCAAGGTGTATCAAAAGCTCTATAGATTCACCAAATGAATGGGCAACAGTTTCTGCTTTCGGAGAAACAGCTGTGGCGCACATATGAACATACGTGGGTACACATGTACGTATTCCATGATTTAAAGTTTATGGAGCGGTTCTTGTCTATCCAACTGTCTGTCTGTATGTCATGCTGAGGTTTTTACATGCATCGACAGACCTGCTTATTAAAATGTAATGAATCGTGCTGAGGACATTCTTTTGCAGAGGATATATAGAGCTAGCTGGCTGTCTGTCACGCCTGCATTTTTACATCAAGTCCATACAATGAATGTAGGTTAAGGCGATTTACATTTTCATGATATTGATTGCTCTAATGTGTTGTTGTGTAGTACAATGGGCTTCATGAGTTAATGTTAATTTCCCCCGTGACCTGCCACAACCATGGTACAATACGCCACAATATTTTTTTTTCTCTCTCGCAACTCTAATACAAGGGAAATTTGAATCTATAGAGATTTTCCCAAAGCTCTCATGTAAATTAATGGAAAGTGCAGGTGAAAGGAATAAACAAATGTTTTCATTTTAAATAATATGCAAAAAGGGACATGTTATTATGCTGGACACCACACATCTTCCAGTGCACAGATTTACAGATTTCTGTCAAAACTGGATTTATGGTAAATCATTTAGTGAGCTCTGTTTGATATATTTATATTTAAGTTTTTACCAAAAAGGTTTGGGACAGCAAAATGACTGTTTTGAGATAAGGGTACTTATTTCTGGTGTCATGGGCATGTGAACGTCAATAGATTCATAGCTCTAATTAAGCAAAAACTTGTATGAGGGTAAGTGTATGAGGGAGTAAATGCCCAAGTCTGCATGTCCATCAAATAAAGCTCTCAGTTTACTTTTTTTTCTTTTTAAGTTTTTCCAGCTCCAAGAAAGCAAAGGGTAGTCCCTGATGTTTGAGATCTGCATTTTAGATAAACAGGGGGGACTTTAGTTACCTGTGCACTCCATGAATCATCTTCTACAAGCATAAAAAGTTATAAAATACATAAACATTTTTATAAATCCGTGTTTTTTGGGGAAGAGCACCATTATCAATTATAGTACTGGTTTTATAAATCATACTACTGGTAATCCATCATAATCCCTTCTGTTGTTTAAAGCATTTTCTCCTATAGACTTTTTTTTTTATTTGATTCTGTACTTTGTATTTGACCATTAGTTTGGATGGTACAATTTTAACAAATAACAAAATATACTATACAATATGTTGTTTTATGTTTATATGATTATATTATATTGCGAGTGATTTTTGTTTGCAAATTAAACATTTCCTAAAACACAGAAGCAGAAACAATGTAGTTGGTTTAGTTTTGGTAAGCAGCACCTAATAAGCAGCCTCTGGATTGAATTACTACCCATCTTAATTGATATTAACCTGATTAGAAACTGAGGAAAAGCAGGTTGTTAGTGTACTGCAGTTTGAATACCTCCAATACTGTAGGTGTTTCATTTGTATAAACTTGTTAGTACAACTCCATTGTTCAGTTCAGAATGAACACATTTTTCCTGGCCTAACTTAATTTGCAAATCATTTCCAACATGCTGCCCAGTAACTGACTCAATGAATTTTCAATTTTCAGATGGTTTATGTTAGTGCAACATACTTTGACACACCAGGATTTGTCAGTTAGGCCACACGAAATAATGTAACATTCTGCAAACTGATCAGCTTGCACAGGTGCTGGTCTGCTGTTTGATGGTAAAATGTAATTGTGTGTGTTTTTTTTTTTTCTTCCATATTCTTTCTTGCGTTGGCAAAGGTGCAGTTTTGTTCCTTTCTCGTGTCTGTGGTGGTCACAACGAAATAAAAAATCAAATCCAGTCAGCCACATCGCAGGAGTTTATGTATACACTCTGTTTTGCCAACAGAAATGCCAGAAAAAATGTATGTGTTAATTTGATCCAACATTATATGAATATGTTATGAGTAATGGTAACAATATATAATACAAGTAAAATCATCACAAAACAGTGAGTCACTAATAAAACCCACCGGATACAGTATGCAGTGCAAGATATCAAATGCTTATCAGGAATACCCTGTAAAATAGTTATAAGCAGTTCATTTTTTTATTTATTTATATTTTATGGTGTACAGTAGGAATTATGGAAAAAATAATCAGGTTCCAAATTAAAATGTACAGGTTAAGCTTAGCCAGATCAATAATGTATAGTGGAATAGAGGTTTATATGTCATGTCACTAGACAAACTACATATAGTTCATCAGGCATAGCAGTTTATTTTATGTCGCTCATAAAAAGCTTGGAAACTCACTGACGGAATTAAAGTGGCCTTGAGTGGCTGTGGTAATTAACATGTCACACTGTGCAGTGGAATTAGACTGAAGAATCACTGTTTTAGAAGTAGAGGTGGAGCCACTGCATATGGATAATATTAGGTTGAAAATCGGCTGGTCCGATATGATTTGTTGTAACTTTTGCAACCTAAAATACAGGATTTCTTATTCTGTGCCATTTCCAAGTTTGGGTAGACAAATCTTCCTAGTCTCTTACACCATTGCAGTGTAAACCGGGCTTTAGAGTTTGACTGTAACTCACTGCTTATAAAAAGTAATCTAATTGGCCTCCAGGTGGCTTCTATGAAGCAGTCAACAAATATTGTTTTCTGAAATAAATGGACACATTTTTTTATTTCTTTCCTTAATGCCACCCCATTTCACAATTTTATTGCAGACTTGTACTACACTTTTTTTTTTTCTTTAATTTTTTTAACCTTCAGGTTTGAACCTTTATGCTTCCTAAAAGTTCTCTCCTATTAGTAATTGTATGGAAAGGTCAACTCAATTCCACATTTATTAGTTTTCAGCACATTTTTTCGAAGACCCTTTTGCAGAGCATCAATACAATCTCAGTGACACATTTACACACAAATACACACTTGCTGTTGTGCTTGAAATGTTTAATGGGTGGCTGATTGGAGTCACCCAGATATTATTTATAGTGGATAGGGGTAATGTGAGAAGCTGTAATTCTGGATATATAGAGGTACAATAGTTCAGTAATCTTGTTGTGTATCTTCAGTTTGGTGGGATTACAATTTACTGAGATGTAGGTTATAGCAATCTACTTTTTTATAATGCTTACTGTTTTTGTCTTGATTCCACTATGGTAACAATCTGCAACTTGCATGAACTATAGTATGCATTATTTAGTAAACTACAGTACTAAGCACCGTTATCAAGGTTTTTCTGAATCATGGCACCAAACACTGCTACAATGGATGCACAGGGTTGATATATAATATATTTTATAAGAAATGGCATTTCTGCTCATGAAATTGGTTTAAGGGATTTCTTTAGTATAACAGAGCTTCTGCTGTGATTGTGCATCACTGTCTGCATCCAGTTGTGATTTTCCTAATGGAAAAAGGGATTTGATTACCATTGATTCTGGAGCAGGACTTTGACAGTGAGGAGGTCAGCGGTCCTCTCTGTCAGCATTTCATTCTGCTTCCTTGCCAAATTCTGAGAAAAGAAAGATGCTCAACTGGCATTTTGACATCATGCTTAGACATTCTTGATTACAAGTATTAAAACCCTGCAGTTAAGTGCACTTTAAAATTAGTTTAATTGAGGGAAAGAGACTGCTGAGTTTTGTGCCAGATTTATAGTTCCCGCTAATGAAATGAACGTGTATCAATTGAATTAACAATTTAGCTTTGTACTGTCCTTGCATTATGTGAGCTGCTTCAGTTTGTATGGTGCTGTTTTGGCAACCTTGTTGCTCAACCTTCTGTGAAGCGTTAGAGAAAAATGACAAACAATTAAAAAAAGGTTGCGTGTAACTAGTGTATATACTAAAGTATTTTCTTAAGTACTGTACATTCATTAGCTGCAATTGATTCCTTGATGCTAACTAGAGAATATGTACAGCAAAAGATGTCTCATATAGCATAAACTTTATGGCTGTGTCAATGATTGGTTAAAAGTAATGAATCACAGCTGTAACATGCATTTATTTATTTACATGCTACTTTTAGATGGTTGCTTTTTATGTCTGTCTGGGAGAACCTAACAAAGCTCTTCCAAGTATAAAACGAGTGTATAAAAAAAGAGTAATGTTTTATTTTGTTACTGGTACTATCTTTTATAGTGTTCTGCAGAAATAGCCAATAGAATTCATCATCATGTTCTGTCTATTCTAACATTAGAAATTAAGAAATGATTGTTTCTATGAATGTTCAGATAGATTAAATAATTAGTCAGTGATGCACTATGCCAATTCCTTATTTAATCAGGTTTGCTGTCAAAAAAAAAAGAGAGCAATACAAATCTCATCTGTCAAGTTTTAATTCTCATTTCATTCTACATGTACGGAGTGTGTTTTATGTTTGTGTCTCTTGGATTAATATTGCCCCAAGAAATAAAATGTAAAAAATCTGAGCTTTTTTGAAAGGGATATAATTTAACTACAGTAGGCTCTCGCTACTCTGTAACCTGTACCGTACTAAAAAAATGCCTTGTCTAGCTTTTGTTCAATGTTTTTGATACTTACTCTTCATCAAAAAATAACCTTGTGGAAAATGATAGACAACATGAATGCATACAATTGAAATTTGGTTTGTGCAGATGCTATCCGCATGCAGTTCAATGAGATAGTGTGGTTCAGATCGTGTAACAGGGGTTTGCATTAATAAGTCTACTTTGTCCAGGATATTTTCAACTTCTCCGATGAGGTAGAAACGCCAACCTTTTGAATTCTGTTTGAGTGATGTTACTTTATAATCTCCTTGGACCTGTAATCTTTACTAAAAAGCTTGCATATCCTAAAGGCTATCTTGTGTCAAAGGAGAACATAGCATAGCTGAACAATACTTGGATTGGTTCCACAGGCTCAAAAAAACAGTTGCCTGTAGGAATTGGCTTTAATAAAGGTATACAGTGCCTTGCGAAAGTATTCGGCCCCCTTGAACTTTGCGACCTTTTGCCACATTTCAGGCTTCAAACATAAAGATATGAAACTGTAATTTTTTGTGAAGAATCAACAACAAGTGGGACACAATCATGAAGTGGAACGAAATTTATTGGATATTTCAAACTTTTTTAACAAATAAAAAACTGAAAAATTGGGCGTGCAAAATTATTCAGCCCCCTTAAGTTAATACTTTGTAGCGCCACCTTTTGCTGCGATTACAGCTGTAAGTCGCTTGGGGTATGTCTCTATCAGTTTTGCACATCGAGAGACTGACATTTTTGCCCATTCCTCCTTGCAAAACAGCTCGAGCTCAGTGAGGTTGGATGGAGAGCATTTGTGAACAGCAGTTTTCAGTTCTTTCCACAGATTCTCGATTGGATTCAGGTCTGGACTTTGACTTGGCCATTCTAACACCTGGAGATGTTTATTTGTGAACCATTCCATTGTAGATTTTGCTTTATGTTTTGGATCATTGTCTTGTTGGAAGACAAATCTCCGTCCCAGTCTCAGGTCTTTTGCAGACTCCATCAGGTTTTCTTCCAGAATGGTCCTGTATTTGGCTCCATCCATCTTCCCATCAATTTTAACCATCTTCCCTGTCCCTGCTGAAGAAAAGCAGGCCCAAACCATGATGCTGCCACCACCATGTTTGACAGTGGGGATGGTGTGTTCAGGGTGATGAGCTGTGTTGCTTTTACGCCAAACATAACGTTTTGCATTGTTGCCAAAAAGTTCGATTTTGGTTTCATCTGACCAGAGCACCTTCTTCCACATGTTTGGTGTGTCTCCCAGGTCGCTTGTGGCAAACTGTAAATGACACTTTTTATGGATATCTTTAAGAAATGGCTTTCTTCTTGCCACTCTTCCATAAAGGCCAGATTTGTGCAGTATACGACTGATTGTTGTCCTATGGACAGAGTCTCCCACCTCAGCTGTAGATCTCTGCAGTTCATCCAGAGTGATCATGGGCCTCTTGGCTGCATCTCTGATCAGTCTTCTCCTTGTATGAGCTGAAAGTTTAGAGGGACGGCCAGGTCTTGGTAGATTTGCAGTGGTCTGATACTCCTTCCATTTCAATATTATCGCTTGCACAGTGCTCCTTGGGATGTTTAAAGCTTGGGAAATCTTTTTGTATCCAAATCCAGCTTTAAACTTCTCCACAACAGTATCTCGGACCTGCCTGGTGTGTTCCTTGTTCTTCATGATGCTCTCTGCGCTTTAAACGGACCTCTGAGACTATCACAGTGCAGGTGCATTTATACGGAGACTTGATTACACACATGTGGATTCTATTTATCATCATTAGTCATTTAGGTCAACGTTGGATCATTCAGAGATCCTCACTGAACTTCTGGAGAGAGTTTGCTGCACTGAAAGTAAAGGGGCTGAATAATTTTGCACGCCCAATTTTTCAGTTTTTTATTTGTTAAAAAAGTTTGAAATATCCAATAAATTTCGTTCCACTTCATGATTGTGTCCCACTTGTTGTTGATTCTTCACAAAAAATTACAGTTTCATATCTTTATGTTTGAAGCCTGAAATGTGGCAAAAGGTCGCAAAGTTCAAGGGGGCCGAATACTTTCGCAAGGCACTGTATTGCCTGAAGGGCTTTTAGTGCATCAGGCTTCATTCAGTGATTCCTTTTATTTTTTTTAAATATATAAATATATGAGAATAGTCGCTTATGAATCGGACAGAATAGAGCTGTCCAGCTACCTTGAAAAAACTGTAGACCAAGGCCTAAATTGTTCAGCCGCTTAAAAGTAAAAATAGATGTGTTTTCACTGTTACACCGCCCTTTGTATTGGGGGGTGGGGGGAGAGGAAACAACTTTCACCTCCAGGAGGTACTTTTATTTATTTATTTATTTATTTATTTATTTTAGAGTGGGCCTCCACACATTGCTAATGGTCCTCAAGGGAATGAAAGCTTTTTTTTCTCTTACTTTTTGTTTTTTAATTTTGTTTATGTGCAAGTGCTGTGTCGTGGTGCATGATGTCTGCATTTCGGTGAAAGGCCTCAGGCAATCCGTTTGTTACAATAAGGGACTTATATAAAAGAGAGTGACAAAAATATTTTCAAAACTTTATGTCCAACAATATGTAACGTCATATAGCAATACACGTACATGGTACAGGTATCCACGGCTTGCTATCCTGCAGCAGTGTGGAGTAGTGGTTAGGGCTCTGGACTCTTGACCGGAGGGTCATGGGTTCAATCCAAGGTGGGGACGCTGCTGCTGTACCCTTGAGCAAGGTACTTTACCTAGATTGCTCCAGTAAAATCTCCACTGTATAAATGAGTAATTGTATGTAAAAAATAATGTGTAAAAAATAATGTAATTGTATGTAAAAATAATGTGATATCTTGTAACAGTTGTAAGTCGCCCTGGATATAGGAGGCTGTGTGGTCCTGAGCAAGTCACTTAACCTCCTTGTGCTCCGTCTTTGTACGTAGTTGTAAGTTATTCTGCAGCTGATGCATAGTTCACACACCCCAGTCTCTGTAAGTCGCCTTGGATAAAGGCGTCTGCTAAATAAACTAATAATAATAATAATGGATAAGGGAGTCTGCTAAGAAATTTAAAAGAAAGAAAAAGAAAATATTCAAGTCAAATAGTAGGGTTAAATTCTAATCTAATATCTTCCTTTGTTTCAGATTATTTGAAGGATCATCACCAAGGAAGATTGAAAAGCTCAAGACTCTTCTGTGCTATTTTAGAAGAGTCACAGAAAAAAGTAGGTACCTATATGGTTTTATTATGTTGATAGTCACTGTAGTTACCCCTACCAAGATGGAATAAAGTGGTCAGCCATGCAGAGATGTGATGTTCACAAACCTTTATGTAAATTAAGGCACACATGTTGAGATGAACTAGGAAATGCAGCTTGTTTGTAGCAGTTTTACTCATGTTTGTTTAGGTTTTTTCCTACAGTTTAATTTGAAATTGTAATTACCACCATGGCCTTTAGGGAGTTATCAAGCCATATAAATACAGTAATACCACACATGTAATAATATCACACTGTTTTATTTGACAATGTGCAGTACAAATGCTGTTTGAGAGGATTACCATTTACATGTTCTCTTTTTTTGTTTTTGTTTTTTTCAGTACCTACAGGCCTGGTTACATTTACAAGGCAAAGTCTGTCCTCCTTTCCAGATTGGCAAAGGTAATTTTTTTCTCTTTTTTTTTTCTCTTTTACATAGGAGTTATATCTGTACAAAAATATTTCTCACCAATCCAACTTTAATTCCATTTGCATAATATATCTGGAAAGAATATATTGAAAAATGTAGTAATCTTGATTTAATTGCTGTAATTGGTAGATGTATTACAGACATCCCCCTGTGCACTTGCTTGTGAAAAAAATAATTTAAAAAACACATGGTTTAGGAGTTTTAGCTTCAAATGAGTTAAGATCTTGATTTTAGAACAGCAACAACATTTTACACTTTCCCCAAATCTTACATATTGGACATCTGGATTTCCTATAACTTGACAAGTCCTTGTTTATTTTCAAAATGAACTGTCATGTATATGGTGGCAATAAAAGCAAGCATCAAATAAACTGAGTAGATTACAAGAGATTGCTTTCTTCAATCGGACACTGCAAATTCTTCTAACTGTACCATAGTTAGTGGTTGATAAACGGAAGCCCGAACCCTGAAGGCATGTAACTAAAGTTATTTTGAAGGTAATCCAACTGAAAGGAGTGTGTGTGAGCGAGAGGCAGAGAACTGACGTGGCATTCCGTTACCCAGTGGCAGGCTGAATGTATTTAATTTTTTTCAGTCTGCCTGTTGTAGAACAAGATTGATTTTGAAAGTTGCAAATGGGGGAAACAACCCTGCTTGAATCTGCAGAATGACCTGCAGGCAAACATGTAGCAGAAAGAGCAGACTATTAAAAGTAATCCAATGCTGAAAGCAGTACAGTATGAAAAAAAGAAGTTAAACTATAAAAGAGATGGAGTTAGAACTCCCATTGCATAGCAATTTGAACTATTCCAGATTTTACTATGAGCGTTAGGCACTGTATAAAGATAACAGTCTGGTTGTGTGTAATATTCACGTTCTAACTTACAATTGAATGGCTCAAGCTGACAGGAACTGTATGTGATGCCTCTAATTATAGGCTAGTTTATCTAGCAGTGTACATATATATACAGTATGTATCACAGACTACTTTCTATGACACATACAGATGTCACACTTCACATTTGTTCCATATATCCTCAAAACTGCTTATTTAATTATGAATCTTGATATTAACATCAATTAGCATTGAGAATATGAATATCACATGTCTGTTAGTCCACACATCTGGTCATATGTCTGTCACTCTTACATTTTTGTATATAGAGAACCACTTCTTACCAAACCTTAAAACCATACCACTATTTAGTACAAGTTATTGAGTATATATGGAGGTGCCTATGTGTCCCTTCATCCATTTGTCTGTATGTCACGCTTACATTTTTGCATTTATCTGGAGAATTGCTAATCAAATTGTGATTGAATATTTAATTGCTGATTTCTTATTCTATACTATTCTCTACATGCTGTTGATGTATGTGATGGTCATCACTGATAGCTCTAATTTAGAATTTACAGCTGTGTCGAGGGGGGGGGGGTGCTACTGACGTTTATCAAGCAAGAGGCATTTGGCAAACTACAAGAAGCTGTGAAGTGGAACTAGAACTACTTGTGAAAAGTATATCAAATAGTATTGTAACAGTTATAATTGGCAAATAAATTCTTATAACCAGCTGTTTTACAGATACTGTTTTTTCTGAATGGATTTGCAAGTTACCAAAACACAAAAAATGACCTAACTAAATACAAGAAGGTTGGCTAATGTAGGACACATTTGAAAAGGTGTAATGTTAACGTCCTGTTTCTTCAATGCTGATGCCACTCTTTCTTTCAGCTCTAAAAATCAACTTACCAGGCTTCACATCACATGTGAAGGTACTATTGAGGATCAAGGATGTGGGATGCTTCAGGTAAGAGGTTTTTATTTTTTCAGAAAATTACTCAATTGTATGTCTTCCTGAAATGAGCACATTAAATCAATCCTACGTAACTTATCAGTTTCTTATAAGCAGCAGGTGTTTTTATTTGAAGCAAAACATATATATATATATATATATATATATATATATATATATATATATATATATATATATATATATAGTGCCTTGCAAAAGTATTCACCCCCTTTGGACTTTTCCACATTTTGTAGTGTTACAACCTGGAATTAAAATGGATTTAAGTAGGATTTTTACCATTTGATTTACACAACATACTTAACACTTTGAAGGTGCAAAATATTTGTTATTGTGACACAAAAGTTAATTAAACAAAAAAAAAAAGACATTTGTTGGTTGCATAAGTATTCACCCCCCTGAGTCAATACTTGGTAGAAGCACCTTTGGCAGCAATTACAGCTGTGAGTCTTTTTGGGTAAGTCTCTACCAGCTTTGCACATCTGGATCCTGCAGTTTTTGCCCATTTTAGGGTTTTAAAATTTTAGACTGAAACAGGTTTTCCTCTAGAATTTCCCTGTATTTGGCTCTATCCATCTTGCCCTCAATCCTGACCAGTTTCCCAGTCCCTACCGATGAAAAGCATCCCCATAACATGATGCTGCCACCACCTTGCTTCATCGTGGGGATGGTGTTCTCAGGGTGATGAGCAGTGTTGGCTTTGCGCCACACATAGCGTTTTGCGCTAAGGCCAAAGAGTTCAATTTTGGTCTCATCAGACCAGAGAACCTTTTTCCACATGTTTGCTGTGTCTCCCACGTGCCTTTTGGCAAAATCCAAACAGAATTTGATAAGGGTTTTTTTCAGCAATGGCTTTCTTCTTGCCACACTTCCATAAAGCCCAGCTTTGTGGAGCGTCCGGGTTATAGTTGTCCCATGGACGGTTTCTCCCATCTCAGCTGTGGATCTCTCCAGCTCCTTCAGAGTTACCATTGGCCTCTTGGTTGCTTCTCTGACTAATGCCTTCCTTACCTGGTCACTGAGTTTTGGTGGACAGCCTTCTCTAGGCAGAGTCGCGGTTGTGCCATATTCTTTCCATGTTTTAATAATGGATTAACAGTGCTCTGGGG
This sequence comes from Acipenser ruthenus, assembly GCF_902713425.1. NCBI lineage: Eukaryota > Metazoa > Chordata > Actinopteri > Acipenseriformes > Acipenseridae > Acipenser > Acipenser ruthenus. The sequence goes on along the minus strand of NC_081195.1, from coordinate 13,766,756 downwards.
TATGTTCAAAGTTTGGGATATTTTTTTATAACCCAACTCTGATTGGTGCTTCTCCAGAACTTTATCCTGGACTTGTTTTGATAGCTCCTTGGTCTTCATGATGCTGTTTGTTTAGGTATGCTCTCTAAAAAACTCTGGAGCCTTCCAGAAACAGGTATTTAATCTGAGATCATGTGACACTTTAATTGCACACAGGTGGACTCCATTCAACTAATTATGTGTCTTCTGAAGGCAATTGGTTGCACCAGAGCTTATTTAGGGGTGTCACACGAAAGGGGGTGAATACTTATGCAATCAAGACTTTTCAGTTTTTTATTTGTAAATAATTTTGAAAAATATGTAGATTTTTTTTTTTCCCCACTTCGACATTATGGACTATTTTGTGTAGATCAGTGACAAAAAATCCTAATTAAATCCATTTTAATTCCAGGTTGTAACACTACAAAATGTGGAAAAGTCCAAGGGGGGGTGAATACAAGACACTGTGTATATATATATATATATATATATATATATATATATATATATATATATATATATATATATATATATACACACATATATATACACACATATATATACACACATATATATGCACCTATTTGTCACCAGGGGTCATCAAAACTTGAAAAACAATAGGAAAATCCCATTTGAATGCTCTCAGTTTAAAATAATGAAGACATGTTGTATGAACTTTATAATATTTACCTGTTTCAGTCTGCGTTTTGCCTTACATTACCATGAGTACTAGAAACACATTCCTGGCTACATATCTGCAGCCAATTTCAGGTTATTATTATTATTTTTTTTTCATTTTATAAAGTTGAACTCTCCTCTGTATGGTTAAACAGTGAGAATCAAAGTCTTTGCTTCCTTGCAAATGACCTGAGAGATAGCCTAGACCACGTTTCAGGAACTAATCTTATATATGTCTATGGGACAGATTCTGAAAACTGGTTGCAAACAGGGATGGTAATCAGGAATTCTAAATTCAAAACATAAATATTAAAACATAAATATCTGTGTAGTTCTAATATGGTGTTTGTGATAACCAGACTCCTTACATTCAAGGTTTTTATGTTCTGTATACACAAGAGTTGTTTTGTTTTCCTTGCTTTTCAGCGTAGCAGCAAGATGCTATTTTCCTTGGGGAGACAAAGGGGTTGATCAGTGACTTAGTACATGAATGTCTGCTTTTTGAGATGCACTATTTAAGCAGTTCTTTACTTTATTCAGTATATGGTGTTTCGCTGAAAATTGACTTCCAAAATGGGCACCATGGGTACATTGCGCTTCTGTTGGGAATTAGCTCCATTGTTCTGTGCCAAAGCATGCAGGCAGTGCTGTGCTATGTGTCAGCTTGAGCAGCCCCTCTCCACTGTGGATCTCTTTCCTTTCACCTTTGTTTGCCTCTTGTAACTAAAATTTGACAGCTGATTGGTACAGACGACCAACTCCAGGTACCCTTTGGGTCAGAAACTGATTGTTGGTATGACTGATGCTATGGTTTCATTGGACGTGCTGACAGTGTGTCATTGGGCTTGAAATGATGCCTCCGTGCCCAATAGTTGAGTGACCAGTTCAGCTGACACACTGCCACTTGCTGCCATATTTTCATCTAACGGAGGAGTCATCAGGCTACTGAGCCAAAACTGACAAGCTAGAGACCGGGGTATTCTGAGAACATTTGCAGTAGTTTTGTTTATAGTGCATCTTCAAGTTTTAACTATTTGTACCCTTGTCTTGAAAGATGATGTTTTAGGTTATGTGATTTCCCTAGAAGCCAGAAATAAAAGCTACCACTTTAGAGCCCAAAAAAAAAAAACATTTCAGACTGAAAAATTGGCAGGCTGTGTGTTTTAAACCTTTAATCAGTTGTCTGAAACTTCTGATCCATGCTGTTTGACTGTGGACTACCTAGTCTTAGAATAGTTCCCAATAACACATTATAACACATTCTATTTATGTTAAACATAATCATTAGAGATAGAGTTATAACGATTTGTCATGTGTCAATGAATTGTGATCTTTTTATTTACATGATATATTGTATTGTACTTGAGGTATGTAACGTTTGTATCGTGATTCAAGAACAAAAGCACAACATGACTCATTGTAGATCACCAAATGGTTCCTGAATGAAGAATGTGTGTTTTATAGTTGGTATGGATACATACTCTCCCTATCTCATTTCAATTTTGTCTTTTAACAAAATGGCTCATTATTAAATTACCATGTCATCTTGTTATACATCATACAAGTAGCCAATCGAGACAATTACATGTATTGTGATACATCGTTCCGTGACTTGCATATCACGATACATAGTCATGTGAGAATAGTGTACCGCTAATTATAGATATGTGTGTTTTAGTGCTTTAAACTTTATTACAGGACATCTACCCTTTGCTAGGAGAGAGATCTATTTAGGTTGCTGCGACTAAGGTGATATTGTTAGGAGAAAATGGAAAGCTACTTGGTCTGCTTTACCTTATTTGCCCTTAACATTCTGTATTAAAAATACAGGGTTTCTAAATTAAATAAATCATTTACCAGCAGCCAGCATTAGAGGCCTGGCCTTGGGGAGTGAAGATGGAAAAGACTGCTCCAATAAAAGAAATAAGGCATTATAATCTTTAAAATTTGGATACAAAGAATTGACAATATAATTCAAATGAAATAGTACTAATGCATGTGCTGGGGGAAATAAGTTCTGTTACAGAAGCAATATGAACTAGTGGCACTGTACATGAAAATGCAGGTGGACTTTGGGGGGGGGAGGGCGGGGGAACGGGACTACTTAAGACACTGACCCTCAGGCCTCTCTATTTTCCTCATCATTTTAGCATGCTTGAAGGAACTGCAAAGGTAGCTGTCGGAGAGGGTAGTAGGGGCCAGAACATTTCTCTATATTCACAGCATAGTACACAATTCTTTAGTGTGACAAGATTTAGACTGACATCCATTTCCTGATGGTAATAATAATAATAATTTATTTCTTAGCAGACGCCCTTATCCAGGGCGACTTACAAGATATCACATTATTTTTACATACAATTACCCATTTATACAGTTGGGTTTTTACTGGAGCAATCTAGGTAAAGTACCTTGCTCAAGGGTACAGCAGCAGTGTCCCCACCAGGGATTGAACCCATGACCCTCCGGTCAAGAGTCCAGAGCCCTAACCACTACTCCACACTGCTGCCCTGGTAATACTTTTACTGTATTTCAGTTAATTTCTGTTAACTCATTCAGCGGTCGGAGGGGAGACAAAGTTGCACCACATTACAAGATTATAAGTTCATACTCATTTGGGTGAAGGTCTTTTAAATATGATATTTGGCACGAAGTAATGCATTATAGCAATACCTGTGCTAAACGAAATATTGTTTCTCAATGTAAAGCTAAATGATTTCCTGAAATGTATTCTGCTGGTATAAAGTCAAATATATTCATGTTATTTTATTTTTTTATTTTATTTTTTTTTTATATAAATTTAGTCGTTGCCAATTATTTTCTCCCGAATTTGAAATGGCCAATTATTTTTAGGCTCAGCTCACCGCTACCACCCCTGCACTGACTCGTGAGGGCGAAGACGAACACACGCTATCCTCCGAAGCGTGTGCCGTCAGCCGACCGCTTTTTTTCACACTGCGGACTCACCATCCAGCCACCCAAGAGCTACAGCGTCGGAGGACAACGCAGCTGTCGGATAATTGAGTGCCGCCCCCTGGAAGCTCCCGTCCTCAGTCGGCAAAGGAATAGCCTGGACTCGAACTCGCGACGTCCAGACTATAGGGCACATCCTGCACTCCACGTGGAGCGCCTTTACTGGATGCGCCACTCGGGAGCCCAGGGTTAAGAATTTTTGTCATTACATTGCATCAATCAGTACACTCCAGAAAGAACAACATGGCGGGCAGCAGGTGTGATGAGAGAAAAGTACAGCCTTGGGACACTAAAGTGCAGGCTCTAGTTTCTCTGTGGGCAGATAGAAGTGTTCAGATCTGGAGTCATGCGTCAGAAATGAAAGTTCATGCTCGAAATTTGAGGATTTGAGGCAAATGGACATAAACCGCGGGTACGGTACACTTAACTCACACACTCAAAAGCACAACATTCTACCAAATTTCTTATCCTTGACCTTTATTATAGTAATATAATGAGAGAAAAAAATGCAGAAAATGAAAACATTCTAAACTTATTTACAAAATTATAGCGATACAAGATACAGTTGTACCGTTGGTGTATTAATTTTTGACCACCATTTGTTTGCGCATCTTATGGCAAACTGAGTTAATTAATAACAACTGTCTTTCGTTGCATGTGACATCGGTAGCACCTCGTGCAAGAGGTTAAAAATTAAAAAAGCAACTCTTTTGATTGTTGCACAACGTCACTGCTAGTAATCTTTCTTGTATACTATAATGACAAATTAAGGCAATACTTTCTTAATTACCTTTACAAAGACTCCTATAATAATAATAATAATAATTCAAGATTAACTCCCTTATTAAGTAGCATTCTGTATTAAGGTAGTTCAGCTGATATTTGTTCTCTGGCACCCTGAGGAAGGCACTAGTGGGAACATTTGTCTGTTGATCTACCACCTGTTTAAGTAATGCTCTTCTCCCTGTGATATATTGGGCACTACAGATAAGCCTGCATTATCATGTTCCCCTGCTATTGATTTACTGCATTTAACAGCATTGATGTAAGAGAAAGGAAAAAAAAAATCAAAACAATAATAGTTTAGTCATTAATGTTTATTATGCCAGCTATGTTTTCAACAAAGAAATCAATTGAATTAAATGGATCAGTTTATCATAAACTATCCTTGATTGTTCAGGGATATTTTGCTTAAGATCTTTTGGTCCTCGTCTTGACTTGGTGATAATAATATAAAGCAGAGTAGTACCTTGCTAACATTTGATTAATTAGTCACTGCTTAAGCTTGAGAGTGTTTAGATCATAATGTTACTCACAATGTTTATTTTTATAATTAGCACATGTCTTATGTGGTCTGTTTCATTTTACAATGAATGAAATTAACTGACATAATGAGGTAGAATTTCAAAGCATTTTCTTCTATTTTTTTATTCATTCTAGGTGCAGTAATTTAAGTTTTATGTTTATACATTAAATGTTCTTATTGGAATTGTTCTGAGTGAAACAAAAGAGAAGAAAATTATATAAAGTTAAGGGTAATTTGCTTCTACAAATTTCCCTAATTAGTGTTTTATTGTGCATGATTTTCACAATTGTTTGGGTTTTAGTGGTTTAAAATAAATGTACTGTGAAATTAGCATGCCAACCTTAACTCTTCTCCAGTCGTCCTTGAAATAAATAGGTAGCATTGCTTTTTTATTGGTAACTGCTCTGTGGTTCACAATAAATGCACAAACTTTGTTTTCTGCTTTTTAGATGACATGTTACAGATGGTTAGCTGAATGCAAATCTCAGAACATTGCAGAAATGGTTTCAATTTAAAGCTACTAGTAAATAAAATACCTTTAAGCCAAATAGAAATGAATAGCATGCATATTGTTGAATACTTTAGAAATAACTGTATGTTACTCTCTCTGTTTTTGATCAAAACTTCCAAGATCCTTCTGTGTTGAACATACTGTAGCGTTACATCTTTTGCAACCGTGTGTACCTCATTCCTATAACGGTAATTTAACCAATTCTTTGTGTATCCTTTTTTCTGCTCTTTTCTCTAAAATACGTTCCACTTTATCTTGGTTTCAGGTGGACTTTGCAAACCGATTTGTTGGCGGTGGCGTCACAGGGTTGGGCCTGGTACAAGAAGAGATCCGATTCCTCATTAACCCAGAACTCATTGTCTCCCGGCTTTTCACTGAAGCACTGGAACAGAACGAAAGCCTTATTATCACAGGTCAGCTTTCACTGTTTCGCTTTATGGTACAGGAATTCCCTGTCTCTTGTTACAATCCCACGAGAGACACAGAACATATGTTTCAATCACTGGTAGACAACTGTAAAACTGCAGCAGATAATGTCACTAAGAATGAGGCATTACATATATTGATTTATAGATAAATATGCTGCAGTTACTTTAGTTATTAGTTCTTATGTGGGTCATAAAATTAAGTTTATCCACTGGTTTGCCTTTACAGTAAAACCTCTGTTATGCAAACTTATTGGGATCGGGGTGTTCGGATATCAAATTGTTCGGGTAATCAAATTACAACTATGAAATTGTTTATATGACTTTCTCAATCAGGAAACCTCCTAAAAAGCTGTATTCCGACCCCTTTACCTGTAAATATATAACATACAGTACGGAACTGTTCTGTGAAGGGAATTTCTTAGCTGGGAGGATTTCCTCAACTTTCTTCTCCTGGGGCAGGGTTTCATTTAAGGGATATTAGTAAAATAAGCATAGTCTGCAGATCTCAATAAATATATGTTTAGAAAATGGGAACATTTAATAGCAATATTAATCAAGCAAATGAACCACATGAAAATAAAAAATAAACAATTAAAAATCTATTTTTTTTTCATTAGAAATTAAACTGATCTTGTTTACCACAACAAATACAAATAAAATTGTCAAGCACCCTTAATTAATATTTGGTCCAATTTAAGAACATAAGAAAGTTTACAAACGAGAGGAGGCCAATCGTCCCATCTTGCTCGTTTTAGTTGTTAGTAGTTTATTGATCCCAGAATCTCATCAAGCAGCTTCTTGGAGGATCCCAGGGTGTCAGCTTCAACAACATTATCGGGGAGACCATTTTTCTGTTGAGAATGCCCCTTTATCTAATCTCCATTTGTGACCCCTGGTCCTTGTTTCTTTTCACGTCGAAAAAGTCCTTTGGGTCGACATTGTCAATACCTTTTAGAATTTTGAATGCTTGAATCAGATCGCCGCATAGTCTTCTTGGTTCAAGACTGAATAGATTCAATTCTTTAAGCCTGTCTGTATATGACATGCCTTTTAAACCCAGAGTAATTCTTGTTGCTCTTCTTTGCACTCTTTCTAGAGCAGCAATATCCTTTTTGTAGCGAGGTGACCAGAACTGAACACAATATTCTAGATTAGGTCTTACTAATGCATTATAAAGTTTTAACATTACTTCCCCTGATTTAAATTCAACACTTTTCACTATATATCCGAGCATCTTGTTGGCCTATTTTTTTTTTTTAAAAGCACTTAAAATGAGACCATGTTGTTGTCTGAGTTTGCCAATGGTTCTCTGACCTCTGTTTTAGTTATTTTGTCTAAGTTATTTGAAAAGACAAAATCAAGGCATGCCTCCCCTCTAGTCGTTGCCTTGACAGATTGCGTTAGGAAGCAGTCATTTGTCATTTCCACCATTTCAATTTCGTCTGTGGTGCTCCCCACTGGTTTTTCCCCATTTTATATGGGGGAAGTTGAAATCCCCCATTAATATGGCTTCTCCTTTGCTGCACGCATTTCTAATGTGATTGTATAACAGATTATTTTGCTCAATTTAATTAAGTGCATATGACAAAACATAGTTAAAGTCTGTAAAATCATAAATGAGATTAAACTTTTCCTATTACATTACATTTGATCACCTGGTGGCACTATGTGCTAAGCTCAAATCCTAATCAAACAAACCATTAGAAGGTTGATTGTTAATGTCCATGTGTGAAGACAATTTTCTTTATTTATTTTAACATCTAATTAAGTTTAACCTTAAGTGAAAGAAGCAAAACTGATTTTTTCCTGTAATAATGGATCATGGTTCCCAGTGCTTTCTTTTGAAGAAGTAAGAATAATTTACCTGCCATGAGAATTGATTGTTTGTTCTGTGGTTCTCACAGCAGGCCCTTCAATTGCAGACATGCTATTTTAAACCTCAAGAAACAAGCTCAGCAAGACCCTTGCAAATACGTGCTGCAATCACTCTGCATTAGGGGATGTGTCCTCTCCTTGCTGCCTGTTCAGATGGGTTCCTGAAATTCGCCCCATTAACCTGATTAACGTAATTTATTGAATGTTCCGTCTGATTACTGTGGCCTGGTTATAATCACTGGCCAAATACTTTCAACATTGTATAAACAGTAAACAGACTACTGTTGAGAATACGACATAGACAGTGAGTACAAAAAAAACAAATAAGTAATATATAATTAATTTATTTTATTATTTTTTTATATATATAAAACAAATATAGATCAGCAACAGTTAGCAGAAAATACAAAACAAAAACATGCTACTGTATGTACATTGCACTAAGGGCTAAATCCATTCTAGACTTTTTTTTTTGTTATATATATATATATATATATATATTTTTTTTTTTCTCTTTATTATATCCAGAGAGAGGTGTGTTTTTCTATAATACAGCATATATAATATAACAGTGTATTTAGTTACCCTCTAGAAGAAGATTCACATATTAAATACATAGTCATTATTTTTACCTAAGGAGTCATTGCATCAGTCAAAACTTGGGAGAACAGCTATGCTTATCATATTCATTGTTGGTGACAGCACTTTCTGTGCACATAATTATACAAAAATAATGTAAACGACATTTGGAATGAAAATAGCTTGTTTACGTCGTAGTCTAATGGACTGAGAGATTACATTAGCTAGCTGCCATTGCATTAGACTAATGGATTTTAACAGCTTGCAAGGGAGATTTATTAGCTCTGCAGTGATCCTTCATATTTGAAGTTTCCATTCTGTGGAAAACATCCATAGCTTGTAGTAGAATACACTCAGACTACCTGTCTATATATATATATATATATATATATATATATATATATATATATATATATATATATATATATATATATATATAATGAATTATAATCATGAAAAGTGAATACAAGGAATATAAAAACAACTGGAGTTATGTTGCAGAATGTATCGCTGCAATGTGGACAACACAGGATACAGCAAAGGTAAAATAATGCATTTCTTGTAACATTTTTAAAATGGTGAAAACTGCCTGTGTATTTCTTGTTACCAGTCTGCAAGCAAGACAGCAACTTTAAGCATCTCAGGAACTAGCAAATAATTCCTCCCTCTGATGACTGCTCAATGCAACCTGCAAATACATTTTCTAGCATATTGGTTTGTGTTCCACCACGCAGTTAACAATAGCTGCTGTTTATATGAGGAACATCTTTGTTACAGAAGATTGTAAGTGGGTAGCTTTAAAGTGATGTTCGTTATTCATTATTGAAGTGTAAAAAAACCCCACCATTGTAATTCTATAGTGTTTTGTCAGTTACATAAAGGGACATGATTGAAATCCTGTTCAGTAGTAGGACACACCATGCTATCTCATTTGTATTCTAACATACTCAGGGTATCTCTCTCTTAGTGCAGCCAGTAGTCACCTTCAGCACTTAGCTTTTTTCCTCTTTTAGATCCACTTAACTTTATTACAGCTCTGCAGAATTAATAACTGCAGGAAGACCAGGTCTGGTGCACGGAGAAAGCCATTTCATCATCTTTATTAAAACAACAGAAAATTAATTGTCATCTCCATTTTTAGCCAAGTCTCCATTGTATCATTGCTGCATAGTAAATTACATTCCCTTGTGATGCATCTTGACTTGGGGTCTAATGGATCTAACCACCCTGCTGTTGAAATTTGCACAAGAGCCTGGGCATTTGGAAAATGGCTTAATTTAATTTCTCTTGATTTGCCCTTAGTCATAAATATAAATTGAATCAAGGGAAGGCAGATTTCACTGATGGCGATCCTGACCCAGGAAGTTTGACGTAAATGTCAGGAGTCATTGGTAGTCAAAGGCACTTATCCCAATGATGTACACACTGCACCAAGTTAACATCTTTGAGTCTAGATACTGGTTGATCACTGGCTAAGTCTGGAACTGCAATGGGAAGAGGCATCACAATAGTACTATTCTTTAGTACTTGCATCTCTGTCATCCATACTGTTCTTGATTTTAAGACTCAGAACATGCACTTAACCCTTTATTAATACCATGGCCATAATGGTATCTGCTTGTTTTGTGTTATTCGGTGGGCATAGCGAATGCTAGATGTGTTAAAGGGTTACAAAGTTGGATTCATTTGCTGTTTGTGCCGTTAGAAAAATAAGTTAATACATAGGTTCAGAGGGTTGATGCTTTATTAGTATCGGTCTGCTCCTAGAGTAGAATTCCCAAGACTACTCAATAGCAAAACTGAAGGGACGGGATTTATTCATCATTTCAAGATGTATCAGGATGGTCTGGCAATGTCAGTCTTGTTTTGTTTCGTTTTGTGAATGTGTTTCTCTAAAGAAGTATCTGAGGTCAATGGCATTGTGGTTTTTCCTGAGTTTTAACCTATTAGAGATTTCCACAGGTCCTAGAATGAATTTGCTGGTAATATCAATGACTGGACAACCTATCAAACTACATTTGAGAGGTTGGCTAGCAGCCAGAGAACCGCTTACTGATGGAAGCCAACTACTGTAATTTCCAATAATAAATGTAAAAAACTTTAGAGTAGTTAAGAACTAATTATTTTAGGGTAAGTTTTTCTTACTGGTGACTGTCTAATCATATGCAATACGTGTGGTATTTACCATCATCTAACACAAGTCATTTCAAAGTTTAACATGGACTGGAATTGTTTCTGATTCTAGTATTTGTTATGCCTTTCTCCAGCGAGGAGAGTTTTATTCTGCACTAAAATCTTCTGAAGACTACCCCAGAGACCCCTGCCATTTATCCCATTCCCTTTTTCTGTCATTGTCACTGACATAGTTCAGGCTCGCCAATAAATTTGAATTCTAAGCGGTTTACTCTTGATAGCTTGATAACACCTCTACATAAACATGAAGCTGCTATCGGCATGGCCTGTCAAAACAAAAAGCTTTATTTTTTATGGCAGTCAACATGCAAACATATTCGTTCACATTTAATTTTATATAACAAAAAAATTCAAATCGCCTGCCAAAACTTCTAATGGGGTACAGGAATCTATAGAGGAAGTTATATTGAGTGGTTACAATAATGACTTATTTGCGGTATTGTGTAAAAGGCAATGAATTGTACCTGCAAGTATTATAGGTAATTTGCATTAGTGTCAGTTGATATTCAAAGGGTGTATACTACTAGGATCCTCCTCCATAGAATTCTGTTCCAAACAAAAATCCAGATTTAACTTATCTGATTGACCTAGCCAGCATACCCCTCAATTCATAATTGTGTCTAGGCTTTGTCAACACCAGGCAGAGATCAAACCTGCTGCCATGTATTTTAACTGTCATCCGTGCTTAACCACAAGACAGTTTGGATATTGGTATTCTATTAAGCACAGTATTTCTTTTTTTGTTGTTAAATCTGGGACTCTATACAGTTTTATTAACAGTACTTTAGTATTGACAGCTAGTCAGGAAGCCTAAATAGTTATCTCTCAGTTCTCTTGGGATGGCTCACTGCTGATTCAGACTGTTTGCAAATACCTTATGTGCACTTTTTTAATAGCAAGGTGAAATATGTTTTTGTCACTCACTCAAAAATAAGCAAACACATCAATTTGCTTGAGGAACTGAACCCCTGTGAAACGTCAACTAACACAGCCCTGCTATTAATTGAATTATTTATTCATGCACCACAGAGGGGGTAATGCAGTTACTAATGAGGTCTAATGAATGGGAAGTTAATTTTGTCCCACATTGTTGGACTGTGCTCTCGTCCCCTGAATCTCGATTCTTCTCAGGACTGGCTGTTGCCTTTTCAGATGCATCTCCAGGGTTGATAATAGCTTGACCTTTCTCTGTGGAGAGGCAGCTGCTCTTTTGGCATCACTTCACCTTTAATAATTACAAAGAGCCTGCCTATTAAAATCACAGTTAGGTTACTAGTTAAGTAGGTTTTGAGCATTTTCTTCTTGTCTTAATTGAAAGCCTTTTTCTTTTCCTTTTTTATTTTTACATGTACTGCTGGTGCGGTTCAAATCTGTTAGGGCTCTGACTGTTAAGATTAGTGAATACTAATTCTAAACTAAAAAATGCCTGTGACTGGTTCTTTTTTTCAGGTTAGCAAGAAATGCTAACTTAACTTTTTGTTTATTTTATTGTCTTTTTTTTTAATACACTGTTCTTTTAACCTGTTTTAAAACAATATGTGCATACAGGAATGAAGAAAAACAATGCTTTTATATCGATATTTTACCAGTGTTCTAACTGCTTTGTTTAAGGTGTTTCTTTTAAAAAAAATGTATTGAAACTTAACAATAAGCATATTTATTTCCTACCAAATACACAAGTTCTGTTATTTTTTTTTGTATATATGTATTTCTGCCAGCACAGAAAAAACAACTTAAATGGACCAAGTAGCAGGTGTTAATTGGACAAACTGATACCTGCTGTGCCAGTATGCATATGAAAATGCACAGTAGCTCCAGAATGCTATGTATCTCTACTGCTGCTTAAGGCTGTGGAATGCTGCATCAATTTATTTGTTCTAATTTAACGTGAAATTATTCGATGAATGTTAATTTTGATATGTACATTTCTTATTGTGCTGTATCTTTCACACCAAGTCTGTATTTGTTGTTTGAGAGTCAGGCAGTAATTTTTGGATTAGTCTTTATTTAGTCCTTTATTATGTTATTTATCTGGGGTTTTTTTTTCAGGTGTGGAACGCTTTAGCAATTACAGTGGCTATGCAGAATCCTATAGATGGTCTGGAAACCACAGTGATGATACAGCAAGGTACTTTCCTGACCTGGAAGACTGATTGCATGTTGAATCAGACTGGAATCGTCATTAATTACAGGAAGAGATTCAGTATTTATTACAGATCTGCCACATGAGTTTGTTGTATAGATTGGTTTGCCCTTCTGTAAGATTCTAATTTGCTTAGTGAGTCTAATCTATTGAAGGAGCTAAATTCATTAAATCATTTTTAGTGGGACATCAGCTGACAAGATTAACTTGTATGTTACTGTAGTTTTAAGGCGCATTAGTCAAGTTACTCCTGAAATTAATGTTTTAACGTAATTTAGATACTCCATGCAACACATAGCTCACCTTCGCCTATAGAACTTCCCCTGATGCGGTACTATAAAATTGCTATGTATCAACATTCCATTTTTTTTTTTTTTATCATTTTACAACCAAACAACATTATTGCTTTTCTAAACAAAACATTACAGTAAAAACAAAAGAAAAAATATTTAGAGAGCTTAGAAGTTTGACATGAAATACCTGAGAAACCTGCATTTTAGACCCTTTCTCCTGTTGTAAAACTGTGTTTAAGCACTGCTGGATTTCCAAGCGCACAGAAAGGTGCGATACATAATAAACTTGACTTGACAGTCACATTTCCCATTAAACTAATTTACATCCTTGAATTCTTTTCAGCATTGAAGCATAAAATCACTATTTTACCTCCAGTCATTTAAGCCATCACTCCATTCCTTCAGAACAAAATTGTGTGTGTGTTGGACTGTGTTTAAACTTATTTGGGAAACTCTACGGTTGTATAAGTGTCTCTCAGTTTCTTTTTATTGTTGTTTTTAAACACTAGCTCAAATTGCTTGCAATGTTATGGTATGCATTTTGAGCTCCCATTACATCAGTTTTCAACTGTGAAATGTAAATGCATAGTATATATGTTGAATTGATTATGTTAATTGATGTTAACTAGTATAGTAGCAGCAAGCATAAACAAACCTATGGACTAGTTTCCTGTAACGGTTTCAGTTTAAGGGTCTTAAATCCAGATCGTCATTTAGATTGAATTGAAATCAAATAAAATATGACTCGTCATTGTAGCATTTACAGTAAGTTACATGTATCTAATTTTTTTTTAATTTTATTTTTTATTCTTATTCAGGGATGATTGGCAGAGAATATGCACCGAGATTGTTGCTATAGATGCCATAAAATATAGACGCTTCCTTGAACAATTTATTCCAGAGAAAATTAGGAGGGAACTCAATAAGGTGAGTGTGTTTTTTTTTAATATGATTTGTCTACCACATTTAATCTTGTGCTCAAGGTTGAGCAGATCTTTCGTACAGTACCTATGAGATTTAACCTTTCTAGAAGTGAGAACTACGGTAAGTCTAAAGAGAAAACAATTAAACCATTTGTTTTAAGATAATCCTGTACTGTTTTTATTTATTTATATATATATATATATATATATATATATATATATATATATATATATATATATATATATATATATATATATATATATATATATATATATAATTTTTTTTTTTTTTTTTTTTTTTTTTTTTTAGATTAAAATTATCAAATTTAGCATACTCTTAATAATTGTACCAGTACAGTTTTCTATCCAGGCAGGGCAGTAGCTGTCTAATGGATTGATTCTTTGTCCATGTTGGACAATGCTGCAAGTATGTTTGTTTGCATTGTGACTCTGACGAGTATTTAATCCCCCTAGAATCAGTGGCTGCATGACCAGCATAGCCAGAATACAATAGCCTCCCTAGTGTTCCTGGAATGGCAGTTTGCAGAAATCCACCACCGAAAAGCACAACTTTGGTCACTAGCGGGCCATGACAGATCAAACCTGTAGACAAGCTACAGTGGCCCAAATCAAAAACATTCCACAATGGACCAGACTCGCCTGTTTCCACTCAAATAATGCACAGGGAGCTTTGTATTGTGGACTAATGTCAGATTTCTTTTTTCTATTTTATGCTTATTCTTGTAATAAACAAAAGGGTACAGAGTTTGACTTGCATCAAATTTATAATACAGTGCCCACGTATAAGTTTTGATACATCCATATTATCCCATTAAAATCAAACTGAAAAGAACACAGCAAACAACGCATTTCGACAACATGTCTTCGTCAGGTTCACAATTTATTTATATATATAAAAAAGTATTAGTTTTATATTAATTGAATGTCAATGGATAGCTATATGAAGTATTTATTTGGATGGATATATTTAGTTAGACAGATAAGTAAATCTATAGTAATCCTAACTTCTGTTAAGTAAGAACTATAGGATGCATCTAAATGGCAACATTTCTTTGAAAAATGAAATATACTTACTTTCTGAATTGTATCCAAGTGAAATTAATTTTTATTTTATGTGAATATTAATTTATGTTTGCCATTGTTACCTGGGTACATTAATTATTTTACCCTGAGATCAAGCTGCCTTATTCTTTAAATAGATCAATTTATTTAATCCATTAACCTTGCTGTTCAGACAGCACTCATGTTGCTCAGGCAGATTCTCACAGGTGCTGATGCTAGCAATAGAAGAAGTAGTAAAAGGTGATTTATAGGGTAAGCTGACATATACATACATGCACAGTTTCATGCTGAGTTAACTGCTCTGATACTTTTTAAAGGGTTGTAACAAAAGTTAAATATATACCACTGTAGGTTTGTAACACATTTACAAACAAACCTTGTGTATTAATTAGCATAATTTATTTGTAGGTAGTTTATTGTATTTACAGTAGAGGGGGCTAAATGTCACTGACATGCTTGTTTGATCCAAATATTGTTTTGTCTTCTACAATAAATAACTCCAAATGCCCTTCTGATCTTCCCCTATATTGTTCATGAACTGTTAAGCTTCTATAACCAGCAAATTAATCAAACAATAAGGGTGTTCAATGACTGCAGTGAAGCAGAATTTAAAAGCAGTTAATAAAATGGGACCATTCCCATTTTTGTAAAAAATAAATGCATTAAAAGCAAGTAGAGAGGGTGCGTGGGGGGGGGGGGTCTAAATCTTAAATGAAAACTGCTTTAATGCTTCAACTAAATTACCCGCCCACCAACAGAAAAACAGTAAATTGTGATAACACAGATTGTGTGTGTTGGGATAGATTCATAAATAGCTTTGCAACTCTGTATTCATAAAAACAAAATTATTACTATGAAGTAATTGTTGGATCATTTAGTGAAAAATGCATTGGAGAGTGCTGAGTCAAGGCTTTTTGCATTTCATTAACTAAAGTAAACCTCAGTTTAAATAATATGTACAGTAAATTACAAGAGGGTAAGTATGCGCTGGATATATAAAGCTAATGCATTGCAGCTGTATCTTTTAAATTGATTTAAACTGCGTCAGGAAAGTGATGCCAAGTTTGTTTTGAAGCCCAGATTAAGAATGAGCTTAACTTCCAAATGCATCAGATGACTCATTGAAAAAAAGGTGCTTCATTTTGGTTATTAATTGCACATCAGCTTTACAACAATACATGGAAAAGGATATTAGTTTATAGTCCAGATTACAAAATAAAAAGCAGCATGCATATGAACAATATATGGCCTTGGACATTTCTACTGCCGGATACATCTTGTGGAAGTCGCTGCTGTCCAATTCTAGACAATTTGATGTTGAGAAGGTTTAATATTTTAATTTATATTTGTTCCTTTTAATAATTAAATTTCTTCTAAAATGGGTACTATTAAGGATGAAAAATACATTTTGAAAAATGGATCATGTCTGTTTATAAGCATTAAAATTATTATAAATGCAGATGGGAAGTACACCACACAGAATTTCTTTTAGAGTTAGTCGTGTAGTAACAATACAGGGGATTGGCTGCTTCAGTTTGATACATCCATATTATCTTCTTTCTTCATTTTATGCTTATAAAATAATGTATAGTAATTTTCCACTAATTGTCATGTTGTGCTTTGAACCTCTGTAGCAGAGATACATACCCTCGGTGCTTCAAATAATTTTATGCAACAGTGAAAACTGTAATTGGCATTTGAATTAAAATTATGCTCATTTTAATTGCCTTCATGTCATACTGTTAGATTATGTTGCTTAACATAATCTAATAAGTGGTGTCTAATCTAATTTGAATTTGAGAAACATGTTTGCATTGCTCAAAGAAAGAAGCAAATTGCTGGTGAAACCATTTGAACTACAAAACCATTATAAAAAAGGTAATTGTTACTGAGCTAGAAATAGTTTCTAGTGCCTATTCTTGAGTGTTGACATGCAGAGATGTAAGAAGCAGGTGTACAGTAAATAGGAATTTGAATTGAATGTTTCTTTGCCATGTTAATAAGTGTAAACCACACTTAATATTAATGGATGGGAATTCTCCTGTCTGGTATGGACCCCTCTTCGTCCCAAGCTTAAAATTTATTAAAAAGCATTATACCCTATAGAGTATAGGGCAGCAGTGTGGAGTAGTGGTTAGGGCTCTGGTCTCTTGACCGGAGGGTTGTGGGTTCAATCCCAGGTGGAGGACACTGCTGCTGTACCCTTGAGCAAGGTACTTTACCTAGATTGCTCCAGTAAAAACCCAACTGTATAAATGGGTAATTGTATGTAAAATAATGTGATATCTTGTAACAATTGTAAGTCGCCCTGGATAAGGGCGTCTGCTAAGAAATAAAAAAATAAATAAAAAATAAATAATAACACGCACATCCTGCTAGAAGTATAGAACTCCCAAAAAGAACCTGCTTCTTGCAGTATGGAACTACAGTACCTCACCTAATACTGTAGCCAGCTCAGCATCCAGTAGTGTCACTGGAAAACATGTGAGTTTCCCAGTGTATAGATCTGACAGTGTGTCTGTAACATGAAAATAACTTGATATATGAGGAAGGCTAATCTTTGGAAAATTATGTGTTAAAAACTGCAATATATTATTCCTATAGGATTGTACAGCAAGGTATATTGGTGAATCACGCCAATAATTAAGTTTATCTTGGATGCTTGCAATGTAATTTCTTAGTTGGATTACTATAGTTGTCATAAACCAAAATACTACTTAGTCTTATTGGAGTTTTTTGTAGTGGTTTGTAGGAACAATTCAATAATTGATAATTTAATATTTATCTGGGTTGATTACTTATCTTATTAATAATAATATTTAATT
The DNA here is from genome assembly GCF_902713425.1 of Acipenser ruthenus. Classification (NCBI taxonomy): domain Eukaryota; kingdom Metazoa; phylum Chordata; class Actinopteri; order Acipenseriformes; family Acipenseridae; genus Acipenser; species Acipenser ruthenus. Next base: position 13,748,928 of record NC_081195.1, on the reverse strand, counting down.
GACGTGTTACAAAGATCAAGGATTTACTATGAACACGCTAGACACAAGGAATGTTTAATCAGTAGTAGTATTTTATTAAGTACACAAATATTAACCAGAAATCAGAAAAGTCAAAAAGTAAATCTCTTAGTCTCAAAGCACCAAACACAGGTCAAAAACTCTCACTGCACTCATGCTGGCTAGCAGGGCAATTGAAATATGACACCGCCTGTCTCCTCACACACAAGGCATCAACTTCAACAGCAAGCAGGCTGTGACATAGCTAGTACCTTGCTCTCACACACACACACATATATATGCACGCACCCAGCCTAACTGAAATGATGCAGACGATCTTAGAATGCATCGCATTAAGCTTATTAATGGTATATAGATTAAGTATATGGCAAGTTTACTTTTAAAGAAATTCTTCATGCAACAATATGAGGTGGATTACTTATAGTTATTTCATCAAGTTTCACTGAAAGTTAATTCACACGCAAAGTGAGCACACTAAATAAGTAACAGTTCTATGTGAATGTGTTATAATTATGAAATGCAACTGGAATTATAATCAACAGTTCCTTGAAGCTTAGACTTTTGGTCCGCTGTTTTGGAAACTCAATCTGTTGAAGTGTCCAGTAGAAAAAGCTGTCCTCTCAGCAACAAAGTCTTCAATCCCACTTTGGATCAAACTCGGCAACAAAGCTTTCATTTCTCAATAGAATCAGCAGACAGCTGCAACAAAGTCTTCAGTCCTCGGTATAGGATCCACAACAGCACCAACTGCTATGAATTCAAGGCTTCATATGACTAACATTATTTTTATTACATATTATATTCTTTTTCTAAACAAGACTGTTTAATATACAAGGGTTTAGTAGGTTTTCAACAAAACCCTAATGATGATCTGCATTATTCACACCATCTCTTAAATTCATTTTTTTTGTGTGTGTTGTTTTTGTTTTTAATTAAATTCTAATCATGTGGTCTTGGTAAGATGGTGTTGGCTATGTATGTTACAGATTTGGTCTTATAAATTCACTTAATGATTTTACACCTATTGACCAAAAGCAGTTCATCGTGCTGTAGAGGAACAGTACAAAAAAAAATAAAAAAAAATGACTAGGCAGCTCTCTCTATTCAGAAGATGTCCAACATTGATACGGTAGCAAAGGTGGTATTTGTATTTTGTACAGATATCGAAGTAGCTGTTTTCCCATCCAACCACTGTTGAAGCCATGAAGCCTAGCCAGGTTTCAAGCACAATGCTACAGAAGAGATCTAGACAAGCATCAAATAATTAGGCTCCATAAATATCCATTAATACCAGTTGCAAACTGTCAGATATCTTCTCCTAAGGAGTGGCTCTTTGAGCTAAATATATATATATATATATATATATATATATATATATATATATATATATATATATATATATATATATATATATATATATAAATCCATTGCATTCATTTTAAGGAATTACATCTATGAGTAGATAAATATTTACTTTTCTAATAAATGTTCACAGTAAAAAAAAAAGATAAATACATAAAAAAAAAAAAAGCATCACAGTGTGGACCAGTCTGAGACAAGAAAGCATGACAGGAATGACAGCTTGGAAAGTGACTGACAATGGTGTAAAGTGTGCTCTGAAATATAATGCAATCCTGCTATGAAGATTCTATAGTTCACCATCAAAGCTGCCATTTAAAGAGATGCAGTGACAATCCGTGTTTGGATGAGGGGACAGTGAATAGAAATCTTTCATTCTCCCCACAGTCTCCAGTTCACAGATGTATCATATCAGCAAAATGTAACGATTCCACATATTGATATTTTTAGTGAGTTACCAATTTCTTGCACTGAAGCCTCACTTTTGCTATAGGAAGTTGCTCCAACAACTACAGTATGGTAATAGTGATTTATACAACACTCTGCATTGTTTTTTAGCCAATTGGAGCACAGATTGCTATTAATTTATAATGCAGAAATTGCACAACTCCAACCCAAACCAGGTAAATATACTATAAACCGTGCAATTTTATTGCAAAACATGTAATTATAGCCATGAAGTTATAATACTATGAAACTAATCACAATTTAATTAGACGCAATTTATTTGCCATGTTCGGTTAAAGTTTCCATTAGCCGCCACCTTCAATCTGAGATCTGCACTTTCTAAAATGGCACAGACAGAACTATAAACCATGTGGTAGTGCCCTGGAACGAGTCTTTCTAGTAATATTTCATAAACTCCCAAAGGAAGTCAGACAGTTGTGATCAGTTGTGTTTATCAAAGAATTATGCCTTTGATTTTGGCACTGTTGGACATGTAGTGATGAACTTCTTAATGGTCAAATAAATCTTAGTTAAATGTAATATTGATTAAGGTAGCATACACTAGTTGCATTTATTATAATGTAATCTATCTGTACATTCAGTGAGAGCATTATGTAGAGTGATTTTCAGATTACATTAATATCACATCAGGCCAAGCAAACCATTATTAACACTCGCACCCAGGCAATATGCTTACTCAAGTTGAATTCTGTGTTTGAAAACCTATTATGATATAAAAATCACAAACCAGGATAGAAACTTTTGCTGTGTGCTTTGTCTGAAGTCTTGTTTCAATGGGTCTGGAATTTATTAAGAAATAAATATGATAATGTGTATATTAGGGGTTTTAATCTTGGCATTTTCTTTTCATCGATTAATCCCCCCATCTGGATAATTAATGAATCAATTAATCACACCTGTTTGCTATAATATGCAATTGTAGTGAAAGACAACTAAAATTAACACTTGGTATTAATGCTGTTTTTCGCAAGCATTTATTAATGACATCTAACATTTTACAGGCAACTTTAATTTAACAATTTGACAATAAATGAAAATGTTTACTTGCATGTAATCTGAAGTTAGACGATGCAAGTGTTGAATACTGTGTTGAATATCTTTGGCTGTTTTTTGTATAAACTTGAAACTAACAGGTCATTTATTGAATTGAGTGCTATTTTAGTTTAGTTTAATTTAGTTAGCTGAATATGCCATAATTAAGACTTAGACCACCATGGTACAGATTTAAACTAACAGAATACATTGTTTGTTTAAAAGAAAAATCAACTCAGATGATAAAATAAACTTGTAGTACTGCCGTGAAAGGAATGCCCCGAAGAGCAAGTTTGTAGTCTTTTTTTTTTTTTCCTTCCTTCTGAGTTGGTGGTTCCCAAACTTTTTTTGCTGCACCCCCCTTCAGAGATTTTTTTACTGCCCCCTCCCCTTCTAATTAACAGTAAAATAAAACTATAATATACATTTAAGATGGATACACCTTATTACAATCACTATTCGTAAGTGTATTAACACCAATACAAAAAACTAGTCACTTATTCAAATGTTGCGCTCTCGTTTTCTCGTTCTTCATTCCACTTTTAAATGAGAAAGTAAGGACATGGAGGATTTAAAAGCCCATTTCATTTTCACAGCCTGCTTCAATTTAGCCTTTTTCCATTCATAACACTGTTTTAAAGACTTTAGAACCATAACAATATGAGTATTGCATTACTGTACTGTATCCTCGTATTGTTCTTCAGATTGAGGGTGTAGATAGCAGGTGTACACATTTATTAAAACCATTGAAAACTAATTTTCAGGGTTACTGACATTTCTTACGAACAACCTCCATTACCAAGGGGTTGGCAACTCTGAGGTTGTACTGTAGATACTTTATTATTATTATTTATTTATTTATTTATTAATTTATTTCAGGCTTTCTGTGGATTTGCACGCCCTGGTGTTGAAAGCACAAACCTGTCTGCTGTGGCTACTGGAAACTGGGGCTGCGGAGCCTTTGGAGGAGACACTCGGTTAAAAGGTACATTTTTAATTATTTACCTTTTCTCCCACTAATACTGCTTTCTTACATCAAACAGCCTAATTCATTAGATCAAGTGTCTACAGCCTAAAGCCTTTTTACTACTGTAGATTACATGGCTGTGAAATCAGATGCAACTTTAGATTAAGAACAACATATTGTAGAGTGAAAAATAGATGGCCAGATGGATAGATAAGATAGACCACTGGATAAATGGTCTGGTAGGTAGATAAACTATAGATGAACTCCCATAGATGGATAGCTGGTTGAGTGTTAGGCAGGAAGACTAGTCACTGAGTGAGGTCCTGACAGTGCTTTGGTCGAAGAGGACAAAGCTATGGAAGAAAATATACTATCCGCTGTGTTACTTATGTTCAGAAAACCTGAAGCCCAGATTTTAATCACGGACAGAATAAATCAGTAAATGCTTCCTCTCATATGCATACTGCCTTTTCCCTCCTGAAGGTAAAGAAAAACACAAGCCTCAATAGAGCAGTAAGGAGTCAGTTTCATTAGTCTTCCCTTGAATACACTCATTTTCTTAAAGCCTGTTCATCTCATCCACAGTTATTGATCGGATGACAAACATTTATGTTTTCCATTAAAAGTGAAATTGATTGCTCTGCTCAGTACATCAATTTAATGTAAGTTTCTGTCACTGGCCAGCGTCACATTCGATTGGCAAGCTCTTGGCAATCTTAGAAAAAGACTTGCACGTCCTGAAAAGAAAGCATGATGTTTCAGATTTGGGATCTTTATTTTGAAGTATGTGGCTGGCTGGCTGTTTTATTTGTTTTACCCTTAAGTACTGAAATATAAAGCCCTTACAATGTTGCAACACCAAAATCCTTTTGAAAGGAGTTCTGTTGTGTAACAGCAAAGAGACTGCAGGCTGTTTGTGAAAAGCGTCCCACAGTAAGACATAGTGGCAAGCAGGCTTTGATACTATTTGTATGGATATTTAACATGCTATGATAGTCGACTGTACAGACAGCAATACAAACAGTGGAAGAATGTTGTAAACCAAGTAAAAAAAAAAAAACATTTTAAATATCATTATTGTGGAAAACTGTAATAGGTGTTTGTTCAGTTCCCTTTCAAGTAGGGAATATTAACCATTACAAAATGGGTGTTTCCCCTTTAAGACACCCGAACCTGAAAACTTTATAACAAAGACACTCAGAGGAGGGTGACGTAGTGCTGATCCGCCCCTGTGAGCATAAACTCAATACTCACCCTGACGGTATCGTCATTTTCATCAGAGAGTTAAGTAAATCCTCCTATGTATTTTGTGCTTCTTTTTAGAAATTGCTTAAAAAAAGAAATTGCAGAATTATTACAGAATCGCTATAATAATTATTTTATTATTTCTAATGTGTTTTTCTGTATATATTCTGTGTATTTTCTGTATGTTTTGTGTTTTCAGCTAGTGCTGATTAAGTCTCAATGCGGCCTTGTGTGCAGTGGGAAGCCTGCGGCTCTACTGCTGTCCCTCTCGGGATCTAGCGCACCAAGTCGTTAGCTTGTTCAGCTGAAATTTATATATTTTAGAATATTTGAAAATATATTATTTATTAATAATTGTCTAATTATTAATTTACAGTAGTATTTACCGTGTGTTTTCGCTTTGCGTTTACTTTCGTGTGTGTGTGTCTATAGATAGATAGATAGATAGATAGATAGATAGATAGATAGATATATATATATATATATATATATATATATATATATATATATACACTGTGTTTGTTTCTTAGCAGCTCGTTGCTCGTTGCTGTTTTAGTGCAGTTATCCAAGCTCCACTATTACAAAGGCTTGTTCCCAAGCAGGCTATTTCTAGTCTTGTGTTTGTACTGACTAAGAAATTAGCCAGTGGCTTGTGCAGGTGCTACTCACTTCATAACAGTAACTTGCGACTTGTCACCCCCGATCCTAAGGGACAGAGGTTACTGTTCAGGTGCAGGCTACTGCTAGTCTCGTGTTTCTACTGACCAGTGGCTGACTTGCAGGTGGGCATCCCTGCTAACTTACCACTAGCAGTAATTTATCACCCCTGTTCTCGCTTGCAAGTTCGAGGTTACTGTTTCGGTACCAAGGATCGGTTCCGAGAGCATCGAGTCGGTTCCTAGTCTTGGTACAGAGTGTCAGTACCAAGGACCCGTGTCAGCGCCAAGTTCCCCGTGTCCGTACCGATTGTCGGTACCGAGGCTTGGTGTCGGTACCAAGTGCCGCTACTGAGTGCAACCGGGTCAGTACCAAGTGTAGATCCCCAGTCCTGTGTAGGTACTGAGTGTGGGTATCAAGTGCACTCAGTGTCAGTAATAAGTGTCGATTCTGAGCACATAAAGTGTTAATACTCCACTGTGTGGTTTATACACTGTTGTGAACACAGCACTATTAAAATGCCTGGGTTCCAAAGATAAACTGCCTGCAAGTGACAGACACGAAAAATGTCTAGGCCCCAAGCATGCGCATAGTGCCTTGACTGACGTCCCGTTTCTGTGATTTGTGTGCTCCATTCTCCAAGCGTACACTAGATGTTCGGCAAACGGGACAGATGGATAAGATCTGGGAGGTTGTGTCACACCAGCAGGCAGTTTTGCTCAGTCCCATCAGTAATACCGGATCCTCCAGCACCTACTCCCACTGCACCCTTGCAGGCAGTGGCTAGTGGGCTAGAGAGTGACATACTGTCTATTGCCGCCTCCAAGGAGGTTGACGATCAGGACATGGGGCTCCCTTTGGATGATGCTGAATTGGACATCTTGGTTATGCAGCTTCCACTGTCATCAGAGCTTATGCCCTTAATGCAGCGAGCTACTGTGGCGTTACAGGTTCCTTAGCCTGAAACAAAGGACAAGAGGCGCTCAATTTATGACGAGCAGCCACCCAGATTTTCTGTATGGCAGTTATACTGCAATTTTTACAGGACCATTTTGATGTGGGGAAATCTCCCTCTACTCTAAAGGTCTGTTTGGCAGCCATCTCAGTTTGCCATATAAAAATCAATTCAGTCTCCCCAGGAGCTCACTTCCTGGTGGGGCAATTTTTGAAAGGCACCCAGCGGCTTAGGCCACCGGTGAAGGATTTAGTTCCTCGCTGGAGGTTAAATGTGGTGCCTAATGCACGAACAAAACCTCCATTTGAGCCCATGCATTCAGCGGAGCTCAAATTTTTGTCTTTCAAGACAGCTTTCTTACTTGTGAGTGAGTGAATTGCAAGCATTTTCAATATCGAAAGCTTGTCTAATTTTTTCAGAGGCCAGAACGAAGGTCACACTTTATACTAATCCTGCTTTTCTGCCGAAAACAATCTCGGCTTTCCATATTAACCAGTCGGTGGAATTAGAGGCTTTCCATCCCCCTGGTTTCCAATCTGACAGGGAGAACAAGCTCCATATGCTTTGCCCAGTGCATGCATTAGCGTATTATGTGGACAGAACTAAAAGCTGGAGGCAGACAGAAAATTTTTTTGTCTGTTTCGGAGCTAAGTCTCAGGGACAGGCTCTGTCTAAACAGCGTCTATCCAAATGGATAACAGGTGCAATACAGACTGCTTATGAACTGGCCAATCTGCCCCCGCCCGAGAAGCTCACCGGCCATTCCACCAAGGGTCAGGCGACTTCATGGGCTTTGTTCCAGGGTGCATCTATTCAGGAGATATGCAGTGCAGCGGTTTGAGCTTCTTCCCATACATTTGCCAGGTTCTATCGGCTGAATGTCGTGGACCTGCAGAATCCTGGATTTGGCACGAAAATATTGAGGGGGCTTCCCAGTCCATCCTCACGATAGAAAGTTAGAGGCGAGTCCTTCTAATGTTCTCAGTTACGGGAATATTGTTGTAGCACAAGCGGCTTTGCTTGGCTTGTAACTCAGGGTTGTATACCATGTCTTGTGATGGTTAGGTATACTCATGTACAGTAAGATGGGTCCTTACCTGTTTTATTCCAGCTATGCTGGTAATTGATTCAGGCACAAGGCGATTTGGCTTGTCCTGTGCAGTTGTGTTCTGTATGCTCCATGTCCTTGCGACAGCTTGGGTATACTGACCCTTTTGTAATGGTTAATATTCCCTACTTGAAAGGGAACGTTAGGTTATTATCTTAACTCTGGTAGCCTGAAATATTAACCATTAACTTCGAGGTCACAGCTTCCTTGGTCGCGGTTCTCAAAGGAAAATGATACTGTCAGGGTGAGTAGTGCGTTTATGCTCGCGGGGGCGGATCAGCACTACGTCGCCCTCCTCTGACGAGTGTCTTTGGTATAAAGTTTTCAGGTTCGGGTGTCTTAAAGGGGAAACACCTATTTTGTAATGGTTATTATTCCTATTTCAGGGAACCAGGGTTATGATAATAACCTAACGTTTCTGATTTTAGTAAGGGTTTAAGGAACAGCATGTAATGCTTTAAAGACACATACTCTATCAGATACCATATTGATTTGTGTTGTTTTACTGCTCATACGAATGAGAAACAGAACAGGTGGAAGCTTTAAAGTTCATGTGTGCATCATTTTTCAGTAAACTTGTTAACCTTATTAGACCGTCACCTTCATTAATCAGCAGACTATTTCAGGCCTCTTTAAATATTTAGAGTCTTGCAGACATACCTTCATTTTTACTTTCTGACAAAGATTGAGATCCTCTGGGGAAAACAAGCTGCTGTATTATTTACCTTTTAAATACAAATTAGACTGCTGTATCCTCTGCAGCTAAATATGAAATACGAGCATGCCAACTGCTAAGGCTTGTTTAGTGTATGTATAAATGATTTGTAAAAAAAAAAAAAAAGGTCTAAAAATGGAAACCAAAAACAATAAAATGTCTTTGAGGAAACTAAGAACAAAATAATAAAAGCAAATGTGAGGCAAGAGAATTCATTTTTCATTAGTTTGCATAGTGAATAGAAACAGGCAAATTAACAAAGTATTGACATTTCAAACAGTTGAGATTAATTTATTGTGAACATAATTCAATGTATTGTTTTGCCTAAAGATCTCAGAAGGGGAGGGGGAGGAGGCTTGCAGGAGACAGTTTTTCACAATGCAAATACCCATTTTAAATTAAAACCTGTCGCATTTAAATTGTGACCTTTTAGATACATTAGTCAAAGAACATACCTTTGTGTAATAGTTTATCTTTGAGAAAAAATCAAGGCAATTTAGAAAGGGCAGGTAATATATGAGTACGGGGAATTCAGTGGACCCTCACAATATTTTAGGTTCCAAGAGAATAGTGCATTATCGCTAAAGTATGTTTCGGGGAAAAAAAGGAACAATTTGTTTTCACGGAACAGGACTGAATGTTGAATGTTTTACTACTATTATTCTAGATCGTTGGTGTATTCAAATATGGAGGTTTGCATGATATTATGTGTACTCAAAAATGGTCAGAAGCTGATTTGTATCCACCAGTTTACTTTTAAATGGTTTGGGGCATCGTAAAACAGTAGCTTTTTGATACACTGAGAAAGACAGCAGGTCATTGTTGGGTATTATCATGGGTTTTATGTTGCTTGGAATGATTCCTCAGACAAGCAACTGAAATTGACCAAGGGACTGTATTAGGGTCGCTAGGTAATGTTTTGGACATCAATGCCATGTTTTTAGATGGGCCACAAATCAGAAAAAGATAGATGATGGAGAATTTATTTTCCAGCTCTGCTGCAGATGATGGCCGCTGCTGAGGCTGGACGAGATGTGGCGTATTTCACCTTCGGCGACAGGGAGCTCATGGGGGACGTCCATGAGATGCACACGTTCCTGACTCAGAGACACGTAACTGTTGGTAAGAGAGAACTGCTTTTCCAGAACCTTTTTTTTATTCCAGACTCCTAAAGCTTTATCATGCTTAGGTTATTATGAATGTGTCCCCATTAAGCCACCTGTAGTAAACTGAACTAAACAACAACTAAAAACAATAGTAAATTAAAATAATAAACCATTTTCTAAAACTAATACTTCACATTCAGTAGTAAGCCGTGCATAATAGTCTTTTAAGGTAGCCCATGGCTAATTTGAATACAACGCAATTTTAAGTACACCAAGTGCTTCTTACATCAGTACTTCCACAGCACAGAACGAGCATCTGACATTTTGGAATTACAGGTAACTTATACAAGTAAGATGATGACTGGCAATAAAATTGTTTTAACACTAGAACGACCAAGAAGGTCATTTTGACCGTTTTTGGAATTTAAATTTAAATTGCTGTGCGTGCGTTTAAAATACGGAGCTTTGCTTTCCTGACTTTTCTAAATAGATGTACTAATTACCCTGACAAAGAAAGAATCGCGTAGCTGCAAAAATTAGGGAGATAAAATACTGTCATACCTATTCTGACCAGGAGCGGTCAAATTGACAGATTACATATAAAACATATTATAACAATTATTTGTATTTATCAGTCGGGTCTTGCCACCATGTATTGAAGTTTGATGATATCGGTCTGCATTCCTCAAGTGAGTGGTCTTCTGACATTTCTGTTGTTTCAATGAGCCGCCTGATAGCCCATAAATCAACCTTGACAGCTCATGGCACCAGGCTGTCTGTCTGCACTTTGGTAACTATACAAGTCACTCGTTTTTCTAAGAAATCCATTGTTACCCCAATACATATTGAAAATGGATCACAGAAAGTGCAAGACAGCAAAGCAGTGTTTGGAATTAAAGCAAATTTTACCAAACAGCGATTCTGATGCAGCAGAGACGGACAATGATAAATCTGGCTCTGAAGCAGACTGGGCTTGCAAAGATTAATCTTCCAGCAGCAGTGATACCGAGGGCGTAGGAGATCCAGTGGGAGAAGAAACAATCCAGTGGCAGCCCCTGCAAGGATGCCAGCCACTTCACCTGCATTAGCCCCTGCACCTGATCCAGCCATTACTTCACCTGAGGCAGCCGCTTCTCCAGCTGTAGCGCCAACACCACCTGGCACTCAAGAGGCTGGTAATGATGGCACTGTTTGGAACACTATAAATCCTGGTGTTGAAACTACAGGTAGAAGGGGTGAACATAATATTTTGAGGGAAGTTCCAGGGCCCACGGCACATGCAAAACGCAACATTGATGAGAGCGCATTGAGTGCTTGACTCATTTTGATTGACATGCATACGCTTGACCACATACAATATTGCACTGAAGCAGAAGCCCACCGACAACTACAAGGTGATCCCTGGTCAGCGCCTTTGGAGGAATTATAAGCTTTCATTGCACTAATATATGCCAGTGTAGCAAATGCACAAAGACAGTCTGTGGAAAGTGCAGTGCATATTTTGAAAAGCGCAGGATCTGTGTGATTTGTGCCAGCACTTAGATTTTGTCAACGATTGTAAATGAAGCCCATTCTGTTCAAATGTTTATTTATTTATGTCATTTTGATTATAGTATGTCTGTGTATAAATGCATAGCTTTGGTTGCGTGTATGCGCTTTATGTAGGCAACATATATCCATTTATTTAAAAATAAATAAGTAAATACTTATTTAAATCTTTTCATTTGTACAGTTTTGTATGTACGTGATATACCTGCATATACACACATTTATTTTCAAAAATGTTTATTTAACTTTTTCCCGTTTTTTGAGGTTGTGCGTTATGTAATATGTCTGTTTATAAACACATTTCTGTTCAAATGTCTACGTTTTATTTATGTTTAGTTTGTGTAGATGCTTTATATGACATTCCTAAATAAAACTATGACTTCTATTCGTTTGTTATATTCAGTTGTTTTTAATATGCTGGTCAAATTGACCGGTCATGGTTGTTCTAGTTATGCCTGTAAACGTGGTCGTTCTAGTGTTAAGTTGACAAGGAAATGGATTTAAACAATACCCTACTGATTCATCTACTCTCTGGGAGTATTTCAGAAACCTGACATGCTGTAAACCCCTTTTATTTATTTATTTGCATACTATACATGTATTACCTGTTTTCATTTTAAAGGGTTAAGCCGAAGTGGAGGCTTATATCTGTAATCCAGCTTGATTTCTTCTTTTCCTTTTAACAGGCGATATATACAGACTGCTAGAACAATACTACAGTAATGTGTGCAGAAACTGTCTCACTCCTCGGCCTGATCAGAACCTGTACAGCTTCATTTACGACACAGACAGTGAAGAGGACACTGCTAAACCAACTGCCTCCAAGGATAATTAAGTGTGTTTTTTTTTTTTTTTTTTTATTAACCCAGTTTATAGAGAGATATCATTTTGGTATAAATTATTTTTATTTTCCATTTCCATTTGATTCTTTATGATTTTGCAGATATAATGAACAATTTCTGCTGTGAGTTAAAGATCAAAATCCCTTTCTTTTAACTATATATAAAAAGAAAAGAAAAATGATAGAAAGAAAGTTGTACCCACGTGGCTAAATCTTATGTTTCTGTCCAAAATAAATTGTATGTTAAGGACAGTACCTGTAATGCCAGAATGCTGTGATGGAATATTCATACTGTAGTCTTCTGAAATAAACAAAGCTGGCATTTGAATGGGGATATAAGACCTGGTAAATCCTATATGTATCATGTATACTGTCACCCAGCATTATTGAACTTGTATTAAAAATATATAGACAGTTATGTCTGCATGGAAAGCATAGTGCGGTGTTTAAGATGCCTTTTCAAAGCTGCCTATTAAAGGGCAAGGTCAGACTGAGAGCGTTTGTAGCCCAAGCCAAAAAGATAGAGGCTTGGTTTTATAATGACTGCTGTAACAGTCATGCCTATACTTTTACATACTGTAGTCTGGCTCAATAAAAATGGTGGTCATTCTCAATATTGGATATAAACCTGTTAGATGCAGTTCTGTCTCGGCTAAATAGAGGCTATACAGTAGTAGCAATTGTTGCTGTTCTGCTTGCTAGAGCGTTAAAGTATGCAAAGTTGAAATTCAGTCTACCTTTGGTATATACAGTCGTAATTATATATTATGCAACTGGTGTATTGTAACTTGTTTTAGATATATTGCATGTTCAATTTCCATTTTGAAAAACACAGATTTTACTGTGTAAAGTAATATTTAATTTAAATTTGGGGGAAAGGGGTTCTTGGTTTGAAGAGTTGCCTTATGTGTAATGTCAATCTTTTAGCAAAGTTAATACATGATGAAATCTTTACTAGTGTTTGTTTTATTATAGTGACTGCATTCTTATTTGTTTTTGTTTTTACTCTGTATCATAATTTAATAAAAAAATAGTCCCAGTATAATTTCAGAGCTAATGATTTTGTATTATGTTGTTAACATAGTTACTTGCTTAAGTTGGTCATCACTGGGCCAGCTGTTTAGAAAAGAATGCAAAATTAGATGTCTTGTAAATCTAACAGAACGAGAGAGACTGGACCTAATAGGCTAGTTGTTTCCTGGAATATAGAAAAACCTTGTAGTCACTCCAGACACTGTCTCTTCCAGTACAGCAAATACTGTACATCACACTTCTAGTTTCTGTTAGCATTATTAAAGTCTGTCATTTGCTCAAATACTGGAAAGTGTTTAAACTTCCTTGTACAATCACTGCAGTAATGATAATAAAGTTAGGGGAGCTTTTTATATTTCATAAACTGAAGTGCTCCTTGAGCAAAATGCAACAGTTCCCTTCACTTTGACTTCTGATCTAATATGGCTGCCATGTTTGTTGTTGTGTTATCCTGGAAGATAAAGACTTGTGGCTTTCAGATATTGGCTTCACAACAGTAAAATCATTCTACTCCAACCTGTGTGAAATGAGGATTTTGACAGAGTGGCTTTTTTGCTTCAACTGACAAAGGCCATATCTGTCGTTTTTGTTAAGACTGCTTAAAGAGTTGAGATACATCTGCCATGACACCAGTGCAATCCATACAATTCTTCTTCATATTCTTATCTATAAAAGGTCAACCCTTTTCATCAGAGGTCAGCACAGTGTTATAGCTCTTTACTCTACAGCATGGCCTATCCACTCAACAGCATTAAAGTTTGGATTCAGTATAATTGGTTCGGAGCACCTTTCCAAAATTGGAAATTTTAAAATAGGTTTCTTCAGCATCTTGTCACTGACCACAGAACTTGGAGACTGGCTGGCATTAATAGACATGAAAAAATAAAAATTATATTCCATGCCAGAAAGACTTTCATACAGAAGAGGGCCTGTTAGTTGCCAGAAATCAATCTTTTAAACATGTTATGTTGTCAAACAAGTCATACAAACATAGTTAGAGTATGATCAATGATTGCCATGATGGTAATGACATAAGCAAAATATCCAGACTGAAACATTGTTTTACTAAGATGTAATAAATTATTCATGGCCAATTTAAAGCATGGAATTATAAATGATATTGCCGAAGTACCTAGAATCCAACAATTCTGTTGACACCTTTTGGTTTTAATGATTGTCATCATCATTACAATGCATACACCTTAAAATCCTCAATAAAACTCAATAATTTTTATTGAAATATAAATTTAGCATTATGCATTTAAAATACTGTGATCGTGGGAACATAGTACCATCGTTAAGCATCAGCTTCAGCAATGACGTTTCCATTGTGTTAAAAGTGTCCATGTGGGTCACAAAACAGTTTAAACGTTTTTGGAGAAGATAATTGAGAAAAAGAACGTTTGCAAAAGAACATAACCACCTTCTTTTGAAAGATTTCTGGATTTTTTTTTTTTTTTTAGAAGAATTTCAATACAAGGCATTAACAGAATCTCTCATTTCTGTTACAATCAAGTTTTTAACACTGCAACGCTCTGAAAATAAATAAGGGTTCATCACACATTGATCAAAGAATTTTACATCATTTGAGTAAAAGCTGTCAGATGTTATATTGATTAAAGCTCTTTAATCACTTACCACTTAAATGAAACCCAGCTACATCACCCACTGAAATGGTCAGGCCTGACATGGTCTAAGCCCTCTCTTTAAAGCCAGTTGACATCAAAGGGGGTTTTGGTGTGAGCCTCTGGTTCAGTTCCCAGTGCATCGCACTGAGAGCTCAGTACCTTGTTCTTTGCACAGCGGCCCCCATGCATGTCTTTGACCTTTTTAGGACCATCTGCTGCAAAACTTACCTATTCATCACTCAGGGTTTAATGCCAGTCCCTTAATTCATATTTGATTAAAGGACCTGTTTGTCTTTTCTGCCAAAATGAACAAATTATGATGCATTGATTGCTGTAAGGGCGCATATGGTAATTAACAAAACATATTGCAATGTGTTACTGGTTTCTTTTTGTTATATTGATTTGTAAACTGCTGCAACACAGGTGCCATGCCATTGACTGTGTTCACAGGTGAAGAGCCCTTAGAAGGCTGTTAATGTATGGCTTAATAAGGACAGTTACACCTCTCCCTGTTATATCCTCCCAGTTATCATAGCCCAGATGTGACCCAGCCAGAGACATATCGACTTAATACTGTCAATCAATTGAACAGTTCAAAGAGCAAGGGACCTCTTATTAACTCCTCACCCTGGCACAATCTGACACACTAAACATGCCTTTAATATGTATTTACCTTTATTGATAGCAGATTCACATCGATGGTAAACTCTTAACAAAAAAATTGTCAATACATACCTTTAAATACTTTCACTGTTTCTAGTCAAACCAGTTATTGCAAAAGGTGCATTTGAAATTCCAAAACATCTATTGCATTAAGTTCAATTATGTAAAATTGTATTCCAACCAATACTGTATATTTATGATTGCAGGGGTTTAATATATATCTCCAATGCAATTATTTAACCAATTGTGTAATGGTATCTACTGATTTAAATGAATGTACTTAAAATAAGTTAAATCATTTCTGCTTCATAAACTATTATTTAAAGACATATAAGTATTAAACAGCATTTCCAGTTGTAATGTATGCATTCATGTTTCCATTATTTATCTTTAATGATAAATATTTAAAGGCTAGTCTAAGCATTATTTTGCACAGTGACTCGGGTTAATGAAATGAAAATTTGATGGAAAAAAAACGTAGAACTTGCTATTCATAATGTAAAGAGATTGCACAGTATTGGCGTAGGAATACAAGCAAGCAAGGACATCGGATGGGTTGTTGGAATAATGTTGCCCTGGTACCAGGAGAGAAGTGACTGCTCTCCAAGGCACATTCATTTCACTAACCACCCAAATATACAGAATGTTATCCCCAACAGTTTCTAATGATCAACAGCGTTACATTTCAGATGTCATATAGCATATCTCAAAGCAACTTGTGAGCAGTTACTAACTGCAGGATGTTTCTGTTATTGTTACCTAGACAAAAGACATAGATATCCCAGAGTCAATACATACTTGGTATACTCGCACACATGTATTGCCATTAACAGGTGGCTTCTATCTGTGACATAAAGTAAAATATATATATTCCACCTCTAGTCGGTAGTTTAGTTTGTGATATTCCCCCAGGGTAATTGCACCCCCTTGGATGCTCAGCCATGGAGAAATAGTAGGAGCCATTTGCGAAAGTAGGTTGTTTTTATTTACCTAATCTCTTCTAATTGTAGACTGGTCTTTAATCAACTCCTGATTCAGAAAGTAGAAAGAAAACAGGAACCAGATTACTAAATAATCTAGTGCTCAACTGTTCTGCTCATTGTTTTTCATTTTGTAACCTCTAAAAAAAGTCTGTGATGATTTACTGCCATTTGAACAATAGTGTCTCTATTCCCACCTATAATGTTGTTCATTATTGTTCATTGTGCTGTAATCTGCATGGATTTACAAAAAGGGCGGTTAAAAATGTTGCAAAAGCAGCACAGATTAGCATGTTAACTCAGTACTGCATACCACCAGAGTCCAGACTGATATTGTAGGACTGCAATCGATAGTTAAATTTAAATTAAATTAAATTAAATTAAATTAAATTAAAAGTCAAACACAGTTCATGTAATTCCAGCAGAATTCAAACCAAACTGACAGTCCAAGAACAGGATGTGCCTGCCATAGGGTGATGGGCTATATCACAAATAAACCTGGCGGCAGCTAACATGCTTACTCTGTTCAGAGGTTTTCCATCACTAAGTGGATTATATCTCATAATCTTCAGATCCCTGGAGAATTGAGCCTCCACTGCTTCTTTTTATAGTATGCTAAATGGCCTAATTATGGAACTATGTTTTCCAAGGGTAATTATGGCAACAATCAACCAGCAAATACAGTTGCAAGCTTTAAATGTCCTGCCTTATGTTTTTTGAATATTTAAATTTTCTTTTAAGTTCTCTGCATTCTGAAAAATAGAAAGACAGCAGGTTTAAGATAGATTGCCTTCTAGGATACCTTTCACATTTGGGGATTTTTCTTATAGCAAACATTTTTGAAAGCAGCCCTCTAAAATCTGCAGGGCCTAGTTGGAAAGGAGTGAAAGAGTGGTTAGGATGACATTTACGGTGCAAGGTGGCCAAACCTGTCTTCGGTTGATCTCTTCTGGGATAAAGTGGGCAGGAATGTGAAACAAAAGCTTCAGAACTGTGTGGACCATCTCTGGCTGCCTCCCTAGAAGCAAGTCGCAGACAGTCAGAGAAAGATGTGGATAAAATGAAAGGTATTATGCTTTCTTTTGCCAGATAGTAATAAAGGAAGGCCAAACAAACACATACTATTGTATAAACAGGTTATTATGTTCTATTAAATTCACTGTCATGCAATAAAGTAATATCTGTGTGAGGATATGTGGTTGTGCCAATCAAAAATGTTTGTTTTCAATTTATGGCAGTATATGACCGTACTCACAAAGCTAGTTTTTTTTGTTTGTTTGTTTGTTTTTTAAGACTGTAAGACTCTTGTTTTTAAAAAGCCCCTTCACCAAGCTTTAACTCTAATCCTATGTAACAACATTTATAGTGATAATAACAAATACATGAAGATAAAAATTGAATAAAAAATCTAAAAACATTTATCATGAAGATTAATCTATTACAATCTGCCTTAAAACATCTCCCTCAGATTACCACACCTTTCATATTTACTTGCTAGTTGTCTGAATCTATCTTCCAAGTTGTTGAATTTTCACTTAACTCATACCAACTGCTCTTCAGTGCCAATACACTGTCACTACAATGGTAATACAATGGTTCTGTATGAATTATGGTCCCAACATGGTAACATTTTCATATTTTGACATACTGTACCAATGGTACATTCACACAGGACATGGCATATTGTCTGTGCATTTTACAGTTAAAGTATATACACCCCAGTATGCTAAACCCATTCAGATATATCAGCAGTGTAGAAACACAAATGTCACTGAAATAAATTAGAGCTGCTGAACCCCCTACTACAATCTGGGTATGAAAAAATTGCAAATTGCATTACCAAACAAAGAGCTAACTATCTTCTAAAAGCCTGTATCATAAAGTAATTCTGCCAGAAAAGGTGTCATTTCACAAAGCTGTGTTTTAGGCATTGCCTGAGGGCCTTTTAAGATGAAAAGTATTAATAAGATGCCAGAAATGAGTGGTTCTTACTCCATCTCTGTCATGAACAAGTCAGTAGACAAAATGGCATTTTCACTCATAATTGCCTGACCCCACCTGTTCTGGGTCACCAGGAAAATAGCATTAATTTGTTGTGCTTCAAACAAGGAACTTAGGGCACAACTGCGGTTTAAAGGTACTGTATATGAGGGAAGACTGTGTTTCCAAGATATCGATCAAGCGGCGCTGTCAAGGCTGTAGTGTATCACCGAGATAAATGACAAGTACAAGCCAGACATTTAGCCACAGGGCACAGCTGCATACATCTTGAGTGTGTGGAAATGCATACTTCTACCCACATCAGCAACTTCTAATGTTTGTGAACACAATGTATAGTATTGGTAATTACAGATCACTATTCTAAATAACACTGTATCTCTCAAGAGGGTGAGGCAGCAAAACTAATCCTGCCAAACGATTGCCTACTATCAGCCCTCTATCGATGTCCACTCTGCTGGTTTGCAACAAGGAGATACAGCGTTTATGTTACGCATATCACAGTTGCCTCCATAGATATACCACCCCCAAACTGGGTCCCTTTTTGCCTTTTTTTTCCACCAAAAAATGTGATATTTTTAAAGAACCCTTGCAACATATCTATTGCTAGACCGTATTTATTTGTGTGTATTTGGAGCTGCAGTCATGTATTTCATGTTGCAATAAATAGTTTTACAATTCGTATATAGAGCTAATTACACCACTTTCAAATCAGTTGTGTGTTTAATGTATCAAGAATGTATGCTGACCCACAGGATTTAAGAATTTTAATTGTTTTATTTAAAATGCCCAGTATGTGGTCAATATTAGAGAAGATTTCAGCTTTGAAGCTCAACATCTTGATTTACTAGGTCTCATCTGGTAATTACAATCCAACCCTAAAGTCATGTCTTCAGGACATCATTAGAAACAAAGCTGCACCACTGGACCCCCAGTTGTCTTCCTGAAGAATGGTATCCGTTTTGAAATGGCAGCCCATGGCTCTACTTATTAACCTTTCCTATTTACATCCTAATTAATTGTCAGTACATAATGACAACTTTTGACAACCTAGGAATTCCCCACAGCCCACCTAACCTAACGAAATGTAAGAAAACAGTCTTAATATATTACAATATTACCACAAAATCTCTTTTATGCTTTTGAGGACCTGTAGTATAGTGATGATAAGGGGATGTGTTGTGTTGTGCAAACAACAGGTTGTAGATTTGTGAGAGTGTATGTATGCAGATGAGGGAGCAAGTGGGGGTATTCTCTGGTACCTGTTTTAATGTGACATTACAGTTTTGCCACACAGGGTGGTGGTGGGTGCTGTGTGTGTGTGTGGCGGGGGTGTGGGGTGGTAGGGTTGCTAATGTCATTTTAATTGTAACCCTGACCTGTTAGCATTCTACTACAGTGGGGGAATGCCTCAGGAGCACCTGACTATTGAGCAAGGTAGCTGCTTATTTGTTGAGCAGCCTGAATAAAGTGCCATAGGCTCCTAAAACAGAACTAACACTTTGTGGTATGTTATTGGACCTATAAATGTATGCAATATTTTACTAGAAGTACTTTTATATGTTGGTTTACTGGCAAACCAAGGTGAATGTTACTATATCATTTTTAATTGATACAAGCGGTCCACTCAGTGATTTATTTAAAGTTTTTTTTTATATATATATATATATGTTTTGATTAATTCATTAAACTGTTCAGAATGTTCTTAGCCTCTTTAACAGCTGAAATGAAAGCAGTGCAGTAAACATAAAGCAGATAATGTACAGCACAGTACATTCAAGATATAATGTTGCTGAGAGTTAAAGGCAAGGTGACATCAATAAAGTGACATCAGTCGACTGTTATGTGGGCCCACCATTATAAGGTGGGATTTTTTATAATATTTATTACAATCTTCAGCTCCCTGGTTGTGTATCCTAGTTGAGTCCCAAAACTGGGAGCAGTGTATTGTGCTGGTTCTGCAGTGTGATCAATATGCCTTTGCTGGACTAGACATGATTGATGTACATCTCCTGTGTCGGTTAACAAGGTTTCATGCTAGAGGGGAATCAAAGATGGAATTGGGTAACAAAAAAAAAAAGAAGGTAATTATCCAATAACATAAACTACTTGTGGACTAAAGTCATCAATCTAAATGACTAAAAGTATCTATGCAATGTATTCTAGACCAAACTTTGGTTTCAAAAGTTGGGGGACAGTTTCTGTAGCTGGGGCATACATGAAGATTATTCTATCTAAAATAATAAAATTTGCTACAAACAAGTATAACAAAACATTGCATCCCTTCTATGTCTAATCAAAAGATCCAAAGACATTCCTACGGCAATCATTCAAAACAATAAATTGTTGGCACAATTTTGTCATGAGCGATGAGTGTGGCAAATAGCTATGTTATTCAGTCGCTTCTGAGTCATGTATTTACGAAGCCATAACTTTAGCCTTCGAAGATCACTGAAACTCCACTCAGATCAGATCCCTTTAGTACAACCGGCCCCTGAGGCAATGTTGAGCGCTGTGTGGCATAATGCAGATTTAATGAGAGGGATGAGAATTGCCCTTGAAATATATTTTTAGAAATGTTGAGGTTTCCCCACAATTGAAATACTTAAGATAAATACAGTTTTTCTATTAAAATGATGCTAGTACTGTATTGGTATAAGAAAAGGGTGTTTTTAAAAAGTATTTCCATCCACTTAAAATATGCAGATGTAGCTTGAACCTCAAACCACAGTGTATCAACGATAATGTAAATAACACCAAGCTCCAGACAATGAGTTTGAACGTGTACCTGTTTACAGGTAAGAACTCAGCTTCACTATGAAATACAATAAAATTCATTATGGTAATTGTTTATTTATTAGTTTCAAAATGTTTAGTAAAATGTGACCAAGAATGAGTGTTTGGAAAATTAATAAATAGAGATGTGAGAGTCTGTGTGATGTATTTAAACATGCAGAATAATTTAGAATCAGTACTATATTGTGATTAATTTGGTATAATAATTGTGTCAAACGTTCTTGGTAATGTATTTAGTTTTTATTGATATCTATATTTATTTGCACAAGGCACAAAGGTCATTTTTCTGTTTTAGGTTTACTGTTTCAATTTAAAATGAAAAGGTAAACTGTAAGTAGACAGAAACCTCAGTGTGATAACATTTGTAAAGAAAACAAGCTATGGTGAATTACAAACTAAAACCATTTTCCTGTGTTTTGGATACAGCAACATAGTGCATCCTCCTCTATTTTTGTTTGCCATTTTCCCCAACATTACTGTGATCTGTATGCAAATTTGTCAGTCTGGGTCTTTAAACCACGTGCCATGTATGTTCACTTCTCATTGGTCAGTTTCCCTGTTAAGGTGTGTGCAGCTCCAGGATCAGATCAACACTACGAATCAGTGGAGCCTGGTCCAGATCCTTGTAGTAAAACACCAACTCATGATCCAGCTCCAGTGATCCCGGATCCAATCCCAATTTTATTCCCATTGACTTCTATACTGACTTGTGATTATACCAATACATTATTGTGAAATAAAAGTTTTAGTACTCCTGCAATGTGAGGGGGACATGTCTCCCGTGTAAATTATGCCTATGTTCTAGACTGATATGTATGGGTGAAAGTACATGTATTATTAAACAAGATTTGAAACTCTGTTTTATAAATGGCATCCCTGACATGTAATATCTGCAGATATTTTAACTTGTTGATTTAATGCCAGGTGTTGTTGTAGATGCATGTTATGTTACTCATTCTGTAGTTGTTTAGTTAAACTTACTGTCAGTCGATGATTACTGGTCTCAAGAGTATGGTGCTGAACAAGAACGAACCTAAGCAGCATGCAACTGAGAATGATAACATTGAGCAGTGAACGCTTTAGATGACTAGTGCAAATGCTATAGTACCACATCCCCTTTTGTATTCAATGGAGACAGGTTGTGCCTTCAGCCTGCAGTATAAACATTTGTGATAAATACAATAAAGGGTCTTATACAAGGATTACAATTTTCACGGAGCTATACGAATAAGACCATGTTGAAAATCAATATTAATATCCTCTCTATAGGTATTTCCTATAAAATCGTATTAGTATAACAATAAAACCTACAACCCTACTGCACAAACTAATAATAATAATAATAATAATAATAATAATAATAATAATAATAATAATAATAACAAAAACGCCTTTCATCAATGTTAATGTTAGATCATACGGCCAAGATGATGCATATAACCCTTTGTGTTCATTAAAAAATGTCTACATAAATGAGGAACATTTACTTGGATTGTTGTGAAAACAGCAAAACAGCAGTTGCGGTATAATGATTGCAAAATGTATAACGGTTTTCTTTTTTTTTTGGTTAATTCATCAATCATAACTCACTCAGTTTAATATAGAATACTATTGTCACAAGCCTTGTTTTGTCAGACATCGTTTGTTTTGGCTCAAAGGTTTAAATTTAAGAGCGTCTCTTACAGACATTCACACATCCCACCTGTCCCAGCAACAAGATGAGGGAGCGCTTCCCCTCACGTCAGCGTCTTTGCCTAGCTCACCTCTTTGTGTCGTCACGACGTTGGTCCACAATCTGGTGTACTGGTTTTGGATGGGATGTCTGTTTCCTAAATGAATATTCAGGTTTCTCGTGTGAGGTAAACCAAAACTGTTTTGTAATACACAGGGTTTTTATTTTCTTTTACAGCTTGCTTGTTTTTATTACATAATTTTGACCTTACTAGCTGTAGACAGTGTAAACGGAAGCTGCAGGCGATATTGAGTTTAGACGATGAAGAGGGCTTAAAAAGATTCAGGTAAAGGCGCAGGGAAAAAAGGAAGCTTGTTCCTGGTTCAGAGAATGCTGATGCGGACCCGTCAAGCTGTGCAAGGTTAATAATGTTTGCATTGTATTAAAATGAAAAGCTGTAGGCATCAAGGGTTTAAAATGTCTATACAAGTTGTTGTTTTTTTAACCTGCAAAATGCACGTTTACTGGTCCCGTGGAGCCTAACAATAATGCCAAGACTAAAAGAGACCGCTGAATTACGATTTATCATTTCAAATTGATGGGTCGGGGTAAAGATCATATAACAAATGTGGAGCTCAAAATGTTCTAAAATCATTGGTTCCATTAATATTCCACAAATTACGGTTTTACAAATTCTCAATGACAGGGTGACCCCAGCTGTATGTTATTGTTCGTGTTGGCACTGTCAGACACAGCAGGACATGAATTACATTTCATCTTAGTTAGGGTAGTATAACCAACACGGCGGTGTATTCTCCCAACTAGAAAAAATGTCAAGGCTACCGGTCCCAAGTAATGTTGTTCGTCATGTCAACTTTAAGCCTCTTCCTGCTTTAAATAATGCAAATTGAATGACAGCGTTGTTGTTTAACTATCACTTGAGTGTCAATTCTGTTGAGCTTTCTCTCACAATTGCTGACCTGTCCAAAGAGACTCTGTCAGACAGACAGCTTGCATTGATGTTATTCTGGTGAAGATCAGTGGTAGAAATGTGTTGAATAACAAGAAGCTAGTTTTGACATTCATTATTTGCCTGATTTGCATACCTGTTTTGAGAAATAAGCCTCCTGAATGTCCAATGCGCAGCAGGGGTTATGCAGTATTGAAAAATTGTTCAATACTGAATTTGTATAATTTAACAAATGGATCTGGTGGCTTTGCTGTGCATCTGCAGTGCGAAAAATGACGGAGTGGCAGGAACACGTTTCGGAGGACGAGTGTTTCAGCCTCTGTTTCCCGAGTCGCCGGGGTGTTGCAGCGGTGAACCGGGATAAAAAACAATAACTGCGTATTCCAAATGGGGATAAAAACCATTGGAGACGTGTAAAATAAAAAATAAGCTGCCATTAATGATAGTACCATTGTTTTATTCACTTTTTCTGTGGATATACATGGCTGTGGGTTTCTAAAATGATGGAGCATTACCATGATCATCTGTATTAATTAACTAGTAATTTTACACTTATCTCTTTTTAGCTCATGGTATGTGTTTGTTTTTTAGTTGATAAAATGTGATATTTACAAAGATGTCTATTTTAAATATAGACTTTTAAAATGGACTCTAGGAACATAATACATTTTATACTGTAACTATTTCAAGGATTCTTTGGCTTTGTAACTGTCTGCAAACAAAATCATGACAGTGAGCAGAACGATTGTTTTGTGCATTACAGTACAGGTTGAGTCTGGCAGTCAGAAGAGGGTGAGGTGTTTCTCCCTTGTGTTGAAATAATGTGCCCTACATCGCTGAGTCCTGTATATGTACGTGATACTCCTGTTTGTTGTTGCCAAGTCTTGTCCTTCACACTTGGAGAGTGCCACATTTCTGTTTACAGACAAACACTATTGCCATTTTTAGTCTTATCTTGGTCTTTCTTTAGCTGTTCAGAGGTTGCTATAGAGACTTTAAGGACTGTGTTTGTATAATCATTATCTAGAATTCACCAGTGCCTAGTATGTCTGCCTCCTGCTAAACTAATCATATTTGAAAACTACATTTGTTTCATTTTTAATATACAGTATGTTTTTTCAATGTACAAGTTGGCTTATTTGAGGGCCAAAAATGCATACATTTTAGTGGTCTCTGAGAGCCATAAAGCATCAAGTGAGAGCTGCACTTAATATATTTTTTTCTAACACAGTAAGGTTCATCGATATTTGTTTGCAATACAAAATGTATATACTTGTGTGCAGTAGGGTGTGCTTTTATTTTGTATTGTTTGTAAAGCTTAATCATCACATTGATTGCACAGTAGTGTATAGGACTGTACCTAAGCTTACTGACAT
This sequence comes from Acipenser ruthenus, assembly GCF_902713425.1. Taxonomy (NCBI): domain Eukaryota; kingdom Metazoa; phylum Chordata; class Actinopteri; order Acipenseriformes; family Acipenseridae; genus Acipenser; species Acipenser ruthenus. The sequence continues at coordinate 13,723,794 of NC_081195.1, read as the reverse complement.
TTGCATATTTTCCTTTTTCATTTCACGTCAGATTAAGGTAGCAGCCCAATGAACAAAAATGAGCCACTTAAGAGTCATTGCTGGAATATTTAAACCACAGACCATACAGTTTCTAACGAAGCATGCTGTGGCTGGAAGGAATTATTTTGAGAGCAGGAGATTCTGCTCATCTGGGACTGCAGAACCCTTCTTGACTGGCAGCAGTTCCAACTACTTAGAAGAGATGTATTATGCATGGCTGGAAAATCCTAAAAGTGTTCACAAGGTAAGATTGGCATTTGTTTCAAAGTTCTATACTAAGAGCTTACCTGACATAAATAATACCGTTTATATCTCATAGCCCATAGCATATTAAACATATGCAAATTCTGATTATTGAGTGCTGCTTGTACAGAACAATTAACTGAAGTGTATTTACATATATAGTTGCTGAAGATTAAGAATAGTTAGAAAGCTTTAGAGAAGTTGCATAAACTGTATTTTAAATGATTTAATACTGTCATCATCTCAGTCTGTTCTTTTGATACAGTAAATTGACATTTAAGGAAAGATTAATCGTAATAAAAAGTCAGGCTGGGATCACATCATTCCAAGGGATGTTCCTTGACCGTGTGACAACGCTTGGCTGTCGATGGACACGCTTCTTATTATTCACTAGGGGATAGTGGCTTGCATTTAAACATGTACGTTAAGAACCGTAAATCCAATTGTTATGAAAAATTCTTCTGCACTACCTTTGTTATTTTGAGTATCAAAATTTGGGGATGTATGGAGGGTCTGTAGTGCCAGCTTAGGTCCAGGGGCAAATTTCATCCGGGCGAATCACTTGATGATTTTGACCTGGAGTGTCATGCATTATAGGTTTGGTACTAAATTTGTACCTTAATGTGAAAATTACATTTACAACAATTTCAATTTTAATTTCGATTTTGTATATGTAGCTTACATTTGTTTTCAAGCCAGGAGCCAGGCTTATCACAAAATCTGGTGTGTTTTTAAAATTTTCTTCTGCTAGTCCTGGGATGTTTTCTTCCGGAATGCCAATGAGGGTACTCCTCCTGGCCAGGCGTACCAAAGGCCTCCTTCATCCTCTCACTTTCACAGTCAAGGATTGGCACAGGCATCCGCCAAAGCTGAAAAAATGGTGGAGGACCACCTTGCAGTGCACTCTCTTATTAGGGCATATCAGGTATGTTCTGTCCGTTATTTGCAGTTTGTCTTTCAAAATGCCCAGTTTTCCAGTATGAAAAAAATGCACTTGAGATTTGTTTTACATGTTATGTAGATTTAGCTATTACTGGGTTTAACAGTATATGACATACTGGGAGTAACTTTAACTAGAATACTAACAAAAGCAATTCTGTTAATTGTATGTATCTCTGTTAGCCCAGCAATTATGCTCTACTGTGGTGCCACAGTGTAACCGATTTGAATGAAATCTTCATATTGATGAATTGCTTAATGTGCCATCCTGATCTTACCTTAGTGTCAATTACCACTACCCCTCAAAAAGAGCATTACATTCATTAAACTTGTAAGCAGGAGGCAGTGCACAAACAAACCACGTACACAGTAAGGTAGAATACTGTAAAAAATGTACAGACAAATTCTGTAAACCAGGCACAATTACGGTAAATATGTAAGCTAAAGTGTACATGTGCTGACTCTGTACTGATAGAAGCAGGATCTATGCCCTGAAAACTGTTCACCAACTCCTCTTCAGTCTAAAGGGACTTTTAAAACTAGCTGTAAACAATTCCCTGCGTTGCGGCTCTTTATCAACTCCAGTTGCTTCTTATTTCCAGGTCAGTGGGCACCATGCAGCAGAACTAGACCCTCTTGGCATTAGCAAAGTCTTTTTTGATGATTCGTTGAGCAGACTTACTGTTGGTCACACAAATGTCGGTGAGCATTCTTCGTATTTGAAGGCTCTTATGTGTCCCATTTTCTTCTTTTTTGTTCTTCTCTTTCTCCAACCCCCCCTGTTCAGATCCGTGGACACCACGTGGCTCAGTTGGACCCGCTTGGAATCTTGGATGCAGACCTGGATTCCTTTGTTCCATCTGATTTAATCACAACTATTGATAAACTGGGTGAGGTTTTTTTGTGGATTATGCCGTCGAACTGGCATTGTTAAACTAACTGTGCACTGCATGGGCTAAAATGTTAAATTTGATACAAAAAAAAATAAAAAATTGTTACCTGCATTTTTCATCAGTCAACGCCAGGACCGTGATGTCTTTTGACATTTACATTTGTGCTGACAAGCTTGCTCCCTATTTGAGGCGTTCCTTTCCCTCTTAGAGTATACATGGCATGCTCCTCAATGGGGATTGAGATTGTGCTCTTTCCCTAATGGTGTGTTTTTGCTTCCCAGAGAACATTTTACACGAACACCCATATATTTCTTTCAACATAACAACCTTTTTAGATTTAAAACAATGTATTTACAATGTAAAAAATGTCCTGCATTGTACATGCATGTGATTGCTGTTTCTGCTATGTTGAAAATCAGGTATAATTTTAGTAAGCCACATGTTTAAAAGTTTGGTAGTTAGGTATACACACTCTTTATTGAGGTTTTTTTTAATCATTGTTTTAGAGCAAAGGGTGGTAAAATTAATTATTTTAACTTACAAATTAATGTAAATTACATGAAGATGTGCCTGATGTAGATTGGAGAGGCATGAGAATCTAAAATGAAAAGCCAGAGGTCTGTGGTCTCTTGTTCCATTGTGGATAATATGCTCTGTTTCTCAGTAATAGCGCCTCTGTAATTATATTGATGAAGAAAGAAACATCAAATTACCAGCTGCTCATCTTGTCACTTTAAATAATAATATTAATGGGGCCTTGGTCTTCTGTTCATAAAACAGGCATTACCTGGGACTAGGTAATGCCTTCCAGAGTAATCTGCCAGTCTTTGTCAGAATGTATTAATATTAGGAATTGCCCTCCAAGGCATTAGTTTTGTTTGTTACACAGAGATCAGCGGCAGCTTTTCTTCATATTAAAATCTGTCCCCTGAACCAAATAGGATCAAGCAGGGTTGCATTATAATGCCTACCTTTGTTCCAATGCTAAAATTCAAAAATGTTATTTGTGGGCGTGCACCTTTATAAATACCATCTTTAATGAACAAAAGCATTTAGCATCAGTTTCTGTTTGGGTGTTAGGTCAGTGCTTTAAATTCATTATGCCTCATAAGCAGTGCAAAGTAAGGAAATTGTTCATATCTTCTAATAAGAAGCATGTAAAGGTACAATCTATTATTTAGCAGCATGTGTATAGAATACTTTTCTAAGTGACATGCCAATGAGCCTTCAACAAGGATCAATATATAGTAGTTATTTTATTGGTTGGATGTCAGTTTTATCTGAAAGAGAGCCTATCTAAAGACAAAGGGCAGGATTTTCAAAAGTTTGTAAATGATAACTCCAGTGTTAATCACTGATAGATATTACAATAAAGTTTCCTTAGGTGATTGCGGATTTATTTCCTTTTAACACCTGTGTCTTATCCACACAAGAACAAAGAACAGGCGTCAAGGACACACAGTGATGCACTTGGAATGTGATCGAGATCATTGACATGGAATTTGCCTAGATGTATTTGTGTGAATTCTGAAGGCAATTGGTTGCACCTGAGCTTATTTAGGAGTGTCATAGTATAGGGGGCGAAGACTTTTCAGGTTTTTATTTTGAATTGATTTGTTTTTTCACCCCCCTCCCCCATTTTTTCACACATTGAAAGTGTTGAGTAGGTTGTGTAAATCAAAGGAAAAAAAATCATTTACATGCATAAAGATTTCAGGTTGTAACACAACAAACTGAAAACGTCCAAGGTGAGGTGAATACTTACTATAGGCACTGTATAATGAAGTGTTACATATATAGCATACATGTATATTAACTAACAATTACAAACACCAATGGCACTTGAAACGCATGTATTTATATATAAACTACAATCATGCATACTAAAATACATGCAAAAGTAGATGTCAACATAAGAAAATAAATTCCAACCAATATACATAGATGGCTTATGGTATTTTTTTCTTTTTAACCAAAAAAATTGCAAAATGCACATTAAAAGAGTTGTACATAGTAAGCTGTGTCAAAATATCCCCCTGAATGAGGGTAAATGACTAATGGGGATTAATTAATTAATTAATTAATTAATTAATTAATTAATTAATTAATATGCCGTTTATAACTAAAATACTTTAAATCATAAGAAATGTAATTGTTTTTCATTACAGTTGTGATACTGGAATGATATATGTCGTAGTACTATAAAGAGTAGAAGAAACTTGTGTAATTTTGTGCTGTACATTGCTTCTTGCTTTGGCACTGTGCCATCAACGACGCAACACTGGAGTGAACAGCTCTTTAGTGTTGTGTTTTGATCCTGGCAATGCCAGCAGCAAGGATACTGAATCCTTTGTGAGACGGGTTGTGCTAAGGTCACATTTCAATCTTCAACTGTATTCTTGTTTCCAGTTCACAAACAAAACTATAATTTAAAAGCACGACTGCAGAGTTGTTCATGGGGGCTCGTACCATAAGTAATGTTCTGGAAGTTAATCATAATCCGCGTTTTTCTTTCTCTTTGGACACTTGTGCTTGCTTGCCCAAAGGTTACACTTTAAATATATTTACAATACATTAATAATGAGGTAGTGGGTTGTGGATTTCTTTTTGTTGACATTTAGAGCAGAGTTGCCTTTGATAAGGGAAATCAGATATAATACATCAGCAGTAATAATTTACCTACTATCTACAAATGTGCTTTCTTGCTAACTTGTGTTGGATGAAATAAGTGTGAAAACTAGTAAAATTCATGACTTGGGTAAAACAAGAGGAAATTGTTTAAAAGAAATATGACCTTATTAGCAAGCGTGCTATAGAATGTTGAATGACTTACTTATTTTATCAGATTATTGGCCCTAATACTACCTATGAATATTGTATGTTTTGACGGTTGCACTGCCTTTATTCCTGGTCTCACTTATTAGTCATATTTTGCTTTTTGGCATTGTTATTTAGTCAGTAAGTTCCTGTTGCCATATAAAGTTGTTGTAGTTTACAAAATATTTACATGAATCTAGCTGGTTGCGCACTTCCAAGTCACAAATGTGCAGTTTTGAAAGGAACACATGCCTGGCACCTGGTACTACACTGCATTAAAGAATTCTCTATTTACAAGCATGCTTTAAGAGGGTCTTAGTTTACCAGAAATCAGAACTTGTAAACCAATTGGACTGCAACCAGGTAGGCTGAAACCTGTAATATGAAAAACTGAGACTAAAGAGTTATAGTTTAGTGTAAAGCGATATTGCATTCAGTTAATGATTGGAGGGCAGTGACACCATGAGCAGTGCAATGCAATGGAACACCATTTTGTAATAGTGATTAATATTTATGCACAGTTTGACATTTGTGTCTCATTCAGAGACATTCTTTCTTGGATACGAATGCGACACGAGAAAGCAGCTTGCCTTGAGTTTTAAAAGACCGAGCTCAGCAGAGACAGTGTAAAATATTTACTATCGCAGCAGGGCTCTGCAAATAGGGAATGTTAGAGCTCTTGTTGGAAAGGTGAGCAGGCAGCCTCATTAGAAGCTGTCGAAGTTAGGTTTATAGTGGAAAAAGCACATCTTCACAGATGTGAACCTGAAGGAAGATTTTCACACTGGGGATAATCTGCTAATGTGTGAAAATACGGAATCCTTGTGTAAGGATATTCAGGGTCGACAGTTCAGCAGATAGTTTTGTTTTGCCTTGTAATGCTATCTATCTAAACAAACTGGATGTCAGAACTAGTCAACTGTTGCCTTTTGAAAGTGTAAAACAACGTCAGACCAGTTTTCCTTGCAAATGAAATGCTGATCCAAGTACAGGGCCCTCCATATATACAGTCACAGACAAAGTTAGTTTTTTCATGTTATTTTTTCATTTTATGCATGCTATGGAATAATTTGTTGTTTTATTATGAAGCTGAATCTCTACTTTTGATGTACATCTTTCAATACAACAATTAGAAAATATAGAAATCTCTTTGTTTGTGCTTTTTCTCCAGTTAAGGTAGTTACTTAAAAGGACAGCCTGTCTGCAATGCTATTGTCATACTGAAGCAATGATTACTTAAAAGTAGGAGCATCTAATTATATTATTATTATTATTTGTTTATTTAGCAGACGCCTTTATCCAAGGCGACTTACAGAGACTAGGGTGTCTGAACTATGCATCAGCTGCAGAGTCACTTACAATTACGTTTCACCCATAAGGAGGTTAAGTGACTTGCTCAGGGTCACACAATGAGTCAGTGGCTGAGGTGGGATTTGAACCGGGGACCTCCTGGTTACAAGCCCTTTTCTTTAACCACTGGACCACACAGTCTCCTATATGAAATAACCTTATAACTGTACCGCAGTTGCTTAAGTTTCCACTTTGACAATCAGTAGTTTATATTATAGACAGTCCTTTATGCATGTAACACATAATAATCTATTTTATAGGGTTCTAAAAAAAAAAAAAATTTTAATATTAGAGTAACATGATTATGCCCACATAACGGTAAAAACATGTCTTCGCACAGGCAAGTACATAAACTAAGACACTCGACTGCTAAAACATGAAAATGTGTTGTCTGCATACCACTATAGTGCTCCCATGTACTATGATCTCTATGCACATCTGCTGTAATTGTCGGAAACTTTGTTTGTTTTTTGCTTATGTTGTGTGGTGTGTAATAAAACTTACCCACAATCTAGTAACACATGGAAATATATTTAAATTTACAGCATTCTTGGTAATATACCAAAAGTGTTAAGCAAAAAGCCCTTTCAGGTAATGCATTATGAATAGAATACAATTCACATTGTACCTGCCTTTGGTTAATTATATACCCAATTGCAATCCTTCTTAAGAAGTGCAAGACATGTTGGAGTAATTGTAGAACTACCATCTTTCCTTCAAATTTAAGACGCCCTCGGATTTAAGACGCAGCCCAAATTTCCCATCCTCAAGTTGAAGAAAAAATAAAACATCAAATAAATATGCGTTTACAATGATACAACCTCAATTACACATATGGATTACATGTCAAAAAATATGGGGGTCTGATCAGCATTTCTGATCTGTCCAAGCTGGTACTGTTTGTTAGAAACGCTGAAATTGTAAAAGCTCCTCTTTTGAATTCCTCAGGAAGCTAATGACGCGTCTTTGAAAATGGGTGCCAGTGTGTCATGGATGATTAGAGATCGGACAGTATTGTTTTGGTTCGTTTTTTCTCTGCAGTAAGTCACATTGCTGCTTGTGTATTCGGACAGTGATGTCTTTGTTCATCTTTTCTCGGCAGTCAATCACATTGCTGTTTGTGTACTCAGGTAGTCACGTCTTGTTGCCGATTTTTAATACAAGCATCACTATGCTGTACTTAAATTTAAGATGCAGGCTATTTTTGAGAAAAAAATAGTTTAAAAAGTGCATCTTAAATTAGAAGCAATACAGTATATTGCACATTCTTTTTCAGTTCCTCATAACCTGAGGTCTAAAGAGAGACCACTGACATTGACCCACTGTATATGTTACGGTAAAAGTCAGAATCTGGTCAATCTTAAAGAGTAAGTAGCAGGGTTCCGAAAAATATAGTGTTACGTGTCCCCACGTGTTGCTACAACTGCTTAAATAATGTACCTGTAATTTATCTTTTCATTCTTAATGTCCTGACAACTTTTTACACTTATAACTTTAAAGTCTGTTTTAAAGATCATTTCAAAATGGCTGCGGTTTGAGATCTTACCTCTAAATCACTGCAAGAAGAGCGATTTTTAAATTAAAAAAAAAAAAAACATAACAAGTGCCCTGGCTTTTCTGTTCCGTACCACATCATGGATTATTACTGCTGTGTTACCTGCTTGACAATGTGTGCATAATCCTTACACTATCAGTGCACTAGAGCAGCCATTTTGAAGTGTACAAAGGAAGGAAGTTAACAATGAAAAATTACAGGTACATTATTTAAACCGTTGTACCAAATAAGGTTTTAAATGTCAGATATTATAAAGAATTAGATTGCTTTTCAGACATTTACCAGTTAATCGTATGATTTACCAAAGCTTATTGGTAAATGCAGGTCTGTCATCGATTTCATTTATTTATTCCTGCACATAAATTGTCAATTCATGAAATAATCATTAATATCGATGAATATATTTATTTCTGCATACACATTTGACATTAACAAAAAACACTGATGTCAAACAATATATTTAATTCTGCATATACATTTTCCATGAACAAAATAATCATTAATAAGCTTACATAATGCACAATTGAGCAATTTAAACTTGTCCAACATGGTACTGAACAATATTGTGAACCACTTGTGTAGAACAACCAGCATTCTGGTAAATCGTATAAAACAATTCACAATGGTGTTGAAGGATATTGTACTCCAAATACGTAGTAGTTTGATGACAAATAACATTCTGTTGAATGCATATTAAATCATTTAGGACCTTCTCAACAGAAAATAACACTTTGGTGATGACACATAACACGACAAATACAGGCACTAACATAGATATATTTACTTACTTATTAGCATGGTAGACTCTTGTGGCACTTGGAGTTACACAGGACTCCTGAAGCCTTACAATGCGCAAAAGCGAGACATTCGGTCATTAGCCAAAGCCACTTGGTTATTCTTGAGATTTACTGGTAAATGTCTGAAGTAAAACGTTGACATTTACTGCTTTGCTTGGTAAATGCTGACATTTATCAGTAAATCTTAAGGTTTGCCAATATTCAGACTTTTACCGTAACATAAACACAGACATTTTATTAATTTCATGATTAGGGTTCTTATTTTCTCAGGTAGTAGATCTACATTTTTAGAAACATTTGGATGAATAAAAAGTTGGGTTAATTGTTAAACAGTATGTTTTAGCTAATCGTGTTCTGAGAAAAGAATGCACATGCAAACCAATTCAATTGTCCCATAATTTATTTATGCAATTTAACGGTTGCACAGTTCTAGTCTGGAATTTGTGTGTTAATTACATTTTAAGTTTCATGCCTTTCTTAGCTGGTGGCTGTGCACTTTGTGATTTACCTTACCACATTGTCGCACCATCTGTCCTGTGCCCCATGCAAGAACGATCTGGTTTTGTAAAAGGAGAAGGATTCGTACTCTCGCACAGATTTCATTGTGCTCCAGACAGCTGTTTCAGTCTGCTTTCAGGGGAGCAGGTTAATCAATTCTTGTCCCTAATCTCTGCAGCAGAGTCTATATATATATATATATATATATATTTTTTTTTTGCAAAAAGTTCAAAATTCAGTGTGTCATACAGAATAAGTCAATATTTTGTTCACTTTGAGTCATGTTTGAAACTTTAAGGAGTTTATTGAAATTTTCAATTTACTAATATTTAGTGATGTTAGTATAGTAAATGGCAGTTGTATTTACACCTGCTGCTATTTTAGAATAAAGTAGTAGTGTGTCTGAATCAAGGCTTACTAGCTGGGTTTCATAATATATCTACTTCATATCTCTTAACGTTAAATAATAAAAGGGCAATGCTGCACATTAACCTAATGAAAATAGTCTGCATGATTCTGTGACCAGACACAAGAGCCCTGTGTTACATGGTAATGATTCTTGTGTGCATAATACAAACATACTGATTGCAGTAATTAAGTTGTGCTAATGAAAATGAAATGTATTTGGAATTCATCCTGAGATGTGGTGCTGTCTTTTATTTACTATAGAATGAAAGAGACAAGGTTGGTTTAGAATAATGTTATTAACATAGAGTGATTGAGGTCCGAGTGCATGACCTTCTGCATGAACCGCATGACTTTTCACATGGTGAGCCATTCACCATTTCATTTCATAGTTATGTTCTGCTGGCACAATGATTATGTATTGCACCGCTGTGGTCTGGATGTTCCTTTCTCTGTTGTGTGCTCATTAGTCTTCCTTTTTGTTCCCGTCTGGTGTTTCATGTATAACAGGATTTTATGGCCTCTGTGAAGCTGATCTGGACAAGATATTCCGGCTGCCAACAACCACCTTCATTGGAGGGAATGAACATGCATTGCCTTTACGTGAAATCATAAGAAGATTAGAAGTAAGGGATCAACAGTAATGCATGATTTTTTTTTTTAGTTCAGAGTTGCTATATCAACAATTCAGCTTGGCTTTGAGTTTAACAAAATTACACAAGTCTCGCCCGTGCTACACTTCCTTTTGGTCTCAAATGGGCAGTTTTGAAAAGCATATGTTCTAAAACATAATGTTGTAGCCAAAATCTCTTTTTCCAAGTCTTACTTCCAAGTCATGCACGTCTTTTGGTCATTTCAGCTAGATAGTGAAATTCTGTCCACCTCTGGAAAGTCTTCTGTTCTGTTATTTACTCGCCAGCTGCTTCCTTTATTGAATGATGTGCTTTGGAACATGCTTTTGCTCCAAACACACTGCTGAAATGACCAAGGAAATTAAGTGGGCACTCTCTGAAATCAAGGCAAGCAAACTGAGAACTTCCTTTATATCCTTTGTGTCATATCAGATATGATGTTATAAAATGGAAATATATGTTTTAAAAAAATATTATTTAACAACTAGATATGTCAGATCTATATAGAGAGTGGAAGTGCAAGATTTATGAAATTGTTTTTAACTGCTGTATAAGTTGGAATGGCAGTTGTCATTCTTTGTTGTCTTTGTTGGGTATTTCCCTGATTCTTCCCATTTTATGTGACACATCCCACAGCCAGGAAAGCCCTGTGTCCAGTTTAAACCTTCCCTGAACTGCAATTCAAACCTTGTATCCACTGGATTTAAGTCTGACTAGAAGACTAGAAGCTTGATTTATTGGTGCATTGAACCATAGCATGGTATCTATTTTGACAATTCTCTTTTAATGAATTGAGGAGACTGTTACAACTAGCTCAGTCTCCGTTCTTAAAGTGTTGCTGAGCTAGCAAGAAAGCGCCTCTTTAAGCAAAGATCAAGTGGATACTTTTAATCTACTGTTGAAAATGACCCACCTGAGGCTCTGGATGTTGATTGGAAATGTTACTCTGAAACCCTCTCAGGATAAAACAAAATACATCTCTTTCAATCAAAAGATTTATAAGACAAGTTGAAATGATTGCAAGTGCCTTTCAAGCTCTAGGGATTTGTTGCCTTGTATTTGAGATATACAGCTATGGCCAAATGTTTTGTATCACCTGGAATTATATGAACATATTTTATTTAATGTCATGCAATCAAAGAAACTACAAAATTATACTGCAAAGGTCTGCCAGAAGCCATAATAGTAGTACAGTCTTTCATATTAGATTTCTAAATGTCAATTTTTTTTTTATTTTTTGGCAGTTTTTCTTTAAGTATATGAGAAACTACAAAGCGGTATGTAATTCAATATGTTAACGTAACATTATTCAGCAGGTTAATAATATAGGGTGATGCAACGCTTTTGGCCATAGCTGTATATATTCTTGAGCTATTTTAATCTTACTACAGTTCTTTATCACTTCATTATTTTATTATCTGCATAGACCACCATCCTTACTACTATTGTACTGTAGCTTTTTATATTTTAAATAAGGTACATGGGTCAATTATGTATTTTATACTCCTAGTAACAGCCTTATTTAGAAATAAATATATAAATAACCCTACCCCAAATATGGTATTTTTCTACTTTGAAAATTTAGAATTCCTACTGTGGACACATTGGTGTTGAGTTCATGTTTATCAATAATGTGGAGCAGTGCCAGTGGATCCGGCAGAAATTTGAGACTCCTGAGATCATGAAATTTACAAATGAAGAAAAGAGGACATTATTGGCCAGACTGGTGCGATCAACAAGGTTTCAAACATTTTTACTATATTTGACTTGCAGTTAACCATGCAAAGGGTGACTGGTGGGTGGGGGAAGAGGATTGTAGTGGTGAGGTGACATTCAACATGGGCTTTTCAACTCGGTGGTGGTGGTGGTGGTGGTGGGGTGGGGTGGGGGGGTGGGGGTAAATTAACTAAAAAAGAAATAATAAAACATACACTACTAGTCTTTACACCTATTGGTTACTTTAAAATATCTGTTTCTTTCTATGTATCATAACAAAAGTGCAACTTGAATCATTTCAAACATTTTACTTTGTTTATTTTTTTCCAGGTTTGAAGACTTCTTGGCTCGCAAATGGTCATCAGAGAAGCGTTTCGGGTTGGAGGGCTGTGAGGTTTTGATCCCGGCTTTAAAGACTGTTATTGATAAAGGCAGCGAGATGGGCATTGACAGTGTGATTATGGGAATGCCTCACAGGTAGAAACAAATTCTGTGCTGTAAATGTCGAACATGTCAACCTAAGGATTAAATTCAGTGATTTTTGTTTTTTATACTTTCCCAGTCTATATAGCATGGAGCAGAGCCTAACTGGAAATTACTGAATATGTCTGTCTTGAGTAGAAATCCATTTACTAAATTGTGTGAGTGACACACACTTGTTGTTTTTAAATATTTTAAGCATCCCTGTGAGCTTTTTATGCTTTTCTGAATCCACCACCACGGCTTTTTTAACTGCTTATAAAATATGTGTTTTTGTGAAAATATTTAAAGAATTGCAGTGGGCTACAATATAGTATAACAGCTTTCTTTGTAAGCATCTAAAATATTTTTTTGAAGTAAGCTAAACCAATTATCAGGTTGCTAAAACACATGCTAGTTTTATAAATACAGTGCCATTTGTCTGCAATTCCTTATTGATCGTGGAAACTGCTCTGCCTTCAGCAAGATGATTAATGTGGTGTTTCTTGCCTTTTTGACTCCCAGTTTACTGGAGAATCTAAAAGTCACAGGGCAGGTAAAGATCTATTTCAAATGTCATTCAGCCATATTAACCGCCATTAGTAAGATCAATCATGAAATGAAGAACTACTGAGAAAATACTAAAATTTATTAATGAAATAATAAAAAGCTCTTATTGCATTTATTTTATTTTTTTTTGTAATTTTTATCTTTGTAATTTTTCCCCCAACCTAGAGGCCGGCTAAACGTTTTGGCCAATGTTGTGAGGAAGGATTTAGATCAAATCTTTTGCCAATTTGACCCTAAAATGGAGGCGGCCGATGAGGTAAAATTGAGTTTTCATGTACATGATATAATTGAAATACAGTACAAACCAGTTTGCAATGGACACTGCTGAGTTTCGCAGTGGTGGTCATAATCTGCACACTAAAAGCACCATGCCTTGTCTTTTTGTTTTTCATACTTGTATGTACTGAAAAATCACTAAGAACCATTTGAATAAAAAATAAAAAGACTGTAATGCTTTACACACTATCACAGAGAGATTGAAATTGTGTTTTCTGTCATGATAGCATGATTTGGATTATAGGTTCCGTCTATCGGGGTTCAGATCAGAGAAATACATTTTTTATTTTGTCTTAGGGTTCTGGTGATGTAAAGTATCACCTTGGGACATACCACGAGAGAATCAATCGAGTGACTAACAAGAAGATTACTCTGTCTCTCATGGCAAACCCATCCCATCTGGAGGCTGTCGATCCTGTTGTTCAGGGTAAAGCCAAAGCAGAGCAGTTCTACCGTGGAGACTCGGCGGGAAAGAAGGTAATTCAGTATTCTATCTTGTGAATCCAGGACTAATTTGTCCTGTGGTCAAGGTTGTGCCCTCTGGATCATAAGGTTTAGATCGGGGCAAGGAAAGATGATGTTATGCTTGTTTTATTTATGTTCAAATTTTGAAAGTAAATTCTGATGCAACCTAGCTGGAAAGTCAAGCCTGATCAGGTTGTGATTTAAAGTTATCTGCGATGAGCTCAAGTTACCTGGACCTGCATTTAGATCAATCCAGTCGTTTTAAACATTTTTTTTTTTTTTAAACAATTCTCAGTGCCCTTAACATCACTCTGTAAACACTTCCCCTTCCCCATTCCTGTTCTTAGCCATTTTGTTACAATAGGATAAATGAAAACCGACACAAAGCCGTTGAGTGAATGCGCTTTCTCCCATTTGTTTCTGTTCTTTTCAGGTGATGTCCATCCTAATACATGGTGATGCTGCCTTTGCTGGCCAGGGTGTTGTTTATGAGACCTTTCACCTGAGTGAGCTTCCATCGTACACTACGAATGGCACCATCCATGTTGTTGTCAACAACCAGGTAAAGTGTCACAACACAGATGACAGATTACCTACACACGTCTGTGAAATAACTTTTAACACCGTTACACCTACATTTATACCACCGTTTGACAGTGTACATTTTCAAATTGTTTTATGCAAGTTCAGTTGATTCACAATTTATCCTCTGAAAATATAAAACAGAATGTTTCCTCATTTTTCCTCAATTGTGTCCAATTTCCAGGTTGATAAGTGTTTGGTATTATAGATGCTGCATTTACAAGCTTGTATTCATATAAAAGTCAAGCAACAAATCTTGAAATAAACTTTACAAAAAGCTGCAACATGGAATTTATGTTTTTCTAAATATAAAAACCTATGCATCTACTGTAGCAGTATATTGAACATAATTGTATCGTATGTAAAAACAAAATCCCGCTTGTCAGTGATTTATAGATCCTATGGTTAATCTTTGGAGGACAATAACATTTATGTTGTATGGTAAGCTGTGAAAATTGTTTTTTTTTAATTATACATTGTTCAAGCGATTATCTAAAATACATTTCCTCAACTTTTCTCATGTCATCTGTCAAATATTTATTAACTGCTGATTAAAAGCTAAAGTGAAATCGATACCTTTATAATACCTTACTTAAGGGTAATACGTGGTCTGTATATAGTGTATTCATAATCTGAGTGTTGCAAATGAATGACTATATTGGCAATATCAATTAATGAACTATTCCTAGATACTGCAGGGCCAACTTGGATGCAGGTCACATGTTTTAAGGTTTTTGATCCACCTTAATCAGTCAGCACATACTATAATAATATCTTGATATGAAAAAGATCCCCCCTTGACTAGCATTGTGTAGACTAGATCAGGGGTTCTCAAGATTTTTGCTCCTGAGGCCATCCCCCTGCCGCCCACCCCTACTATAAAAATGCCACGGCCCACCATATATATATTTCTGTAGTTGAAAAGGATAATGCTGACGAAAATACAACCGAAACTGAAACCATGACAACACCAGAGGGGATGTCAGAGGAAGAATTTTCAGTTGTCACCTTAGCGATCAGGACGCTCTGCCTGAAACAGACACAGATGATGTAAGCGTGCATGCTGCTCTTGTAACACTGTGTCATGCTATGGCGTAGCATCCCGGATATAGAGCAGAATTGGGATTTTTTTTAGAAACTATACTTGCAAAAAAAGATTGTCCAGATGCGCATCACAGAATTCTTCGCTGGAAACAATTTGCAGTAATGTAGCCTACCTGTACTGTACATTTCTGCACTTGCATTCCTTTTTTGTACTTACTTTTTATTACATTCTTAGGTTTTAAGACATCTTTTTTATTAGTGTAATGAGTGTCTTAATAAAGATTTTTAACTGCATACGTGCTTGTTTATTTTGATTACTGTACTGGTGATTGGGAGACATTTTGAATGTCAGGTCATCTCACCTCTGTATGCATGAGCAAGGAATTGTGCTGTGCGCCCACTTCCTCACAAAGTACAGCAAAACACCTAGGGCCCGATTTTCCCTTTGTGTAAACTATGGGCAAACTGCCCATCTAATTAATTTCCTATGGAGTGGCCGTTTGCCCAGAGGGGAAAATACAGCCCCTAGAGTTTATTGCTCTGGATTTTATAAAATTAATGAGTGTCAAAATCACGCGAGGTGCAACGGCTTTTATTTTTTGCACACCACCAGAATTCTTTCCAGTCATTGCTGCAGCTCCATCAGTGCAGACGCCAATGCAATTAGTCCAGCTGATTTCTGCTGAAGTCGTAAAATCATCTAACAGTTTGAAAATACCGTCTGATTTTGTTGTTGTCTTGAGCTCCTTGCAAAACAAAAAGTCTTCCTTTATACCGGACATAGGCGAGTAAATGGGACGTTTTAGAAACGTCTATAGATTCATAGAGTTGTATAGGAAAATCCCTTGTCACGTAGCTGATCAATGCACTGCGAAACTATGTCTTCTGACCTAAAAGTGATCCGTCGTTTGACAGTGTCATTTGACGTTGGTGTTTTTTGCCAGTTCCTTGGCCGCCTTCTCTCCAAACATTTCCTTTACAATTTCAATGGCACATGGCATTATCAACTCCTCAGCAATCATATGTAATTTTTTTGCTTCAGCAATTTTCTGCGCCACTATGTACGATGACACTACAAGCTTTTTATCCGCGGTAGTTGTGGATCTCATTACGTCTTTAATACCAAACAGTTCCTTAGCCTTTCACTCAAAAAATGAATGTTGCTTGTTTTTATATATTGCATGCTTGGTAATTAAATGTCTCTAATTTGGAGGGTTTCAAACATTCTTTGGACAGTACTTGTGCACAAATTACACACTGCAGTTGAGGAATATCTCTACTTCCAGTACAAATAAAACCGAAATTTAAGTAGCTGTCTTCGTATTTCCATAATTTTGCAGGGTTAATAACGGCTTTATGTTGTTTACTCTTTGCTGTTCTTCAGCCCTTACGGCTGAACTTGTTGAAGGAAGTTCTGTATCATCATTCTGTGTGTGTTTTTTTTTGTTTGTTTGTTTGTTTGGGGTTTTTTTTATGCTGACGGTAGAATTAAAAGTGCATCCATATCTGGTATTTATTGTGTGTGCTTTCAATGCTTTTTCCTCTGTTTTGTAATCAGTCGTGCTCCCTCTGAAATAGCTCTATTACGCCATACGTAACCCAAGAACGTGTTAATTTCTGCTCATGCTTATGACATGCTGAAGCTAATAGGTTTCAGTGTGTCATAAGCATGCAGGGAAAACAACACATTCTTTGGTTTATTTTTGGAGGACCCCTTGAAACCTCCTCAAGGACACCTAGTTGAGAACCCCTGGACTACACATTATCTCTGCTATTTTATTTTGCCTATATTTATCCTTCTATTCTCAACCACAGATCTTAAACACACCTCTTAATAAATACTTTGAAAATGTTATAACAAGTATCATTCTAAGAACTTACTGTAACGCATTACTAATCGTTTTTATAAAACCTGAGTGTCATTCCCCTCCACTCACAAGGTAGCAGTATTTGAATGACAGGTAATACTCCCAATGTGGTGAGCAGGTAAATCTCAACTCCTGCAGTCCTTTGAAAACAAGTCAATGTTATTTTTAAGTAGAACTTTGATGGCTGGAATTTTATTTCCGGGATCTAAATGACGGATTTGCTCAGGTAACCCAGCAGGATGCGGGTCTCTCCTAAGTGTGGAAAACTAGAGAATGGCAACAACACAGCTTTTCAGGCAAGGTAAAATTGTTTATACAACAAGGTTAAGCTATGTTACTAGATCTGTAATACCACCATGAATTGAAATAAACATGAATACTGAATTTTCTAGATTGGTTTTACAACTGATCCTCGAATGGCTCGCTCTTCTCCCTACACCACTGATGTTGCCAGAGTTGTCAATGCCCCAATTTTCCATGTCAACGCTGATGATCCAGAGGCAGTGATGTATGTTTGCAATGTAGCAGCTGAGTGGAGGAACACATTCAGCAAGGATGTTGTTGTAGACCTGGTGAGATCTTAATTTTGTAACTCTGCTGTCACTGGTATACCAGATGCTGATATCTCATAAACCATGCAAAGTACTCACTTCAGTTGTTTCCAGATGATAAAGACCTAACATTTTGAGATTTTTTGCTTCATAGCTGAGCCACCACTTCATACTATGATTTTCTTGGTCAAGTTCAATCGTGGGTATCCTTACCTTAGGCATAGTTATACTTTACATTATAAGGACTCTTCACTAATTTGGTGTCTTCACTATTTCACTTGTTTTGATACATAAGTCAGATAATGACAAGGGAACACTGTATTTTGAAACATCATTTTATTTGAACTTGCTGTGCATGTTACAGCAGAGCCTCATCAATTGACTGCTGTTTCTGACAGGTCAGCTATCGTCGGTTTGGCCACAATGAAATGGATGAGCCCATGTTCACGCAGCCCCTGATGTACAAGCAGATCCACAAGCAGGTGCACGTGCTGAAAAAGTACTCTGATAAACTGCTCGCCGATGGCACCGTGACACTCCAGGAGTTTGAGGTATTGTATGTCTTTGGCTGTACGGTGTTTAGCACCTAAATCTGCATTTGATTCCCAATTTACGTCGGTGGTCTTTACACCATCAGTGCAAACATATCGGGAGTCCTCAGCATCCCCATATAAATATACTGATTTTGTCAAAACAATTTGAGAATGTAAATACAATTAGGTAATGTAAGCAAATGTATGTGGCAACATGTCATGTGACCCACTAGATCTATATAAGTTGTGTGCAACTATTCAGCAACAATAATGCAAAAGCAAAAGGATATCAGTGACTCCAAGGGGCATGATTGTGGGTGCCAATGCAATTGACTCACCTATTATGACAGACAATATACATTGCTATATTGGCCTGAATCACAGAAATCTTCAAGACTGGAGGGAAAAAATGCACATGTTTCTCCTCAAGAAGCTGGGAGCCACGTGTATATAATAAACAAACAAACAACTAATGCAACACACACATGCCAACCTAGTTATGTCTCTTTGTTGATACAGTACTAGAACTTGTCTGCCTTGCTGTTCTTACTGTATTGTCACATAATAGTCCCATAATAACTGTATTTATTGCATAGTAGTCATTCAAGATTCTGACATTATTTACAAAAAAATAATTTCACTACTGTGCAACTGGCATTCTTCCACCAATTTGGTCTATACATTCCAGTTAGGCCCACTCTTCAGTGTCAATTATAACTGTACTTTATTCCAACTTCAGCAGTTAATTCAACTTAAAATCATTTGAACAAGGCTAAACTGTAAGTTTAATTTATGTTCTTTCTTCAACAAATCCCTTATTTTTATTTACACTTTATAGATGACATACTGTATTTATTTATTTATTTATTTATTAATTTAAAGTAACCAAGTATTATTTTTATTTATTTTTCCCCAATTTGGAATGTCCAATTATGTTTATTCTCCTCACCGCAGCGAGTCCCTACACAGCACAGATGTTCTGAGGGCCTGTGAGCATCCTCCGATCTCACAAGCCTAAAGCCAGAATCACTTTTATCCAGAGCAGAGGTGGGCAGGCTACCGATCCCGGAGAACAGAGATCAGGTCTTCTTTTTATCCACTGAATGTTCTTGGTGTCTGGCCAGTAGGGTTCGCTGTTGCGCGATGAGGAGAAGCAATCCCGTCGGAGCCAATGTGAAAACCCCCTCGGGGTCCCCAGCAGAGTTCGGCCTCCTTGCATAGCCTGGACGCGAACTGGCGCCGTCCAATCTGTGTGACTCATCCTGCACTCCCCACGACAGCGCTTTAACTGGATGAGCCCCTCAGGGACCCATCAACATACTGTATTTATAACCTGGACAAGCTGAGACATTCTTGGTTTCCACCAGCCACTGTATTAAACACATATAGTCATACTATCAGATGGATGCTTTGTAAGAACCCATGAACTCACTTGACATAATCATCAGTCTAAGCGACCAAAAGTTAAAAACCATCAATAAACCATAAACCCATTGACAGCCAGGCTTATTCTCAGCACAACAGTTTTCATCCTAAACATACCATCTATCAGTTAGAGTCATGCAATTAGACCCCAAAGGATTTGCTCCGGTGAACTTTCAGTATCAGTAGTCTTGACTAAGCTTTTGTAGAAAATTCATACTGAAATGTTTTTATTCTTTACTATTGTTTTGGTATTTTTATGAACCTGGGTATTCTATGTCCTGGGTCATTAAATAGGGGATTGGAATTAATTTTACTGCTCACAACTAGTACTGTTTTTCTGTTTGAACTATATCAATGATGACAGAGGCACGGCAAGTAATACAATCACCACCTTAAATGGAGAACATTTTAACATGCATGACAACAAAATAAAATCAGAAGAGATTTGTGCCTACTGCACAAACTTGGGAGCTCATTACACAGTGTTTCTATTGTTCTCTTGGGCTCAGAGGAGGCAACTGTGTTTACGTCTCTGCTGGACAGGATAAGTTACAATAAAAATATTTTAATATAATTTGCATTTAATTTCGGTTTCTTGCAGGAAGAAATATCCAAGTATGATCGAATTTGTGAGGAGGCATACACTCGGTCAAAAGATGAGACGATTCTTCATAACAGGCACTGGCTTGACTCGCCTTGGCCAGGTAACTGTGAACTGTTCTGTTGGGCATAACGAATTACATTTTCAAAAATGTATTTAATTATACAAATGATTTAACTATATAATGGAAATAGCATTGGAATGAAGATTGACATTTGGCATGACTGTAGACAAATACAATAACATTTGATTAGTCTTGAGTTAAGTTCAAGAAATATATATTTTTTATGTACAAACACTGCAGTGCACAAAATATAAAGGTATGCCAGACTACCATTTCAGCTCAAGCTGAAACTGTGTAAAGTTCTGGCTCCTTGGCTTGAGAGGAGGGTAATACGTATGCAGTGCTTGCCTTTCAGAGTGCTATACTTCAGGCATACTGTTCTATATGTTGTGGAGTGTCTCTTGTTATTTTAAGTGAAGTCATCTTGTGCAGTTTGGGTTGGCTTTGTGGCTTTGGCTGCTCAAACTGTTTGAAGTGATTTCCGCTATAATAAGAGACGCCTTACACACATTGTATTAACTTAGTATAAATCAGAAAAACATAGAAAAATGACGTCATTTTGACAAATCCTTAACAATGATTGGTTTCTCATATGGTACTTATAATTGGTGTAATAACTTTTGACACTGTGATCAGCCAGCTGTACCTGCTTACCTGTTGTTACCGCTCAGTGGGTTTGACATTCTGAATTTCCCTTAGATTTGTGGTGTAAAATGTAGTGTTACTGAACTAGGGTTATACCCATTAACCACTTGTTTAACCAACCCTGTATTATTTTCTACTGCCCTATGCTAAGGGAAATGGTAGCACAAGGGCAGCTACAACAGCATTGATAGAATGGTTGCACAGCAGTTACTTTTTTATATTTAGATATCCCATTGGTATCGCTGTGGTTTTGAACCAATGTAGTCCAATATTTATCCCCAGTCTGGTCCGGTATTTCTCCACAATCTGGGTTGTCGTTACAGAAAAAGTTTTAAAATGCCGTAATAGGGTATGTTCTTATTATCCATCAGCATCTGTTGATGTAGGAGTTAAAATGTTAATTCAACAAATGTGTTTTGTTTTATAACTGTAGGCTTCTTCTCTCCTGATGGTGAACCAAAAATGATGAGCTGTCCTCCAACTGGTATTTCCGAAGATGTCTTGCAGCACATTGGCAATGTGGTCAGCTCTGTACCAGTTGAAGACTTCACTATACATGGAGGTAGGGGTCTAGATGAACAATACTTGATTGAGAATGATCGATATCCTTTCTAGGTACTTTAGTTTTAAATCTTGTCAAATTATAAGCATTACAGTGCGTACATGAACTGCTGCCTATTGCTGAAAGCCAATATTAGTTAATAAGTAAAAGCCCCTAACTAGGAGAATGTACAAAGCACTATAAACACCATACCAATACTTTTTTGTTTTCAGCAAACACATACAGTATATATTCCTGTAATTCTTGTAATTGCAGTGTACAGCTATGCCCAAAAGTTTTGCATCATCCTATAGAATTAACAAATTTTGCTTCATAAAGTTGAAAGAAACCTGCTGAATAGTGTTACAGTAATATATTGAATTACATACTGCTTTGCAGTTTTCCATATACTTAATGAAAACCTGACAAAAATTTAAAAATGTGACATTTTGAAATCTAACCTGAAATGCTGTACTACAATTATGGCTTCCAGTAGACTTTTGCAATAGTAGTTTCTTTGATTACACAATGTTAAATAAAATATCTAAATTATGTTCATATAGGTTTTTTAATTTAATTTAATTTTATTTTTGTTTTTGTTTTTTAAATGGTCTCAATCCTAAAATTCTAGGTGATGCAAAACTTTTGACCATAGCTGTACAATCAGTATCAGCAACTCAATACTGTATAATAGACTAGAACCCACTTCTGATCTGCATTTACTGTCACTGTAGAGTAGATATTAATTTAATTTAGTTTAAATCAGAAACATTTTAAATGAAGTTCTTAACAAACATCACTAATCATAAAATGTATTGCCTTAAACGCCTACAGATTAGCCTTAAACATGTAAATGTATTATTATTATTATTATTATTATTATTATTATTATTATTATTATTATTATTAGTAGTAGTAGTAGTAGTAGTAGTACTTTACCAGTGCATTTTTAAAATAATAAATTTAGTTTTTAAAATTCTGTGAAATAAAATTCTTGTAAATGTTCATGACTTCAAGAGCTATAAAATAGTTGAAATAGTATAAAATAACGTCTGATACGCTTTGTATCAGTTCTGTATTTTTCAAGAGCTTCATAATTAACGGGGCCTTAAACACGGAGGTGCAGCTGAAGCGTGGCTACTGATGAAGACAAGTGCTGATTACTCTTGTTAGTCTCCCTGGAGAACCATATAGTGAGCACTGTCTGCAAGCACTGAAACTTTTACTAATTATAGCAATCACAGCCTACTTTAGGGAAACCATTATGATGTGATGAAGAAGTAGCTCTCGGGACCACTCTTACCAGACTGTTTTTGAATTTACTGAGTCTCTGTGTAACCTGTTTTAATAAAAAAATATGCAGAAAGATTGATGTAATGCAAAATTGCCCTAAAGTGATTCTTCACCTCCCCCACCTTTTCAGTTTTTTAACAGTTTGAATTTGTGCTTGCGTAGTTTTTACACAGAGCTTAATCAAATATATATATATAAAAAATATTTGACTGATCTTATTAAATGTTAATTGGAAGGTCCTCGTATTATACTCTGGTTCTTAAGAAAAGTATGTCTATAATGTGGCCATAATGTAGTATGGACAATAATGACATTTCTGTCTAGTTACTGCCTAATGGCTCATTACTTTTTTATAACTTATTATTATTCAGTCTTTTTCCCCCTGTGTACTTTTTCTTGCTATCTGTGAAGTACTTCATACCCACCGGTTCCCCAGTGGCCTATATCTGTTAATGCCGACTCTTCAACCTGCCATGTGGTAGCTCGTCATGCAATTAGCAGCAAAGCAAATACAAAAAAGTTTTCCTCCACCACAGGTCTATTTCTTAATTCACCACATTACTAAAGTACTGCAGAGCAATTCCTGAAAGTGCCTAAAAAATGCCTGTTAGTTTTTACCTCACACTGGGTCCGTTATTTATTTAAAAAAAAAAAATCCAGTTCATACATTTGCTATGGAGTGGGCAATTTGCCTACAAGTGGAGAAATACAGGCCTCTGTCTCTTGTAACTTCTACTCACTACAATTTTATACAGTTTGCATATAGTTAAGTAAGCAAACCCAGGGTATGCCTTGCTTTTTTTGGTCTAAATAATGGAATACATCCCAGACTGAAGTCCCTTTTTAATCAACAGAGTAAGGCAGCTGCAGTGCTTTCTCCCACCACTACTCTGCTGTGTGCCTCCACTCTGGCCTTTTTGGCAGCAGTGCTGAGTAAATAGTCTGCCTCCTTTCGAAAGTCCCCATGTGTTGTGTCTTACAGAATTAGCATAAACTGACGGAGCCCAAAGAGATGTAAAAAGACACTGATATAAATGTTCGGATCTGTAATCGGTAGAAACTGTTCTATTAAGACAGGACATACATTGCTGCACCTGTTAATAAACATATAAAAAAGTGTAATTACCATTCACGCTGTATTTATAGACCCATGCAAAATAACTAAATTATAGGAAGAACGCTATGAAATGGGTCCTGCTTCTATGGGGAATTGAATGTGGTTACATCTCTTTTTTTTGTCAGGCCTTTCCCGTATTCTTAAGGGCAGAGCCAATATGATAAAGAACCGCACAGTTGACTGGGCTTTGGCTGAATACATGGCGTTTGGTTCTTTGCTGAAGGAAGGAATCCATGTCCGACTAAGTGGGCAGGATGTTGAAAGAGGCACATTTAGGTGAGTAATCAGTGTTGCCTAATAAATAAAATAGCATGTACTGTATACAGTACTTCATAGCTAATCCTGTTTTAAGGGCTCTGCTCACCTGTCTCCTCTTAACCTTTTAGTCTTGGCAAAGAATGCAGAGAATAAAATAGGATAAAGACAAACCGCACATAATATCAAGGAGGTGACCAAACTTAACTTTCTGAAACATGGATAATGGACTAAACTTTGACAAACTTACTAATAACTACTAAAAAAATATTAAACAAGTTATTAAACGTCATCGCTGTTTGTCATAATGTTTGGTACACACCTGTATTCTTTGATTTTCTTACTGAAGTTCCATTACCGGTGTTGTCTAGTAAAGATACTGTCATATTAATGATACAGACCACACATAGACATAGTGTCTTCATAGTTGGTACACTGCTATATTATATGATGCTGTCTGTAAAGTTCCATTACAAGTGGTGTCCAGTAGAAATGAACCATGTCCTACATTTAACAAAAGCGGAGAACAATGTTAGGAATAACTTGATCTACAATGAAACACTTTTAGTATGCTATGAGCTTTAAATTATAATCACTTTCACTAAAAAGGTTATTGGATTAATGACAAAAGTTTAAAGATGGGAGATGGATTCTGGCTAATTGTGTGGGATTCCTTCAGTTTTGATACCTCAAGGTTAATTACAGTTACAGTGTGAACATAATAGGCGAAGAACATAAGGTGGACCATTTTGATCTGCATTATATTCGGTCTCTGGTTACAGAGCATATACAAATCATAAAGATGGTATTAGCCCAGTTTATCAGCAAAGTGCTTGGGGTTGAACATATTGCTGTGCTTCAGTCTGCAGTTCTTGCTCGTTACTTGGGGAGTTAATGGATTATAGTAACTGATTCAGTCATCTGTATTTGTGAATCTGCTTTGCTGTGCGGTTTGTCCTCCTGATTGATGAAACCACTGGTAGCTCTAAAGCTAAAGAGCTGCTATTTATTTTAAGCTTCACTGTGTTTTTGCTGGCGTTCCTGGGGGACAACTAAATATGCTTTTCTTTTTTAAATGCTTAGCATTTTTAAAAGGAAAATGTATCTCCATTTGTATTATGCAGCACCAGGAAAATGACTTTTGTTTTAGAAGCAGATATTAAATAAGCATTCTTTAGCCTAGGTAGCATTGGCTTTTTTTAGGCACAGATCAGTCATTGTAAACTGATGTTAGCAGAACTGTCTGCTAAGTAAAGCTCAGTGTTTTTTTTTCTTGTAGTGACCACCACCTATTTAAACCCTGTGCTCCTCTGACACCTTGGATGAATTTGATGTTTTGATGTTTATGCAATTGCTTCACAGTCACCAAACACTGTTAAGAAGCAGAAACATGTACAAGTCTGTTGTTGTGGTTTTTTGGAGAATTATTTATTCTGGCTCTTTGCTGTTGAGCCACAGTCCTAGCTGGTGGAATGGCAGGACTTGCTGGTTAGTCTGGTCTTCACTAAATTGGAACCTGCATTCTTGCCCAGCATTGGGAATAAAACTGAACTTTGGAACCTTACTGCTGTTTTATCATTATTATTTGGAGTATTTTCATTCAGTTCCCCAAAGTAGATAATCCATGTGTTCTCCAGTGGCAGGGAGGGGGGCTTGAGTGATTGCTCCCCCTTGGACACTCCTCGTAACTTCCCTGATTAATCGGCAACATAATCAAGGTCCAGGTTTTACTCCTGCTGTGTTAAAAAAATGGAAAGTTCTCTGCCTAAAAAAACAAAAATTCTGGAAAAACTCTGATGTTCAATCCCGCTACATGGTGCTGTTGTTTCCACATCTGTTCTGAGTAGTGCAATATGTATTTAAAAATATGTATATATAAAAAGATACATTTAATTTATGGATGTGGTTGTAGTTTGAAAGTGAAAATATACTTGGAAGAATTATCATTCTAAAGTCTAAGTTTACAAGGGGTTTAGGAATGAGGGCTTGTTGGTGCTGGTGTCCCAAGTCTCTGGTATGATCATTATAATGTTAAGTTTAATGGTATATCCTTTTTTGATTACAGAATACAACGCACACCCTATGTACAATGCACGTGGCTGAGCAGCCTTCGGTTACTGCCCTATCAAAAACACCATAGTATACTATGTAGAATACTGTGACGCAAGTATACAGAGCATTTCGTACACAACTTGCAACCTATATATAACACACAATTGTTACAATATTACTATTCTTTACTAAAGGTCTTGCCCCAATGGAACTTCCTGACTGGTAGATGAAAGTTTTGAGGTTTTTAAAATTGAAAAAAAGCCCAATCTTTCTTTACAAAAAATGTCAATCTCTCTCTCTCTCTCTTTCCTACTTTTACCTGAAGAAGAGACCTTGTGAGGTCTTGCAAGCTTGTGATTCATTTTTGTTTAGTTAGTCCAATAAAAGGTATTGCGTCTCCTTCTCTTTAAAAAATAAATAAATAAATAAAAATAAATAAAAATAAAAATGGACATTTATAAAAATAAAATGACAAATGCGAGCTTATGTAGCCACAGACATTCCTAACCAATTTGACGTTGTCTGTACAGTCACCGGCATCATGTGTTGCATGACCAGGATATTGACAGGAGGACCTGTGTCCCAATGAACCACCTGTGGGAAAACCAAGCTCCCTATACTGTGTGCAACAGCTCCCTCTCAGAGTATGGAGTCCTAGGTAAGTTCTTAACTAGATTCTAGCTGATTATACTAACAACCAGCATGAAAACTATAGGGTCTTTTTTTAATTGATCTAAACAGTGGTGTATCTATAATACCAACATTAAAGCACTAAAGTTTAAATTTTTAAAGACATATGTAAACTCAATTGACTGACATGCACATTGGATGTTTGATTTTCATAACCTCTGGTCCTTTATTAATTATTTAAAGTAATTGTAACTAACAAAAGAATCCCATAAGTCGTACCCATTTTGTACTTTGATTGGCTACATAGGTCTCAAATGTGCTCCAATAGGTTATAGAAAATAAGTATTTTAATTTACATGCTACCACAATACGTTAAAGAAAGTTTGCTTTTACTTCAGGAGAGTGAAAAACTGTAAGTACAAAACAGTCTAAAAGAGTGACTTGTAAACAATGTATGTACCCTAGCATAGTGCCAGATATTACTCTTATAACATGTGTTTCTTTCACAACGGCATATTATAATGAATAGATGGGCAATGCCGAGAAAATGTATTGAGATATATATATATATATATATATATATATATATATATATATATATATATATATATATATATATATTAACTGCAATTGCTTTAAAAAGTGGCATTATTTATATCAGTTATATTCGCATTACTGGATTGCATTGTGGTCTGGCTGCTAGGGCAGATTATATTATGAAGAATACAAATGGTTTTCTTTTTCAGATGCTGCAGTAGAGTAATGCTGGCACCTGTTCAAGGGCTGAAACTCTCCATTTAACAATTAGCATGTAGTGGGCACCATAAATACACCACAGGGATATAACTCTAAACATGTGAAGTCTCTGTTTGTTTTTTCATTTTTATTAAAAGACCTCAAACTAAAAAGGATAGATGGTTCAGAGTATAAACCAAGTACAATTAGATTGTTTCCATTATTAAAAATTATCTCTATCTAGTTTTAAGAATTTGCTGTTGCCAACATTAAATAAAAAAAAAAAAACTCTGTTCCAACCTGCCTTGTTGTACTTTGTAATCTTTTCATGACCATATATTAAAATAAATAAATACAAATAGATGGCCAAAACCAAATAAAGGCATTTGTTTCTGTATCGGGATTCGGATGATATTGGACACCATATGAGCAATGATGTTGCTCAAAAGTCCTGAAGTTCCCTCTGCCTCCTTTGCGCGCCATTTTCTTTTTCAGGTGGGGAGTTAGAAGCCCCATTGCCTGACTTCCCTGAATGTTACCTTGCCCTTTGAATTATTCTATTAAACCTTTCTACGGAGTACAGTCAAACCTGGATAAAATACCTGCTGTATAAAAGAACCTCCATTTTGTTCTCTATAATTACAGGTTTTGAACTTGGATTTGCCATGGTGAGCCCCAATGCATTGGTGTGCTGGGAGGCACAGTTTGGGGATTTTCACAACACAGCCCAGTGCATCATAGACCAGTTCATCAGCTCAGGGCAAGCCAAGTGGGTTCGACACAATGGCTTAGTACTGCTTCTACCTCACGGCATGGAGGGAATGGTAAGCTGAACTCGAAGCTATCGTATCCACTTTCCATATTCTTACTTTTCGAATAAGTAAATAAATAGTTTTAGTTGGAAAGGTCAGATTTCCCAAATTGATTAAGGAATTGCCATAACAAAAAAAAGTAGCATTTTAAGTGTCCAAAGAAAATGATAAGGCAGCAATATCTGTTTATTATAATAATATAAATTCAATAATATAGGAGGCCTTCATAAGCGCCTATTAATAAAAAAAAGGATAATGTAATATCTATTTGACACCTCCTTCCCCCCGTTGCTGAAATCAAAGGGAACCACAAACCTTTTTTTTCTCCCCAGATCTGTGGGGGATCATATTCCTGAAAACATTTCAGTTCCATGTGCAGGGTCTTTTGTTCAGGACTGCTTTTAAATATTTAAACTCTACAAGTGTGATGTTACTACCCATCCTCCTTTTTTATTAATAGTAGTTTGGTGCTTGTAAAGGCATCCTATATAATTGGATTACTATTTTATAATAAACAGATGTTGCCTTATCGGTTTCTTTGGTCACTTAATTATTATTAAATAATAATAAATTAAAAATAATAAATAATTTAAAAAAAATAATACATATTCTAAAAGGTCAGTCATAAAAGGTTAACCCTCTTGGTGCAGTTTGTGATTTAGTTGGCTTTATATTGATTGTCAGTAAGAATTACTGTTTCCAGAATAAGTGGCTACTACATCAAACTGCACCCTTTTAGCTGGCCTTAATTAACATTCCTTTTGAAAAGACCAATTTATGATGGCTTTATTTAGTCTTGATCTATCTCTTACAGCTTACATCATTTGTTCTATAAAAATAAAAGGAATAACACCCCCCTCCATAACTCCCCATAACTGAAACCACTTTATATGTAGCCAACCTCTTGTATAGTACATTACATGCTAATTTTGCTACATGCTTTGGAAAAAAAGTTTTTATAAGATATAAAACTTATGTCCTATATTCTAAAATCTATATTTCTATACCTTCTAGAGAGGGGCACGTGTGTTAGAGATGTATGCTAAAAGGATTTTTACAAATTGTCAATATGATTACATTCACTTACTCTTTAATACAGTCATGGCTGGAGGTGACCAATTTAAAGTTATTTTATATTTGTAGTTAATACTGAGCTGGGACAATCATCAAGGGAATCAGAAGGGTCAACGGGAGATGATATTAAAATGATTCACTGTATTACATGAAGTATCCGAGGGAAGGTTAAGTTTGTGATGTTGATCATGATTGATTGTGATATGAGCATGTACCTAGAATTGTAAATGAGTTGGGTTTCAGTTTAATATTCATGACAACAATGTCTTCAAAAGTAATGGCCAACTTGATCTGTAAGCACTGCTTTCTAAAACTGCTATTTTCATTAGTAGCCTCTACAAACTTGGCAGATACTGCACATAAAGTAA
Organism: Acipenser ruthenus; assembly: GCF_902713425.1. Taxonomy (NCBI): domain Eukaryota; kingdom Metazoa; phylum Chordata; class Actinopteri; order Acipenseriformes; family Acipenseridae; genus Acipenser; species Acipenser ruthenus. Next base: position 13,693,968 of record NC_081195.1, on the reverse strand, counting down.
GCCCAGTGTTTTTACATTAATCCCCAGGGTCCAGAGCACTCTTCAGCCAGACCAGAAAGGTTTCTGCAAATGAGCAATGATGACTCGGATGCTTATCCAGTGAGTACATATTTACAAATGGTTAACACTTATTACCATGGTGATTTTGTCGCTAACCAGTTCAATATGACTTGTGGTGGTTGGTCTTTTACAGTAACCCAATTCAATTAACTTTAGGCTAGGGGGAGGGATTTTAGGAAAACTTGAATGCACACAATACACAGAGCAGTACAAATAAGTTAATTTTTATTTTTATGCATCATCAATGATGTTTTAAAACTAATCAAAATTTTTAAAAAAAGCTCCACATTTGTCCTGTTTTAACATGTATTATTTTTTTCTAAAATACTTTTTAAATACAAGTTAATTGAATTGGGCCCAGACTGTTTTTTTGTACTGTACATTTACCCACTGACAGGGTAAATGCTAATCCATTTAAGGTTTTTTATTTTTTTTATTTTTAATTTTCCTAATTGCTTAACAAAGTTGAGAGTCAAACAGATTCCCTCATTTAAGCTGAAACTGACTAATACAATGCAGGAACTTACTGAAATGAGTGTTTTGCAATGAACCAAGATGATTCTCAATATCATCAGTCACATCAAAAAACCTTTCTTCGCTGTCAGTGAAAAAACAGTCAGTATAAAATACCATAAACACTGCAACAGTTTCCTAGTTTGAAAAATAAACATTCCCTACAGGTATAATAAATTAATCTTGTGTGTTCTGCTTGCTGGTATTTCCCGCTCAAGCTTTTAGTTTTTGTGCCTTATTGACGTCTGCACAAACGCTTATGTGAGCTAGTCCTTTGTATCTCCCTGTAATGTTTTTTTTTCTTCTTTTGCATACAAGTAGCTGTGGCTTACTCGTATGTGTAAGATCACTAGATGTAATATCCATGTGTAATTTTCAAAGTTGACAGAGAAGACTGTTACTACACAACTTGCCGTAATGGCTTTAAAAAAGATTGTTGCAGTATATTTCCAGAAGAAAAATCATTCCAGCACAAACAAAATTAAGACATCCATTGGAGAGGTCTGATTCATTTCATCACTGCGTATGACAGAGTTGGTACACAGACCAAACATGTTCTTGTTGAGAAAGATGATATTATTATTATTATTATTATTATTATTATTATTATTATTATTATTATTATTATTATTATTATTATTATTATCTGTGTCAGAGTACTTTTAATATCTAGGGATATTGCACTAGGCAAATGTTTTGCACCTGTGCAGTAGGCTATATACTGTTAGTCTGTTTAGGAGCCAGCTTGAACGCTTTGAACCATAAAAGTATCCAGGGAACAAAATGGCAAGCATTGACATCACTGAATCACTGCAACCTTAACTGAGTAAATGGTCTTATTTCCGGCCTTTGAACCACCTCTTGATTTCACGGGCAATTTTCTTCTGTTGCCTCTTGAGACATTCACATGAAAGCATTGAAACATTGATGTAACAACACATGTAATTCTCTGACGTCTACAGGAAGTGTAATGGCCATTGGCTTATGTTTTCAAAGTTTTGTATTTGTTTTGCAAAAACACTACGTAAAGGGGATGGTGACTCCAAGATTAAACATCTTTCTCATCAACTCTCACTATTATTTTTTTCTCTCTGAAATAAGGAAATCACAGATGACTTTGAGGTCCATCAGCTCTATGACTGTAATTGGATTGTGGTGAATTGTTCAACACCTGGCAACTTCTTCCATGTGTTGAGAAGGCAGATCTTGATACCTTTCCGGAAACCGGTATGAAAAGTGAAATTTGTTTTTTTTACAAAATTAATTTATTATGTAAACCTGTTTACTCAGTCAGATTTATTTTCTCAGAATTGAGATACAGAAATAAAATGGCCCAAGAAGCATATACTGACTGTGGACCCCATTTTACATTGAAAAAAAAAACAAAACTAAAATGTCTCCTTTTATTTAAGTGCTGCTCATTGTGGACTGTTTTTGGTTACAAGGAATTTGGTAGAAACTTTAGAAAGAATTTTACTGGTAGAAAGCATTTGGTACTTTTAAACCTGGGCTGCATCTTGCAGATAAAATGGCTTGTGTTTTAATGTCTTGGGCAAACCAAAGAAACATTTTAAGAAAGACTTCAGTCATCCTTCCTTGAAACCAGTATTTTCTTACCACGGTAAATTGTCTAAAATGATTCCCTGCTGCGTATGAATTTTCTGCTTTGTCAAGCATGTTAAGAGCTTTTGTTAAGTAAATTAAAATGAGAGCCTTAAGGGTCTTACATTGTAGATGTATTATGCCCAAAAGTAAATTTGATTTGAAAGGTGTGTGTGTCTTAAACCAAATTCTTAGATTTTTACAAATTCTTAGATTTTTTAAGTAAATGTATAGGGTTAATGAGGCATAACATGAATCAAGGCCTTTTTTGCACAATGGCCATTTGGGGCTTGACTGTAATGAGCTTAAGTATTGTGTAGATGCAGTAATAAAATAAAAATAGCAATATATAATTGACATCTATGTTTTTGGACACACCAGTCTCTTTCATTTTTCTCTTTTCCATTAACCCATAGCTGATGCAATGGAAAGAATATCCTTGCCTTGTGAAGTCCCCCCAAAAAGTGAATTTATGTTGAACAGCGAATGAGTGATGACTGACCTTTTACAGTGTGAGGCAATTGATATAAGGCTCACAAGATGAGTTAATTGAGAATGCATTTTAATAGTTTGAGTTTTAGAACAGCTCTGCCTGTGTTATTTTTCTTCTCATAAACAAGTTGAAGCTTGGCACTCACTCCTAGTCTCTGATGATCGGGTGGGAGGAAAAGCAAATCATTTACAACATACACTATGTAAGAGGCTAAAATTAGACTACATATTTGAATTGGCTCAATCCTCAAAGATATTAATAGTACACTCCTTCACTTACTGACCCTTCATTTGAGATGACATTTTTTTCTTTTCTGTTCCTTTTTAAAAAAATGTTATTAATATATATTCTTCCCCCTTACTTTTTTTAAAGCATCCCCATGAGTGGAGCTTGTTAAGTTTGCAAGTCCATGCGGCCCTAGCAATTGCTAATATCTCATCTCATAAACTATTTCAGATAGCAACTTCATATTTTAAGTGTTATGGAAACTCCTCAGCTTAACGCACCCTTCACTTTGACCTTTTACCAAATAAAGTTTAATCTACAGGAGAATTTAACCATTTCACTGACACAATGTTTCTAATTCTGGACATGTCAATGATAAATATATTTTTTACATATTCATTTTACTTTATGTTTACAAAGCATTATAAAATGGGTATTTTAAATACTCTATCCTGATTGGTCAAAACAAGTCACATGACAGTGTTGATATTACAGTATATCACCATGGGTCAGCACTTCTTTTCAAAAAGCAAATCACTGGTAGATATCAATACACCACTAGAATTTTGATATTGGAATTTATAGCAGTAAATGTTGACCTTTTGGGAAACTGAAGTGTACATGACATATTGCATGAGTCTGAATTGGACACCAATGATTAATGAAATCATTGGTGCTAAAGTTATCTAACACTGAGGAATAAAAATGCACAATACCACATCCCTGTTTTTAAATATATTACCTTAAACATCTGATGAGATTCCACTGACCAGTCATATCAAGGCTTTCAAAGTGCACACCATTTACTAGCCCTATAAGTTCTACTCGGCACATGGGTAAACACACTGAAAAGATAAAACAAAACAAATAAAGTGAGGATGTCTTAATAGATATGTGTGTGTGTTTTTTATGCTCAACAGGATCTATTGATGCATGTTGTTATTACAGTGGCCATGATGATGTAAGGCTGCTTGGGGAGTTGACATTCTGCCCGTGTTTTAGCCCTTCTACAGATTAAGCAAGATAAACTGCATTAGATGTGCTGCATCGCCTGTATTCCTGGTGATTTACATCAAATTGCTGAGGAAATCAAATCTGTTTCACTTCCTGCTTTGCATCAATTTGCTTTAATCAAACTGTTCATATTCTCTGTCATTCCAGTTGATTGTCTTCTCTCCCAAGTCTCTGCTGAGACATCCTGAAGCCAGATCCAGTTTTGATGAAATTATAACAGGTGGGTTTTGTTTGACACCTGTTGATGATTGGCACATTTGATGGCATTTTGAGTTGTTTTGGTAGGAAATTATTCAACAGCCATAGTTGTATTTTATAGCAAGGTATAATAAGGACAAGGCATACTAAAAACACTTTCATGTATTTAAAATAAACAAGTGGACAGAGTTAAACAATTCGGCCAATGGTGACTGACTTATGGGACACCCAGGCTATATATGAATTAATCAGTAACAAATTCCTTAAAAAAAGATTCTACAGAAATGTAGAATTTTTTTTTTTTTTTTACTTTCAGTTAAATGTTTTACTGGAGCATGGCCTTTAATGGTAAAGGCTAAAACAAAACTGACATAGACTGCATTTTCATGTTGCACAATCATTGGATCTAAATGGCAAATCAGAAATCAGTCAACTTGTTGCATTTTTCTAAGTGATCAAAAGCATTCAGTCTTAGCTTTTTTGGATTATTACGACCTTGTACACTACATTTAAGGAAGGCAATTTCTTTCCCAGTTGCAATAAAATGAGTCAACCAGCTGCCACCTGCTGCTCCAACCACACAGGCAAATGTGTACATGGTTGCAGTAGAAGCCGGGGTTGTCTAGTAAAAAGTTTCACTGCCACAGATAGAATATGTTCACAAAAAACCCTCTTTCTGCTTTATTTCTAAGGTTTTCTGTATAATGTGTTCCTGGTCCTCTTAGAAGCATGCATTGACCTTCTCACACTGTTTGAGAGCACTCTACAGAGAACTCTTTTCTGCAGGGCAGAACAGGAGTGGTATGGCATACTGATGCAGAAGTTTAAATGAAAATGTTGAATGTGATGTTTGACAGGGACCAGATTCAGGCGAGTGATTCCTGAAGAGGGACCTGCAGCACAGAACCCAGACAAAGTGAAGAGGGTCATATTCTGTACCGGAAAGGTGTATTATGAGCTGGCAAAGGAAAGAAAACAGCAGGATCTGGAAAACGAAGTCGCTATTTGTAGGCTGGAACAGGTAAATATGTCTGAATTGCTACGGTCTTTGATAGAGTACCTACAGAGCATTCAATTAACAAACCCAAACCGTATTGTTTTTTATATTGAATTCTGTTAAAGTACAGTAAATTATCTATAAAATAAGTTTACTGTGTTTCTGTAGTACATCGTGTTTAATTCCTGTTCTGCCTTATCTTTTCAGATATCACCGTTCCCTTTTGATTTGGTTAAAAATGAGACGGAGAAGTACGCAAACGCTGAACTTGTATGGTGCCAGGAAGAGCATAAAAACATGGGCTACTATGATTACATCAAACCTCGTTTTCTTACAGTTCTGCAAAACAGTCGCCCAATATGGTGTGTATCATTCAGATAAAATGTCAAGCTTATCCTAAACATTGAGTTTGTCTTTCCAGTTAAATGTCCACCATTTATCTAGAAGAACTACAGCAACACTATAATACAGGGGAAATAATAATCATATTTTTATAGTAATTATGTTTGCATTCTACTTGCATGTATACTTCTAGATTTGTTTAATTACTGTATGAATGACCAAAACTGGCCATTTGATTAACAGAACTGTCTCTGTATGGTGCCATTTTAAACAACTTGCAGGAGGCAAACATTTTAGTTCTTAAGATAACTGCCTTTTTTATAATTAATATACTCAATCTTATTTCTAAGGTATGTTGGTCGTGATCCAGCTGCTGCCCCTGCCACAGGCAATAAATGTACTCACCTGGCAGAGCTGAAAAGGTACCTGGACACTGTCTTCAACCTGCAGGCATTTGAGGGGAGAAACTTCTGAAGTCCCTGATAATAACATAAGCTTATGCACACTGAATTAAAAACATCACCACAAAAACACTCCAAAGTGTGTTTGGCAAAATCTTTCAGGGACTGGCATTTGAAATAATTACTGTACCCTTTGTTGTGTCTAAATACCTTTTATATTTGTAACTACAGCATCAAAAAAAGTGTAATTCACCACTCCTTCATATTATTATTATTATTATTATTATTATGGTGGTGGTTGTTGTTGTTATGAATAGTAGTAGTTTTAGTAGTAGTGATTATAGTATTGTTAGTAGTATTTAATAATTTAAATAATTTAATTAATATTACATAGAAAACAGTACAACAATCAAAAGGCTGAATAATTCAGACCTGAAATGTTATTTATTTGTCTAATAACCTGCGGAAAAAGCAGGGTAGAAAAAAAAGAAAAATTTTAAAAAAAATTAAATGTTCTGAAGCAATATATATGCTGGAATGTAGTGTGCGTTTTTTATAAACTAGCAAGTGCCAAGTTAAGCAAATGTAAAACTGTGTTAATAATTTTGTTATTGAGGATCAAAACAACTAGAACTTTGTGTTCATATCATGTAGTGGTCTGGTCTGGTAACCACACCATAGTCACCTCATAAGTTATTTTTAATATATTTTAAATGCTACTTAAATATTTTGGATAATATTAGTGGCTGTAGGTCTTAAAAAGACACTACATCAATAAATCCAGCTTTATATCCGAGATTGTGTGTGCCAGAGAATTCATTGCTTGCCTCCTTGTCAACAATTTTTCAATATGAGAAAAAAGAAAAAAAACAAACAAACACTTGATTTCATTTTTACATGATGCTGCTGTAGAGTTATAGAAAACTCCTGTGACTAAGTAGTACCTACAATTGCAGAGGATCATCTTGAAGTACAAACCTCATTTGACCTGCTGTGTTAAATATTCATATGTCATTTCATTTCACTACAGGAAAGGTGGATATTTTCTAGTCCACTGTTACGAGTAATGCATTCGATGCATTTTTGATGGATTGATTGAGATCTAGATGTGTTCCATCACATGTTTGTATTTATTTATTTTATGAAAGGTGGTATCTGGGTCCAGTGTTCCAAGCATACAGACTCCATCAATTGAATTATTATAACAATTACACTGACGGGCCTGCTAAAGATGTCATACTGTAGCTAAAATGAAAGGAATACTAACAATGTTTTTAAATCAATTTTCTCACACCTTATGAGCTTTATTAATGTTATTACTGGCACCTTTTTAACCTTTTTTTTATTTTTTTAACATTAATTCATAATATGCAAATAATTCAAACAGAACCAAAATATCTTCAACACAAGAAGGGGTAGTGATAATATTGCTAGTGCTACTTAGTGGTAAGAAATAGATCTGAAAAGGTAAGTGTTTGATATGCTGACTAATGTGCTTTGCAGTCAATAACAGGCTTTGACCCTGATGACACAGCTGAAGTAAAATTGTATAACAGTAACCAAAACTTACTGAAAGTAAGGCACGCAAACTAAGAATGTACCAGGTGTTTATACATGTGAGGCCAATATAGCGAATGGAAGTAGTGTGCAACATGTTAGATTTATGGAATTATTTTATTGGATAGAACTACTTCAATGCACATATAGGCACTGATTAGACCAAATGACCAGTGGTAACCATTGGTGATACACAGCATTCACAATGTCCTGTATTTCTCTGAATTCTATAATAAATAATAAACTGCAAAGCAACAAGAAAGTATAACCTCGCTATATCCTTAAACCAAAATATATGCCCCATCCTCTGCAGAGTTTACTATCATTTTAATGGCCTCTAAAGTGGATAAATCGAGGGAGATGAAGTCAGGTGTCTAACTTGAAAGATAAATCAGATTAGGTTCAGGCAGGCAGATAAATTGGATTGTTTCTAACACATACATTTATGCAATGTGACTACAGTAGTAATTCAAATGAAACAAAGCATTAAATATTTGCTCTTCTGTCATATATCATTTTATTTGACATGACCTGTAGAAAGTAGATAGGATCTTAAAAAAATAATAATAATTTAAAACTTCTTTTAAAATAATTTCACAGTCTGAATTGAACACAAGATTTTACATCTCTGCTGAAGTAACAACAGACTTCAAAGAATCATCTGTTTGTTGATTCAATGAATAGGCTTGTATAGCATAGTTAATAAAAATATATATATACTGTTACAGGAGCACTGTGCTTTCCAGTTGTGTTCTTTTCCTGTGCGTCATGACTTTAAGGTCAAAGACTGAATAGTAAAAACAGCCATTTATTGGAGACTTTTACAGAAGAGCAGTACATCACCCTTTTATGACATTTTTATACTGTGCCTTCAATTACTGGTACTCTAGAGACTAGCCAATTAGAGGAAATAAGCCCTTCTGTTATTTAGCATCTAAATGGACTCTTCCCAAAGGAACATCAACTAAAGAAATGCCAAAAAGGTTAGAGTGAGCAGCCTTTTGTAAAGAAAGACCGCTTTAGTCCTTTTTTTTAATTGAAAGTTTTTACAAACGCATTGTTGTGGGATTTTTCTTTGAATTGTCTAAAATGTCATAGTTGTGAAATAAAACCAAGGGAATGGCTTTGTGACAGTTTGAAATAATCCATTGCAAATAAAATGTCAAGCCCAAGCATGGTAATGAGAACAGTATGCTTTTTAAAACTCTTTTATGAGTGCATACTTGGGCTTAGTTTAACATTACTGCAGGCAAAAGTACTGTTAGGCACATTCATTTTGTAACGTGGTTTGAAATCAGACAGGGAAGGGTGTGGAAATGTATTCAAATAATTAATGTTTGTTTTTTAAATGTAAAACTAAAACAAATGTAGAAATATAAAAAGTGTATATAACTACAAAAGATACAGCAGGGAGTAATTATTTACTATTCAATTTCAACAGGATTGTGGCACTGGAGCTTTAACACTGATTAGTTCTACCAATTTAAACATCATTAACAGACTACTTAAAAAATAACATTCACAGGCGCTTTAAGGAGACCAAAAGTTGGATATGCTTGTTTTTGGCTGCATGATATAAACCCAGCATTTCATAATAATCAGTCAAATTTTAACTTTATCACTTTGGCTGATAATGCTATAGATAGCATGAGTGTAAGAAGATGGTGAAACATCTTCATTAGAACTTCAGAGATTGTCAAACTGGTCAGTAAGCATTCAGTACAGCTGCTCTATCCTCCTGACAGAGGGGATCTAGTTTGCCATCTCCTCCTGTTGAAAAATATCCACAAAATAAGGACATTTAATTGTACTGTATAGTATTATTATTTTCTTAGCAGACATCCTTATCCATGGGGGACTTACAATTGTTACAGGATATCACATTATTTTTTTTTTTTACATCAATGACCCATTGATACAGTTGGGGTTTTACTGGAGCAATCTAGGTAAAGTACCTTGCTCAAGGGTACAGCAGCAGTGTCCCCCACCTGGGATCGAACCCACGACCCTCCGGTCAAGTCCAGAACCCTAACCACTACTCCACACTGCTGCAGTATAACTACATCACTTTCATTACATGATACCACAATGTTTTATAAGGTAAGGGAATGCCCAAGTTGTTTTGCTTTGGTCTGTCTGCTTTCTGTCTGCTCAAAAGCACATCTACACACACAGTTTCATGTGATTTGCCACAGACATTACAGAACTGTGGTTACGGTTGACGCCATAATTGAAAGATTCTGTTATCTGATAGTAAACCTTCTAAAATGTTTTAGCTATATACTTTTGATAAACGTTATTGTATACGTTTAATGTATCCATTTAATTTGTTCTACCAAAGTCAAGGTCTTTAATATTACAGTGAAAAATCTTCTCCCCGTTCACAACAAGTTACACTGTATTCCATTCTGGTATTTCTCCGGGACAAATCGATGCCCATCTTCAATTAGAGTAGTTACGAATTGTTAAAAATGATACAAGCTTGAAACATTAGCTAAATAACGTGTTACGTTGTATTGGTGAATATTCATAAGCAAAGCAATATATCAGTTGTTGGCAATTCTGGAAGTAGAGTCTACTAGAAACACAAAGTATCACATTTTAGAGACACAATGCTAAGCGGTCACTTTCAACTGTTTTATCTGTTCTACACAATTCTAAAAACCTGTTCGTTTTTAATGATTAATGCATGAAGCTTTGTCGTACGTACGAGATAGTTTCTCGTACGTACGAGATAGTATCTTGTACGTACGAGATAATCCCATTCATTTTTTTTCTTCACCTTGCGGTTCAGGGCTTCCGTAGTTTAGAGATAGCAAAAAACAAACCAAAGAAAGTCGCATTTTCATTCTAAAACCACCCTAGATTTGATCACAGCAGATGCTGCCTTGACAGAGCTAAGGATAAAACAGTAAATTATCTATGAAATCGTTGATTCGTTTCATTCTATTATGATCGCAAACATGCAAAAAGAAAAAACGCTTTTCAAGGTGAACTGCTGATTGTTATGCAATAGTCAGACACTGCTATTTCAGGTCAAGCTTATACAAAGCAAAGGCAGAATAATAGTATTATGTTTAAAAAGATGTATGATTGAAAACAAAATTAAGTGGTTAATTAAACCAGTGAAAAACAAAGAACTACATGTTTTAACTTTTGAATAAAAACTGACACTCCACACCTGTCAATACTGTATGATGATCGCCATGATTTGGTCACATTTCCCAGAAGTGGTGGATCTAGCTTAACTCTGCTTTTAACAGTTAAAAGGTCACAATATCACATGTCTTTTGGATAACGAGAATACAATAATAATAATAATAATAATAATAATAATAATAAAATAAACATGACAAAACAGCACAGAGCAGCAGAGTACAGTGATAATAATATAGCAACAGCTCCTAGAACTATTTAGTAAGATAAGAGAAAAAATAAATAATAATAAAAAAAAAAACTGTAGCAATATGTCCTTTAACTTTTTGGATTGTGCTTCATACAGTTAATCAATCATTATTCTAATGGGAAGGTGGTCTGATCAGGATAATTAGTTTATGAATGTATTGCTTCTCATACATTCTTCTTCATCATTAAATAATTCTGGCAAGATTGTATTTATTGATTTCTCTTAACCATTTATTCTTAGGCTTTTTCAACTTTAAGTGCATTGCTCTTAATTGTATTAATACTTGTACTGCGATTCTTGAAATGTATTTTTTGTTTACGACTGTAAGTCACCCTGGATAAGGGCGTCTGCTAAGAAATAAATAATAATAATAATAATAATAATAATAATAATAATAATAATAATAATAAGTGTTGCTCATTTCTACAGTGATACAAGGAGGTCTCAGGGCAGACTGCGTTCTCATTTTGCATTGGTCCTCATCCTGTTTTTGGACCGTCTCCATAATGTTGAATTAAAAAGACCTTTTCCCATTAAAAATACAAATAACATAATCCTTAATTAGCTTCATGAATTGCTTGTTGCTTGTATTGCTGTAGTAAATATATTTTTTGTCTCTATATTTTTGCTGCTCTGCTTTCACAAGAACAGAATAATTCACCTATGGCAGATTAAGTAGCTGCTTGTTAAAGTTTCTTCTGGTTAAAAGATGGGTTCTGAAATGTACAGAATATGAAAAGACAGCTCCACAAGCTCACAAACAGTAACGGTAGGTCTGGAAACCGCCATGCGTCATGTTAGAATGTCACTTCTCTGCTGAAACCCAACCTGTTATTTTTTATCCTTTTGTGTGTTGTGCTGTGGAATTGCTTTCCACCGTGTAGGTTAAATAACCCTGTCTGCGCACAAGGAATAGGATCATTAATGTGAGGGATGCCAGTGTGATACAGGTACTCAGTTTTCTTAAGATAGTGTCCTTCCACCTGGAACACAATAGGCTGAGTTCCAAAACCTTTGTATTCCAAAGAGTAAATCAACTTGATCTTTACTTACTGTATTGATTTTACAAATATATATCTAAATCATGTATAATAATAATAATTTCTTAGCAGACACCCATATCCAGGGAGACTTACAATTGTTACAAGATATCACATTATTTTTACATACAGTTACCCAGTTGGGTTTTTACTGGTGCAATCTAGGTAAAGTACCTTGCTCAAGGGTACAGTAGCAGTGTCCCCAACTGGGATTGAACCAATAACCCTCCAGTCAAGAGTCCAGAGCCCTAACCACTACTCCACACTGCTGCCCATAATAATAATAATTGTAACAAATCATTGACTATATGTAGAAATTAATCCTTAGCATCGGTTTGCTCCTATGTCCTGAGGTGTGAGGTCACAAAAAAATCCAAACTTGAAAAACAATTTGTTTGAATTGTTGACTTTGATTGTCAAAAAAGGTTTCTTGTTATTTAAATGTGTGTGTGTATTTTTCAGAGAAGAGACTTTTATCATGATTTCTCTGTTAATTAATTACCTGATCATGAGCATATGCCTGGAGTGTGGATTTTTTGGACAATGGGCCTCACAGGGACAACCAATAGTGGCACATGAATTGTTTTACTGTATTGAAGGATATGAGCCAATGAAAGGAGTGTGTAATAAATGATAAACAAGATGTGGACTCCAAAAGAATAAACACATTCAAATTACAAACTGCTTTTTGACTTGAAGCCAAGCTTAATATGAGAATCAGTCCCAAATCTACATTCAAATTGTCCTTAAATTCACTGGGCAATGTCAACTTGTATCTACTGTATGTATGTGTTGGTTGAACAGTTATTTCTGAAAGGTTATACAACCTAAAACTGATTCAATCTTATGATTTAGTATGGTGTTCACTGTTACTGGGTGTACTTAAAAGTGTTTTCATTAAGCTCAACAGTATGTAAATAATACTGATGAATCAAATGCCTACTTAGAGATTCAATTGGAGCTGTAAGTACAGTGCTGTTTCATTTACACAAGATGAAAACAGGGTGCCTGTTTAGGTCTGGTTAACTGGAAGCCCCTTTGATTAAAAGGAAGGGAAGAGGGGGCAAGATCTTGGAAGAGCGGAACAACAAATGTATAATTTTAACTTAAAACTAAGGCTTATAAGAAGTGACCTGCTAGTAAGAAGTTATCTAATATCATACCAGGTAAAAAGTTAGCAGGTGTGCACTATAGTGTTAATGGCTGGCAGCAGGTAGTCTGCATTAGCTGCTGGCTTCTCGGTGACCAGTGTGTGACAATTAGAGATTAATAACAATGTTCCTGTTTGTCCCTCTGTGGCTGGCTGTGACAGAGACTAAATGATTCTTAGTGATACATCTCCCTCCCGACCTGTGAGGACGCAGTGTAAAGGGAACAGAGTGCCCTGGACTGCATGGCCTGACAATTCATTCCCAGAGTTAGGTGGAAGTCGGCCATCTAGAAAGGGGGCTCAGTTGCGGTACATTAAATCACTGCCCCAGAGGGAAAGCGATGTGGCAACCGCGGATTGGAGGAGAAACGGCTGCACTCGCTAACCAAGGTGGCGTGACTGTAGGTACAAATAGGGGAGGTGGCTTGGTGATCTGTTCCTTTGTTTATGGTTAAGAGAAACGCTGAAGGATGAAAGTAAAATAACCGTGAGTGTATAGTGTTTGTTTGTTTTGTCAAGTCTAATTGTACTGTTTGTTATTTATTAGACGGCTAACACGATCTGGAGCTGTCGCTACAGGCCAGCACTTACCCAGACATCACTGCACTTTGTTTCACAAAGAACTGTATGTAAAACCACGAGCACTTTAGCATGCACTGTGGACTTGTGTATGTGTTTTGTGTTTCGTGTGGGTGTTTTAAGAATGGGACTGTTATTATTTTGGGACCAACCCGCGGATTACAATAAAGCAATACACGCTGCTGTATTGCTTATCACCATTATTATTGACTGTGTTTGTGTGTCATCAGACAATTGGATTTCAAAATAAAATAACATTGCACCTGGATTCATTAAGCACTGCTGCATTCCTGCAACTGCACACAGTTAACCACTTTGCCACAGTGGCAAATACAATCCCCCCAATACAGATGATTGATTAAGTGATGCATGCATGTATCACACAGATGTCTTAATGCAGCAATAATATTCCAATGATCTAATGATAATGAGTCTATGTTATAGCATTATTTATTTTCATTCACCAGGAGTAACTCTTTTCACATCAATTGGGCCTTGGGACAAATTTCAACTTTCATAGATACTGTAGGGGTTAATGTGTGAACAAAATGCAGTTCTCATTTGTTAAATTTGTTGTTTCTATTAATTGATCATGTTTCAGTGCGTGAAGCAATTTTTCCACTGAAGAGTGTGATGTATTGTTTGAAGTCATCATTGCGAAGGTGGTGTTCCGTCAGCATTATTGTGCAGTTAATTCATCCTGACACCACTAGAGGCAGGTTAGATCCACACACTGCTTTCTCAAATTGATTGTTCGGTACCGTGCAGCCTCCGGTACTTCACACCCAAGGTGTCCTGGAATCATTGGCATGAACCCCCTTGTCCAGAATTATTACGTAAAAATGACATTGATAACATTTTCATCAAAGTGTGCATGAAATTACTTTTGGCTATATACCCTTTTAATTTATATTCAATTGATACTGACGACTGATACTGATTCTCAATATCATTGGCACCTGTTTTAAAGTGGGACTAAGTTTATTGTGGCTGATAAAGTGCTGTTCTTCTTAGCTTATATAGATAACTTTTGATGGAGGGGAAAACATGGGTACTGAAACTGTACTGTGTGGAACTCAAATGTGCAATTTTGAAAGTGTATGTTATAGTAAACAGGCATTTTCATTAAAAAAAGATATATCTGGTACCATACTCGGTTGAAGAAACATCTCAGTTTGCATGTCTTACTTTCCTGTAGTCTGTTACTCTCCTTATGTCATTTCACTGCAGCAGTGTGTTCAGGGTCAAAGCATGTCAGTCATTTGGGGAAGTAGCTGGTTAATGACAATAACACACAGTTGGATACAACCAAATCAGAAGTGAGGTTAGCCACAGGATGGAACATGAATTATGATCAAGTCCATTTAATTTCTTCTGCACTCATATTGAAAAGCACTAAAGAAGATAACATCACCATAAATCAATACTGCATAATTGAAACTGCATAGCAACTTGTTTGTTTGCAGTGTCAGTGTTTACAGTGCTAACAGTAACAGGGCAAGTCCTGTCCCCACTGTGGCCAGCACATAATCCAAATGCTTACTGTATGTGATAAAAAAAAATCCAAATATGTACCCCTATATATTTAAATCATTTAACCTGCTTTTTCGAAACAGATTAACACCCTTTACAATGATTGCTAGGACACAGTAACAAGTTATATTATTATTATTATTATTTGTTTATTTAGCAGACGCCTTTATCCAAGGCGACTTACAGAGACTAGGGTGTGTGAACTATGCATCAGCAGAGTCACTTACAGTTACGTCTCACCCGAAAGACGGAGCACAAGGAGGTTAAGTGACTTGCTCAGGATCACACAATGAGTCAGTGGCTGAGGTGGGATTTGAACCGGGGACCTCCTGGTTACAAGCCCCTTTCTTTAACCACTGGACAACACTGCCTCCTGTTATATAATGACAGAGTGCTGTCAATAGTTCTCAAACAACATCACCACTTCTCTGTAGACACCCTCCAATAATCTATTTCTAAAAACAGAACTGTATAATGAAATTAGCATTTCAGTTGCCATCCAAAACCCTTGCTAAGCACCCTCACTACTGATTAACAGTGCTTGTCTGACCTGGGTCAAAGTCTTAATAAATGCTGTATTTCCCCAAATATTCCAACAACCTTTTTAAAATGCACTCATAATGCAAGGATCACAGGCTATTTTCAATAGTTTTTTTTGGATATCTGTAAATAATAAGCTTTCAGTAATTGTCTACTGCATAATTTCTATATTAACCCATGCAGTGATGTCATTCCATACTGTACTAATAATAAATACTCGCGACTGGTAGAAATTATCATATTGAATTCAGGAAAACGTGTTGGTTTTATTTGTGTCCGCATGGAATCTGCAGTATTTTTTTTTTTATCTTTGAATTACCTCAGGGGCTCAAAGTCATTACCTGGAATACACTCAATAAACAGCAGTAAATTATTTTCTAATCTGGAGAGGTTGCATTGCCTGTAGACCCTGAAAACAATCTTGTCTGTTTCAGTGGGGTTCCCAAAGGATGGTAACATGGGAATGCTTTACTGTTTAACAGCCTGTGACTGTCAACAAAGCTTCACTATGAGAAGATGGTACTTTGTCAATCGGTAGCTGTCTTCCAGGCTGTTACTGTACATACCCTGATATTACCACCTAACACACACAGATCAGCCTATTCAGTGGCTTTAGTAGTATGGCAATGATAGGTAAGAATATAGATAGATTGCATATAATTTTCTAGCACAGGGAGATTTTACTCTATAGTAGTTTGGCATGAAAACAAAGACCCATCCAAACAAATATATAATGCATTGCAGAGCAATTATGTGGACCACATATTCTTACTGAGAACCAACAGCAATGTGGGATCAATATCTTCCTAGTAATTCATTCTTAGCATTAAAAAAACAAAACAATCATTATGGTCCTTGGTAAAGAATTTGCAACATTTAATCTGTTTCTGTAGATACACATATCTACAGAAACAGATTAAATGACTCTACAGAAAAAGATTAAATGATTGCCAATACCCATATAAAATGTGAGTTAAACTGATGAGGTCTTCCAAATTGGCATCTATTCCCAAAAGTGAATGCACTAAAATAAATGCAATCCAAATTGTATAGTTCCTTATCTTCCCCATGGGTGGGTACCCCCAGTTTACTTTAAACATATTGATATATTGTTTCATCAATTTCAATGAAAGAACATCTTTCCATGCTGAGGTTTAGGTCCTGCTCCTGTATTCATTCATTTGCATTTAAAATAGCCACTCTATGCAATAGTATTTTTTAAATTAAAACAATTAAGTATATGTCAAACAAAGAATCATTCTCTGTCTAAATTTTGTTTAATCATAAAATATGCATTAAACAGCTTAGTGCCCCAGTATGGTGTGTGACAATTTGGGGTAGATTTATCTAAAATTCCTTTACTGTTGCAATATATAGCCAGAATGATAGTAAGCTGTTTGGAGACTCCCAGTTTGTACATCTTCCAACCAAATATAAATATCACAGCTGTGCTAAAGAGGGTGCAACAAATTAAGCATCACCTTATTATTTGGTCGAAACATCAGGCTGTAACAACTATTTCCTTCACAAACGTGTGTGTCTAATGGCACCTTGTACACTATTATTAATGTGACTACATTACATACATAGAAGGGCCAATACTCTTTGACAAGTTTTAAAATATGTTTGTTTTTTTTCAAACGATATTGCATTCCTATTCTCACCATAATCCATAGATAACCTTAACAGAGCCACAGTGGATTTGAGTGGATTGCAGTTCTATTGCTGTTGTTAAATATGTACTTTTTTTTTTTTTTTTTTACATGGAATGTAATTATCGTCTTCTGTAACATTTCGGAATCGAACAGCCTGTCATGTCTGGCAGTCCAGCAACATTATCAGCAATATTTATAACAGGCCCACATAAATACATTAGTTTAGAATGTATAAAACAGAAGCACCAGTTGAAAGAGGTACCCAGTAACATAACAGCGATTCTAAATGCCTAATTAGTTATTGACTGCATGTGGTAGCTCTGTTTTATGTTTTTAGTTTTTTTTTTAATTCATTTAGGAGAACATAATTATTTTTTAAGAATTCATATGGTTTTAACTCACTTGCATTACATTATAGAGTCATGTATATTCGGATGTGTATATGTTTCCTTACCATAGATCTTGTTTTCAGTGATAAAAAAATGTATTGTACACAGTGTATATATACTTTTTTTTTTTTTTTTTTTTACTTTAACACGATTTTTTTACTAAACATGATAAAAAAAGATGAAACAATTCTAATGTACTAGAAATATACACATAAAATTAGTAGGTTCAATTAGAATTTTTTATTGTTTTTAAAAAAATGCGTGTGTGTGTGTGTGTGTATATGTATATATATATATATATATATATATATATATATATATATATATATATATATATATATATATATATATATACACACTACTGGTCAAAAGTTTTAGAACACCCCCATTTTTCCAGTTTTTATTGAAATTTAAGCAGTTCAAGTCCAGTGAATAACCTGAAATGGTACAAAGGTAAGCGGTAAACAGCCAGAGGTTAAAAAAAAAAAAAAGTTTAGGTTACCAAAAACTGAAAAATAATGTACATTTCAGAGTTATACAAAAAGGCCTTTTTCAGGGAACAAGTAATGGGTTAACAACTTACAGCTTTTCTGCAGCAATGGAAGTAAATTAAGCCTTGAAAGTTGATGCTAACAATTCCTACAGGTGTCCCAACTTTTGCTGATTACTTACAAACCCTCTGTCTGTATAAAAGCAGTGTTGGAACAGACTGTGTTACTACACCCTCTTAAGCATTATTTGGACAGTATTGTACTGCAGGAAGTAGTATATTGCTCTCATAATGGCGAGAAAAAGGCAATTAACAAAGACAGACAGACAGACCATTATAACCCTTAAAAGTGTAGATCTTTCCTTTAGAGAAATTGTAAAGAAAGCCAAGGTGTCAGTGAGTACAGTTTCCTACACCATCAAAAGGCACTTGGAAACTGGAGGAAACTCTTGACAGGAAGAGGTCTGGCAGACCCAAAGCCACAACAGAATCAGAAGACAAGTTTCTGAGCGTCAACAGCTTGTGTGATAGGCGGCTCACAGGACAACAGCTTCAAGCACAGCCTAACACTGGTCGAAGTAAGCAAGTCTCAGTTTCAACTGTGAAGAGAAGACTTCGAGCTGCAGGTTTGACAGGTCGAGTGGCAGTAAGGAAGCCATTGCTAAGATGGCAAAATAAGAAAAAGAGGCTTGCCTGGGCCATGAAGCACTGCCAGTGGACTACTGAAGACTGGAAGAAGGTCTTATGGACCGATGGATCAAAATTTGAAATCTTCGGTTCATCACGCAGGGTTTTTGTACGCCGTCGAGTAGGCGAAAGGATGGTTCCTCGATGTGTGACACCAACTGTCAAACATGGAGGAGGAAGCGTGATGGTCTGGGGCTCTTTTGCTGGATCCAGAGTCCAGAGTGAGTGGCACCCTGAACCAAAACTGCTACCACAGCATTTTGCAGCGCCATGCAATACCCTCTGGTATACGCCTAGTTGGTCAGGGGTTCATCCTACAGCAAGATAATGACCCAAAACATACCTCCAGGCTATGTCAGAACTACCTTAGAAGAAAAGAACAAGACAGTAGGCTTCAAATCATGGAATGGCCAGCACAGTCTCCAGACTTAAACCCCATCGAGCTGGTTTTTGATGAACTGGACAGAAGGGTGAAAGCAAAGCAAACTACAAGTACAACACATTTGTGGGAACTTCTGCAACAGTGTTGGGAAGAACTTTCCGAACAATATTTGATTTCCATTGTAGAAAGAATGCCACGAGTGTGTTTGGCTGTTATATCTGCAAAAGGTGGCTACTTTGAGGTGGCCTTTTTTTCCGCAAATATAGCCTTCATCCATGTATTGTATATATATATATATATATATATATATATATATATATATATATATATATATATATATATATATACACAGTGCCTTGCGAAAGTATTCGGCCCCCTTGAACTTTGCGACCTTTGGCCACATTTCAGGCTTCAAACATAAAGATATGAAACTGTAATTTTTTGTGAAGAATCAACAACAAGTGGGACACAATCATGAAGTGGAACGAAATTTATTGGATATTTCAAACTTTTTTAACAAATAAAAAACTGAAAAATTGGGCGTGCAAAATTATTCAGCCCCTTTACTTTCAGTGCAGCAAACTCTCTCCAGAAGTTCAGTGAGGATCTCTGAATGATCCAATGTTGACCTAAATGACTAATGATGATAAATAGAATCCACCTGTGTGTAATCAAGTCTCCGTATAAGTGCACCTGCACTGTGATAGTCTCAGAGGTCCGTTTAAAGCGCAGAGAGCATCATGAAGAACAAGGAACACACCAGGCAGGTCCGAGATACTGTTGTGGAGAAGTTTAAAGCCGGATTTGGATACAAAAAGATTTCCCAAGCTTTAAACATCCCAAGGAGCACTGTGCAAGCGATGATATTGAAATGGAAGGAGTATCAGACCACTGCAAATCTACCAAGACCTGGCCGTCCCTCTAAACTTTCAGCTCATATAAGGAGAAGACTGATCAGAGATGCAGCCAAGAGGCCCATGATCACTCTGGATGAACTGCAGAGATCTACAGCTGAGGTGGGAGACTCTGTCCATAGGACAACAATCAGTCTTATACTGCACAAATCTGGCCTTTATGGAAGAGTGGCAAGAAGAAAGCCATTTCTTAAAGATATCCATAAAAAGTGTCGTTTACAGTTTGCCACAAGCCACCTGGGAGACACACCAAACATGTGGAAGAAGGTGCTCTGGTCAGATGAAACCAAAATCGAACTTTTTGGCAACAATGCAAAACGTTATGTTTGGCGTAAAAGCAACACAGCTCATCACCCTGAACACACCATCCCCACTGTCAAACATGGTGGTGGCAGCATCATGGTTTTGGCCTGCTTTTCTTCAGCAGGGACAGGGAAGATGGTTAAAATTGATGGGAAGATGGATGGAGCCAAATACAGGACCATTCTGGAAGAAAACCTGATGGAGTCTGCAAAAGACCTGAGACTGGGACGGAGATTTGTCTTCCAACAAGACAATGATCCAAAACATAAAGCAAAATCTACAATGGAATGGTTCACAAATAAACATATCCAGGTGTTAGAATGGCCAAGTCAAAGTCCAGACCTGAATCCAATCGAGAATCTGTGGAAAGAACTGAAAACTGCTGTTCACAAATGCTCTCCATCCAACCTCACTGAGCTCGAGCTGTTTTGCAAGGAGGAATGGGCAAAAATTTCAGTCTATCGATGTGCAAAACTGATAGAGACATACCCCAAGCGACTTACAGCTGTAATCGCAGCAAAAGGTGGCGCTACAAAGTATTAACTTAAGGGGGCTGAATAATTTTGCACGCCCAATTTTTCAGTTTTTTATTTGTTAAAAAAGTTTGAAATATCCAATATATTTCGTTCCACTTCATGATTGTGTCCCACTTGTTGTTGATTCTTCACAAAAAATTACAGTTTCATATCTTTATGTTTGAAGCCTGAAATGTGGCAAAAGGTCGCAAAGTTCAAGGGGGCCGAATACTTTCGCAAGGCACTGTATATATATATATATATATATATATATATATATATATATATATATATATATATATATATATATATATTTGAATATAAACAATAGCAAGTCATTGTAATACCATCAAAAACCTATAAATACCTTCAATGTTTTGATTCAAACATATGCTTCCTTGAGAAAGATATGTACAACAAATCAAAACACTGGGCTGCTGGCTTTTTGAGCTAATATATATATTGTGGCAGAGTGTATGGTGTGAAGGTTGACAAGATGATGAGGGGTTGAAAATGCCTATAAAAAGGTTAATTGGTTTGTGTTTGATTGTATGTTTCATGGAGCCAGGATTAGGATCACCTGGCTCAATTTAATTAGGTACACCTGGATTTAATTAGCAGGCAGGAATATAAGCAGGTGAAAATGGTTGTTTTGGTAGCTGTGAAAGACCCAAGAGGAGGAAGCCTGTAGGATCAGACCTAGAAAAGGTATTTAATACAAGAAGTTTATGTTTAAAACCACCCGGTAAACAGCTTAGCTGTCCGGCTCACAGTTAAGGATTTAAAAATGTAGGTAGTACTCCTAGACTGAGTTAGGTTTTTGTTTGTTCATTTGTTTTGTTTTGTAAATAAAAAAACGCACAGGCACTGCCCTGTTTCACCTGAACTATGGTTTTTTTTTTAGTACTTCTTTTTAACCCGAGAAGACAGTGTGACGGTCCCGCACGGTGACAAGACACCCATCTTGTCACAATATATATATATGTGTGTGTATAAAACAAAACGCTAAGACATTCCTCATCCTGATTTGATTTATTGTCAGAAAGGACAGCATATCTTTACTTTAAACATCCAGATGAAAATACATCAGACAGAAATACACTACTTGGCACCATAGACGCAAACAACAATGTATATCAACAAATATCACACACTCTAATAAAAAATGCATCTAATATTATATCATCTATGTTACAAAAATAAAATATTGTTGAAAAACAGTATGAAGGATCATTGACAATGTTGTACTGGGTGAAGTAATCATAATTTAATATACTGTAAAACCAGAAATGTTTGCGGTTTTCAAACCCTCTACATGCCACACAGTTTGCACAACATAATACGTACAGAACAGCTTGCCACACGTTACACTTCCAGACATAAGTGTTAATGGACAGTGGTATTGCACCTTCCAAATTACATATTGGTATTAGATTTTTAATTGTATAAGGATATAATGGACGAAAATACAGCACAGTACAT
Organism: Acipenser ruthenus; assembly: GCF_902713425.1. Lineage (NCBI taxonomy): Eukaryota > Metazoa > Chordata > Actinopteri > Acipenseriformes > Acipenseridae > Acipenser > Acipenser ruthenus. The sequence goes on along the minus strand of NC_081195.1, from coordinate 13,671,501 downwards.
TACAGCATCTAGAGAATGGCTTATCACATTTGTATGGCAAACCCTTTCTTGATGTCTATGCTGTATACCTATGGTACACATTTTAACATCACTGCATGTAAGTCGTGGGGGTTTGTTTTTTCATGATCGTTTTGATTTTGTATTTACAGCTGTGATGTGTATGTTACTGACATGTTTTTTATAATGTTTGCCAACTAAATAAAAGTTAGCAGGGTAAATCCTTAATACACCAAAAAACGGCAAACATTTCATGCTGCAGAAACAGCCATAGATGAGCATCTGCCAAATACAGTTGCTGCAGTCACTTTATTGCTTTACAACCTTATTAATGACTCGGTTTTCTATAAATATAACTCTGCGCCATTCTGTTATCTAGCAAATAAATGAATGCAAGTTAAATAAATAATGTGCCATCTTGTTATTGCATTCATTATCCTCAATAGTCAAATAGAAAAACAACAAGAAAGACTTTTTTCAGTGTACATTGTATGTAGCATTTAAGGCATGGCTACATTAGCATACTTTTTTACAGTACAATAAAATATAGAACAGTGAGCATTGAAATAATTTTTGCAAAGCAAATCAACTGTAAGCTTTTATATAAAATAACTAATGGTATGTGATCTTGTATTTTGGTTTATATGGAGAAGTTAGTGTCCAGATATGACTCTTATGATAAACAGCCTTTAAAACAAAGCCATTTCAAATAGACAATCATCATGAAAATATATAATGGTTGCACATAACTTGCAATTTCTAATTGAATTCTGCAGACCATTGTAAAGAAGGGTCATTTTTATATATTATAAAAATAAGTAAAGTTTTAGGTACACATCAAATACCAGGTGGCTTCCAGGTTTACATTGGTACAGGTACAGACAGATGTGGTACTACTTTTTCATGAGCACTGGGATACACAGTTGTCTCATGCTTCTTTACTTTAACACACACACAGATTGTAAGATTGAATCTGGAAAATGCTGTTTTTATGCTTGACCCTTTGTAGTCTAATTTATTAGATCCTTGACCTAACATTGGCGAGAATGTCAGAATGATTTGTTTTGAGGACTGATTCATTCCAAATGTCAGGCTACAAGAGACATGCTACATATTTCTGATGTGACATTTACTTTGAAATAGGAAACCGACTGACTACAGAATTCAATTGGAAAACTATATCATATATCCTATGTTCGGTAATTATTTGCTTGCATAGGTAGATATAAACATAAATATGTTTTGTCATTTTGAAAAAATAAATATGTAATAAATAGTTATTTCTTATATTATCTTCTCATTCATTAAAGCTATATAAATTACAGGAAACACAATGGAACTGACTGAAAGCCATTTTACGTGGCTTCTGTATTAGCAGGTAAAAATGCATTGCTGCTAGCTTTTCTTTGTTACAATCTGCTACTGTTCAGAGCTAATGCACTTACATACAGCATGACAACTCTATATTTTACAACATTTGTTTTACATATTGCACAAAATAGATACATACCACATTAATCCAACTTTATAGGATATTACAGTTAGTACTGTATGCAACAAATTGGACAGTATATCTACACCTAAAGTCAGAGACAACATTTTTTGTGGTTTATGGAGTCTGAAGGATTTCTACTTTCAAACTATAACTTATATCATGCATCAACCAGCTAATTATCAAAACAGCAGCAGGCAGATACACAGAACTGCATTCAAAAGTTGGATGAATGTACTGTAGCATCGTGTATATCAACCTTATGAAAGCATGAATAGTTTTAGGAGGAAAAAACAAACAAAAAAAAAAACAGGTTAAAATATTACCTGTATCCAAAATGAGCAGAAAGCATCCTTATAATGCATAAATGAGTCCTGTTTTTATGATCAATGTCATTCTTTACTGTTGCTGCAGGAGGTATTGTTAAAGTAACATTAAATATTCTTTATAAATTGTAAATAACTAGCTAGTTTATACTGCACCATTCACATGGTAAACACATAACACAACAGAGAAATACAGTACCCTGGATGAAATGTAGACAAATATATACTGTATATTTACATGATATTGTATATTACATGACATGAGAGTGTAAATTGTATGCTTTTTACTTAAACTAATATTTAAGGAAAAACATAACACAAATAACACATCAATAAAAAAAAAATCCTCTTTGGTAGCCAGTATCATGTGGATATAACCTTTCGCTCAACTAGTGTTAAGGTGCAGTACCTACAGGTATATGTAAAGTGCTATAATCTATGTATATTATTTTGTTTGAATTACTATGCACTAATGTTAATAAGAACTGGTGGTTAGCATACTAAAATTGACTAGTTTTACTGTAGGTACATTTAAGTAGATTTTATTGGTGCATTTGTTCATTATGAGAACCGGAAAGTTTGTCACTGAACCTTTAAGCTTTACCATGGTGCATATGTTACTGTTAAAGTTAAAATTTCTGAGATTATCCAACCCAAATTGATACATTCCAATAAATAACAACATAACCCTTGTTCTAAATTATTTTTAACCTTAATATCGTAATACATATACTTGCATGCTGGTATTACCAATGTACTTATACATTACTTTATATACAATGACTAAGCCACTAAGCTTTGCTTCGAATAGTACTTAAAAGCCTTTTTTTTAAATATATCAATTTAACATTTAACAATTTTATGTTTTAAATTGTTAATTCTTTTTTTTTTCTACACCCTGCTCCAGCTAATCCAATCATTTAGTACTGAGAGATTTCCTTGTCAAATGTGAATTAGTATACATTTGCATATATAGTACAGTGATATAGTTATATCAGCAAACTAGGTCATTCCACAGAGGCTGCAGAGGTTGATGCCCTGTGCGGAACTGGGTGATTTGACATGTATAAACCCAGCTCAGTCTTTATTTAGAAGACAACATGGCCTTAACATTCAGCCTTGATGCTGAAAAGCAATATGGTCCCATTACTGGTTGGACCAACCAGATCAGTGGAAGAAATTAATGAATAATTAAATAAATACACAAATGCATATATATATATATATATATATATATATATATATATATATATACAATACAGAAATGTATAAAAAGCAATGCCCTATAACATCTATGTTAACTGTATAAAGTCTCAAAAAAATAATTTAAAAAAAAGAACCATGATTTCTTGCACGCTTTAGTCAGTATGTACACCAGAAGTATGGATAAGCAGATTGAGTTGTCAGGAGTACCTGAACAGTAAGGTGTTTGGGTTTTACGATATTATATTATGATTTGCTTCCATTTTTCACATGTTTGTCTGCTCCTTCCTTTTTATCAGCGGTCTTGGCTGCCATGTTGTACTTACTGCACAAATCTCTCATCTCAACCAGACACTCCTCTATAGCTTTTGCAAAGACGGTGGAACAGGTTTCCTTACAGTCTCTGAAACTTGAAATGCAGAAGATGATGTGATCTGATTGAGGATTGTAGCAGGCACCATAGCCATTGGGGACCACAGGACCATAGCAGCAGAACATCTCTACTGTGGTGGGAACCTGCAAAACACAGGGAAGCAAGGTTGATTTCAGATTGAAAAGGCCCTGGACTAACGTGAAGTTACATCAATCAAGTTTATTAATGTACTGGTATTATGATGTGGATAATGAAACCATGCAGAATAAATATATTTTTTCACCTGAACAAACAGAATTTAAGCTAGATTATATACCTTTTTAATATTTAGAGAAACTCACTTGGCTTGTTGAAAGGATAAAGCAATTGCTTTTTAAGAAAGTTTCATCTGTAAATATCTCTGGCTTCTCCATCTTCAGCTCATGAGCCATCTCTCGAAGTCCAAGTAAGTGATTGTCAATTGCCATTCCAGTAATGGACTAAAAATAATGAATAGATTTTTTTTTTTTTAAACCCATGAATTTGATTCATTAAACTGTTTGCCACCAATTTTACTCTAGAAATCCCTAACAAAAAATATATTATTTTTCAAGAAATAATATGAACATTTGGTACAGAATTGTTAAGTGCATATAATTAACAATAACTAACAATAATATATTGAATAGTGATAGCTTCATTAAAGGGACAACAGGGTTATGTTCTTCTTTCATAATAACATCTAAAACAGACATTTTTAAGCTATTACTTTACATATCTTTTAATCTGGGAAATAGTTGGTGTTTGAGAGACAATAACACATTATGGTTCTACATGATGATTTTAATTAGGTCATTTATCATTATGATTAATCAAATTGTCAGTCTAGATGTGTACATAACAGCTTAATATAAAGTGTATCAAATTAAAGGACATACATCTTAAAGATCCATAAAACATATTTCTTAATAATATTAATAAATAAAGGAATACTAATGTTATTCCTACTTACAAGGATAGTGTAATTGGTCTGAACATTAATTGCATCCCAGAGTCTTTGCATCTTTTCAGAATCCTAGAATTAAGAAGAAACCAATAAATGCCATTATACATTTCCTTTCACCAAATTCTATTGTATTGTTTTTTTTACACCATCTGTGTTTTTCTTCATTTAAGCCACATCACAAATACAGAACCTTTGAACTTAATGCATATAAAACCCTTTTTTTCTCAAACTATGATGTTAAATTGTACATCTATTTTAGTATAGCACCTTAAAATGCAAACAAAGGTGAAATGGAATTGACCAAGAAATACATACTGGTACTGTGGATTTTCCATCAGTCATTGCTTTCGCAAATTCTAATGCTTCATAAGTAGCTGACCGGATGTTATCCACTCTTCCCTCCAGAAAGCGACGTATGGAAGCACTTTCATAGGTAGGAACTTGCTTGCCATGGCATCTATAAGTAAAACAATATGTATAGTCCCCACTCTTTGGAAGAGGTTTGCCATAAAAAGCTGTGTTAAAATGTTCTTGAAGTTTTTTGTCATGAGATATTAAGGGAATGGAGGATTAGGAAATGGGCTAGTAGACACCAATTTTTATCAATTTTCGATGTGGCCCTGTTCATTTCCAAATTTGGATCCTTCAAATCCCTAGTCACTATCATCACATCTGCCTGAACTCACTAAGCCCTTGGGTTGGATTTCCACAACTGCCACCATGAAAGCTACTATTGCTTTTGTGAATTCTAGCAACCTGACTGTGAAACACTTTATGCAACTAATTGCAAAATGATACCCAACTTCAGTAATTATGCATTCCTAAATCTTTCTAAACATTATAAAATCAGGCTTAGTGCATTAATACTACAAGATAATAACTAAACCTGTGGGATCAGCTTACCTGTAAAATGCCAGTTGCAGAGCAACTTGGATGTAAGCATCTGGACTCATTCTTTGCTTCTTTATAAATTCTTTGCCATAAACTTTAAACTTGTGAACATTTAGGTCCAGATTCCTAACCAACCTAGAAAATGTGTAATCATAAAGAAAATTAAAACAATGGATGGTCTACTAAATGTCATAATGCTGAGGGTGTTCAGTGCATTGCTTGCCTTTTGATTCTACATTAAATTCTCAATCTGACAAGTGCACTGAGAATAACAGTTTACAATCAATGCTTTAATTTATTTATTTGTGCAAACAAGATTAATCTGTAGTTTCAGGCTCAAACAGCAGTTATAATGTAAGAAACATTTCAAGCTAATGTGAAAGTTTCATAACATACCTTTGTAATTTATCTGCTGAAGAAGCTAACAGCCCCTGAACTTCAGGAGAACATTTCCAACGTAACTTTCTAGGAGCAGAAAGTTCGCAAACACTAGCAGCTCTAACAAACTTAGAAGGGCTCCCTTTCCTGTAAAACATAGGCAGGTCATGTTTAATCAACATACTATGCTGGGTGGAACCTACAATGCTTTGACTGATGGATCTAGAAAGTTTTCTTTATCATCGAATGATCCCCAGTGGATTATAAAAAGATCTACTTTTTTCCTGTAAAGCTTTATTTGAAAATAACACTATGTTACAGGCATAACACCGTCATAAATGCTTTATTAAACTGTGTAACCCATGTAAAATACTTCATAAATACGTTACACATAACATTCTTAGTATAATCCATTGCAAATCTTATCATCTTAATGTTACAAATAATCAAAGGCATGCTGTATCAGTCTGCAAAGTGCAAAAAAGTGTAGTTTCTAATGCTTTTTTGTGAATAGCTTAAAGCCATATTAATGATTAAAAGCTAGAAATAAACAGCTCAGAATGTTTTCATAGATGCAGTTTTGTTGTTTCTTACTAGTTTCATAAAAGAGTGTTTTTTTCCACTTAGTGTCAACTTCAAATTAAGTGTAACTGTTTTGTTGTGCTATGAGCAATACTGTCCATGTAACAAAACACAAATGAATGATGAAAATCCTGATGAAAAATGTTGCTTACATGTACTTCAGAAGATGCTCAGTGCACTGTACTAGTACAATTCCTTCAAAAGGGGAGTGCTCACAAACAACGCCACAGGTCCCATCCATTCCAATAACAAACTAAAAGAAAAATATATAGTTTTAATTGACATACATCATTTTAAATCTTACATCCACAGAATGTACTTGTAAAAATGTAATTGTGACACTTGGACAGACAGGTGCCTCCATATAGCCCCAGATTACAATACTTGCAATAATTTACCATATGGACTGATGGAAACCTCCATCCGTCTCCAGGAAAAATACAGTGTGCTGCTGAGCTATATATAAATTATAATATGCTTTGTCTCCAGTTTTAAAAACATTCTATACTATTGCATATCCTCACCTGCATGGGTTTATCATACCAGCGATTGCCACTGTTTTTATCATAGCCCCCTCCATGTAACATCTGCAGAGCTCGACTGGTATCAGTGAGTTCATTCCCACTTGGATCGTCCAAACACACCAGACATAGGCATCGCTCAATCATGTCTAGCGAGTCTCTATTTGTAGAATCTGGAGGGAAAAAAAGATATATCAACAAATTTTAGTAATTTAGTACAAACAGATAAATTGTTGAAGACGTTTACATTTATGGCAGCTTAAGATGTTTTGCAATATCTGTGAATCAAACATTTGTATTTCCGTTGTATTTTCTCAAAACTGCTTGTCTTTACAGCACATCACCACTCAATAGAAGATGGATACATGTACTAGTAAATGAGATGCCTTTAGGGTTCAGATGTAAAGAGGCTGTTGGTTTGTACCAAGGAGATAGTATCTAACCTTTCATGATTACTGCCCTGGATTCAGCCCATTCAGTTCTTCCATCGGATGTTAGCAGACCTATCGGGGGAAGGCGTTCTTCTTCATTCTCTGCCATTTTAAGTATTTTCTCTAGCTGAGTGAATAAATCTCTTTCGCTGAGACGTCGGAAGTTTATCACAACATCTAAAACAAAGAACTAGACAAAGAAAAACGTTGTACAACAATTATACATCATTATTAATACTAATAATAACATGTCCGTGACTATTGTCCACCTTGTCTGTGTATTCAAAATTTGAGCTATCTAAAACATGAAAAACCAGATTGCCATGATCTACATTTCCAGTGGTTCTCTAGATATCAGTATGTAAAACTCTAAATTCGACATACAGTACTGAAGGTACGAACATACATATTAAGTTGCCTCCGCTATAAAAAGAGACAACTTATTCAAACTCTGAAATAGATTCTACCTCTATGCTTTACACTTGCCATAGTAGATGATATTTGAACTAAAGAGTGGAGTGAGTTTGAGCAAAGCAAGTGGGCAGTGAAAATCCATCAATTTTGTTTTTGAGGAACCACTATAGCCTTATAGTCATTGCTTTTTTGCATTAAGGCAAAGCACAAATAGCACAGTATCCTAACTAGGGCTCCCAACTAACTCTGCATGAATGAAAATTGAATAACCCAGTGGTCAGCTAAGAAGGAAATGGAAATAAAAATCAAGTAAGCGGCAATGGTTTTGAAACCGCGGATGAAATGCTGGCATTAATGTGACATGCTCTAGCAATACGTTGCTTTTGTCTCTGTCAGAAGCATTCCAGATTAAACCTGGGAAATGTAATCAAAAACAGCTAAGTTAGATGTACTGCTGTACCCCAGAGAGGGCTTCAGATATCATGGATACATTTGCACTCACATGTTCTCATTAAAAGTCTATTTCATTTATGAACCCTGGGTTTTCCCAGTTCTAATAGACTGAAGCCAAATCTTTTGTTACTAACCTGTTCTCTAATATAAAATACAGGCATTGTACTTAAAAGTTATACATATGCAGCCAGATTTAAGCATTTTTGTAAAACGTGCCAAGCTAAATGAAAGCCTTGTGCCAATCCTCCACCACAAAAATATAAAGGCTTTTGCAGAACCTTACAGAGATTAAGAGGAAATTCGTTGGTAGTACGGAAAAGAAATGAAGACATGAAAGTGTTCATCTAACATGTAAATGTTCTGTCACACCTTGCCTGGTTTCCATCATTGCATTGGTTTCTATTACTTATTCTGCTTTGATCATTATATTTATGTTTTATTTTTATTTTCATGAGAGCTTTGTGTCAACTGAGCTGCTTAAAAAGGTAGGTGGTTTTTCACAGACCTAAATTACTCATTTCATTTAAGAGGCGAAATGGGACTGAACCCAAAACTTCCATATAAATTATCTAAATTGAATTGGTATAGCCTGATCTTTCAGTCAGTCAAAGCACCAGTATTTCCTGCTCTATGCCATGATACATCACAAACAACCCCCTTTAATGACATCATCCATTCAATAACGCTATGGTTGACGTCACCTGCTTGAAAGAAACATGCCTTTCTTCACCTGAGTAATGTCAGGTCAAAACATTGACAACTGTCACATACCTCAGACACTAACCAAAATTCCCCTCATTAACCTTTTACCTCTGTTGAATGAAAATGCCAACTGACTAATTGGACACTTCAAGTTGGATTTAATAACTTATATATTAACATAAGGCAGTACAGTATATAATGGAGTTATAGGACAATGAGTGTCTGCATACGGGATGTATAGGCTTCATTCTCAGTTCCCCAATATTCCCTCATGCACAGATGCTTGTTGTCCAATAACCCTAGTGGTTTCTCCATATGGGTCTTATGATTCAATATAAATCACTTTTTAACCTCTCAAGCGTTTTATACGAAAAGATCCTGACCTGGTTTTTGCATGCTATAATAATATGTTCTGGCTCTGGCATGACGCTGTTCTTCTCAGCTACCAGGGTGTCCTTCTTGTGGCCAGGCAGGCGGTAAGATGAGAACAGTCTGTAGTATTGCTTCATGCAAAGTGGAGTCCCTGCCAGCTGCCCTCGTGCATAATCTATAGGCAGGGCATGTCTGTTACCAAAGAAACAACGAATGTAATAAGTTATACAAGGTTTCCATCAAAGATGGCAACAAACATCTCAAAAATTCAAAGGCAAGGAGAAATGAATTCATGAAAAAAATATACAAGTACACCTATTTGGGGTTATGGTAGAAGCTTCGCTCTTATAGTTTATCATGTTATCAGAACCCCTCAATAGGGTTACAGCCCTATTATGTACAACTATAATATAAGCATCAGAGCTCATTCTTTTGCTTATGTATGAATTCTTGCCATAAACTTTAAACTTCTAAACATTAAAAAAATATTTGTATCCAAATAAACTGTTATTCCATGGAAAATAATGATTCTGATTTATGCCAAACAATATGACATTAACATATGGAACATATTTAAATACAAATAACACAAGAAATGTAACTTACACATCAAGTAAAGCTTTGTAATCTAAAACTCCAGAAATTAGATGAGCAGAAAACCTGTAAAACAAAAGTTTAGGGGAACAATCTCTGTTAATTAAACATGGGAGGTTATTACTGCAATCTCTGCATTGTGTACTGTTAATAAAATATGACCTATTCAGCTGCTTTCTTAAAAGGTAAATAGCATCTAATGACATTTTAAGTGTTATTACTCCAATTAAGATTATAACCTCCCTAGTTAGCATTTTAGATAAATTCACTGTTGTCTGTTGACTTTTAAGAGACGAGACAAGCAGGTGAAGGGAAGAAAGTTGAAATGTCACAGAATTACATTACAGTTTTGAACAAGGAGCTGAAAACTGTGAAGGCAAGTCCACTGCTACAAGTATATGGGAAATAATTTGATTTTAATATAGAAACAACTAGCCTTGGTTGGTTGTACAACGTCACAAAAAGGTGGTCTATTTATTCAGAGACTTAGCCTTACAAAAACATATACAACACAATTGATGGCAACCTTCAATTCTACCTAACATAGCAATATTGAAAGATATATAGGTGCCATAAAGAATTCCATTACCAATGCAGCCCAAGATATATGGTGGGCGTTGATGTTAGTCTTGGGTGGACAGAGCCTAAATGGGACTTAGATTGATAATAATTAATAATATTTCTTAGCAGACGCCCTTGTCCAGGGCGACTTACAAGATATCACATTATTTTTACATACAATAACCCATTTATACAGTTGGGTTTTTACTAGAGCAATCTAGGTAAAGTACCTTGCTCAAGGGTACAGCAGCAGTGTCCCCACCGGGGGATTGAACCCATGACCCTCCGGTCAAGAGTCCAGAGCCCTAACCACTACTCCACACTGCTGCCCATTGATACATTGATACATATGCCTCCCCATAGACTCTCATTAAATGCATGCCATGTATTACCTTCTGATTATATCTCTGAGGGTTCAGAGAACAATTTCAAATTTATTATCTATGAGCACAAAGCTCTCTGACAGTCCAGAAATAATTCAGGCTGTACATTTGTACCAAACAATGTAGCATCTCTCTCTCATCCTCTCAATGTCCTTGCCTTCCAGAATGGAAACACTAATGTAATTATGGTTAAATTACAGGGATATGCTTGGGTTTGCTCTTTAGAAGGCAGAGATGATAACTGTGTCAAGTTACAGCAACACAGATATAGAAGCTTCAACTCTGATGTTTTACCTAGTCCATCAGATTGTTGTACATGGTTAAACAATAGAAAGGGAAAGGTGCCTTAAGGATATCAAAACCAAGCCCCAGCCTCCTACGCATTGTGAATACATCATGTGTCACAGTTGTGTGATGTGTCAAGCAATAGACTAAATACAGGATAACACTATGATAACGCTGATATGATTGGTATTAAGGAAGAAGAGGTACCTGAGAAAGTCATTTTGATCATGGAAATTCTGTTGTGGGAAGACTATAGCAGGGCTGGAGTTCACAGGAAGAGCTAACCTGTTATTCAAGTACATGTCCTCCAGCCAATAGTCATATACCTAGGAAATTAAAAACATGCAGCACAAATTATATGGTTTCTAGGAACATGATCAATAATAATTAAGGGGAAATATACCCTTTTAGAATTACTGTATATATTTATAAAATAAATATATATCATGTATATGTATGTATGTGTTGGTTGGTTTAAAAAGGGATTATTCAAAATCTTTTTTGCATTCTAAAACAAATACCACATAGGCACACTGACAATATACATTATAAAATGACTTGGATGAACAGAGCACTCTGTTACATTGATCAGGTCTTATTGCTTAAACTGAACACACTTTAAAGACTGAAATATTTCCAAGTAACTGTCATAGTTATTGATGTTATGAGATTATATAGAGAAATCTGAAATCGATATAATTCACAGTTGATTTAAACAATATGTTTTTGGAGTATAAAAGCCTTAGGTGGTTAAAGTCCAGGGCTTGTAACCAGAAGGTCACCGGTTCAAATCCCACCTCTGCCACTGACTGACTCACTGTGTGACCCAGAGCAAGTCACTTAACCTCCTTGTGCTCCGTCCTGCGGATGAGATATTAAATCAATGTCCTATTGTAAGTAACTCTGCATCTAATGCACAGTTCACAGCCTACCTTTGTAAAGCACTTTGTGATGGTGGTCCACTATGAAAGGTGCTATATAAAAATAAATATATTCTTATATTATATTATTATTATATTTTAATAAGAATCTGTTGTATTTGAAATGCCAGGAGAACACTTGTTCATGCATTGTTAAATAATTAACTGTATTCCTATTTGTTAACTTCTATTAATTAATGCGTGTGGGATACACAGATATTTAATAATATGCTAATAATTTTATAGCAAAAAGCATTCACACATTTAAGCTAGTTCCAATTTTATTGGATGTTAAAAACTGGTATCCTGTTTTTCTATAAAGGCTCTTACCCAGTTTTCAGTTTTCTCTCTCTTTTCTAGCAGCTTTTGTTGTAGAAACTCCCCAGTCCCTCCAGGAGCTCTAAACTTCTCCACAATGACCTTGGTCCTCTTGAACTCCTCCTCTGTCACCAGATGCTTCATGCACTTCAGGTACATGTCTGTGGTCTTTTGCAAAGGAGGCACTGGAAGCTTGGGTAACACCTAACCAAAAAAAAGCAATCCCAAACAGATGCATTCATTTTTCAAATGAACAGTGGTATTGTTCTTGCAATGCCTAATGTTACTATAGAGTGAGTCTCTACACAGTCAATAATATGAGGGAGATGCATGTCAAAGTTCAGTAAAGTCAAAGTGAACTGATTTACCATTTCCACAATTTTTCAGGTGTTTTCCAGTGTTTATTGGCTATCAACTGATTTCATTTTTTTGGTATCGGGGGTGTTTTATCAGGTTTTATTGGTTAAAACCGAAAATCAGAAGCCCTATTTATAAGACATTTAAAGACACATTGCTGGTGGTTTATAACACATCCTTACATTAAAGTGTTACCAATATAGAAAGGTATGTTTTCAACATAGTGATCAATAGAAGGTTTGAGCAGATTATAGGATGGTGGTTGTAAAGGTTTTATTTTTTATAACATATATAATAAGATAACAATATTGTAAAAAGTAAGTGTAAAAACTATGTCAAGTCAACACATTTGTGATTCTTATGGAATATTTCTTCCAACAAACATTATCGTATTGTTATAACAACTAATTGTGAAAAAACGATGGAATATATGTACTTGTTATTAATGTAGTTCTACTTACACATGCATTGCAAAGTTAAAAGTCATATACATTGAGTGCAAAGACAGTATGCTAGCAGTTTAGTTAAAATCTGTACTTGTAATGTCTGATATATCAATGGTAAATATGTGGATTTTAACAGGTTCATAATTTTGACTAATAGGGTCTTTTTATTTATCAATGAAAATATTGTTTGATACAATGCAATACAACATAAAGAAATTATTCAATATACAAATAACATTTGAATAATAGAGCTGTCTCTATTAGTCTTTTGCATATGTCAATATATACTCTATATGCCTACTTATTACAGTTTTAAAATACAATTTAGATTCATATTTTTATACTGCAATTGGATGTGTTTGCTTTGCTTTAACTAGGTCCGACTGGAAATTACTTTAGTAGAGTCATGCGATAAATGCGTCAAATGGAGGCAGCACCTGTGTTGAAAACTGGAAGGAAGTGGACAGCAAAGGAAGTCATGGAAGATGCAAAGGCTGGCCTTTGAATCGGTGATATCATGGGGCAAGTTCAATATGGAAGAGGAGGTCTTGGTCTCAGTTCAGCTTCCCATGGCACAAGGCAGCCCCAGCTCAATGGAGGAAGCTGGTAGTCAACGAGGTGTAAAAGCAGGAGGAGAGGATGAGGTGCGTAAAGGCAGTTTCCCAGGCCAAGCAGGGAGAATGGATGAGATGGGAGGGTGTGGAACAATGGAACAATGCAAGATTGGCTGACGAGACCTATGGACAATGGAAGACAAACATAACATGGCCAATAAGTTGCCACCAGTTCCATCAAAACATTAGACACAAAGGACAACATTCCTCCGTCCAGAGGAGCGACCACCAAGAAAATTTATTAAAACCAAGCTTTGTCTAGGACAACTGGAAGCTGCTAGAGACTGGAAAATGCTGGCAGATGTTGGTCAACGGCTTATTTTTTCACCTGAGATTGACACCACTATCAGCACACCTTGTTCACCTGGTAGAGTTAACAGTGCCATGGGAGGATGCTGTGGATGAGGCGTATAAGAGGAAGAAACTTCGGTATGCTCAACTAGCCGCTGAAGCAGAACAGCGAGGATGGAGAGTCCGGGTTTACCCAGTTTAGGTGGGTTGTCAAGGATTTGTGGCACAATCTACAACCCGGTTTCTCAGAGACGTCAGATTCAGTGGTCAAGAGTTGCACCGCACATTGAAGAACTAATCTGAAGCAGCAGAGAGGAGCAGCAATTGGTTGTGGTTGAGACGAAAAGATTTTGGTTGGGGATCTCAAGCACACTAAAAAGAAAGCAACGTTGATGCACAGGTAAGTCAGCTGGGCTGAGCTGAGTGGGGGAAGAAGGGAGGTGATTCTGGGATGCCAGAGTCACAGTCGAGCCCCCTTGAGGTGCTGTGGGCTAGTCGATGAAACACCAAGGATGGAGGGTGCCCACTTGAAGACCCCAGAGATGTACCCTACTCAGCTCAATCCAGACAGTTGTCATGCTGAGGCGCTGGGAAGACCACACTGTGGTTGATCCCTGGAGCCACCATCGCAGATGTTGTGTGTGCTGATGCACCAGGGAGGAAAAAAATAAGCTGATCCCTGGAGCCAGCATTACACTTTAGCCATCAACACCAGGCAAAAGGATATCTACATCATCAGACGGAAGGAAACGCAAATGGATGGAAACGCAGATGGATCACATTAGTTTACTGTAAATCTACATCTTAGTTGGTGCTTATCTTGGCGAGAGTTGAGTATAAAATCAGCATGAAGTTTTAACATCTACTCTCATGTAATGGAAATCATGAACTATGAAATGGGTAAGGAATTAAAAACATGTAATAAGTAAAAAGAAAAAAAAATGACAATATGTGTTTTGGAATGTTACTTAATAATCATGTTGATTAATATGAATAGTAATAAAAGCTGTATGTACATAGCTGTCCTTATGGCCTTTGGGTTTCCCTTGTTCTTGCCTGGGTTTCTCTAGGACAGGCATTCTTGATGATATGGAGAGACCAGCCAGTGCTAAGAATACTCAGGGTTTCCTGCATAAAGAGACAAAGAAAGTACGATTTAAGATAATACAGTTTCGTCAAATCTTGCAACTTTAAAAAAAAAAAGAAAAAAAAAGATAATACATAGTAAAGCAAACTGAACAGTAGCCAATAGGGAGCGAGCTAGAATATTGACAAACGAGGTGACTATATATAATTAATGATCAGCGCTGTGTGCACGGTAGGCTACAGCTTATTCTAGTACTGATTCTGAAACATATACCTTTTAAACACCTGTTGTAATTTATTTAACTAAACTAAATAATCTACTTATTGCTCACCAACACACATGGACTAATAATAATAATAATAATAATAATAATAATAATAATAATAATAATAATAATAATAATAATAATAATAATAACGGTACTATGAAGTTTAGGAATGTCAGGCGAAACCTGTTTAGAAAAATATAATTTGGTTACTTGTTTTTTGGTAAAATTGTCAGAAACAAAAGTGTATGCTATTCTACATTCTCCACACTAATTCAGCGTTATTGGAGTTAGAGAACTGACAACATATTTCGTTGTGTTTTAAATGGCAGTATTATACGTTGTATTAACAACAACAACAACAACAAAAACATTTTATTCAAAATGCAAATATATATATATATATATATATATATATATATATATATATATATATATATATATATATATATATATATATATATATATAAAGAACTCAAGTAGAAACTGTCATTTGTGAAAATCATAAGCTACAATGGTTAGCAAAATTGCAAAAAGATTAAAATAAATGATGACAAGAAAAATATTTGGCTTTCCAGTTGAAAGCTACCCATCCTTACCTGTCCGTGGCTTGGTGTAGGTTAGGATGACACATTTAAAGTTGTTCAGTACTTAGAGGTTGTCTCTTCCATGTTTAATTTGGGCTCCAGTGGACAATAAAAATGTCCAGGAATAAAATAGTAAGCTAAATATCCGGGTATTTCCATTCAGACACCTCTATATCAAGCTTGCATCCCACGCCTTGCTGGCTTGGAGTTCTTCAGTGAGCTCAGTATCTTTGGAGGTACTTTGCTACCTTCCCCTGTTGTGTCCAGCGACTCCTCCCACTGTAATCTATTCGCCAAAGTCTAGTCTATGACAGTATGGTTTTCCAACCCACCTCAGATAGAGAATGTTGTTATTTCATCCTGTGCCACTGATGCTGCTTCATACAGAAACATTTAATAAAGAACTAAGACTAATAATACCCTTGACCGTGATCTATAACAGGTTTTTTTAATTAAACAATTATTGTGCTGAAATAAAGTGAAGTGGGTGAAAAGGACAGTTATACTACATTTCAATTACAATTACAAAGCATATGTTATATGTATACAGTGCAACACAAACGTATGTCGTCCATACATAGGATCCCCCCCACAATCTTGTTCAGTATACATTCTAATGTTATTCTTCAGTACACCATTGTACTTTATGATTGAATATCACTCAAATGTATCGATGTGCTCTGTCGGGGTATAATTAAAAGTTGCCGTTATAATTATGTACTGACATAAACGATTGCGGCGAAACGGAAAGAAAGCGTATTTATCACTCACTTTAATTTAGTTAAACTTGAAGAATTTTAATAAATAGGATGTGGTAAAAATAGTCAGGTGCGATGTCCAATGACAAAGGGCAATTCATTTTTTTGTAAAAGTTTGTTCTCGTTTATTTAACCCAAGTGTTTTGTGATATTTTAATCCTTCTTGTTTCATTTACCAAAATATGTGTTTTTCTGTAGAATTTTCAATTGTCCATATGCACTAGTTTAAATGCTATGTTATTATCGCATACCATAGCATTATGAATGGTAGAAACCAGGATTTAAATCATGTACGATAATCCTACGGGTCTATTCCCCAGTGTTGAATAAGTCGTGCAGGGAAGTTTTGTGTTTGTTTAAAAATGAATGCTCTCTTTGGATAAGCACCACTATAAACCGATAGTTTGTGTTCTTTCCTCGTCGCTTTTTTTGTCATTGTTTGTAAATTTACAATATATCTATATTATAGGGAGACTGTGTGGTCCAGTGGTTAAAGAAAAGGGCTTGTAACCAGGAGATCCCCAGTTCAAATCCCACCTCAGCCACTGACTCATTGTGTGACCCTGAGCAAGTCACTTAACCTCCTTGTGCTCCGTCTCTCGGGTGAGACATAATTGTAAGTGACTCTGCAGCTGATGCATAGTTCACACACCCGAGTCGCTGTAAATCGCCTTGGATAAAGGCGTCTGCTCTATCTATCTATCTATCTATCTATCTATCTATCTATATATACATCCAAAAAGTCTTGTCAGCACAGATATATATGCGATTGCTCATGCGTGTTAATGAGTGTACAGTAGTTGAGAAACAAACAAAAGATAACCCTACATACTGGAAGAACCGTTTTTTTACTTGTTTTGGGTTTTTTGTGGGGTTTTTTTTGGTTAAACAACGTGGCACATATATTTGAAGTTGGCGTTAAATATTTGGTAACCATATTCATATTGGGAATATAATTATATTAATGTGCAGTAGCAAATTCGCTCATTCTTTACCCCATGTTTCACTAAAATGCCATGATTTATAATTTATATATTGAATTAATGAAACATGAAGTTTCTTGATACTGTCTATTTCAATTATTATTCATGAATTGCAGTGTCATTTGGTAGATAAGTGGTGCATTTTCTATTATATTCTTAGCTCGTCAGTGATATGATATGTATATTACATGATTCACTTAAAGGTTGGTTTTGTGTGGCCCATTCACACGCACACGCACACGCACACTCACACTCACGCACACACACATTGACCTGCATTCAAAACAATTAAAATAACCTAGGCGGGAATAACCCTCTAAAAGAAGCTTTTTGGAGTATTTATTAATAATAATAATAATAATAATAATAATAATAATAATAATAATAATAATAATAATAAAACAAATCGTTACCAAGTTAGATTTTTAATAGGTGTTGTTTTAGAATATCAGATGTAATGTAATGTTCCACGCTTCTGTGTACATTTTTTTTAGGCTTGGCGTTCTTCTGACTGCATGCCACATACAGATATGTCTATTCAGATATTTTATTATTTACAATGTAAATATGTACAGCTGTACAACAAGCACTTTATACAGTATCACCTTCAATTTTGACAAACGATATAACTTTCAAAATAGTAAATGCTGAACAGTCTGGCACTGAAACGTCGGGTTTCATTTGTTAAGGTTAAGTAATCCTTGACGTTTCAGATATTAATGTGACATATTGCATTTGTGTCTTCTTCTAAATAGCAGCACATATCAGACAAGATGGTTAGAGAGCGTAACTCATACCTGGGGAAAAAATAAGCCATTCTTAACTATTTACAGTATGTATTATTTATTTTAGTTTAGGTCCCTGAATATGGAAGTATATACGTTTTGGAATACATATTGATATTTATTTAATTTTTATACAATAGTTTTTACGTACACATCTTAGACTGTATAGTAAACTTTGCACAATACTCAAATTTAACATCGATGAATTAACTTTTTACTACAGACTTATTCAAATACGATCTTCGTTGTTGTTTTACAGTTTTTAAGAAAAAATAAAATACATCTGGAAGAAACTAGTTACACAATGATAAGGTTAGGTTAAGATTATATTCAATATTGGTACATAACATATGGCAAATACTGTTCCAACAGTGAAAATAAATTATGTTTGTATTTCAGTTCCTTTTAACTATATTCGGCTCCTGATGATTCCTCCTCTGAAATGGATTGGCTCTTAAAAGTGTCCATTTCATTCAGACCACCCGACATGGTGTTACCAGCTGAACTGGCAAACCCCCTTTTCTTGGCATTACGCTCTTCCAGCTTGATGGCATCATACAGTCCCGTATGTCCCTCTTCCAGAAGAACGTTTCTCTCAGAGTGAGAGGGTTTCATTTGGCACACGTTTCTGAGGAAAAGGAGGGCAGGTGCATAAAGTACATTGACAAGGCCCATGCCCAGGTTTAACTGCACAAAGCCATGTGTGTGTACAATCTGACCAGCCACTATGGGCCCCAAGGCGTAGGCAACAGAATAAGAAATATCTGCAATAGCATAGACACTGCCATATACGGAGACATGACGTACATCTACTAAAAAGGCAAGAGTGGGTAAAAGGGCAGTGTCCACTAAGGCTATCCCAAAGCATATGCCACACAAAGGGGCAATTAGTTCTCCAAAGTTCCTGCAGGCTGGTACAGTGCATGAGCTTGCACCTATGATCACCATACCTAGCGCCCCGTAAAACCATTGGTAGTTGGGATATTCTGCAGCTAGTTTTACTGTGATATAAACACCCAGGACATGAGGAAAGAAGGCAGGCAACCAGGTTAGCCCCATCTCCCATTTTGTGGCACCCATGGTTGTTTCCATCCAGTTGGCTATTGTGGGTTCCAAGAAAGCTAGTGGGATGTTGCAAACAGTTAGCGCTCCAGCCACAACAGCAATGTAGGGGTCAATCATGAGTTTATAAATAGGGGTGCCCACTGGCATGTTCTCTCTAGTCCTGTTTGCAAACGGTTTTATGAAAACCAATAGTAGGATGCCATCTATTAGAGAGATGAAGGCAAGCACTAGGAATGGGACTCGTTTCCCCACAAATTCGTACAAAATGCCACCAAATGGGGGCGCCACCAGGCTCCCGAATGAAATGAATGCCAACGCTATACCCAGGGCTTTACTTCTTTCGGACTCTTCGGTGTACGTATCAGCAATCATGGCAATCCCAGCTGTGTCGGCAAAGGCTGACCCAAGTCCCTGGAGACTTCTGGCTACGAACAAGGTGGCATAGTTTTCAGCAAAGGCAAATATACAAGTAGAAAAAAACATTACAATAAGTCCTATAAAAAGTGGAATACCGTACCCGACTCTGTCTATGAATGTTCCGCTTAAGGGGTTAACAAGCAGCTGTAAGATGGCTTTCGATGCAAAGAGGACCCCTATTTGTAAATCTAAATTTTCTGTGGTAGTTTTATCATGACTTGTTCTGTTAGAAAAAGAACTGGAGTTAATACCTGCAGGGGCTTGGTCTGGAGCAGTATCACCTTCTAGATAAGCGAGATAATCGGGTATAATGGGCACAATGACCATATAAAGCATATTGTCCAACAAGAGAGCTATGCAGACAATGAACAAAATCAGTCTTCTCTGTCTTTGGGGGTCCTGCATAGCAGTGCCTAACTGTTTAGTTCTTTCGCCCATCTCTGATAATTTCTCTGCAGCAGATTTAGCAAGACCGCTCGTCCCTTCTGATGTCATGATTGTTCGTGCTTAAAGAAAACTTTCTTCTTCAGCAAAATACAGAAAGAATCCGTTGCTTATGCTGCAATCTGAACCGCGCAAGAACAGCACGTTATGTGCTTTGATGTCAGACGTACTTATTTATTTGTTTCTTTATGTTACCTGTTTATTGTTGAATTTCTTCATAGCACTTGTTTTTGTATTTTCTCGAAACAAGTCTTGACTTCTTCATACGCAGTTAGTCAGTTCATCCTTGTCATCAGATGGAATTGGATCGTATACCGTCAATGTGCTACTACCTTAATAAAGTCTTGTTTCTGTTTTCTTCCAGTTTATCCCCTGATCTGTGTATTCGCCATGCCCTGCAATTCCACCGCAGGAAGCTGTGGTTGCCCGTTTAGTTAGAAGTCCCTGTAAAAATCGGCGTCTCTGCTTTCTAAATTCAAAACGTGTGCCACCTGTAACTGAGATCTGCTATCATCGGAGATCTGCAATCCTGGTTTTGATGCCATTGCCACGAATTCACTTGTATGTTTCTTGATTCTTAGATTTTTTTCCCATAGGCTGTGACGCACTGCTAGCTCTGCCCCTAGTGGCTCCTTAGCCAGCTGCGTCTTAATGATAATTTAGCGCATGCCAAAACCTTGTCCAATAACAGAGCAGAGTACAAACTAACCGTATTACTTAACTCCTAACTTCAAATGGTGGGTGACCATCAAACTGAGTTTAATAGCTGACTGACTGCTGAATACAGTATACCCCAATGTTCATCAGCTGCGTACATGTTTATTAGTACAATTTTACAAAATGGCTTTTCATTCAAGGAACCTAAGTCAGTTGTCTGAAAACTCCGAGCACTAACAGAAATATAAATGTATTTTGGATGGCAGTTCAAAGATCTTGTCAAAACATTTATTCTCGTTCATGTAGCTTTTTGCTTTGCCTAGTTTGCAGTCATGAAATGGAGTGGGTGACTTCTGGGTCCCGGTGTTTGACAGGTGATACATTTCTAAATCGAGTCTGTCTTTAAATGTAAGAGATGCCGTGCCAACTTAACTGTAACACAAAACTTTCCCTTTGTTCACTCGGGTTCTGTCTGCCAAGAAAACGCTGTCTGTCTATTTATTGTATTTTAACTCGGGAGGCAATCATAATCCACGCTCTTCACCCAGATACATTTAGCTTAATTGTTTGCATTATAATTGTATACAGATTAAAAAAAAAAAAAACAACAACAATAATAATAATAATAATAATAATAATAATAATAATAATAATAATACAGGTCTTACAAGCCTCAACGGATATATATATATATATATATATATATATATATATATATATATATATATATATATATATATATATATATAGATTCTCCCAATTTAAACTCATTATTTAAAGGACGGCTCATATCAGATCTATATGTTAATATACTTGGGATTCCCAAAGGATGAAAGTCGAAGTGGAACCTCGGGTCTTAAGTGTATGACCTTTGGTTTGCCAATAATTGTGATTAATTACTCGGTCAAAATATATCACTGAGTCACTTTAATCAATCACAGACTTTTTCGATGGCAGAAATATTTGGCGATAATAAATAATAAACCTAGCTTTACAGCTACCAGCTGCCTTTAATGCAAGGCGAACAATATTACTTCACTGTATGTTCCTGAACTGATCCACTGAGACCGCCTTCTACTGACTGTTGGCTCATTTTTTGAAATACTAAACACGGATTTTTTAATCGTGAAGTCCATACTTTGCGTAATAGCTTCTGCTTGCGAACAAAAGGGAGATGCATTACTAAAATTTAATAACTATTCTCATGTTTTGGATTCCCAATGGCGATTCGTTTTAAATGCATTTCTGCTAAGTCACCAGATATAACATGATCAATCCCCAAATAGTTTAATAAAACTATCAACCTGTCTATGCACGTTGTTACATATGTAGTTTACTATAGCTATAATAGACAAGCAGACAAGACAACAATAACATAATTACAAGTATAAATGCAATACCATCAGCAGTTTACAATATTGGCTAGACAAAAAAAAAAACAACGGTTAAATAAATGCAACTTTATTTTCTTTTGCAATACTGATAAACTGATTGTCTTTATATAAATTATAGGGCATTGTTGTGAATAAACAACGGTCAAATTGTATCGCATATATATATGAACTGATTATTGTGATAACAAATGTATACGTGCTTGACTACTATTTAAATCATCTAATCTGTCATTTGCTTGTTTTTCTATCATGTCCACTTTTCAGTCAGCAGAACGCCTGATACATAACATTTGGGGTATACTTAATTGTTGTAGTAGTTGTGCTGAATATTATTATTAATTATATGCTTTAGAAGCATGTAGTTCCCGATATCCACAACTCAAGATCACCTAAATTCCTGGAAGGACTTTTTGTATTGAGTTTTCTCATCGGTTTGCGATCTGTAAGGCCAGTTGGCTTCTATGCAATATTCATTTCAAACAGAGTGCATTAATTGGATGCCAGCATGCTGATTAACATCCTCGGTTCTGCTATAAATCATTTCATATATAGTTTAACAGGTTACAGAAACCTAATAGATAGACGTGGAAAGACAATTATTAGAATTAACCCGAGGAAGTGCAGGTCGATGCAATCGTCTAATTAATCACGTCGCATTTGACAGCAAAGTATTGTCATTGTCGACCTGGCCCTGACACCTTTCCCACAAGTAGATATAAAGATAAACTGACTAGGTTTAAATAGTGCCTCCCGACACGCATTATATGAAGAAAGAAAAACAATATCGTATGTTAATAGCTTAAAACTAAACGACACTGGTTTTCATTTTTAATTTCGAGTTTTTATTATCTGAACCATTTTTTTTCTAATATACATTGATAGATTGGATTAAGTACGTGTTATATTGACCACTACAATACCAATACTAAGACTACACCTAAGACTACTACTACTACTACTACTACTACTACAAATAATAATAATAATAATAATAATAATAATAATAATAATAATAATAATAATAATAATAATAATGAAATATGTTCACGGATTGTTTTCTTGTTTTTTGTCACTGCAACCACGCCCTCCATCCACAAACAGCTAATACAGGTAGATATAGCATGTTTTTATTATTATTATTATTCCCAGATGGACAAATAAAGCAATAAATCAAATATTGCTCTAGTTAGAGAATATATTTATTCCACAATCCTGGTTCAACAAATTCATAAACTGTGCTGGAATGTTTTATCAATTGTTAGATGCGTAAACTAAAGTTTCAGCACCATCTCTTGTGAACAGCTAATTCGGACTTCCTGGCGTGCGTTACCAGCGCCATCTACTGGTTTGATTTGGTATATGCTTTCTCTTTTATATTTCACAAAGTGTGGCTCATATTTTATTTTATCCAATCACAAGCCATCTACATTTCACAGTTAAGCGCCAATATCTAATCTTCTTGTCATTTACTATAGCTGCCTGGGAGTTTGTGGTATATACGTTTTGCAATTCGGGTTTCTTCATATACAGTATATGCAACTTCTAACTTCTCTGAATTACAGTTAATTGTGAACGTTTCATCCAGAATCATTTTTATATTTTACAATGTCACCTTGTATGAGAATTAAAAAACTCTTCTGTCTCTTGTGATTTTTAGTACACATTGAGGACACCATGTGGTGGCATCATTTACTGCAGATGGGATGATTCAGATATGTTTACACCTCCGTATTTCCATTGGAATAACCTGGGAAAACCCTTCCTAATGTAAACATCTCCACATTCTGAAAGTCCACTGACCAATTAGTGTAAAGTCATGGGACAAATATGTTTTGTTTTTACTTCGTCAGAGCCAACTGCGAAAGTGCATTGAATTGTAGTGGCAGCCTCATTAATTGTACCACATCCTTACATAGACATGTATAATAGTTCTGTATTTAAGTATACATACATTCTCTAGAGAAATTATTATGGTATGTATGCAATATCTAAATTACTTACAGTGCTCATATATTACAAATAGAACTCTCTAGATAGTCTATAGTAAATAGTCTATTATGATGTGTATTTTTATGTGTTCTGTGTATACATGGATTAAAGTTCAGTTTGGATGAATAGACTGGCTTTGAAATGCACCTTGTTTGGTCAGGACAGCTTAGTGCTAATCTCAAGTGTATGCACTCGGTCCCGTGCACCGAGGGAATAAAACTGTCATCCCGAGGAAGCCATTTCTTTTTTTTTGCTTCTCAAGACGGTACGGTAAGACCTCTGTGTTGAGCTGAGCGTGTTGATAGAAAAGAGCTTCTTGAGTCGAAACGAGTCGATTGTATTTCCCTTACATTCGTGCTGAAAGCTGGCTTGCCGCTTTCCCGAAAGCAACAACTTTGAAAAGACAGAGCCTTTTGCCTTTCTGTCTTTCAGCGGCCTCCTCGCTTGCCTGGTTGGCCGCTCTTTGTTATCTGTCTGTCGTATGTGAGCGACTGCCTGTGCAGTCACCCGCGAGCGGTTGTCTATTTCTTTCTGAGAGTACACAATTCCTCCACGGGCTAGGCCTTGCCGTATCTCCACTGTTGAGTAGACCTTGCCAGCTGCGTAGGCACTCTCAGCTAGGTGAGTCGGGCCTTGTAAACAAACAGTGCGCTCTCCCCTATACTATCTTTCTACTGTGGTTTTGCTGTCTGCTTCAACTCGCCCACTGCGGCTTCGGTGCTTGGCCACTGCCACAGAACTAGCGCAACTTGGACTTTCACCAGGACAGTTCCAGTCCCCACGGCTCTGCTGGGTGACCTAAGGCATCGCCTACAAGGGACACCAGCAGCAAACAACCAGGCCCACCCAGCAGGCAGAGGGAGCGCAGGACGTGGCCAGCCCACTCACCAGCGTCACAGGAGGCGTTTCCAGGGACAGCGCCCTAAACAGCCACCTCAAACTGCCCTGCCGCAGCCTCAGCAGCCCGAGCAGAGCCTCTGAAGGCTTGCGGCCTCAGATCCCCACAGCTGCAGTACTGGCACGCTTGCACCTCAGACTCCTGGGTGCTCGCCACCGTGCAGAACGGTTCCGCGCTTTAGTTCCGCTTGGGATCTCCTCCCTTTCGAGGTATCACAAATACTTTCATGACAGACCCTCTCCAGGCCACAGTACTTCAGAAGGAAGTGCAAGCGAGCCATTCGTATCGTGGACCCCACCTCCCACAGAGAGGGGTACTACTCGAGGTATTTTCTGGTACCCAAAAAAGATGGCAGCTTTCACCCCATCCTAGACCTGAGGCTCCTAAACAGGTTCTTAAAAGAAAGGAGGTTCCAGATGCTGATGCACCATTACATTCTCCAGTCTGTCATGTGTTGGCGTATGTCAACCACCAGGGTGGCCTACAGTCCCCGGGTTTGCATCACATGGCCTTCAGGCTATTGACATAGGCTCAGAGGAACTTGCTGTCCCTGCGGGCGATGCACATTCCCGGAGTGGTGAACTGGGTAGCAGACCTCCTCTCCAGGAAGGGTCCGCATCCGTCAGAGTGGCGACTCCACCCTCAGATAGTGGAGCGCATTTGGGAAGAGTTTGGGAAGGTGCACATCAATCTCTTCGCCTCGGCAGAGACGACACATTGCCCCCTGTGGTACTCCCTCGACCGTTTAGATGGTCCGCTCAGCATAGACGCCCTAGTGCACGAATGGCCCAAAGAGTTTTTGTATGCTTTCATGCCTATACTGCTGCTCCCGACCTTTCTCGAAAACGTCCAGTTAGAGGAAGCATCAGTTCTCCTAGTGGCCCCCAAGTGGCTCAGGAGAATCTGGTTTTCAACCCTGTGCCAGCTGTTACACGGCCAGTCTTGGGAGATCCCACTCGGGCAGGTTCCGGCTATGGGTCTGGCCCCTGAAATGGACTGTTGCTTAGCCCTAAGGCTATCAGATGCGGTTGTGGGTACGTTGCAGAGCGCTAGGACAGACAATATATGAGTCCATATATTGCCCTATACCAGTCATCTTACAGATTCGGCAAGAACTGCTTGATGCTGGTAGGTCACCTTCTACTTTGAAGGTGTATTTAGCGGCTATCTCTGCTTGCCATGCCCAGTAGATTCGGTGTCTCCGGGTGCGCATTTCTTGGCTACCCAATTTCTTAAAGGCGCTCAGCCATTACGCCCTCCCAGGAGGACTGTTCTCCCCAAATGGAGCCTTAATATTGTACTGGAGGCTCTCACGAAGGCTCTGTTTGAGCCTATACACTCCATAGAGTTGAAGTACCTGTCTATGAAGACAGCCTTCCTCGTGGCTATCACCTCCGCTAAGCGGGTCAGTGAGCTGCAGGCGCTGTCTGTGTACAGCTCCTGCATGCATGTTTGGTAGGATGGCAGCAGGGTGTCTGTGCACCAACCCTGCTTTCCTCCCCAAGGTGATCACAGCCTTCCACATTAATCAGTCTGTGGAACTGGAGTCCTTCCATCCACCTCTGTTTGCTTCAACGGAGTATGAGAGATTGAATTTCCTCTGCCCAGTGTGGACATTGAGATGCTACGTGCATAGGCCAAGAGCTCTGCGTCAATCTGACCAGCTCTTCGTCTGTCATGGGACACGGACCCTAGGACAGCCCCTCTCTAAGCAGCGTCTGTCACAAATGGATTGTGGACACATTCTCGACTGCGTATAATGGCGCTGACTTGCCCCCACCAGGTAGGGTAGAGGCACACTCCACTAGAGTGTTGGCTACATCTTGGGCCCTCTTCAGAGGGGCCTCGATGTCTGATATTTGTACTGTGGCTAGCTGGGCTACGCCACATACCTTCTCCAGGTTCTACCGCCTTAATGTGGTAGACCCTGCCCTGCCTTCATTAGGCACGAGTGTCCTTGAGGATGTAAGTTCACACCGCTAACCCCTGGCTTAGACAGTGCTAGTGTGTCCCTCATATGCTGCCGTTCCTTCTCCTTCGCGATGACTCTGGTATACATTATCTCATACACAATGTCGTTGGTGGTCGTCTTTAAATTGAAAGGGAATGTTAGGTTTCTTACCATAACCCTGGTTCCCTGAAAGAGAAGACAACCACAAACTGCGAGGTCACATTTGTCGCCCTCATGGGTTCAATGGAAAAAGAGAAATGTCTTCCTCGGGATGACAGTTTTATTCCCTCAGGGGGCGCGACCGAGTGCATCATCCCAGGAGGGGCCTGTCGGCAGGTCTGGTATACAGAGCTCAGCGATACCTACCCAATAGGCAGGCATATCCCATACGTAATGTCATTGGTGGTCTTTCAGGGAACCAGGGTTACGGTAAGTAACCTAACGTTTTCCAATGCTTTTACCATAGTTATACTATGCATATACCACAGTGTACCATGGTTTGACAGTTTTTAATATGCTTCACTGTACCTCTCTGGACTGTAATACTTGCCAATGCATTGCTATTCTTTATGGAAAACACTGTTTACCAAACACTTAAAACATATAGATGGTTGTTGATGTGAATCATAGAAGGTAGCTCTGGAGGATATTAATATGTTTATTTGTATGAAAGAAATCAAATAACTAAATAAAAATGTCCCCATTAAAAACATTCTTATAACATGAATGCAATTTCCTATCTGCCACAGCTACATGATGTCACAAACTGACGCCAATGGGTATTTATCATTTTCTCTAATGGTATTCTCTAATCTGTCTTTATGTCCATTAAAAATATGATTGTGTTGCCTCTTTCAGCTCAAAGACAAGGTCATCTCCAGAGCTGTAAGATCATCATTATAATCTTGTACCAGTCAAGCCATACATTTCAACAGTGGCTCTAAATCCCATGCAATCAATGACCAGCATGACACTTAAAACTTAAGAATTAAAGCCCTTGCTGCTTTTAAAGGATTTTTAATGGGGATTTTGTTTGTGATTTGAATTTCTATGTAAAGAAAAAATATTAAAAAGGTGCTTAATTGTGAATGTATAAAAGCAAAACTTCATTTTTCGTCCTCTGTTATTGTTTGTTATAACCTTTTTACGTGAAGATGAAATATTATGAAAGCTAAGCTCAAATTAATCTTTTGGGTATTTTGTTCTTGAATAAAATAAGACATTTGAAATCTTTATCATCAAGCTGATACGTATAAAACAAAATATGTGTTTTGCAGTGCTTGTGTTATATTTAGCTTTTGTTATGTCACCTAAATAGAGTTTGGAGCTCTGTTTTTCAGTCTAAAGACACTGAGCTGGAATCAAACTTTGATTTGATACAAAACATCTGCCACTTAAACATAAAAAAACCAAAAAAATAGTTAGACATTATCAATTACAATGGATAAAATACCTATACTACTCCAATATTGCAAATTATTCCATGTAAATAGTATATGCTTTTATTTTCCCTCTATTATGATGTGTATTTTTATGTGTTCTGTGTATTACATGTTGAATTTAGGTTGACGTTCAGTTTGGATGAATGGATGCTTTGAAATGCACCTTGTTTGGTCAGGAGAGTTTAGCTCTAATCTCAAATTTAGTATGCATAGCTCATAAACAAAACTGGATAGAATGTTCTACTTCAAAATGTATTTACACACTATAAGTGGTTATATTTAAGCAAAAAAAACCCACTAAAGCCAATGTACCCTGCTATTATTTCGGCATGTTAATGTAACACAATAAATGGCACATTGAGTGTATTTAACATGGAAAATCCAAATGCAAAACTAGATTAAAGTCTATAATCCTTGTCGCTGAATTAACTGTAGGTAAGTGACAGGGATTATAACAATCTTCTGTATGTTCAATTTCACTAATGGGTCCATGCAGTAGCAGCTGCCCATAATGTGAAAAATGTCATAATGTGATATTTTGAATTCAAAATTAGAGTTATCATTATGATGAAAAAGTTGATGATCGTGACAGTATATTATAGAATAATAAGCAATGAAATGTTGTGATATATATGAACAGGAGTATTATTATTATTATTTGTTTATTTAGCAGACACCTTTATCCAAGGCGACTTACAGAGACTAGGGTGTGTGAACTATGCATCAGCTGCAGAGTCACTTACAACTATGTCTCACCCGAAAGACAGAGCACAAGGAGGTTAAGTGACTTGCTCAGGGTCACACAATACGGCAGTGGCTGAGGTGGGATTTGAACCGGGGACCTCCTGATTACAAGCCAGTTTCTTTAACCACTGGATCAGAGACAGACACCCCTGCATCTCTCCAGAATCTGAAATTCTCAATAACTTGCTAAATAATGGTAACACAGTATACCAAGTCTCATGAAAACTGGATAAGGGGAAATGTGTGCCATACATCCGTACAACCGGCACCACTATATCCCTTTGCAGTGGAATTCATCAAGCAACTACCAAAGCAGTCATGAAACTTCATCCCTCGATTGGAAACAGATGCCAGTTCTTTTTAAGTTTCATCAAGGAACATGCCGTTAGAATTTGAGACTCTAAAGATGATAATACAACTTCAGTAAGGAATACGAACAGGCATTTAGTCAGCTTGGTCTTTTTAGTTGTGTGTTTACTTCTCTTAAATGTTAAATACATTCTTACCTTTCTGTGTACTCCATGTTGGCTAACCATTTTGATAACAAAGCAGTTTCAGCTACTGAATCTGTCTCTCCATCTTTACATTTCTAATGTGAGTCTGTGGCAAAGTGGTTAGTTGGGTACAGGTGTAGGAGTGATGCGGTGCGTGAAAGAAGCAGACAGAGATAATTGTAATCCAGTTTTTAGAAATATTTTTATTGTATTTCCAGGTCTTGGGCTCCCGAGTGGCGCATCCAGTAAAAGCACTCGCTAGAGTTCAGGATGCGCTCTATAGCCTGGATGTTGTGAGTTCGAATCCAGGCTATTCCACAGCCGACCGTGGACGGGAGCTCCCAGGGGGCGGCACTCAATTGGCCGAGCGTCGCCCGGGGGAAGGGAAGGTTAGGTTGGCCAGGGTGTTCTCGGCTCACCGCGCACCAGCGACCCCTGTAGTCTGGCCAGGCGCCTGCAGGCTTGCCTGTAAGCTGCCCAGAGCTGCGTTGTCCTCCGAAGCTGTAGCTCTGAGGCGGCTGCACGGTGAGTCTGCAGAGTGTAAAGAAGCGGGTGGCTGACGGCACACACTTCGGGGGACAGCGTGTGTTCATCTTTCCAGGTCTGGCGACCAAACAATATTTCCCCGGCAGTACACACCAATGTGTACAGCACAGGGTATATAACAAGAACAGACATTCCCAAATAATAAACAAATATCTGTCCCACAATAATACAAACACGGTCACCAGTCTTGGGTGCATGCAGTAGTGCTCGTGGTGGGTGATACAGTTTTATATTTGTGACACAGGTACAGTGTTGTCTGGTTTCATGCTGGCCCCTGGCGACAGCTCCGGACCAAACAAAAACACAACACTCACGATTCTCGATACAATTTCACTGTCCTTCTGGCTTTTATTCACTACAAACCAATGCGAAGGAACAGATTACGATTCTCGGTCCCCCTTATATGCTGTTACGCATGACCCCTTCGTAAACGAATGCGGCTGCCTTTACAATCTGCGGCTGCTACATTGTTTCTCTTCCGGGTCAATACGTTCTTGCAACGGAGTCTCGTCTTCTTCCAGACTGACCGACTTCCCGACCCGGGGAAAGAACTGTCAGGCCAGCCCGTCCAAAGAACTCTGTCCTCGCTGCTTAGCGCCCTCACGTGTCAGGAGGGAGATTTACAACCAAGATTCATTGTATGTGTCACATGACCAAACAATAATTACAGGCAACACACAGCAATGTGTATCACATTGTTCAAAACAAAGGGTTTGCAGTCCCAAACAATAAACACAGTCCCGTTACAAACACAATACACAAACACAGTCACCAGTCCTGGATGTGTGCTGTAGTGCTTGTGGTGTGATTACAGTTATTTATTGTGACACTGGTGGAGTGCTGTCTGGGTTCGTGCTGGCCTCTGGCGACAGCTCCAGGCATGTTAGCCGTCTATTAATAATAATAATAATAATAATAATAATAATAATAATAATAATAAACAATTAGAGACAAAAACAAACAAACACTCGCAATACGATTTCACAATTCCCTGGTCCTTCCAGGGTTCTTTAACCAAAACAAAAGAATAGATTACGTCACTTCGTCCCCTTTTATGCCATTACACATGACCCCTTGGTAAACAAGTGCAGCCGCCCCTCCAATCCGCGACTGCCACATTATTTCCCTTCCGGGTCGATGAGTTAATGCACCGGAGTTCTGCCCCCTTTCTAGCTGGCCGACTTCTCTTGAACCCTGGGAAAGGACTGATTCTACTTTGATTTTACAGAACTTGTGGCAAAATATTTTCGTAGCATACTGTCTGTTTTCACGCACCATCGTTTTGTTAGTATTTGATAATTGTGACGCTACAGTCAGGACATACTTACTTCGACTGTTTAAACAAATGCCACCTTTCAGAACACTGTGTGTGGTACCAGATTCTGAATGTTTCTGAAGTTTTTTCTTTAGATTTTTCCAGTCCTTCACTCCATTTTCTGTGAAAGCAGGGTCTTTTGAACTTCTGAAAAAGTGTCTGCAAGGAAAGTAGAAAACTGCATCTGCCTGCTTACTGTACTCTAAATATGAAAATGTATTTTAATATTCTGATGAAAATGAATGGTTTTGCTTACCAAAGACAGTTTTCGGATACACGGGTAAACAAGGCTGTGACAATCCTGTTGCAGTATCACCAAGGTCCAAAATACAGGATTTAGTTGCATTGCAGTGTCATTTAATGTTTTTTTTTTTTGTTTTTTTTTTTGCAAATATACCTAATGAAATACGTTGAATGCCCTTTGATTATAAGTATGATAGTAAGTGCGTGTTTAGAAGCTTAATAGTCAATATTAATAACTGATTTAAATTGGTGTGAAGTGATGGAAATGGTGTTCGAAATTGGTGTAGATACTGTAGGACAGGTTAACAGATTTAAAGGTTTTAAAAAACAGTGCAGCTTGTTATCCTTACTGTTTTTCTAATTTGCTTAAATAGGCATAACATGTTGTAAAGTACAAGCTAGTGCTATATTAAACTTAATTTATTTGGCCACCTTATGTTGGAAATAAAAGTCAAATATAAATGTAGCATCCCTGAGTGGTTTTGAATGAAACTTAGTATTCAGACTCTCTAGTAACACAGTAATAAATGTTAACAGGTTTAAAAATGTCTTACTATAAAATGAGGGTGAAGCATCTTAGTATTTTATCAACTCCTCAAATACAAACACAGAAAACACTAGTTACGAGGCAATATTTTATAGGTGGGGTTCAAAGTTGTACTATTTACTAGTTAAAACCCATAAACCCACACTAAGCACTAAGAGGGAAAAAAGTCTGGCTGTATGGTACACTGTTTTGTCAACATTTGACTAGGTTTAGGATTCTAATCTTCTGGTTAAAAAAAAAAATGAATGAATGTTTTAATAAATTAGAGCAGAAAGCTTTTGAAAGAGCTGTGACGCACATGTTACTAATCCAGATTATACTTTAGTTATCCATAATCCCTTCAAAATTCTTAGAGATCCAACAATAATATTTTAAAAGTGCTTTTAAAAAATGTTCAATATCTACCATATTGTCATGATATGTATATGCATTGTGTTTTTTTTTTATTAATTCATTTTCCCCTTGAAAATAGCATTTACTACCACAAGTACCACAAACATTTGGTTAGTAATTGTACCAGTGATTTTACACCAGCCTCCAATTTTATACCACAAATGATCAAAAAGTGCACTGTTAATAAAATTAAACTAAACTTGTAATTCATTACAACACATCGAATAAACACACACGTGTCAAAAACATGTGTTTTCTTTCATGCAAGACTTAAGTAATATATATTGTGAACTTTTTGTATTCGATTGTTTGGTGTGGTAGCCAAGTTGGCAGCTTGAGAGAGCACACAGGACAACAGCAGTACAATGAACCGGTAAGTTTTATTGATTACAATAGTGAATAAGGCTTTCGAAAAGAAAATGAAAAAAATAAAAGAAAACCTGCCCCCAGGACTCTGTCTAAATGTTCTTTTTCCTTAACTAGCCCTGCAGGAGCTACCCTCCAAGCAGGTAAAAACAGGTAGTTTGGATTCACAACACAGTCACTGGAGTGATGTGCGGTAAATTTACCGCAGTAAAGGAAAGTCTAGTATTTGGGCTGGCATTGGTTCCTGGCTGCAGTCGACCCAGAAGAGGGTTTGCTTGTCACAGGGAATCTCCAGGTGAGTATCAGTATTGTACTTAATTTGTAATCCTTCATGAACAGGGTCAATAACCGTATTTGTATTCCTTTGCAGGTTGAAAGGTAAGTTCGTGGATTTTTAAGTATTGTTCCCCTACGATGACCACAGTGACAAGAGTCAAATAATAATCTACCATCGGTTTGTGATTGATGACACAGGTGAAATTCGCTCCAAGTTATTGAGCTTAATTGAAATAACTAAGCGTTGTAATGCACAAAATCTGAGTGCAGCCATCGTTGGTTGTTTGGAAAATGACCAAAACAACTACCCTGTAGAGAAAATTGTGGGATTTACATCGGACGGGGCATCTGTAATGCTAGCCCAACGGGAAAGTGTTTCAAGGCGACTAAAAGATCGCTATGGTGATTTATTCATCCAGCACTGTATGACCCATTGCTAAGCCTTAATGGCTGAAGAGGCTGAATTAGTCATACCTGACTTTGTGGAAGACACGATCAAAGCGACACTTAGACATTTCAGTGGTGCTGCAAGAAAAAAGGAGTTTGGACAGATCTGTGAGCTGAATGAAGAGGAATACTCAAACCTGGTTAGCTAAAAAAAAATTGCTGGTTAAGTTTGTCTGCCTGCGTTGAGAGGTTTGAGCTACTGCAGGATTCTCTATTATTATTATTATTATTATTATTATTATTATTTATTTATTTATTTCTTAGCAGACGCCCTTATCCAGGGCGACTTACAATCGTAAGCAAATACATTTCAAGTGTTACAATACAAGTAATACAATAAGAGCAAGAAATACAATAACTTTTGTTCAAGCAAAGTACAAGTGTGACAAACCACAATTCAATAATACAGCAGATAATAGTGATAGTTACATCAGGATATGATTAAATTCTCTAGTGCAATACTTTGAGAGAGAGGCATTTGGGAATGGGTCACTGAGTTGTAGAACAAGTTGCCAGAATATTCATGACATGAGGAGGCTGTGTGGTCCAGTGGTTAAAGCAAAGGGCTTGTAACCAGGAGGTCCTTGGTTCAAATCCCACCTCAGCCACTGACTCATTGTGTGACCCTGAGCAAGTGGATAAAGGCATCCGCTAAATAAACAAATAATAATAATAATAATAATAATAATGCTACAATCTCCTAAATTCATTCTATATCTCAGTTTCTTGAATTGGGTTTTGCCACATCAATAAATTTGGCACTACAGAAAGAGAACTCTGATTTGTACAACGCATACTGCTCTCTGGAGAAGTACTGCAAGGTAATTTTGAAGGCGTTTAAACAGCCTTCAAATAAGGATTCTAAGCTGGAATCTTTCATATCTCCAAGCGACCTGTCCTTCCCCAGTGCCAAGGTCACAGAGATGCTGAGGGAGTGTGAGGAGCAGCACTACTTGACAGAAATGGAGATTGCTCAGGTAAAAGCAACGTTCATCGAATATGCAAAGAAACTTGAACCGACATTCAAGGCCAGGTTTCCTGAAAAAGAGCTGGTGAAATGCATGCTTTACTTGGGCCCCTGCAACCAAAAGCCACCAGTCTCAGAAATTCCAAAACTTGGTGCAAGATTTACAAAGCACATTGCCCCAGCAAAGTTGAAATGCAATATACATTGTACTGCGAGGATGAGGCTGTCAAGACACTTCTCAACTCTGCTGTGGCAGCGATGTTACCAAATTGTGGTTTCTTTTGTTTAAGTCAAGTGTGGATGAATACTGTGAACTTGCAAGGCTGTCACTTTTACTGACACTGAGCCCTGACACATGTTGCTGCGAACGAGGCTTCAGCTACATGAACTCAATCAAAACATCCACAAGGAATCGCCTTGAGAACTGCCGGGTTGATGCCTGTCTACGTATTGCAACTGCAACAACGAGCATAAAGGACTTCGATATAGCTGCGGCAGCGAGGTACATTCGACAAGTATTATTATTATTATTATTATTATTATTATTATTATTATTATTATTATTATTATTAGCTAGCTAATACAGTTGTGCTGCTCTACATCGAAGTTTGTGTGCTTATTTCCTTTATTTATAGGGGAAAATGTGCTTTAAATTGCATTGTGTTCTGGTGGCATTAGGTTAGCTATACACTTTATATACAGATGAATCCCCCCCCCCCCCCCCCCCAAACAACAAAGAAGGCCTTCTTATCAGCTACAGTATTTCTCGTTCTTATATGGCCTTGAATTTAAACCAGTAAACTTTTATGATAAGCATTTGCTGTCTCTCAGTTTTAAAACTATGGTTCACAACATAACACTGCGGAATGATCACAGTACTACCAATACCATGCAGTAATTGTAGGGCAGTATTGCCACATGTGAAATCTTTAACAATAAAGCCCAAACGAAAATGCTTTTATTTGCTTTGAAATCATTTCAATGATTAATAGACTAGAAAGCACTGGCAAAATCAGCTCAGTTTTATAAGGTGCAAAACGTTTTAACGTTTTGTTTTGTTTCTGGACTTTGTAATACCTGCACGATGCCTGCATTACTAGTCGTATCTACAACGTATTGACAAGAAGAATCAATCATTTTGTCTGACACAAACAATTCTGGCTGTTACTTAATTAAACCCTTTTAAAAAAAGAACACACAAATGCTTAACATAAAAAAGAACAGTCCTACTACAGCAGCAGGCAGTTTACACTGCCTCTGGGTTTCTGATCGCATCATCAATTCCACATTTTTTAAATCCATTGATGGAAATGTCCAGTCTACTTTTAATGTTTTCAAGCAAATTGGCTTCATCACTGCCATTCTCATATCCACTTTGATATCTGACACATTATTTCTCTTGTCAAGTGTCTTGCAGGTCAAACACACCAGTACATTTCTGTATAGAGTTCATCAATAGAAATAAAATAGTTTTTATGCGGTTAAAAAAAAAAGAGTACTATGTCGGCCCCTCGCAAGTACGAGTCGGGCCTTGTAAAATGAAAATAAAAAATATAAAGAAATTCAAGTCAAGCGGCAACAAGGAGCTCTGTTGTTGTATCGAGACAAACCGCCAAATAAAAATCTGCTTCGGGAAGCAAATGAATCTGATTCAGACTCTTCACAATAATCTCCAAAATACTGATTTCTGCTTACCAATGTAACGTTACCACATTTGCACTTTCTGACTGACAAAGTGGACGTCCTCATGCGAGTGTACTCGATCATAAGAAATTTAGGTAACGCTTTATATTGTGTGGCATAAATTAATATTAAATACATATGCAATTGCATATTAAATTAATGTTAAATTAATATTTAATAGATATGCAATTGCATATTAAATTTGTTAAATTAACCCTTGTTACTTTCCATTAACATTTAAGTCAGATTAACTGTATTTTTCAATAAGGACATGTAAACAATGGGAAATTATGACATATTTTCAAGGGTAACAAAACGTAATATAAATGGATGTGATATGCAATTACATTTTCAATTGACATTTGGTTAACATTTAGCAAGAAACCAGCTATTGCATATTTATTAAATATTAATTTAATATGCAATTGCATATCTATTTAATATTAATTCATGCCACGCAATATAAAGCGTTACCGAAATTTATTTTTTAAAATGTAACATCTAAGGATTAACTGTCTGATAGGCTAATCAATAGCCTGTCCCTCTTTACATTCCACCAATGAAAACCAAGACACGGCGCAGGACGGTGCAGCATCATCTTTTAAAGTTTTACTGGAGGCTTTTCTTAAAGTGAGTAGGCTACTATTAATCGATAATGAAATCCAGATTGTGTGTATTAAAGTAAGACGGACCACCGCACCAACGGTCTGAATAGGTATCTGCAACAAATGAAATGTTTGGAAGTACACTCGTAAATGCAGCGTGGTATAAAATAAAGCTGCTTCTTGGCTAGAATATTCAGATAAAAACGTCATGATGTTTTGTTGGACATGTTGTTTTAGTGTAATTTACACAGCAGAAATTAAAGAGCACTCAAAACTGCAGCTGAATGTGCAGTATCCGAATGTGAAATGTTACATGTGGATCTGATACGTAGATCGGTCAAATATAATTTTAGATTTATATAAAAAGGATAACGTTTGCAAACAGTTTTTATTTTCCTTAAGTCCCACACATGCAGTATGGCTTGCCTACTTAATTACTGAAGGTGAAAAGAAGTGTGTTTTTTTTTGTTTGTTTTTTTTTTTGGGGGGGGGGGGGGGGGGATTTTATTTTGGGGGGGGGGGGGGGTCACCACCTAGGGGGCCCCACACAGACTAAGGCTGGCCCTGGCCTATAATACCCATTTTTGTCATATTTTGTCTGTGATCACAGGCCACAGACTGTCACAGAACAGCAGACCACTGATAGTGACACTGTGAAATCTTTTCAAAGACGATAACTTACAAACTTTACAATAATGTACAGTAGACATAAGGATTGATAAGATGGCATTATATAAAGCAGATAAGACAACTTCAGCAATGAATATGGAAAAATAAACGTTTCTTTACTCACCATTACGTCACAAATTTTCTGATGCAAATGAAGTTTGGATAGTTGTTTGTAATCCAGAAATACAGGTTTACATTACAATATGTCTGCTAAGAAATTAATAATAATAATAATAATAATAATAATAATAATAATATGGTAATGCCATAACAACTATTTACATGTTTTGTATCCTGATGATGCACACACAATAATTAAAGTCTCTCTATAATTTTAAAAGTGAGTACCACTATTATGACCATAAGTTTTTGTCAAATAGTAATGTAACTGAAATACTGTAACTTACTCGTTAGGTAAGCAAGGAAATTAAGAAACAACCTACATTACACATTACACAAAACAACATCCTGTGAGTTTGCGTTCAATAGCAGTTGTTTTGTCCCCGCCTGTGTTGTTTGATAATTGCCGGATGAATCAGCTTTGTTGATAACCATGATCTTAAAAATTGCATCATAACTTCTTTGTAATCCCTTTGATACTTGACCCCTTTTCAATCCACTCTTTTCCACATGATCACTGCAGCTAGTTTTATCCATTTTCATTACTGTATACTGTACTCAATATGCACTTTCACAACAGCCTTGACTTGACAATTTATCAAATGTTATTTTCATTAAAAAAAAAAACAACCTTGCCTTATATTTGGGCTAATACGGGTCTATATATATACAGTATATATATACCGGTGGGTATGTGTATGTTCATGGTGGTTTCCTATAAAACCTCAATGATATTGTAGCGATCTTGGTTAATGCAGGCAGGCGCATCACCCAGGGTGAGGCAATCCACACACAGGTGGAGTGCGGGCGCGAACCCGGGACCTCTCACACCAAAGCATAGCGCCGATACCACTGTACATAACACTATGCACCATACTCTATTTGCAAGACAATTGCTTAACCTTCAACATCACACCCAGCTTGAGGTGGCAAACCCCTCACAATGCACACTAATATGCAGGAAAGAAGGGTGTGTGTGTATATTTCACGACATAGCCTGTGAATGCCTTCTTGAGCCACTCTGCAATCTACTTTATGTTGAAGAGACATGCTCAAGCTGTAAAATGATAACCTACTTGAGGTGGCACATCCAGACTATCTATGTGATTTCCCCCTTAGAATGTGAGCTAATATTCAATACGTAACTGTGCGAATAAGTAACTTCAGCCTCGAATTGGGAATAAGTAACTAACTTCAGTAAAACTCGTCTGATCAGTGTCAGGTTTGTATTCCAACTAAAGTTAGCTGTGATTGGAGGAACGTGTTGGCAGACAGCACGAAAAAGCCCTGATTTCCTCGATGGAAGTGGGCGAGGCTGAGGGGAAAGATTGACACTTTGTGCTTGCACAGTTTGAATAAAACATATTTAAATAAACTGTGGAGCAAAAGTACACAGCTCAAATAAATATCTTGCGCCCCCTTGTGTAAATTGAATTTCAGTTTAAGGTATGCTGTTTTTTGTTCTTGAGTAAATTGAATTTCAGTTTAAGATATGCTGTTTTATTGTTAATAGATGAGTTTTTTGTTAATAGATGAGTTTGCATTATATTATTTACTTTTTGTTACTTTCACCTCTCATAGTAGGCCAGACATACAGGCCGAGAACTGTTTCCCTTTTGAAAAGTCACGCGTGACGTAGTACAAAAAGGTTGTGTTCTTTTTTTTTTTTTTTTAATTAAAAATAATGCTAATATTCTTAATAAACACTGCTGCTTCCATTACAGTGATACCCCCCCCCCCGCAAGATACACTTTAACATATTCTGTATACCAGTCTGCCAGAGGGCGGGATTGCTACGAGTACTGTATACAACCCTCTGATTGGTGGAAGTATTATTTGCAATCCAATCAAAATAGCCAATAAAGCCCAAATAAAGTAACCGCCCATTATACAGTATAGCCTTGGTTAAGATGTGCGCTGTAATTATTATTATTTTTTTTTAATTAAATAAAATAAATAAAAAAAAAAACCCTGAAAAAACCCTGAACTTTCTTCATCAGAGCCTCGATGCACGCTGTGCCCTCACTGCTTCGGCGCCCTCGGTGCCTCGATACTCCACTACTTGGATGCTCCTCGGTGCTTTGACACTTAGTGACCTCGGTGCTCCTGAGTGCTCCAGTGTTTAGACACCCTCGGTGCTTCGGCATTTCGGTGCCTCAGAGCCTCAGTGCCCTCGCTGCTTTGGCACCTTGATGCTTCAGCACTCCTCTGGTTAATGCCTCCAAGTGCTTCGCACCCTCGGCCTCAGAGCCTCAGGCCCCCTATACCTTCGGTACCCTTGGTGCTTCGGCGCCCTCTGTGCCTCGGTGCTCTAGTGTAGACGCCCTAGATGCTTCAACTCCCTTAGGACGTCAGAGCTTCGGTGCCCTTGGTGCCTCGATGCTCCGGCATTAGATGCACTAGTTGATCGGCGCCCTCTGTGCTTTGAGCGCCCTTGGGTCCTCATAGCCCCAGCACCTCAGTGCTCTCGGTGCTTTTGGTGGTTCGCTGCCCTCAGCACCTCGGTGCTTGAACAATCGATTTTCTCGCTCACTCGTGCCTAAGTACTTGGCACCTTGTGCACGTGGTGTGGCCTTGACGGCAAGCATGCCTAAGTTTCATGCTTGCACGTCCTGCGGAGGGACACTTCCTCCAGAGGACAAGCACCTCCTCTGTGTCCAGTACCTGGGCATGCAGCACACCTCCTCTGCCTTGGGAGATGCAACTTTTTGAGAGATCTGTGCAGCGTTCCAGCCTCAGGTCTGTCGTGGAAGTTTTACGTTTTTATTGACCCCGGAACAGAGACTTGGTAGAGTAGAGACAAGTTGAGTAAATGAGTTTAATAGTTTGCAAACTAGAGAACACTCTCAACACACATGGTGTTAGAAAAACATTGAGTAGAGTTCTGACTGCGCACAGCCAGTAAACGTAATATATACCTCGCAACCTACAGTTATTGCGAGCCAATCACAGAAGCTTAACTCAATATACGTCGGATAGCAACAGCTTGGAAGATTAAGCGAGACCAATCATATAACTCAAAACCAACTTTGTCCTACTTTGCAAGCAGACTGTTTGTCTTACATTTTCTAACTAAAACAGTGATAATTCTAAGAAGTGTCACGGATGCAGCTTGCGGTTACAAAATAAAGAGAGCTTCCTCTTTCTGGCTAGCAGTTAAAAATGTTCCGTTCTTATAAAGCACAAACTACTTAATATATCATATCTCGAGTTCTCTATACCTTAAAAACTTGATACACATGTTATTTTAATGCATATGACAAGGTTAATGTAATGCATAGCAAAGTATTCTTCCACAGGTCCTACACAGCAGACTCGCCAGGTTCATCGGTGCGGTTTCTCCAGCTAGCTCGGCTGAGCCGTCCGCGGCGCTGGGAGCCCCGGTCTCCCCCATCCTCCATCTATCCAAGAGCCCCTCACAAAGCATATCCTGCGCTCAGGCCCCAGCGCCTCATGCTCGCAGCCTCTCTAAGTCTCCTGCGCGAAGTGCTAAGTTGGCGAAAAAGTCAAAGCAGGCACAGGACATCTCCGACTTGAAGGACCAAGTGGCTCAACTCCTGGAGTATTTGGCCTGGCAGCAGGCCCAACCCCCTGCTCCGGCCCCGGCTCTGCCGCTAGCACTTCCCCCGGAACTGACCTGCCCTTACCGTTGGTCACCCTGGACGTTTCAGAGCCAGACTTGGCTGTGGCTGAGGAAGACCAGGATGCAATCTCAGTCGTGGCCTCCTGGGACGGTAGCTCACACACTCAGACACACACAGCAGAAGCTGAAAGGGTAGGGTTATTATTTATTTATTTATTTATTTATTTATTTAGGGCTAAGTCAGTCCAGCGGCATCGACTCAATAGTGGGTGCGGCAGAGCCGGGTCCCGGTAGAGGAATCACGCGTCTCTCTTTTCTCTTTTTTCTTTTTAGCTGCAAAAAGCAGAGGAAAAACACAACACAAAACAGCAACCCTGTAGGGTTAAGAATCAGACTACAGTCGCGGGGTAATGTAGGCTGTTGAAAAGAAAAGATTGAACAGAGTGCAGTTGCGCAGTGCTTATAGTCTTCAGAAGCCGAGTTTCTGATTCCGGGGGAGTGGCAAACCGACTTCCAGCAATACAATTGCAGGAGAACTCCAGAAAACTTGTAGTGAGGGCTCTTTCACACAGACTCAATCACAGCAACTGGAGAGGTTAGTATACCTACCTGAGTATGAGGAGCAAAAGAGAACGTGATCTCCGTGGAGTGACTACTTAATCACTTGGTAGGCGGGACCGAGGATGTCACTCCCCAGAGGGGCCTATCGGCAGCTCTGACATAAAATGCTCAGTAAATACCTGACCTGTGGCAGGCATATCCCAAAAGTACTGGTTGTTGGTCTTCTTCGAATTGAAAGGAAACTTCTTTACTCTTCCAGGAAACAGGCTTGTAATTAGATTGAGTAGGGAGTGCAAAGTTAAAAAAAAAGATTATTTATTTTTATCCTGGTCTATTTTTCTGTAATTGGATTTTTAACATCAGTCCAGTCCGAATAAAGATTTGAAAAAAGAAAAATACTGTTTCTTAAACAGTTTAGTTAGGTAACCAAACTATTTATAATCTTGAAATGTAAAAAAAAATAAGTACACTGAGTAAAATATATCTAGTTGGCTCCAGGGGCCGGTTTTCACTAGGGCAGATTCAATCTAAATTCTGTGAAGCACCTAATCTAAGGCAGGATAAATGTTGGCATTAAAACAAAAATTTGCAATGGCGCCCAATTGCTTGGTATTAGAACAGAAATGTAAGGCTCCACACAAAGGGGATGTGTCATTTTAACATGGTATAAAAACAGGTCTTGCATGAGGTAACACAGGTCCTTTTTAAAAGACAGCTTTGAAGTTACTCTTATACAGTGCATGTGAAGATTCGCTGTAAAAAATATAATAACACAACATATAAATGAAATATAAAATATTTCAGTGGTGGTCGCTGGCCCAAAAAAAAGAGAAGTCAGAAAAAAGACAGCGGGCTTAGGGTCCCCTTAATCTCCCAGCAGCAGTAAAATCTTATTGTATTGTTGTTATTATTATTATTATTATTATTATTATTATTCAAGGCGACTTACAGGTGTTCAGGTCAGGGTAACAATGCAAGATTAATATTTAAATACAGTATAGCTTACAGTAAGTGCAAATAATACTACTAAAATACAATATTATTATTAATTTCTTAGCAGACGCCCTTATCCAGGGCGACTTACAATTGTTACAAGATATCACATTATTTTT
Source organism: Acipenser ruthenus (assembly GCF_902713425.1). Lineage (NCBI taxonomy): Eukaryota > Metazoa > Chordata > Actinopteri > Acipenseriformes > Acipenseridae > Acipenser > Acipenser ruthenus. Next base: position 13,628,219 of record NC_081195.1, on the reverse strand, counting down.
ACATACAATTACATTATTTTTACATACAATTACCCATTTATACAGTTGGGTTTTTATTGGAGCAATCTAGGTAAAGTACCTTGCTCAAGGGTACAGCAGCAGCGTCTCCCACCTAGGATTGAACCCACAACCCGCCGGTCAAGAGTCCAGAGCCCTAACCACTACTCCACACTGCTGCCCCAACAATACGAAATAGGATGCAACAAGTTAGGATTACAGTAATGTGGTTCGTAGATCTACAAGTGCAGTCTAATCAGGTTTGCCCCAATTTGGCTGTTAAATGTATTTTCTTGACAAGCCAACAGAGAAAAGAAAAGGTTATTCTAATAAATGTAACTGTTACACACTGCCAGCATATGTTTAAAAATGCACTCTATACAATATTGATATAGCATTTAGATTTCAAAACTATGTCACTAACATACTGTGTTTAAAATATTTTAGAATACAGGGATTTTAAGTCAGAACAGTTGCATTCAGAGTACTGTGTTGAAACAATTGTTAAACTTGACTTTTCTATAGATTACACAAATAGAGGAGGAAAGTAGTTTTTACCTGAAAGGTAGTGTGCCTTAAACATGTACGACAGTAACATAAATTATTATTATTACTACCAAACAGAGCTTCACACTGACAAAACCAAACAAGAAAGTAACACTATACATTTATTATGTAAAAAAGACATCATAGTCTGCATCACTTTAAGTCACATTTAAATGGATAAGGCAGCACCCACTGGCCTTCACTTCACCTGACTTAAGAGGTGCTAATCAGCCCACACTACCGCTAGAAAGACCAGGGAAGGGTTTAGGTGTCATTTTAGAAAGACTATAAGGTTGTGATGCAGTTAAAAATCTGTAAACAATCCAAGACCTTAAATTAGATAATTAAGCATTATATCCTTACCTTTGGAAAAGGGGCTGTTTAAATAAAACACAAGCCAGTTTAAATAGGATTTGACACTGTTAACAACTGATGGTGGTGATCAGCTCATTGTACAAATGAAAACAGGAGTTACCTCGGCAGGCTTTTTTTTTTAATGTGTAACCAGAAGCAGCATACATGTGTACAGCATGCCACCTTCTCACAGCACTGCTTTGCTACTGGTCTGTGCAGAATAATAAAATAATATTTAGAATAAACTGAAGCAAAGAGTATGTTCAAGGTACTTTCATATAATATATATATATATATACATATAGTATCTGGCTCTAAATGTCATTTGAAAGAAAAAAAAAGCCTTGGTTTAGTTTAACAAAAAAGGGCAAATAAAAACAAATAATCCTCTTGTTACTGCAGTCCCAAAAGCCTGAAGCCAGAGAAAGCCTGCTCTTTCACTAATCTCTTTGCACGCTTATTAAATAGACATCTTTATCAGAAGCTGAATGTTTTGATATTAGTCAACTCTGGCTTTTACACTCCATTCATTCAACTATTAATCATGCTTCGGTTGGATCACGAGTTAAGGAGTATTCATCCACTTCTATCAGCTTTATTTGAACCACTTTAACAGCATTCAGCTCTTGCAAAGTAGGGATAACAAAAATGGTATATTTTTCATATTACATCTTATTAGCGTAGGTAGCATTGCAGCTACTGTAGACCAGAAATCTCATAAAGCAGCAGCAACTTTTAATTATTTCAAGGTGTATTTGAAATATACAATAAAGCATATCTTATACATCTTGGTTATCTCTCCTTTACTGTAGTATACTATATCTATATTTTAAGCAATAAACCAAGCAATTCATTCTTTCTGGTTAAAGTGAAGCATTTTCATTTAATAAATACTTTTAATATATCACATGTCTGTGCCTTATAATATTTTACCCCCATATTTCTCCACAATTTAGACTTATTTGTTTATTTAGCAGACGCCTTTATCCAGACTGTTCAGTTATGTACAAATGTATTGTTATTGTTAACCAAATCATATTGCATTTACTCCCTGTAGAGGGGTAGAGGGAGGGGAATTTTAGTTCATGGGGTGTCTGCTGGGGCTGTAAGGATAGAGGAAGTTTTGTACCGTGTTTATTGTTTGCGGGACTGCAATGATTTATAACCATTAAAACTTTTATTTAACCTTACTTTGTTGTCTGTTTGTTATTGGAATTACTGCATCTGCACCTGATATACACCTGCTACCAATCTACCACTTTGCCACAGGTACAATGAAAATACGATGTGTTTGAAGTAACCTGCGTATCCTGTATCAATTATTATTTATAACTCTAAGCTCATGCATGGTGGTAGAATCCACTGATCATAAATCTCCTTCTCTTTGTCTATCATCTCTGGACTAATATGGATACCATTTAATCTATCATAAACTTTTTATAATACATGGATACCCTTGTGATGCTAATATAAAAGAAGACAAGGTTCAGCAGTACAGTTGGGTTTTAACGTAGTTTTTCAGTGCTGACGTTCTATGTCATTATCCATTAGTGCTTCAGCTTTATTTGGATGATTTCCTGTTCCTCTCCAGTTTCTCTGAGATATGAATGTACCAGCTTTACATCTTTTTTTTTTTTTTTTTTTAACATACTCTCATTTTGTTGATCATTAATGAACATTTCTGTACTGTGGGTGTTGTCGAGTGATTGAAAATGAGATATTTTGTGTTTGAATTGAAAGTGATGGTCTCAAGGAGTCGAATAGGTCAAAGTTCAAGTATGTTTTCCTCTAGAGGAATTATCACTTTTTCCATCACTACTGTGGTATTATGCCTTTTTTTCGAATGGCTCAGGATGCAAATATAGCCGTGTGGGTAAGTGGTATGTGCAGGGGTAGTGCAGTAATACAACAAGAAACGACAATCAAAGTACGGGTGAAAAGGTTTCTGTTTATTTTAATCCAGTGGTCTGATGACCAAACAGAGACAAACAATGATGGCTGGCATTTCACAGTAAATGATGTTGGGTTGCAGTCCTGTTTACAATAAACAATTATCCCACAAGAACAATAATCCCAATGCAAATACCCAAACACAAACATGGTCACTTCTCCCAGTGAGTGCTGTAGTGCTGGTCGTGAATTTACAATGTTATTTTATTGAACAGTCAGTGTGTTGTTGTCCAGGTTTTGTGCTGGCCGTGGGTGACAGCTCCAGATAGTGTTTAGCCGTCTAGTCTAATACTACACAAGACAAACAAGACGATATAGACAGACTAACAAAAAACAAACAAAAGACTCACGTTCTTTTTAAACACAGAAATACCGGTCCTTTCAGGTCAGTTTCAAAACCACAACAAAGGAACAGATTACAATTCTTTGTCCCCTTTTTATGCTGTCACGCATGACCCCTTGGTAAACGAGTGCAACCGTCTCTCCAATCTGCGGCTACCACATCGTTTACCTTCCGGGTCAATGCATTCTTGCAACAGAGTCTCGCCTTCATCCAAACTGGCCGACTTCCTGGGAAAGAACTGTCAGACCAGCCCATCCAAAGAACTCTGTTCTCGCTGCTTAGCGCCCTCACAGGTCGGGAGGGAGATTTACAACCAAGAATCATTGTCTTTCTGTCATAAGCCTTCACCCATGTATTATATATATGTGCGTGTGGTGGCTCCCCCGAGGCTATAAGTAGGGGGGGGCGAGCCGTGAGCGGTAGAAGAAGTGTAGAATGAGAGTCTACTGTAGTGAGGCTGTGAGGGACAGAGCTGAAGGCTGAAAGCGAGTGCCTATCTGTAAAGCGGTGAAAGAGCCCAGAGTGAATTGGAAGAACAAAGAAAGAGAACAACAGCGAGTGAGAGTGTTGGAGGAAAGAAAGAGGAAGAGCAGAGAGAGTAAGGGAGTTATTATTATTTATTGATTGGGCGTGAACCCTGGATTCACTGTTATTTTATTTTTAAAAAAAGCAGCACATTCGGAATCCCATATTGTCTCCCTGAGTCTTGTTTGGAATCCCATAATGGCTCCCTGACTCTATTGCCTGCAGCTGCTACCTTGTTTACCTTCCAGGTCAATATGTTCCAAGCTGACTGACTTCCTGACCCAGGGAATGAACTGTCAGGCCAACCTGTCCAAAGCATTTCCCTTTTGCTACTTAGTGCCCTCAAGAGTGAGATTTACAACCAGAACTCATTATATTTCCGTCACAGTACCTTATTTGTACAGTAGGCCTACCGTATTGCGTTCCTTAACTACTATAAAACTGGTATCTAATGTGTAGGTTAGAGATCATATAATTGTGCACAGCAAATCCTCCGGTACTTTTAAAAATTAAAGAATCTTTACCGACGTGTTGTTAAAATGCTTAAATGGCACACAACCACACTAATTTCAGTCCCTGGGCACCAATGAATCGATCTCTTTTCCTTGTTTTGCCAAGGCAATAATAAGCCGTGGGTGAATCAAATATTTTTTTCTGTGCCTTCAGCAGTGTTGCCAATTTAGCGACTTTCTCGACAAATTTAGTGACTTTAAGGGCTGACTTGGCGAGATTTGTTGTCAAAAGCAACTTGCTACAAATCTAACGATCTCCAGGACAGTCATCGGAGATCTTCAGAGATATAAAATCGGTAAAACGTTTTGATTATCCTGTATTAGCAACGTCCTTTTATAAGAATCACTGTCAGGGTAATTAAATGAAATCCAATAATGCCCCGCCCCATTTGAATACGCAAAGAACTTCAATGCGTCCTTTGCTTAGCAACGGGCTCAACACCCACGAGCCTGTTCCCAATGGAGACCAGATTTCGCTTGACACCGCACCGTTATGCAGGATTGGATTAAGTTTAATGTGGGCCCGGGGCTGTTATTTTTTTGGGGGCCCCTCTTTGCATATTAATTTGCTTGTTTTACTACCACCACGCTCGATTAACATTAATGTCAAATTATTCAATCTTAGCTGATCCATATTTTACCTGATTCGATGTTTGAATTAGCAGCAGTTTTGAAAATGAGCATTGGCCACAGCGTTAGTTACTGGCAGTTTCAAATACAAAATGGGAAGTGCAAACTGCAGAATATTTTGTCGTAAAAGCAAGTTATCTAGAAATGTTTTGTCCTTATCACTTACGAATATGTATGTGTATAATAGGTTTGTAGTAAATATATATGCAGTCAAAAAATGTTTAGCAAATAATACAACGATACACAGCGTGTTCTTATGTAATGTTATTGTTTTTATTTTTATTTGTGTAACGCTACAGCTTGTCTGTTTTTTTTTTGGGGGGGGGGGGGTGGGGGGGTGGATGATGACCAAATTAGACAGGCTGTGTTTTAAGACAACCTAAAAACTTAATGGAAACCCGGTTTAAGAAAGCTGTACGATTTGGTCGCACAAGACCAAATTGGAACTCAGGCACAAACATAGCCTCTCGTATTTTAACATGAATTAGTTTATTTGCATTTGGAACGAGAATTGCTCAGTCTTAAAGAAAACTCCATGGAAACACACACAACCCGAAACTACTACCAAAATAGAGTGAGAAAAAGGTAAGACTTATTTTTATTTTTCCATGGAGATGCCATGTAATTCATAAACCTAGGTCATTTCCTCCTGTTGCTTTCTCTCCAGTGTATTTTTCAAAGTACTGGTGCCTTCACATACCTTTATGGGTATTGTATTAAAATAGCGTGTCAGCGTTGGTGTTTTGTTTAACCAATCTTCCTCGCGATGATTCTGTACTTGTTGTGTTTCTGCTTTTCAGCGTTGGTCTCATACTTCCTAAGTGCTGTTTTGTCAGACGTTTACACGTTCTGATCTGCGCCACATTCGCGCCGCAGCACACCTGATAACAGTGGCACGTGACTTGATCGCAGGTCAAGTCATATGATCAGGCAGTCCCTGCTCCTCCAACACAATACAGCTTGGTAAAACAGACCTGTTGTTCCGATCCACACACAAATTATTCATTTTTTAGATACTGTATTATGAAATATATATATATATATATATATTTATATATTTTTTTTTTTTTGGGGGGGGGGCCCTCAGCATCTGAGGCCCTGGGCTGCAGCCCCTAAATCGGTAATCCGGCCCTGCTGGTATGATCCCCCCCCCCAGCGTTCCCGTACTTCCAGATTTAGGACTACACCACTGCTCATGATATGGTTCTGTAATATCAGCAATACGTTTAACAAGAAACAGTGATCTATGGTGTTGAACATTTTACAATTAAAGAAATGTGAAGTATAAAATGAAATTATGTACAGTTTTTGCCGCCCCCTTCAATTTGCCGCCCTAGGTGGCTGCCTGTCGTGCCTATATGGTTACGCCGGCCCTGGCAACTACGCAGGGTGCAGGGACATAGATTTATAAATGAAAGAACCTAAAAACCTTTTTATTGTCCTGAAGATTCTACTTTTTTGTCCAGTTTGGGGCACTAGCAATGCAAAAAGCAGTGTCATACCTGCAAGTCTAGTACATACTGAGTTAATTATGGGGAGATTTAGCAGATGTTACAAAGGAGCAACAAGGCTTCAGTAAAGCTGCTGGGCTACACTTGTGACGCACGTGACCAGAAAGCTGGCTAAGTAACACTGTTACACTTTGTGTTGTAAGAACTGGGAATTATACAATCCTGTCAAAACAATTTGATGGTAGGACAGTATAGTGCTGTGACCTAGATTTTTGGTTTTATGGCAACATTCCAGTTCTAATGAGACATTCTATTTAACTAGTAGTTTGCCTTTTAAGAAAGATTGTAATTGTACACTTTTTTTTTTAATTAAATGGGATTATTGTTCCTTTTACACCAATTGTGCTTTGCAACCAACCCACATGATTACTGCTTATTCATTCCCTCAGGCAAAAAATGTAAATATTCATCCCTAAGTATGCACTGACTAATTTTACATAATCTGCTGCATTTCCTCAATGTTGTGACATTTACAGCCTGTAAATATACAGCTGTGGCCAAAGGTTTTGCATCACCTCATAGAATTAACACATTTTGCTACATAAAGTCAAATGAAACCTACTGAATACTGTTCCGTTAACATATTAAATTACATACAGCTTTGTAGTTTCCTATATACTTACCGAAAAACTGACAGAAATTGAAAAATGTGACATTTCGAAATACTGTACTGCTATTATGGCTTCCGGTAGACTTTTGTGATATTATTTTGTAGTTTCTTTGATTACATGATGTTAAATAAACTATCTAAATTATGTTCATATATATATAATTTATTTATTTATTTATTTATTTAATTATGTCTCAATCCTAAAATTATAGGCGATGCTAAACTTTTGTCCATCGCTGTATCTCGAAACACATGAAGTAGTTAGTCTTTGATGTCAAGTGAAGTGACATGGCAATTACCTGAATTTGCTACAGACAAAGGACATGTTAGCAGAATAAAGTTTAATACAAGTTAATACGTCATATGTATAATGATTTTTTTTATTATATATATAGCAAAGCTAGCCTTACATACATGAATTACCTTATTATTAAAAATCAAAGATTTAAACAGGTCTAAGTTGCATTTAGCTTAATTGTGTTTGCCTTCAATCCCCAGGTAATGTAATTAATCACACTCAAATTGAATTAAAAAAACAGGTTTTAAATGAACACCTGTCCCCTGGGATATTTTAACAACTTGCGGGGGTGACAAACTGTTAGAAAATATCTGTATTGAACTGAATTTCCAGAATTATAAACCTAGATCTCTTAAGAAGAAGAGAAGGGAAATTAAACAGCTTCAAAGTTATTAGTGAGCCTTTCTGTTAAATGATATCTTTTGTAGGCCTTCTCCTTCCCTGCCTAAAGCTTTCTTTGGCATGTGGTAACTCATAAATAGGCTTCTGATTTTCATTTTTAACCAATAAAAAACGATAAAACACCTCCAATATATAAAAAAGTAATGATATCGGTGTATCGCCAATAAACACCAGAAAAAAAGTGGAAATATTTACTTAATTCACATTGACCACCTCTTTCGCATTAAAAAAAATAAATAATTACCTTTCCCAGTGCAGCTGGGCAAATGTCCCTCCTTCCTGACTTGTATCTATCATTGATTCGTTCTGAATACTTTAAACCCGCCCCAACTACTGAGTAGCAGCACACTCCTACATTTCTATTGGAGACTCCGCTAGCGAGATTTAAAACAAGATTACAATGAGTAATGGAGGCTTGTTTGCAGAATTTAAAGCTGTACTACAGTTAAGATACAGAGGATTTAAAACAGAATTGCAAATTGTGGTTAAATGTAAAAAAATGCCTACACACAAAAACCCCAGAAGAATGTGCCTGTGACCATAGGGATTTCGTTGTGGAAGACAGCAAAGGAAAGAAGGTACAACCTAAGTGTGCAAGTACTGTCAAGCTATGACTATACATATTTTGACAGAAAAAAAATGCCCAAGCATTGTGGAAAGTAACCGAAAACAATATTTTTTTTACAGTATATAAAAAGTGAAAGCCCCGAAATAAACGATTTACATAAAACTCGAAAATAGCTAAAAATAAGCACCGAAAAATGTAATTAATAAAAACTGAAACACAGAAGCCCTACTCATAAAGCAGTTGATGGAATGTAATGTGGTTTAATTGTGTGGGTAAAGCTGTTAACGCCTATTGATTCTCAGGGCAGGGTGGTACAATTACAAACTTCATCATCATTATTACAACTGCAGCAAGAAGTTTACCAGTGCTCTACTCCCTCACACAGTGCAAGGACACACATCTTTGACTACTGGGCATATCACTTGTACTTGTGTGTTAGAGATGGTCTTCAACAGACATTCATGTAAACTTGAACCACATAATAAAGTTTATTTGTAATGACATTCACATTTACAACAAAATACACATTTACAGGCAGCTTGTTGAAAACGTAATACACTTTAACTGCCGATAAAACAGTAGGAATAAAATCGATTTCAGTTCTTATCCATCTTTATTTTAGCTTACACACAACAAGTGGATTTACATTAAAATATGTCCGCATATATATATATATATATATATATATATATATATATATATATATATATATTTACAGTCAGCACTCGGATATCCGTTACCCAGATACACGTCAGTTGCGTTTTACCGCCCTTGTATTAAGAATAAAATCAATCTCCATTATATATATATATATATATATATATATATGTAACATTTTTAATGCACTTACCGGTCACACTTGATTTCCGACTCTGTCACCAGTTTTGTGATACAAAGCCCATCTCTTCAATGTTACAATTTATTTGACTGTCCGTCGCAGCCTGCATTTTTTCTCTGCATGCCAAATCAGTCTGAAGCAGTTGCTATTAATTAATAGATACAGACAACAAATCTACCCGCTACCTAACCACGCCCCAGTCTTGACTGCTCATGAATATGCATGACAGTGGCAATTTCTTTATATTTTATCTTTATCTTTATTTCTATCTTTGTTTTATTTTACTGTATTGCTTTATATTTTACTGTTTGCATTTTTTGTGTGTGTTTGTTGGGGGGAGGAGAGCGTCATGCGTTGCCATGAAGATTTAAAAAAACTTGTTGTCACGCACATTTCGAATTATCACGCATTACTTGTTTGTGTCTCGTTACCTTTCCAACACACACGCACAAACACACACACACATAAAAGTATATAAAATAGAACTTCTACTAAGTACAAGTTTTACTACTTAAAAAATAGATATACGTAACATCTAAAAGTTTTATTTAATTAAAGTAGTTTATAAATGTGTGTGGAAAATGTGGGAACACGGGGGGTTACACTACAATACAGTAAAAATGGTATGATCCTTAGGCCTATATGAATATAAGATTGAGAACAGGGGGATATGTAAAAATACATACGAGGTTCCTAAGCAGCTTAATGCACTGGCAGTTCTATAGGCGGAGTACCAGGCTGAGCATCCTAATGTTCTTGTACACATCTGCCAGGCCCTATACCCTGCCTCTGCTCCGAGAAGCCAGTGACTGCTGGTCTGCAGCTGCGGTAGAAGTGACAGGCACAGAATCCGCTTAACACACACACATTATAATTAAACGGGGATGTCTTGTAATATTATAAACATTCAAACAAAAGTATTTATTTAAAGTGATAGGGTACATTTATGTTGTTTGTTAACTATATCCATTACTTACACAATATGCCAATTGATGCTAACAATTAATTCCAGTTCTGTGCGGTGAAAAAAGGGGTGGAGCTCTGTTGTTCCTGGGACATCTTAAAAGAATTATAGAAAGAAAATACGACAACTACTACGACTAATAATAATAATAATAATAATAATAATAATAATAATAATAATAATAATATGGGGCTAAAAATGTGGTTAGTTGTGCTTAACAACATGCATTTATATAAACATTAATAACAGGCTATATGAGAGGTTTACATTTGCAGCGTCTTTTCTGTCCTTTCTTGTCTTTGTGTTTGTGTGTGTGTGGTTTGGTACGGCTTTGCTGAGGAATAACATGAGATTCCGCCAGTTAAACAGGATCTTAACTGCTGAAAATTCGTGAGCCACAAGCACGATTCCTGCTCCAGTTTACATGGGTTTTTACAGCTATTTTTATCGTGAGAAAGCGATTGACCCTGCCCTTAAAGTCACGCTGACCAAAGGACCTTCTTTTGCTGTTTCACGATGTATTCGCATGACAACGTCACACAGTCATGACTGTAGAGTCGATTTTCACGTGCATGTAAACCCAGCCAAAGTGAAGAGACAAGCTACGGTAATGTAACAGTTAATCATTAAACAGTTTTAGATACTGTGATGTATTTTAATTGTTTTTGTGCATTTTCATTTGCAAGTGAACTGTGACATTAGGACTATATTCTGCAATTTTGAATACTGACTTTGGATACTGTTTTCATTTTGGAATTGCATTGCCTTTTACATTGTATGCAGTTCTGTGCATGGGTAACATTTTGATTTAATTTTGCTGTTGGGTCGTTAACAGGGAATTTTACATACTGCTACAATACGTACCGGAATTAAAAGTATGTACTGTATTACAATCCACGAGTCGTCTGTTTTGGCAAGTGATATTTTCAGAATCATATCGTCCTGAATTAAAATCTGTATTCTGTTGCAAATATAGTACTGTACCAACAAAACCAATACAGTACATCTAAATGGAAGCCTACTTATTTTAAAACAGTTTTTTCAGATATGTATTTTTGATATTGCGTTCCCTGAAAAACGAACAAGGGTGTGTATATATATATATATATATGCAGGTTTAAGTTCAACAAGTCAACTTGATCCATTATGAATGGGTTTAAGTTCAACAAATCAACGACTTATTTAGTCTTGTTATCAGTCTGAACTGGTTCCATCTTCTGTCCAGTCAGGAATTGCCAGATTCCACCTCTGTAGCTCTCATTTCCGAGAGAATATATTAAAGCATTTATTGCTGGTGATGTCTTGGCCAGGACAGCAGGGATCTAATAAAAAATAAAGATCACTTGTTCACGCCGTTTTCGTTTTTAGCGTTTAATAATGCCTAGTAGTATGATACTTACAAAATCGGCCCACCTTATAAAAAGTCCATTAGAAGTAAAAATTCAGTGTCTCAGAATTGTTTGCACATCTCTGCTTTTAAACAAAGGAGCTGAACAATTTATGTTACTAGACAGTTGACATTTTTGAAGTAACTGTCAAATTCCTATCAACAGAAACCATAATGCCTATGCTTGACTACTTCATTGTCAGCTCGGTCTTTTGGAATTGTCCATTACTTTACTCATCATAGATAACATGCACATTTATATTTTCTTACCATTCTCAGTTTAGGAGATATAAGCGTGGCATCTTCAACAGCAGCATACAGACACAGAAGAGAATAGGGACCCCAGCATATAACAAGTGACTTCAGAGGAAGGCCAGTACTAAACTGAAAAAACAAAAGTTGGCATATGTTTAATTTCTTACACAAATAGAAAATATATGGTTATTTCCAAATCTTTTCCAAATATTTCACTTATATAATTTCTTATTTATAACATTTTCTGTGAGACTTTTGACAGACTGTATACAGTTATTAAGCAATAAGTTTAATGTTTAGCCTTGCTTCATTAGCAATTCCATTTTATGACATACTTCATTTTCAATATCAGTTCGAATTGAGTACAACATAACTGGTGTTAACTTTCTTTCCTCAATGCCTTTGAAAAACAAAGACAGTAGTACTCTTGGACTGAGTCAGGCTCTTGCTGTGGGGTTGAAACTGTTCAAATGAATTCAAACCCACTGTGTTGATGTGTATGTAGAGGTTATGTAATGGTGACGCATCAATGAAAAGAGCAGTGTTTTATTTGCACACTGTAGAGATGTCTCTTTGTTTCTCGTCTAAGAGGATTTTATGTTATCCAATAGAGCATAATGGATTTGGTTATGCAACCAGCACAGAACAACTTCTATTTAAACTTTTACTTTTTTGTGTGTCTGTATTGCACTGTTCCTACATTACCTTTGTCTGTCCAGTTTTCTTGAACTTCTGCGCCACTGATTGATAGGAAGTGTACATGATGAAAACTGGAATCACAAAGTTGAAAAATGCCATTGGAAGCAAGTAGGAGATGAAATTTCTGCAAGCAAAAGAGAAAAAACATATTAACTCTGAATGCTTCCCAGCCATACAATACAAAAAAATGTGAGTGTTACTGCTGTAACCCATGGACCGACTGAAGATCAACCGACTCTGTTCCAGTTGTCTGGCCAATTCTCTTTTCAGCTGGGGTACCAAAGCAGCATACATTCAGGGGTGCAGGAACTAGGGGTGCTGGCTTTAAGTACAGGGGTGCTGTTCACCTGCTAGTGCAATGATAAATCCTGCTAGATTTGTGAATCTGTGTGTGCAGTGCATTGCACCTTTTGTGTGTGTGTGTGTGTGTGTGTGAATGATTCCAGATTTACCCAATTACCCACACAGCTCAGGAGAACTGGAGCCAGCTTCCTTTTTTAAACCCAGGAATTCGAGAGTGGATGTCAGAGAGCTACCGACCTCTGGAGGACAAATGCCAGCCCTGCAGGTGTCTGCTTTTGAGCTCAGTGGCGCCTGGCCAGCAAGGTTTGCTGTAGCGCGATAAGGAGGACGTCTCTGTCGGTTTTGCCTCCCTAAACCGTGGGTGTGCCAGAGCCAATGCAAAGCTCCCTCGGAATCCCCAGCGAAGACTGCCCAATTCGCACAGCCAGGACACGGACCTGCACTGTATAAATAGGCTTGCTACTTTTCGATATTAATCAGTAAAGCTCATTAAACGTCGAATTCCCTAATTCAGACTGAAAAATAACTTAGTTCTGTTCAACTATCTAATGTTTTGTTCTGTGCATATTATTTTTACTCGTAAATTTATGCTATAAAGGTCTGTGTAATACAATTTTATATGCTGTGTTTAATACAGTTTATTTGAGACCATTTTTAAATGTATAGCTCAGCTGTGACCAAATGTAATTTCAATTAGAACGTTGGTAACAATGGTTTTGTTGCATGTTGAATATGATAAAGGGGTTTCGCTAAATGAGATGTTTCTCAATGGCATAAAAAGCCTGTTTTTTTATTTTTTTTGTAAAGCATTAAGGTCAATTTCACCCATTCTCTGCTTGAATTGAAAAATAAAAATCGAAAAAACCCAGTAAATTCTTTCTAAAATAAACGTCAATATTAATATATTAATCGTTGATTTCGCAAAAAAAAAAAGGATAGTAGCAAGCCTACATATAACTCACCCTGCACACCATGTGGCTGTGCTTTTACCAGATGACCCACTCGAGGACCCAACACATTGCACCTTTTTACATTGCTTTTGAACACAAACAGCAATATACTAATCAGTGCTGACTGTCACAACATGGGCGGATTATTTTATAGATCGCACGGTTGCAATCTCACGAGATTCGGTTAGTAGTTGGAATGCATTAGCAGCTTGTATACAGTAGAAGAGTTATTGAAAATGCCCCGAAAAAGAATATCAGATTTTGTTTAATAGATTCCCATTCCCTGCAAAAATGAATCTACATGACACCGGCGCGCAAGTCAACCTTTGGAGCCTCCTGGCTGTCCTTGCCTACAACGAGTACTGTAAATAAAATGTTCATCCTGTTTTTTACAAGTATACATTTCTAAACTGCAGTATTTAAGTGGCTCATAACAGTATACGCTACGTTTCGATTTGTTAGCTCTAAACATTTTATGGTAAGCATGTTGTAAACATTGCAGCAAGGTCTGTGGTTAAAGATCTTTTACTTAAATAGGTAAACAGGTGTCCAGTCTGACTGGTCTCAGCTGGGTGCCATCTTGTCATGACTTGCAGGGGTCCCCGTGGCATGGTGAGGACGCATGCTTTTCCCATGCTTATATACAATCCATTTACTGTTAATTGTGGTTATTACAAAGCGTTACCATACTCACAGCTGATAGAATTAACTCACCTTGCTTCATGAAGTCAAATGAAACCACTGAATAATGTTAACATATTGAATTACATACCGCTTTGTAGTTTTACATATTAACAAGAAAAATGAAAAATACGATATTTCAAAATCTATCAATACTGTAATCCTATTATGGCTTCCAGTAGACTTTTGCAACATCATTTTGTAGTTTCTTTGATTACATGATGTTAAATAATAGGTTTATTTTATTAATTGTAGGTGATGCAAAACTCTTGGCCATAGCTGCACGTGCGATTTACCATGCTTGCCTTTGCATTAGTATACCACAGCCGACTTTATAAGGTCCAGTAAACAAGGCAAACAATAGACACCATTACAAGTGTCGAAAGACAATGGTAAGCTTCCTATACCTGTCTCCCTTGGTGTAATCCAGTGTGCAACAGGTCCTCAGAGGTTCATAGTCATATTCTCCCCATCCCAGCAGAGGCATGGCAGACCAGAATCCAGAAAATCCCCACACCACAATTGCAACTGTTATGGCAGTACTCCACTGCAATTTTGTTCCTGAAAAAAAAGATTTTTTTTTTCTTTTAACTCAATTAAAAATGATATAATATGTAATATATAAAACTTCTGAAGTTGAAAATGAAATGTTTCTGTCTGAGTAGCTTTGGTGTAACTGTTAAAGCAATAATTAAAATAGTTATTTTAAGATATCGCTGTGAACTACATTTTAAAACAGCCTGCCAAATACAGTTTGGTATGTGGTTTAGTGTCATCTTATCTTAAATTATTTTATTTCAGAATTAAATGTTCTTATATATATATCTTTATTTTTATATAGTACCTTTCATAGTGGACCACCATCACAAAGCGCTTTACAGAGGTAGGCTGTGAACTGTGCATTATATGCAGAGTCACTTACAATAAGACATTGACTTAACATCTCATCTGGAGGATGGAGCACAAGGAGATTAAGTGACTTGCTCAGAGTCACATAATGACAGAGGTGGGATTTGAACCAGTGACCTTCTGGTTTCAAGCCCTGGACTTTAACCACTGGACCACAATGCCTCTGTACACTTCAAGGTATTCATCAATAACCAATTAGAGTACTCAATAGCAAGAGCACTGAGTGCTCTAACACCTTACTAAGTCTCTAGAATACAGCTTGGTTATTGGAATACTGTCCGCTGGTAAGACACCCCTGATATCCAGATCTTCTCTTCATGGAATTTTCCAGAAAAATGTAGGAGTTTATGTATCGAGCTCGTACTCTACACGCAGCTAGGTAAGCAACATTAGCAGTTTGTATGGCCTTTTACAAAAAGCACTGTTTCACACTTATTGCAATTAATCTTTTTTTTTCCTTTTTTGATATAGTCTGTGCTAAGATTTTTTGACCTGAGTTCAGAATTTCCTCTTCAGTCGCCAGCCATAGACATATAAAAGCCTAGATCAGACTAAATGTCTTTATGTCAACATCTTCTAGTGAACAATGACTGTCCTTTCCTTTTGTATTTCTGGCAATGAAGAGTAGATGTTCACTAGATGGTGCTGGCTCTTACTGTAAAAAAGAGACTTTGACTGGTCTAGCCTGCATTACCTATGTCTAGAACCGAAGAGTATCTTCTGAATTCAGGTCAAAGCTGCCTCTTAAATTTTGAAACACTACACCTAAGAACTTCTAAACCCTTTTTTAATTATGTAATTGATGTGAAATTGTAAAAAAAACATGACCCGGTGACTACTTTCAATCCAATTTTAAGATCTTGGTAATGGCTATTTTCCAGATGCTCTGTTTTGATCCAGCATCCCTGAAAGAATAAAGCAGGCAAAAGAAGACTGGAAAAAAGAAAGAGTTTTTTTGTTTTGTTTTTTAAATGCAGCCTATTCACACTGCTTTGTTGTGATCCCTTGCGTTGTGTGGTTGCCATGGCACGTGTTACTTACTGGTGCAGTACTTGTGGTATCTGTCCCAGGCAATGGCTGCACAGGAGCTGATGCTGGCTAGAGCTGTCACAAACCCTTGAAAGCCATGAGTCTGGCAACCTTCTGAACCATATGGCCAGTACCTACAAACACATTATCAAACACATCACATTACTGCCACATGTTTTGCAACGTTTATTTATTTATTTAAAATTTAGAGTGCCTATCTACAAATCCAACCAGCCCCCTGTACAGCTGTAGCCAATTGCAGACTTATCACTATGTCAGTACTAGTTTCACCCTAGAACATTTCTTCTACCCCTGTTCCATGCATCCTTGGAGTCTACCAAGACTTGTTTATAGGCCATGTCCTAATCATGTTCTAAAGCTATGGCCTTATAGAATTAACTCATTTTGCTTAATAAGGTCAAATGAAACGAATGAATGGAATGAATAACATTACATTAACATATTAACACTTTGTAGTTTTCAATATACTTAACGAAAAAATGACAAAAATTGAAAACTAGGCATTACTATTATTATGGATTCCTGTAGACTTTTATCAATATCATTTTGTAGTTTCTTGGATTACATGATGTTAAATAGAATATCTAAATTATGTTAATATAGTTTTTTTTTATATTTTAATTGTGTCTCAATCCTAACATTCTAGCTTATGCAAAACTTTTGGCCATAGCTGTACATGTCTGTCCCTTACTCTAATCCTGCTGTATGCAAAGGGACACCAATACCTCTATATCCATAATCATTCTGACCTCTGAATTACAGTAAGCACAGTTACACAATTACCTAACAAAATGAATATACTTATTTCTGGCAACACTTTACCACATTTGCTACTACTTGTGAAGTATATGCCTTTTTAAATATATTTGTATTCCACTAAAAAAGCTGTGAACAATATAGATGAAATAGTATAGTACAATACACCATAAAATATTGAAGCATTAAAAAAATCACCTAACACTGATATACTCACGATGTGTGCATGCGCTTTTCATTAATAAATAATGTCATACTCAAAACAGGTTAGCATAACTACACATAACACATTGTGATCACTAGATGTGTTCAGTGTTATGCCTGTAATACTGTAGTGTACTATTTTACGGTTTTTATTATTATTATTATTGTTCTCATCAAAGGTTTGTGCTGCGTCAAACTTAAATCACTGTGCAAAAACATTTATAAAAACACTACCTCAAAAAGCTGGAGAACGCTGCAACAAAAGCGTTCATGGAAACTCCAATGTCTGCAGCAGCCAGGCTGAGAACGAGAAAATTACTGGGAGTTCTCATTTCCTTTACTTTAAAATAAGAAAGTATTGCCAGACCATTCAGTAAGAAGCCAAGGAGACCTTAAAAACAAAACAAAACAGTTATACATTCATACAGGTAAAATTATTTGGTTGAAACAGAATTTGCCTAAAGGAAATAGATCATGTATAATATACAATTTGTATCCCAATCTAAACCTTTAAAATACCATTCCTAAATGTATACACTTGCATGTTATTTTCATTTTCTAAAATACTAAACTGTCTTTCCAGAACATAAAACTTAAATATTAAAAAAAGTGATTATTTTGTATGATAAACATGATAAAATAATATCAGTAGATACATAAGAACCGTTGTCCCTCTTGCCCATTCAATACATATGATATGGACAAGACTATGTAAAACCACCGTTCTGTTACTGACTCATATGCAGACGGTTTGACCATCTCGCAATATATCCATCAAGATCTGGCTAATTTACACTCAAAATTTACCCTCCACAAGCAGAGCAGTCCCCAATCCGAACACATCCATATCAGTGAAACCCTCTGGTAAAGGATAAGAAGTAACCATTTTAAACCCGTTTTCTTTATTATATGTCATATAAAAATACACAAGCCGACCACTTTCTTCTTTCTGCTTGTCTGCCCTCAGCAACCTAAGGAGCCTCCTTTTAAAGGGGCAGTTCACGTGAAAAGTTATTATGTTTTTTTTTCTCGATTCAATCCGTAAAAGAATGTCTTAATGAATACACTGACTCTGACCTCTTAATAAATCGTATTTACTCAACTCGCACAGCGTCCAATTAGTTCACAACAAAGCCTTTGTACCCAGATGACAAAGAATGGCAGTCCATCTAACTGAAACAATGGAATATTTAAACTGGTTTCTAACTGGAATTTCTTACAGGTATTACATCACTGCTTAGATATCTTCAAACCAGAATACATATCGACCCTAATTTTTCCCAAGTCTTTAATGCAGCATCTCTTGCCCTGCTGACATGGAAATTGTATTCTTGTATTCTTACATTCTTGATGTAGCACTCAAGTAAAACACATAGTTAATGATGGTAAAGCAATGTAGATGTATGTACATTTTATAAGATAATTATATGCGCGTGTATAATTGCTACTGGGAAAGTTTATTTTTTAATAACACTCATTTGCATATTTAATATAGCATTGTACTTTATGTTAGCTTCACCTTCATGTTTTACTTTACCCAGCTAAACAGTGTCCTAATCATTCATGAGTTAAAAAATGAGCTTTCCTAAATTACTTGTTGAGGCTACAAAGGAAAATTGGTACGCAGCAAATGTGGGAACATTTTTAAACAGCCAGATTCCAATTCAAAGACTGGTTTCTGTTTCCTTTTAGATCTAGAGAAAGCCCCAGAACCCGGATTTGTTCTCTTTCAAGCCGAGCCATACCGGCAAACATTAGCTTGCCAAAGCATTTGAGTTCAAAGCTTGAACCTAGCTGCAATGGTCTTAAAGATGGACAATACGATTTGCATTCAATAACTACAGTGCCTTGCGAAAGTATTCGGCCCCCTTGAACTGTGCGACCTTTTGCCACATTTCAGGCTTCAAACATAAAGATATGAAACTGTAATTTTTTGTGAAGAATCAACAACAAGTGGGACACAATCATGAAGTGGAACGAAATTTATTGGATATTTCAAACTTTTTTAACAAATAAAAAACTGAAAAATTGGGCGTGCAAAATTATTCAGCCCCTTTAAGTTAATACTTTGTAGCGCCACCTTTTGCTGCGATTACAGCTGTAAGTCGCTTGGGGTATGTCTCTATCAGTTTTGCACATCGAGAGACTGAAATTTTTGCCCATTCCTCCTTGCAAAACAGCTCGAGCTCAGTGAGGTTGGATGGAGAGCATTTGTGAACAGCAGTTTTCAGTTCTTTCCACAGATTCTCGATTGGATTCAGGTCTGGACTTTGACTTGGCCATTCTAACACCTGGATATGTTTATTTGTGAACCATTCCATTGTAGATTTTGCTTTATGTTTTGGATCATTGTCTTGTTGGAAGACAAATCTCCGTCCCAGTCTCAGGTCTTTTGCAGACTCCATCAGGTTTTCTTCCAGAATGGTCCTGTATTTGGCTCCATCCATCTTCCCATCAATTTTAACCATCTTCCCTGTCCCTGCTGAAGAAAAGCAGGCCCAAACCATGATGCTGCCACCACCATGTTTGACAGTGGGGATGGTGTGTTCAGGGTGATGAGCTGTGTTGCTTTTACGCCAAACATAACGTTTTGCATTGTTGCCAAAAAGTTCGATTTTCGTTTCATCTGACCAGAGCACCTTCTTCCACATGTTTGGTGTGTCTCCCAGGTGGCTTGTGGCAAACTGTAAACGACACTTTTTATGGATATCTTTAAGAAATGGCTTTCTTCTTGCCACTCTTCCATAAAGGCCAGATTTGTGCAGTATACGACTGATTGTTGTCCTATGGACAGAGTCTCCCACCTCAGCTGTAGATCTCTGCAGTTCATCCAGAGTGATCATGGGCCTCTTGGCTGCATCTCTGATCAGTCTTCTCCTTGTATGAGCTGAAAGTTTAGAGGGACGGCCAGGTCTTGGTAGATTTGCAGTGGTCTGATACTCCTTCCATTTCAATATTATCGCTTGCACAGTGCTCCTTGGGATGTTTAAAGCTTGGGAAATCTTTTTGTATCCAAATCCGGCTTTAAACTTCTCCACAACCGTATCTCGGACCTGCCTGGTGTGTTCCTTGTTCTTCATGATGCTCTCTGCGCTTTAAACGGACCTCTGAGACTATCACAGTGCAGGTGCATTTATACGGAGACTTGATTACACACAGGTGGATTCTATTTATCATCATTAGTCATTTAGGTCAACATTGGATCATTCAGAGATCCTCACTGAACTTCTGGAGAGAGTTTGCTGCACTGAAAGTAAAGGGGCTGAATAATTTTGCACGCCCAATTTTTCAGTTTTTTATTTGTTAAAAAAGTTTGAAATATCCAATAAATTTCGTTCCACTTCATGATTGTGTCCCACTTGTTGTTGATTCTTCACAAAAAATTACAGTTTCATATCTTTATGTTTGAAGCCTGAAATGTGGCAAAAGGTCGCAAAGTTCAAGGGGGCCGAATACTTTCGCAAGGCACTGTATGTATATAATTTGAGTTGCATTCAATAACCATGTATATGTAGGCATGTTTGTTCTTACACATTTTATACAAACCCTACTGTATGAGTCTGTTTGGACTGAAACATGTGTAATCCACTTTAGTTCTGCCTTTTTAAGACATGGTACATATACACACATGTTTGCTAATATCTTCATCAGTGTAAATAAAAGAAGAAAATAGTAGGGTAATACACGGTGAATAAGTATACATGAGAAGAAAATGGATTTAGGAAATTCTGTCAGCTTCTGTCAGCAGTCGGTGAAAGTTCATAATAAATTTGACCGATTTGGCTGACTTACCTGATTCCCTGAAAGGAAATTTGCTTCTGGTTGAATTCAGGGTAAGACAATATTAGTGTTTGTCTGGATGGCAAATGACATTGTCGAACAAGTATGAGGCAGTTTAGAAGGATAACTGAATGGATTACAAGTTGAAATTGAAAAGGAAGGATTAATATTGAAATACTCAGAGATGCGGTGTGTCGATCTAAAAAACCTTTAAAGCTGCAGTGCCCTACAAGTAATTCACTCAGCTTCATCATAAACACAACCTTATTGGATATTTGTTGTATTGTAGGTAATTCCAGCTGCAGGCACACATTCTCTTTCTCTCTGTGAGGCATCTTCTTGCTAAAATGGCATGCTACCAGCTACCTAATGGAAATACATGTTTGGCCCTTTTCAAAAATGTTAAACTGCATAGCTACAATGTTTGAATATTGAGATTTTATAATTTTCTCTATTGCTTAAATTAACTGGTAGGCAACTTGTTTGTCCACATTGTTTTCACATTTCTCAATATTAAGGTGTCACAAGGATGGCTGGAGGATGACATCACAGACCCGGAGCAGCCCTTCACATAGGAATACAACATTTTTTAGTGCTGTTTCTCTTTCATTATTTACCAGGCTTACTAATGTCCTTTTCCAAGGGGCTACTTCAGAAAAGACTCCTAAAATCTGAAGTGGTTTTAGAAATGACCACTAGGGGGGTTTCACCGTAATTTCGGCAAACTGTAACAGCGAGCTAGTAATTGGAAAAAACGCTACATAAAATCAGAATCACAGAAGGGACAGAAATTACAGCTGCACACCCCTTGTGGTCAATATTCAAACCACCTCAGTCAGACATTTGGCTTTTTGCAGACTTTTCTGAAGCAGACCCAATGGCCAAAAAAATAAATAAATAAATAAAAATATTGATCTCATCAGAAAAAGCAACAGATAATTGTAGAATTGTAGAGAGCACACATCATGGGATATTAAACATGTAAGAAGTTCAATATTATGAAAATATAGGTTGTTTAAATTATCCCTTTAATCATCTGTCTAAAAAAAAAAAAAAAGAAACATCACAGCATCTCTACCACAGCACTTCAAAACAAACGTGTTAACATTATTTGAAAGCTGCAATAAAACACACAGAATGAGCCATGGGCCTGTTTTCTAATGAAGGTTAATCAGATGCAGGGTCCTGCATTGAACGCATGTAGGCCATTCGTATTTGTGATGGCTGTGGGAGACGCACTGCGGGGCAGCAGTGTGGAGTAGTGGTTAGGGCTCTGGACTCTTGACCGGAGGGTTGTGGGTTCAATCCCCAGTGGAGGACACTGCTGTTGTACCCTTGAGCAAGGTACTTTACCTAGATTGCTCCAGCAAAAACCCAACTGTATAAATGGGTAATTGTATGTAAAAATAATGTGATATCTGTATAATGTGAAATAATGTATAATGTGATATCTTGTAACAATTGTAAGTCGCCCTGGATAAGGGCGTCTGCTAAGAAATAAATAATAATAATAATAATAATAATAATAAAGAATACCCTTTCATCACTGTGGGAATGAACATGCACTTTGATTGCCAAAAGTAGGCAGGGATTGGGGATATAAAAGCCGGTGGAACACAGCTTAATACATGAACACAAGGGAATGTCGGCTCACATGTTACAATTGCAAGATCTCTAATTGGAACCGTTCATACCATACATTCAGAGAAAACAACAAAAGGGATTTTGTTTGTAGAACTCAGCTTACCAGATTATGAGATTGTATCCCCATGGAAACGGTTCAGACTGCATTTAGTCATATGACAGTGCAAAATGCATGAGAACAGTTTCCTAAATAAAATGTTTTATAACTCGTCAGAGCTACGTCTGCGTTAAGATGATTATTGTTGTTACTGTCGACATGCTGTTGTTGCATCTGTCAGCTTTGGCCTTTTGCTGCTGGCATGTTCTAGTGTTATGAGCTTTGTCACTCTGTTAGATAATAATATCAATTAATCCTATACCCTAAATGAATAAAAAAAAAACCTCTTCTTAAATCCGTATAATCATACCATAGAGCTGTAGGCTTGCCACCTGTCAAGGATTTGCATGGACAGTTCTTGAACTGAGCATGTTTCATGGGTCCAGGCTGAGTTGACAGCCATTTTACATTGATTATTACAGTATATCATTCTGTGGTCATTTAAGTGGCTGTAGGGATTTTCATTTATTTATAAACCGTATACTTTACACTAAGGTTTGGGAAGTGAGCTTCACTTGCCCCCAGAGGGAGTCTGTTGCAGAGGTGGAGCAGCATGGGTGCAATTATGTAATGCTAACACTGCATAAAATGCCATCCAATTTTCTACAGTATATTACAGTTGTTATTTGTTGGGTTTTTACCGCATTTACAATATATGTTAAGATCCTTTGGAAAAGAATTGCAAAACTATAAAATCCCTCATTATTATATCTGTGTATAGATATATACACATACAGAAAACTACATCCTGAGAGGGAGAAGAAGTCGCTGTGCGTTAAGACAAAAGCACATCTCATGCAGTACAAAGACATATAATACATTATACAAGCTGGGGGCTTTACCCCTTGACTTCACAGGGCAAGAGCCAGGGCTGGAGTGAAAGGTTGCTACTTGGAGAGGTAGTTTGAGGAGTGGCCTCTGGGGATAGGATAGGAAAGGAAAGAGGTTCCTGATCGGCGGGAGCCTTCTTGGCCAGAGGAGAGAGAGCAGCCTCGAAGGCAGGTTGTTCAGCAGCCTCGGGAACCAGAAAACACATGAGATAGACTGGCTCGGTGGAGCCCACGACAGGCTCTGCGGAGCGGTAGTCATGTAAGAGGAATAGGCTCTTGCGCTGAAGAACCTGGAAAAGGAATGACAGAAGAGAGAGCTGGGAATAGAGTCCAGTCTCAATCTGAGAAAGATAAAGAGCAGGAGCTGCTAAAGAATAGAGTGTGTTGCTGGGGGTCCCCTCTGACTCACACCGTGATAACCCCCCCCCCCCCCCCCCCGGCTCACCGCAGAACCCTACACCTGTGGGACAAACAATAGTTCACGTTCCGATGCATAACATTTATGAAAGGAGGAAAAAAGGACATACAAGACAAACAAGATGGATTATATTTATTTTATTCAGGACAAAAGAATGGGTAGAGTGAATTATGTGTTTACCTGCCGCACTAGGGGGGGAAACCTCTGATGGACCCGACGGATCAGGTAGCCCCCACTCCGGGCATGCTAACTATTTTTTTTGGCGAGCTGTGGCAATATCAGAAACCGGTGTGCGTATGTATGATTCTACTGCTGAGGAGCACCAACGCCCTAGGCTCTTAATTAGATGCTGATTGATACTGGCTTTTGCTGTTGAGAACCAATGTCTTGTAACTACTGCACAGGAGGAACTGGTGAACAGCGGATTGATCATGAGGATGTATCTGGACATGGAAGTGTAGGGTGTATTTACAGCTATGTAAATTGACCCTGATGAAGTTGATCTGTCCTAGAGATGCGGAGCATAATTAGGAAATGAGAATCTGGAACTAAGAAGATGTCATTGGAATGGATGCCGAGCAAAGGGAAGCTGGAAAGGGATGAGACTGTATATTCGGGGCATCTGAGGAATCCAAAGAAAGCAGTTAAGAACACGACTTCCATGAGGAGATCGTCGAAGGGGGTGAAATAACCTTTTCACACAAGATTAACATGAGCGACTGTAGAATATCTGAAGATATAGGATGTCGAGATGGGGAAGTAGGAGGGGAGCTCTTAGATATGCCACGGAGCGTCAGGTGGATTGCTGGAATGGAGATAGGTACAGCACAATGGAGATAGGTACAGCACAATGCATCTTCTCCCTAGGTGAGGTTCTTCAATAAACGATGGTTATGTGGTTTTAAAGTGACAGATAACTCTCCACAATCGACAACACGGTGATCTATGAACTCAGAAGTAGCAATGAGAATGGAGGCAAGATTAACATCTTTACCTTCTATGATAGTGCGGTGAATCTGAGTGGAAAGAGACTGACGGTGGATGGAAGCAGGAGCTTGAGAGCCGGATGCTAATGAAGAAGCCAGGTTATATATCGGAAGGTCTGCTTTAGGGACTGAAGCTGGGAGTCCAGGGGGAGGAGCCTGCTGGGTGGCTGCTCTATAGGATTCCAGGAAGCAATAAGCATTATTATTATTTGTTTATTTAGCAGACGCCTTTATCCAAGGCGACTTACAGAGACTAGGGTGTGTGAACTATGCATCAGCTGCAGAGTCACTTACAATTACGTCTCACCCGAAAGACGGAGCACAAGGAGGTTAAGTGACTTACTCAGGGTCACACAATGAGTCAGTGGCTGAGGTGGGATTTGAACTGGGGACCTCCTGGTTACAAGCCCCTTTCTTTAACCACTGGACCACACAGCCTCCTATGATAAATAACTCAAGTCCATTCCTTAATCCTTGTCTATCCTTTTTATCTGGGGATTCAGAGCAGGCATATCACTATGGGATAGTAAGCCTGCAGGGAGACAATGCCATGCCTCTGATGTTCTGTTAAAAGAGAAAGGAATCTTTCTGTATTTTAGTAGTCTAGCACAGCTGGGGGGCAACATGTTTCTCAGTTTGAGTTGGTTTTGCTGTTTGGCATTAGGGGGTCTACCTCTGGTATGCAGTTCCTGTATTTCGCATTGTAGCTGTTTCTACCATAACCTCAGTGATGGGTCTAAAGCAAGGTATGTAGGTTGTTTATTTTTTATTATTCTTATTTTTAATGTTCTTAACTATGAAAAACAAACGCATTATTTGTTAAATCTGATTTATGTTATACTCTGTTTTTCTTTCCATTTGTATTTTGGTCCCTGGTATATTGAATAAAGGATTAATTCACCCTTGCTTTTTAATCTTCTTTCCCAATGATGTGCAGGATGTGTTGTATGGTGCACTCCAATTAGTGTGACTGAATAAATATTAACCAACACACAAAACTAACAACATTAAGGCACATTTTGACAGGATGTAAGGTGGCTCTTAGCCAAGGACGGTTTACTTGGCGCCATGACCAGGTGCTGCGATGTTTGGCCTTAGCATTGGAAGACAAGCGTAACATGACCAATAAGTTGCCACCTGTTCCATCAAAACATTACACACAAAAGACAACATTCCTCCGCCCAGGAGAGCAACCACCAAGAAAAGGTGTTAAAACCAATCCTCGCCCAGGACAACTGGAAGCTGCTAGAGACTGGAATATGCTGGCAGATGTTGGTCAACGGCTTATTTTTCCACCTGAGATTGCCACCACTAACCTTCGACCAGATATTGTCTTGTGGTCTGGATCAGCACGCCTTGTTCACCTGGTAGAGTTAACAGTGCCATGGGAGGACGCTGTAGATGAGGCGTATGAGAGGAAGAAACTGCGGTATGCTCAACTAGCCACTGAAGCGGAACAGCGAGGATGGAGAGTTCGGGTTTACCCAGTGGAAGTGGGTTGTCGAGGATTTGTGGCACACTCTACAACCCGGTTTCTCAGAGACGTCGGATTCAGTGGCCAAGAGTTGCGTCGCACAGTGAAGAACTTATCTGAAGCAGCAGAGAGGAGCAGCAACTGGCTGTGGTTGAGACGGAAAGATTCTGGCTGGGGACAGGTAAGTAAGCTGGGCTGAGTTGAGTGGGGGACGGAGGGGGGTGATGCTGGGACGCCAGAATCACCGTCGAGCCCTCTTGAGGTGTCGTGGGCTAGTCGACGAAACACTGAGGATGGAAGGTGCCCACTTGAAAACCCCAGAGATGTACCCTACTTAGCTCAATCCAGACGGTTGTCATGCTGATGCGCTGGGGAGGCCGCACTTTGGTTGATCCCCGGAGCCAGCATCGCAGCCGTTGTGTGTGCTGATGCGCCAGGGAGGCAAAATAAGCTGATCCCTGGAGCCAGCATTACACTTCAGCCATTAACACCAGACAGAAGGATATCTACATCATCATATGGAAGGAAACGTAAATGGATGGAGACGCATATGGATCACATTAGTTTACTGTAAAGCTACGTCTTAGTTGGTGCTTATCTTGGCGAGAGCCGAGTTCAAATCAGCATGAAGTTTTAACATCTACTCTCGTGTAATGGAAATCATGAAGATCTGGATACGTCCAGTGACTGCTGTGAATAGTGCAGCTGGCAACAAGGGAAAGACCTTGTGACAGCCTGGAGAGACAGCTGACAGGAGGAAAGAGACCCCATTGGGGCTGGTAAGGGTTAGCTACCCTTGTCGGCAGTATCCAGCTCTGTGTTTACAGGATGCTGGAGACACCCGCCCAAGGCTTCTAAGAAATTAAAGAGAAAAATACCCCTAGAGTCTGCGAGAGCGGGGGCGGAAGATGACTCAACGTTGGACAACACGGTTAACGACTTAGGAACGGAAACGGATATGAGTATGGAGAGTACTTCACAAAAGACTAGTTCAAGATCTGCAGTTAACAAAGACATGGAACTCCAGGTTTGTGTCTGCGGCTGGAGCAAGGCGACAACGGTCAGGGGTTTGAAGATTCATCAAGGGAGAATGAAATGCTTGAGGGAGAAGGGACAAGGGCCTCGCATTGATCAGTACTTCTTACGAAGTCAGTCAAGTCAGTCGAATGAAATCCAGCGACAGGAAGCAAACCACAGTTCGCAGGATATCAGCACCCCTGTCATAGATGTGAGGAGGACTTGCATGGACACAGTTAGTGATGAACCTAATGATCCTTGTGAACCCGGTCAGACAAACCAGCATAAGAGAGAAAAGAACCTCAACGGGCACAAGCCTGGAGTTAAATGGCCAAGAGCTTGTGAGAAAACTGCATGGGACACAGTAAACACAGATCTCTGCGTTGCATTGGAAAGATTAAGTGGAACAGTTGAAAAGAAGCTGGATAAATTTGGGGACATCATCTACGCATATGGAAGTGAGAGGTTTGGAGTTGAAAAAAGGAAGGAAAAAGTACAAACTATTCCTGGAAAGTCTAGACGGCAGCAGGAGATTGAACGCTTAGTTAGAGAAAGGAGACAGCTGAGGAACCAATGGAGAAGAGCAGAACAAAGTCAGAAGGAGGGACTCAATCTCTTACAAAGGGTCATAAAAGATAAGCTTGCAACATTGCGCAGAGCTGAGCGCCTACGGAAACGCTACAAAAAGAAGGAGCGTGCGAGAGCTAACTTTTATAAAGACCCATTCAAATTTGTAAAGAAGTTATTCACCAGTGAGAAGAATGGCACACTAAAAGCATCTAAGGTTGAGCTGGAGAGATATTTGGAGGAAACACATACAGATTCAAAAAGGCAGGAGCCTATGTCAATTCCGTCAGACATCCCACCTATCAATCCACCAGAATACCAAATGGAGGACTGTGCACCTAAGTGGAAAGAAATAGAGCAAGCTGTGAAAAAAGCAAGGGCTTCATCATCTCCAGGGCCTAATGGAGTTCCGTACAGAGTGTACAAGAGTGCTTCAGGAGTTCTACGAATTCTGTGGAAATTGATGAAAGTGGCATGGGAAAAACAGGTTGTACCAAGAGCATGGCGCCGAGCAGGTGGAGTCTTTATACCTAAAGAAAAAGATTCTACAAGCATCAGTCAGTTTCGTCCCATTTCCCTATTAAACGTAGAAGGCAAGATTTTCTTCAGCATTATTGCTCAGAGATTGTCAGCTTACCTATTAAAGAACTGCTTCATTGACACTTCAATACAAAAAGCGGGCATTCCAGGTTTCCCAGGTTGCTTAGAACACATCAATGTGATCTGGCAACAAATTCAATCAGCTAAAAAGGAGAGGAAGGAGCTCCATGTGACATTCCTGGATTTGGCTAATGCATATGGTTCAGTGCCACATGAACTACTTTGGGCAGCATTTGATTTTTTCAGTGTACCGATGACAATAACAAATTTAGTGAAAGCCTATTTTGGAGATTTGCAATTCAGTTTTTCAACTTCAGAATTCAGCACTACATGGCAATGCCTAGAGGTTGGAATAATGGCAGGATGCACCATTTCTCCACTGGCTTTTACCATGGCAATGGAAGTAATCATTAGGGCATCAAAATGGGTAGTAGGAGGAGAGCGCTTGGCTTCTGGAATGCGACTACCACCAATTCGAGCATACATGGATGACATGACAACCATGACTACAACAGTAGCCTGCACTAATCGATTATTGGGCAAATTAACCAATAACATTGAATGGGCACGAATGCAATTCAAGCCCACTAAATCAAGGAGCATCTCTATAATTAAAGGCAAAGTAGTAGATAAAACATTCTTCATTAATGGTGAGGCAATACCAACAGTGTCTGAGAAGCCAGTGAAGAGTCTTGGGAGATGGTACGACGGGGATCTAAAGGACACAGTTCGTGTGGGAGAAGTTAGACAACAAGCAGTGGAAGGGTTGAAGAGCATAGACAGCTGCGCTCTACCAGGTAAACTAAAACTCTGGTGCTTTCAGTTTGGTCTACTGCCGAGGTTGCTGTGGCCACTGACTGTGTACGAGGTTTCTTTGACAACAGTAGAGAAGCTGGAAGCTTTAATCAGTTCATACATCAGGAAATGGTTGGGAGTTCCACGCTGCCTCAGCAGAGTGGGACTTTATGGTAAAGGAATACTGCAGCTACCAGTCTCTGCTCTAACCGAGGAGTTTAAGTGCGCCAAGGTCAGACTGGAAATGACATTAGTAGAGTCACGCGATAAATGCGTAAGGGAGGCAGCACCTGTGTTGAAAACTGGAAGAAAGTGGGCGGCAAAGAAAGCTGTGGAAGATGCAAAGGCTGCCCTTCGAATTGGTGATATCATGGGGCAAGTTCAGCATGGAAGAGGGGGTCTTGGTTTCAGTTCAACTCCTCCTACATGGCACAAGGCGGCCCCAGCTCAAAGAAGGAAGCTGGTAGTCAACGAGGTGCAAAAGCAGGAGGAGAGGATGAGGTGTATAAAGGCCATTTCCCAGGCCAAACAGGGAGAATGGATGAGATGGGAGAGTGTGGAACAACGCAAGATTGGCTGGCAAGACCTATGGTCAATGGAACAGAGCAGGATCAGTTTCCTCATCAGGTCAACATATGATGTTCTCCCATCACCACAGAACCTAAACCTCTGGGTAGGAGAGGATCCCTCATGTCCTTTGTGTTCATCACCTGCAACATTAAGGCACATTTTGACAGGATGTAAGGTGGCTCTTAGCCAAGGACGGTTTACTTGGCGCCATGACCAGGTGCTGCGATGTTTGGCCTTAGCATTGGAAGACAAGCGTAACATGACCAATAAGTTGCCACCTGTTCCATCAAAACATTACACACAAAAGACAACATTCCTCCGCCCAGGAGAGCAACCACCAAGAAAAGGTGTTAAAACCAATCCTCGCCCAGGACAACTGGAAGCTGCTAGAGACTGGAATATGCTGGCAGATGTTGGTCAACGGCTTATTTTTCCACCTGAGATTGCCACCACTAACCTTCGACCAGATATTGTCTTGTGGTCTGGATCAGCACGCCTTGTTCACCTGGTAGAGTTAACAGTGCCATGGGAGGACGCTGTAGATGAGGCGTATGAGAGGAAGAAACTGCGGTATGCTCAACTAGCCACTGAAGCGGAACAGCGAGGATGGAGAGTTCGGGTTTACCCAGTGGAAGTGGGTTGTCGAGGATTTGTGGCACACTCTACAACCCGGTTTCTCAGAGACGTCGGATTCAG
Organism: Acipenser ruthenus; assembly: GCF_902713425.1. Classification (NCBI taxonomy): domain Eukaryota; kingdom Metazoa; phylum Chordata; class Actinopteri; order Acipenseriformes; family Acipenseridae; genus Acipenser; species Acipenser ruthenus. The sequence continues at coordinate 13,597,503 of NC_081195.1, read as the reverse complement.
TGGCCAAGAGTTGCGTCGCACAGTGAAGAACTTATCTGAAGCAGCAGAGAGGAGCAGCAACTGGCTGTGGTTGAGACGGAAAGATTCTGGCTGGGGACAGGTAAGTAAGCTGGGCTGAGTTGAGTGGGGGACGGAGGGGGGTGATGCTGGGACGCCAGAATCACCGTCGAGCCCTCTTGAGGTGTCGTGGGCTAGTCGACGAAACACTGAGGATGGAAGGTGCCCACTTGAAAACCCCAGAGATGTACCCTACTTAGCTCAATCCAGACGGTTGTCATGCTGATGCGCTGGGGAGGCCGCACTTTGGTTGATCCCCGGAGCCAGCATCGCAGCCGTTGTGTGTGCTGATGCGCCAGGGAGGCAAAATAAGCTGATCCCTGGAGCCAGCATTACACTTCAGCCATTAACACCAGACAGAAGGATATCTACATCATCATATGGAAGGAAACGTAAATGGATGGAGACGCATATGGATCACATTAGTTTACTGTAAAGCTACGTCTTAGTTGGTGCTTATCTTGGCGAGAGCCGAGTTCAAATCAGCATGAAGTTTTAACATCTACTCTCGTGTAATGGAAATCATAACAAGTATAACAATTCAGTTGATTAATTGTGTTTAAAAACATACAAATTCAACCCTATTATTATTATTATTATTATTATTATTATTATTATTATTATTATTATTATTATTATTATTATTATTATTTCTCATACAATTTGCATAGCCTACAATAATATTTAATATTTGTGCTATGAAAAGTAAAGTTTATATATATATAAAGGTTTAAAAGATTAAAAAAAATATTTTATTTTCAGGACGTTTCTGGCAAAAGCCCTTCTTCAGCTGTTTAAAAAGAAAAGTAAACACAGTGCAGTAAACTTTTTGTTATTCAAGAATTGTAATTATACAAAAGTTCTGTGGATGCTGACATGATTATTAGAATAAAATGTTCATTGCCAGAGGTTCCAAAGTTCCCAGTTTGAAGATAAACTCTCGTTCCTTTTGTTTCCGAGCAACATTTGTTCCATAGCACTGATTGATCACACAGACTGTGTTGTCTTCAGCAGTGTAATCTTCAATCGTGTTGAAGTGACGGGCTACTGGAAATGCACTGGTGTTAATGCGAATGCTTCTTAAGTGTTCTACAAACCGGTCTGCTAAATGCCTTTTAGTTTCCCCAATATACAGTTTGTTGCATTTCTTGCAGATAATGCAGTAGACTATTCCTTTAGAGGTACAGGTAAAATGTTCATGAATGTTGAATGAAGATTTAATGCCTCTAATCTCTGTTTCAGAATGCATGTATTTACAGGTATTACATCGTGGTCTATTACATGGAAATGTGCCTTTCAAAGGTTCCCCAGAAGGACGAATAGCACTGTGTACCACATATTCTGTTATATTCTTGACTCTTGACATCGAGGGGGGGGGGTCTTGAAAATAGGCGCTGTAGATGGGTCTTGTTGTAAAATTGTAAAGTTTCTTTGCACAGTTGTCTGTATCTTTCTGTTGGTCGGGTGGTAAGTGAGGACCAGAGGGATTCTATCATCTGTGTGTTGTATATTGTTATTATATAAAGCATTTTGTTTCTATTTATATTTGAAATGCGGGATTTAGCTTTAGTCATGATCTTGTCCGTAAAGCCACAATTTCCAAAAAACACACATTTCCTCACTATTGGCGAAGGAATCTTGATTGTCGCTGCACACACGTCTGTCTTAACAGTTGTGAATAGGGAATCGAGTCACAGCAAGCCTTAGGGTGTGAGGAGTCATACTGCAGATATGAATGAGAATCAGCTGGTTTGTAGTACACAGTGGTGTTAATGGTGGAATTCAAAACAGTGATGGAAATGTCTAAGAAAGATACACAAAGCATGTGTAAACTTAAACATGTAGTTGATATGAATGACACTTTCATTGGACATATATATTTATATATATATATTGTATACTGTTGATGAAATAATATGAAATTATGATCAACTTTGGATATGTCAATTGCATTATGCTGAATCAATTATTATATGTATTTAAAAAAAAAAAAAAAATCACTTTAATTCATGTGGCAGATTGCTGCATAACATATGTAGCACCCGGGAGGGGCACTCGTTCTTTCTGATCAGGGTGGGATCAGCCAGGCAGAACACCAAAAGGAAAATATAACCTATACAACACTACTATGTCGGGCAATGAACATCATTTTATTAAATACAGGTGGTAAACTATACTTAACAAACAGGGCAGATCTAGAATACACATTCACGGCAAGTGGTTTGCACTGCCTGTTAATTAAAAAAATAACTAAACACAGAATTACAATTTGAAACTAAAGGGCAGTGCAGCTCAATATCTGCACAGAGACGTAGCTCACAAAAAAACAGCATTAAAACCAATACAGCCCTTCTCCAGCACTCCTCTAAAACCCCAATGCCTTTTAAAATACTAGTTTAAAAACACATAAACAAAATGGAGACCAGCAGCGCAGGTAGGGTGATACGCCTTTAAATTCGGCGGCTGTTTCTTTCCTATTTGTCTTTCTACCACCCGCCAAATCAGAGCCCCGCACCGAACGAGTGGGAGAGAGCACAACTTGAGGTGTGGTGCCAGGAGAAGCCGTGGCGCTCAGAGAGGGAGCGGGATGTGGTCATTCAGGTGGGGCAAGGTTGCCCCAATGGTTTCTTGAAACTTGGCTTGTGTTTCTGATATCTCCACTTTAAGTGGCTGGGCACTTTTTATAACTTGGTGTTTTTTTCACATTTTCCAATGTGTTACGGCTATATATATATATATATATATATATATATATATATATATATATATATATATATATATATATACACACACACACACACACACACACACACACACACGGGCAGATCACACATTTAATAACACATTTATTTTTGAAAAAAAATGAGGTGTATAAATGATGGACATTGACGAAATGTTTTTGGTTTCTTTTTAATCAAACGATCATTCATCCTTGACCATGACACGCTTGAGTGACTATGACTGATGCATATGCATTTAATCACTTAATTAGTGAGACAGGAGGAGGAGGCTGTGTGGTCCAGTGGTTAAAGAAAAGGGCTTGTAACCAAGAGGTCCCCGGTTCAAATCCCACATCAGCCACAGACTCATTGTGTGACCCTGAGCAAGTCACTTAACCTCCTTGTGCTCCGTCTTTCGGGTGATACGTAATTGTAAGTGACTCTGCAGCTGATGCATAGTTCACACACCCTAGTCTCTGCAAGTTGCCTTGGATAAAGGCGTCTGCTAAATAAACAAATAATAATAATATATACATATAGGCTAACAGGCAAGTAATAATACACGCGACATACCGTACATTATTGTAAGGTATTTTATAGTCATAACACATGTTTGCATTTATATTAACTATTTTGTCTCGTCTTTGATTTCAGGAGTGTTCTCTGTAACGACCCGGAGATATCTTCAGTACCAGTGAACTTTCCTTTAGATACCTCCAAATTACGAATTGAGAAGACAGCTATTAAGAGGGTTCCAAGTGAAGCCTTTCATTACCTCTCTAACCTGGAGTTTCTCTGGATGTCCTTTAATTCTCTGTCGACTGTAAATGCGGACAGTTTCCGTGGTCTGTATAATCTAGAGGAGCTAAGAATGGATGGCAATGCCCTCACTTATTTTCCCTGGGAATCAATCGCTGACATGCCTAACCTACGGCTACTTGATTTGCACAACAATCAACTTACTTCTATGCCATCAGAGGCAATGGTTTACATGAAAAACATCACATACTTGGATCTATCCAGCAATTATTTGGTTACTGTACCTTCAGAACTAATGGCAACTTGGCTGAGCGTGAAGCCAACCCAAGGTGCCTACATTGACAATTCAAAGATTATTCTAGGTAAGATGGCCCTGTTTTTGTCATTATGTGCAGTATATTTTTGAAGTTTACATTTACATAGTGTTTAAATGCAAATGTGACATACATTATAACATACAAGACTTTTGGGATTAAATTAGAAAAACATTTAAAACACATTTCTAGCCTTTACTTTATTTTTTAATCTTACAGAATAAAATCATTGTCGTAGAAAGTGGAAGGGATAAAACATAAACTGATTCACTAAACGACTAAAGTTAATGTTAATTTAATTTGTAAGGTTTACAGAACAACATAAAGTACCATTGGGTGTTTATTTAATTATATAAATGTAATTTAACAAACAAAATTATTCTTAACCATAGTAAGGATTAAGTAGTTTACAGAGAATCAAGGTGGCAGGTGTGGTGTGGGTGGAAAGGATAGCTTCCACTTAATGAAAACTTAATATAGCTCTCTAAGGGAAATTGCCCACATAACCACCAGAGCCACTGGTAAAAGACAAGTTACCCTTACCCATACTTTGGTTAAGTAGAGCTAAGAACAGTCAAAGCATGGTAAATCAAAGTGGTGTGGCACAGGGGAAAAAAATCATGTCAAGGTAAAAGCATATTATAAACAAGGAAAAAGCATTAAAAATGTAGACATTAATGCCTACTATAATTTGAACACAGAAAATACTTTTAATAAATGTCCCAAATAGACGAACATTATTATGGCAAATACAATATAAGTATTTGGTATTGGATAATGATTATTGGATCCCAGTGAACTATATTCAGTATGGAGACTTTGCAGACCTGTTTATATGTTAACCCAGTTGTTTTGTTTGTTCTTGTCAATAGGCCTCCATGACAACCCCTGGTTTTGTGACTGTCAGCTTTATGATCTGGTCAATTTTCTGAAGTCTCCATCATCTTCAGTGGCATTTATAGATGGCAGACTGAGATGTTCTGAACCCGAGAGTCTCTCTGGAGTCTTATTTAGTGAGGTTGAACCGAGGCAATGCCAAATGTCAACAGTACACACTGCTGTTGCCCGAGTAAAGACTCCGGTGGGTAACAATGTACTACTCCGATGTAGCACCATTGGAGTACCAATCCCAGAGTTCACATGGAAAAGACTTGATGGAAAACAACTGAATGGGACAGGTATGTATTACACTAATTAATGTAGTTAAATATATATATATATATATATATATATATATATATATATATATATATATATATATAACTAACAAACAATCTATTTGTTAATGATAGTAAGCTACAGCAGCTATTCACGTTAATATAAAAGTGCATATTAGTGATGTCGAATGTAACCTACGCTATCTTTTGAAGACATACTGGAAAATAATATATTCTTTATGACTTTAAACACCCAATCATAAATGCTTAGGTAAAATTATAAGAAACAAACAATGATTAAGACAAGTCATTTTTTTTTTTTTTTACTTGATTTAATATATTCTATATTGTGTACGTCTGACTTTAATTCAATGCAGGAAACAGTTGCAACTATTTATATATAAATACTTCATTTTTGTATATTTGAAACAATTGAAAATCGTGCTGTCTTATTTTGCCATCTCCTTTTTTTTAACAGTGCAACAGGAAATCTCAAAAGAGGGGATCATTTGGTCTATATTTAGTATACCTGCTGTATCATATCATGACTCTGGCAAATATGTCTGCAGAGCAACAAACTTTGTGGGGAGTGCCGAAGCTATAATTTCTCTCGTGATAACGGATGTTGCAAATGCTGAAAATCAAACCACTACCCCCACAAAAAAAACATGGATTAGGAGACCAAATGGAGTGGGGAAAGCTGCTTACCAAGAAAAGCTGGTGGCTAGGTATGTCGTTCCAACCACAACTTCACAAACACCAAACATTAAGCCCCTTGGTTATACTGAAATGTATGCAGAACTAGAAAATCATAGCATCGCTAAAAGTGGAATAAATGGACAGACATCTGACCCAAACAGTAGCAATGGCCCACAGGATAGGAACAAAACTAATATGAGCAGCCTTTCAGCAAACGCTTCTTCCCTCCAACAGGAGCTGGAACGAGTGGTTAGGTCAGTAAAGATAATTGGGGACACTGATCATACAGTTACTTTGACCTGGAGAGCTCCTACAGCCAAAAACACCACCATATTTAGTGTCCTGTATGCTATCTTTGGAGAAAGGGACATGCGCAGAATTAATGTCGGCCCAAGCAAGAACAGGATCACCATTGATGGACTCATGCCAAAGACAAAGTACATTGCCTGTGTGTGCGTCAAAGGGCTGATCCCCAAAAAAGAGCAGTGCGTAATCTTCTCAACAGATGAAGCTGCCAGTGCTAGTGGAACCCAAAAGCTCATCAATGTAGTTGTAATCACTGTTGCCTGTGTAATAGCCGTGCCCCTGACACTGATCGTCTGCTGCGGGGCACTGAAAAGGCGCTGCATAAAGATGTTTGGGAGAAAGGCGAAAGATATCCAAGACTCTTATGTCACATTTGAAGCTTTGTCCCCAGGCCCCAAGGCAAAGGGTCTGGAAGGTGAATATCTGACAAGAGTCAACCCAGAAGAGTCTAACCGTCTTCTCTCAGCCAGGTCCAGTCTGGATTCAGAAGCCACTGCTAAAATTGAAGGGCAGCCCAATGAGTATTTCTGTTGATAACCGCTTTCATCATCAACGACTAAAAAGGAGTTTTGTTGGTCCTTGAGCATTTTGCCTGTGTTCCTCCTGTTTCAGGTGCCGTTCACAATATCGCATATGACGGGGTCTGATCAGGTTTTAAACACAAAGCTCTTGCAAGGCCATGCACCTATGGGAATTATGTTACTAACATTGACCCTTTGCTGAAAACTGTGAAATATTAAAAAATATTAAAACGGGAATATTTCAGTTTTGTTGCCAGTTTTACAGTAAATATGGTAACCTTGTTTCAGTCCATATCACCATGTAAAAAAAAATCTAAATTCCCTATCTTCTATTTGTTATGCATTTGTATTTGTGATGCCTCACATCCACTTATTATGACTTTGGGGGAGAAAATGGAATGTAATGCAAATAAATAACAATAAATAATTTTAAAAGACAGGTGTTATGATAATATACTACTTCTCTGAAGTAAAATGTGAAGTGCATGGATTTTTATTTAAAGGGACAAGTCAGTTATCATAAGTTGTATTTAAATGTGTATTACGTGTATCATGTAAGTTTATGTGCCAGTCTTAATGACCTATGAACTAATATATATATATATATATATATATATATATATATATATATATATATATATATATATACATTATGTGGCTATTTAATTGTTTGGAAATAAATCTTTTTTATAATTCTTGTTTTTTGTGTTACTCTGCACTAGCGCTACACATTTCTTAATATGTAAATTTGTTCATACAAAATTTAAAATTAAAAAAAATATATTTAGCCCAGTACAACTATGTTAGTACATCTATTAGAAACACAAATATGAAAGATGTAATGCTAAAATGTGGAATAAGCATGCAACCATTTCAGTACCAGAATAAGCTGAATGTGTTTTAATGTTTAAACAGTGTTTTCTTGTTAAGTAAGAAGCAACTCAGTTGATTAGTAAGTGTAGTCCCATTGGGGAAATACTGGAAATATACTAGTCTGTTTGTTCAAAGGAAAAAAAAAAAAGGTTTTTCACTTGTTAAAGCTGCAATTATGTACAATGTTTACGTGCCAAATACAAGACAATGGTGTATTGTTAAAGAAAGTCAAAGGCTGAAAACATTAGTGTCTGTGAAGTAGTTAGAAATAGGTAACAGTGTCATTGTTTTTTATTGGTTTATTATCCCAAATAAAATGTTAACAACATCTTTTCAAGACTAGTGTTTTCTTAATAAAATGAAGTTAAATGGCTAAGTGTATAAGGACTACTATATACTGTACAGCACACTCTTATTTTGCCAAAATGACAGCTCATCTTCATTAAAAAAAAGATATTCATATTTACAGGCAGCAATATACCCATTGCCTTATCATCTATAGCTTTTTCATATTTCACTGTATATTTTAAGGTATATTGGGTCAAAATAAGACAAGGCGTTTGGAATGATGAGGCACAAAACAAATGGGTTTCAATGATGTTATATATGTTAAACTTTAATGGTCCTATAACTCCTCCACAGCACCTTCACCAGGTACGTCACTACTCACCGATAATACGATTGATGTGTCCCCTGTAGTTAATAAGACTGGACACCTTCAGTTGTATGGTGTCAGCTTTACAAAACGAATTCTGTTACTTTACATGTACACAACAAAACAACACCACTACCAAAACAAACAACAATGGACTGCATATTAGATTTATCTCTGGGAGCGCAGGATGAGTCACGCAGCTTGGACAGCACTAGTTTTCGTCCAGGCTGTGCGAAGAGACTGAACTTTGCTGGGGACTCCGAAGGGGGCGTCACATTGGCTTTTATGCTCCAGGGGTGGGGGATGGGAAACCAGCAGGGATTGCTTCTCCTCATCGCGTAACAGCGAACCCTACTGGTCAGACACTGAGCACATTCCGAGTGGATAAAAAGCAGGGCTGATCTCTGTTCTCTGGGATCAGCAGCCCACCGACCTCTGCTCTGGATTGCTCGCCGTAAAACTGATTCTGGCTTTAGGCTTGTGAGATCAGAGGATGAGGAGAAAAAAATAATTGGACATTCCAAATTGGGGGAAAATAAATTAAAAAAAAATATCTGAGGAAGTCAGTGAGAAATTTGTGGAAGTGTAGAAATACACAAGTACTTCTTCTTATTATTATTCAGCAATGCAGACTTTGAAAATCATGGAATATTTAAGACTTTAAGTTTTAAAATTGCATTTCCTGTACACTGGTGTCACCTAGAATGATTAAAATACATTAGCTGTCAAGGAAATGATTATTAGTATCCTGCTTGTGGTATGCTAACTAACAGTAAATTAATATGCTATTCTTAATTTTAAAATCTATAGGCTGGTTTGGTCAAGTGAGTTGGTTTTTGGCACAGCTCTGTTTGCTTAAATCCTGTCACATGGGAATGGGGAAAATGTTATAGTATGACTGTTCAAATATGTCTATACCGCTCATTATACATTCAACGTATGCCTACATTATTGTAATAGGCATTTAAATATCTTCACAGTTAGAACTCATTGTCTAAATATATTGCTACTCAAAATTCAAAATATGAACATGTTGAAAAGCCAAAAGCATGCACTGTGAGCTGTTGGGATTATGAATTTAGAACTAGAGATGACAAAATGCTAAATCCTAATTTAGCTGGCAGGTGGTGCAACTGCCACCTTAAAGTGCTTGTGGAACCTAAAACATGTTTAATCTCTAATCTAATAAGCTCTTGTAAAATGTTCAAAAATATGTCCTGGCCACGAAACTGCTCCAGCCTCTGGTGCTTATTGTAGTCTTAGTGGTCATGTGTGCTCCTGTACCTCGGTATAAGGGAAACACAATGACTTCAATGAGGAGCGCTTAACACTAGAAGATAGGCCTATACCCATTGTAATCTATTGAAAGGACAAATGTGATCATCAAGGTCATCAGTATCATTTTGCCTAATGTAGTCTTTTCATTTGGATTTTTTTCTTCTCATAAATATTTAGCTTTTGGATAAGGGTATCATTTTATAGCTGAGTTTATGGAATGTAATAGCTTACATTGCATGGCCTAATATAATCACCTTAACCACCAGAATGTGTTTAGGCCGACTTGTGTTTATATTTGTAATAATATAGCCTATAGGTTACTGTAGCAGGGTGATTGCCCTGCACGTGTGTATTTAGTGTGGATATAAGTTGTATGGGGAAATGGGTTTATTGTGTGTTTTGGAGTTGATTTGTTTAATTGAATTATTGTTTTACAGACGGGCGCTCGATTGAGACTTGCTGCCTGCTAGGCTTGGTTGAGGGGAAGGGCAGCAGGTGATTGGCTGTGCTGGACCTCAATCGGCAGGTGGGCGGGTCTTGACCGAGTGTCCGTTAGTTCAAAAGCATCCGCGGGAGATGGTTCGAGGCGACTGTAACGCCATGCCAGAGGGGAGCGGGACGCCTCGTTTTAAGGCTAGCGCTCGCCCTCTGGGGCACCTTTTATTTGTAGTTTTTGTACTGTGTTTTATTTTGCCTTTTGTACAGCTTGCTGTATGTGTCCTCTGTGCGTTACCATGGCTGGTAACGTCACATGACCACCTTTACTTTCATTTCTGTTTGTGTTAATAAATCCTGCGCGCCTGTGCCGGCGTTTCAAATCCACCCCCAGTTGTCTCTCTGTAGTTTGTAAACAGCGGCTATCCACGCAATTGACGTAAGACCCGGTCACAGTTACATAATGTATTGAGTCATTTTACTATGGCATCCTAGGTCGCATTAGCAGCAGAGGATAAACAGATTACTAGGGAGCGAATGCTGCCCTCAACTGGCTCAAGACCTGCATCAATTATCTGACACCTCAATGCTATGAAAAAAAGCACATTTACCCATCTTTCAACGTGTAAACTCCCTCATTCAGCTTACCACTAATAAACGTTTAGAAAATCCATAAACTGTAACCTAACACGGAGCAGCTGACAAGTCTGTACCATCTATAGGTTATTGTTGTATTGCATTTCAATCACACCAGCCGGTGTACAAGCCCCAATTAAGATACTACAGCCTCCACAATGCACCTGACCAGACTCAACTTCCTGCCAAATAGCTTCTGAGGGTCATGTGTGGATTGCCTTGCTTGTTTCTGATGCGATGTCAACAGTTTAAAGGAATTCTTTATTTGTCCTCTCTATTTAGAACAGGAGAAGCTAAAGGTTGGTGAAGTTATTTGAAAGCAGACAATGAAGAATAAAAGGAGAACACCGTTTTCTTTGTTTATAAGGTTTAATTTTTTCACAATTGGGATTCTGTAGCAGGTAGACTGAGGACCATAGACAATTAACTTATGCAAAACTGAAAAGAAACACAAATGGACATTAATTAGACAAGACAAATACTTTAGAGGGGATTTGAACTTTATTTCTGTGAGACCAGTCTTAACTACAGCCTGCGTAAAACTAAGAACTACATTTAAAATATATTCACATTGACTTTGTTTTGACACTAAAGTAAAGAGAAGCTAATTATAGTAAAGGCCCATTTACAACTTTTAGTCACTGGAAATTTTACATACAGTACACACGTGTTAAATGCAGCATAACAGACACCAAAGCATATATTGGACCAACTTTTATGAATATAAATGATAAATATTGTATTTGTAGAACAGTACAAGAGTTCAATAGTAGAATCTCAAAGAATGACCTAAATAAACTGCTATACTGAACTGGCACAAAAGCTATGCAAATCATGATGTACAGACTATGTTGTGCCACTTAATGTGCGCTAATAAGTATGTCAAGTAGATTACTAGCAGAACCTTGTCAGTTTATGTTTCAGTAGGTTTCTGGTTAGAAACAGTATAGTCATTATTATTATTATTATTACTATTATTATTATTATTATTATTATTATTATTATTATTATTATTATTATTATTATTATTATTATTTTACAAATATTTTCTGTTAAGACAGTTTTACATTGATATTATAATTAATTTGTTACAATAACTTTCATATCTATAATATAGGTGAATCCATGATAGTACAATTTGGAAGGAATAATGAAATTCAATAATTAAAAGATTTATGTAGGGATATATATATGTACACATCTTGAGATTACACTTGGTATAGATTCTATAAATATCAACTTCCTGAGTTGTCTGGTATGTCTGGGTGTCTTACAGAGTTAAGAAATACGTCAAGGGAGATTATGGGTAATAAGCTTTGCTAGACTGAACCTGTGGACAAATATCTAGTGCAAATACTTTCCATGAGTTTCTTTAAAAGGAATATGGACTCCATTTATATTATCCTAACAATAGGTTTTGTTTTTCTCCGTATAAATCCAGTTATTTCATCATGTTTGACAGGTTGTTCTTGTACCGATGACAGCTTTGGAAGGTAAGATGATTTTCTTTGTTTGTTATTTTGAACAGTTAGAGAACATCAATGTCACTAATATGCTGAAAGGTAGTCTACCGTATACTGACAAATAAGCACAACTGACTGTCATTATTTGTTAGGAAGTATACGTTTTTTTTAGGGGAAACCAGACTAAAAGAACAAATCCATACAGCAAAGAGGAAAAGTTGTTGAAACAGTTACATCTTCCCAATGACGGGTGCTTAGTTCTATTTAATCTTTCTAACATCTGTTAGATGTATATTACAGCTTATTAAAGTCTAAAGGGACACTGAGATCACTGTTGTTTACATGTGGCACTTCCAGGTACATTGTGTATATGTACATAGTATAATGACATGCCCTTGAAACTAATTATTGCTGATATTGTTATCATTGGCAGATCTGTGCTTTGTATGGCGACCGCCTTAAGAAGAATCCCAGAAAACATCCCCCAAGATGTCAAGAAAATACGGATTGAAAACTCCCACCTTACAGAATTACCCCGAGGGTCATTCTCCAGAGTTGGTGCCTTGGAATATCTGTGGCTGAACTTTAACAACATAACAGTTATGCATATTAAAAGCCTTGAGGGTTTAAATAACCTAACAGAACTCAGGTTGCAGGGAAACAAACTGCGTTCAGTACCTTGGACAGCATTTCAGGATACCCCACACTTAAACATTTTGGATCTGAAGCACAACAGGTTAGACGTTCTCCCAGAATATGCATTAAGACATTTGCCGGGTCTGACCTACTTAGACTTATCCTTCAATCAGCTTACTGTAATTTCCAAAGAGGTCTTTGTAAGCTGGCCTCTATACCACTCAGCTGAACAGCCTGGAAGAAGAGAAGAGAGCCCTCCTAATGTCGTCTTAGCACTCCATGACAATCCTTGGCTTTGTGACTGTCGTCTGAAGGGTTTTGTTCAGTTCATCAAGTCTATCAGCCCACCTGTTATTTTAATGAATTCCTATTTAACTTGTGCAGGCCCACAATTCAGGGCAGGCAAGTTTTTTCATGAAGTTGAATTGAATAACTGCATGAAACCAGTAGCCACCACCCCCACATCTAATGTTACACTGCCATTGGGGGTGAACACGACTCTCACATGCTTGGCTAAAGCAAGGCCTTCCCCAGCAGTCTGGTGGACATATGGTCTGAAGATTATAAGAGGATTTAATGGTAAGGTTTAGTCATATTTTTGCTAACATTCACCATACATGATCATTACAGTAGATCTGATGCAGTCAAATTTTCTGCACATTTACATTTTATTAGATCAGTTATTTTATTATTATATGCTGTTTTGTTCAGAGGGTTTTTCTATTCCCATTGATATTTAGAAAGCAATACAAAACATGAAATAGAATTACATTATAAGTAATTGCAATTAAGAGGGTGTAAGCGGTCTGGTTAGCTGTTTTTTTGGATAATTGACAAACACCCTGAAAGTAACATAGACTATTTGCAAGACCAAACACATGTTAAACAAAGAAATGTTTTACTGGAACCAGGTAGTTGCAGTGGTTAATTGACAATCTGGTTGATAGATTTTCGGGAGAAACAATTATATTAATAGTTAATCCAAATATAAATCGGAACTTTTAATGTATATTTAATCTCACTCCATTTTTAAACAAAATTACACAATGTCAGTTGCAGATTTATAAATACCAACTTTATCAAGAAGAGAACATCTGAGACATTTCTTACACCCTTTGTCTCTTTCTTTTTGTCTGGACAGTGTCACAAACCCGCATTGATGATGATACAATTAAGTCAGAACTGGTGATCCCTGCATTGCACCTCCCAGATAGAGGAAAATATACCTGCACAGCCAACAATTTCATTGGGAACTCCACTGTAAGCATTTTGCTCAATGTGATTGCTCCAGATGCACTTTCCCCTTTCTCACCCATGTTCCCTTCATTATCCTCCTCTTCCTCATCAGAAGAAAACATATACATAGACATTAGGATTGCAAAACAGACTGTGTACGGTATAACACTGGAATGGTATGCAGCTACTGAGAATCCATCTGAAACCTGGTACACCCTGCACTTAGGCAAATATGGAGACATCAGAAAAGAGCTTATTTACATGGGCCCTGGCATCAATAGCTATTCAGTCAATGACTTGTTGCCAGCAACCAAGTACGAGGTGTGTATCACGTTAAAGAACCAGGCCCCCAGAAGAGGTCAGTGTGTCGTGTTTGTGACTGGCAGTGACATCAGCGAACTGGAGCAACGAGAGAAGCTCATCCATATCATAGTTATTGTGTGTGCCATGGTTTTGGCAGTGCCAGCTGGAATGTATGCCTGCACCACTGAAACACGCTTCAGCTGCTTTGACAAGTGCATGGATCTATGCAAGAGGAAACGGTGCCAAGAAAAGAATCTAAAAGCGGGAGAAAGACACAGGTCATTTGACAGCTTGCAGGCAGGGAGTGATGAGGTGCTCTGTAACAGGGACTCCAGTGAGGAGGACAAGAGAAGAAGGCAGAGGTCAGATGATAAGACACAGGCCAAAGCCGAACAAAGAAACGGTGCTGATCTGTATTAGCTGCGGTTAGCTCAGAGCATTGTGGAGATGTAAAAAAAATCTTATTCTAGAACGTTTATAAGAATGTAATTATACACTTATTAAGCGGGCATAAGAAATAAGACATTGGTTTAAGTCTGAATGTTAAGTCTTAGGAATTGATTTAGTGGAAGCTAATACAGTAGATACTGAAGTAAATCAATGCCTTTCTTCTTTAGTGTTTTCTCAATTACAAATATTCCTAGTGTGACAGTACAGCTCTCAACCCCCCTTGAAATGAAAAATGGCAGGCAGTTTCTGATGCAGACAAGCCAGAAGGAGATTGAGTGTACAGAAGGGTTAGAAAAAGAAATGTTGAAACCTTAGGGACACAAAGTCAGTATGTTTTATATGTTAACATGGAAAAGCATATTATTCAATTTTGGTTTTGGTAAGAGATGAATGTATATTTAATAATCTGTACCAAACTACAGTTTATAATTGCACACACAGAGCTTTTTTTATTATTTGATTCTGTTTCATCCAAACGAATAAAAATGAAAATATATGTATTAATTCAAACTTTTTTTTTTCTAAATAA
Organism: Acipenser ruthenus; assembly: GCF_902713425.1. Taxonomy (NCBI): domain Eukaryota; kingdom Metazoa; phylum Chordata; class Actinopteri; order Acipenseriformes; family Acipenseridae; genus Acipenser; species Acipenser ruthenus. The sequence continues at coordinate 13,582,476 of NC_081195.1, read as the reverse complement.
AGCATGATACATAAAGAGCGTTTCTATTTTTAGTTTGTAACCAATGAAACATACCGGGAAAAAAAAAAAAATGAAACCAGAGACTGCAGCAGCATTTACTCCTCATTCAGTTTTATTGCGACAGGGCTACAGCACTCAATGTGCAGTTATCTGATGAGGGTGCTTCAACTCCAGAAGAGTACTTTTGGGAAATGCCAGAAAAAAGCCTCTCTATTACCATGACAGTATGGGATTAAAAATTTACAACAGCCATGTTATTAAGCTTTTGCATACTTCCTGAATAAAAAAATGATTACCACAGAGATACAGGACAAAAATTGTAAGCCATTTCCTTACTATCATTCCATACACAAATATGCATTTGCATCATAACATATTCTCTCAGTTTGTTTTACTGTCAAGTTGTAGGTCTGGGTAATGTACTGTAACACCGTTAGCCACAAGAAAGTATTATTATTATTATTTATTTCTTAGCAGACGCCCTTATCCAGGGCGACTTACAATTGTTACAAGATATCACATTATTTTTACATACAATTACATTATTTTTACATACAATTACCCATTTATACAGATGGGTTTTTACTGGAGCAATCTAGGTAAAGTACCTTGCTCAAGGGCACAGCAGCAGTGTCACCACTTGGGATTGAACCCACGACCCTCCGGTCCAGAGTCCAGAGCCCTAACCACTACTCCACACTGCTGCCCCCGGTGTGTTTTACCAGTGTTTTAGCTACATCTATTTAATGTATTCTTTACCATTTTGGTTGGTATTACAAACCCTGGATTGCTTGGTCGCAGGCTAGCCCTGTATTCCTGTGATCCTGCGTTTTGTCACACAAATCTTGTGAACCTTTTTATTTTCTGAGGTATGACCCGAAAAGAGCTCTGATTGATACACAGCCTTGTTTTCAATTCCATGGTTATCTATTATCCGTGTAACCCACCGCACTTCACAACCTCTCCTGCTTCCATCAGTAATCCTCCGCTGCTTAATGCAGCACATCCTCCTCCTTCCATTTAATTCATTTTCTTCAATTGATGACGGCAGTGAGTTTACAGTAGATCTTCTTCCCAAAGATCGAAACTGTCCAAGCTCCATCAGAAACTTTGTACCAAAAACAGTTACTGACACATTTGTCTTTTTGCAAAAAAATCGAAATTCTAAGCAAGCTCTACCCAAAGAACATCTTATTTTTACAGTCTGTGGTTTGACTAAACAAGCTGGTGGTTTAAAGAATAAAACATACATTTAGATGTACAAAATGCATTTTTCACACACTTCATCCTCAAAAATGATATCCAGCAAAAATCTATTTTAGATTCACGTGTTAACTCGTAATAACAATGTAAATAAACTGCAAGTGAGAAGTTGGTTAAATAATCTGATGATATTCTGTTTTAACAAGGACATGCCAGATATTTCCTTCAATTATATAACCTGTTTGGTATAGTCCTGAGTGTGTTAAAATATTGTATATGTGGGCTCCCGAGTGGTGCATCCGGTAAAGGCGCTCCGCGTGGAGTGCAGGATGCGCTCTATAGCCTGGACGTTGTCAGTTCGAGTCCAGGCTATTCCACAGCCGACCATGGACGGGAGCTCCCAGGGGGCGCACAATTGGCCGAGCATTTGGTAAGAATTTCCATTTTGTTTCCCTGGAAAAATGTCTCCTAGAAGCTCTAGTTTTCCAACCACATATTTTAGACCCCCATTAGTAATTGTGTATAATCCTTCAAGTAAAATACAAAGCATTTTTAAGTTCCATGGGTGCAGTCATTTTTTTTCCCCAAACCAGATAATTAATGATTCCATATCAATAGAGTCTGGCTGCCATTCCATCATATAGGACATACAGTAGGTAGAAAGCTCCCAGGTCCAGCAGTAAAATGTAAGGCAAAATCTGAATAGAATTTATATAAATGCAAGCTGCAGTATGCTGGAAATACTGGTCATGATAAGTGTAACTTATTTTATCTTCCATTCTTTACCTACTGCCATTCCATCAACCTTTGCTTTAAATAAGCACAAATCTATGTTCCGTTATAATCATATATTTTATTTATCAAAACAATAATATAAATAAACACAACACTGAAAGATACACATCAATGTTAAGCTGGTTACCACCTTTTTTTCATTTTGTTTTTTGATTGAATATGCAGTACTCCATTTTACAGTCTGTAGTTTTAAATGGCAATTGAGACTCCTTATGATATAAACACATTATTTTCACTATGTATACAATTGTTAACAATAATGCCACATATAGTAAACAGTGATAAATGGGCATGCAGCTATTTCCAAGTTTAAAAAAATGTATACACATATAAATATTAAAACAAAAGGAAGGTAATGTGCTAAAGATATTGGACATGTTGCTAGAATTGTATCGTTAAGATTACAGTATATAGGAAGTAATATGCATACTGTGGCAAAACGGATGTACATTCAGCAAGTAATGCACATGTAAATGTCTCAGAATTCAGATTTGAAAAAATAAAAATAATATACATATTAGTCTACTTAAATGTTTTAAACAATAAAATGACCATATTTATTGCAATCTTGAGATCCCTTCACTGATTTCAATCTATAGTTGTTGCAGGGCAATCCTGAGATCACCACACGGCTCCTTACAGTTACTGACTTAAGTGCTAAATGTTCCTTTCAAGTTGCATTCTATTTGTTTATTTAGGTTTTTGGCCCCCTAAATTGGATTCTGACTAGTAAGGTAGCTCTGGAAAAGATAGGAACCAACATTTGGGGAATATTACAGTAATAAATTAATAATAATAATAATAATAATAATAATAATAATGGACTGAAAACAACATTATATAGAGTTAATTCCATGGCTCTACTCTCTTAGAAGACTTCACATTAATCACCAGTAACATGAGGTACAACATCCCTAAGACTTTCAGTACTATCCTGCCATATTCTCTGGGACAGCTGGGCCCTTTTTCAATCAGGAAAGATGAGGAAATTGGATGCCAACCAATAAAAACACTGTACAAACATCACTTATTGTTCCAAAAGCATTATTAAACATTACAGATTTTTTTTTTTTTTTTGACAATTAAAATCAAACTGGTAATGTTACTTGTACAGAATTAGTACAACTATGTTTTATGTATAAGCATGTATACTTATATGTATACTTATATAAAGATTGTTTTACTACAAGTTTGGTAAGAAGCAACAAACCAACACCGATCAAAAAACAAAATACAAAATGCCTATAATGTTGCTACTGCTAATAGGATTAAAACTTTCCTTTTAAAGCGTTGGTTATAATACGTTTAAATCGTTTATTTTACTTACTCTAAAGCTTTCCACTAGATAAAATGCTTGGTTAATTTGGAATTGTTTAAGACTAATAATTTAACAATTCGAACCACTTTTACATACGATAATATTAATGCACAGAATTGGCATAAAATATAAAGAAGCTGTGAAGGACTGATAAAACAGCAACAAGGCTACAGGATATCTGATGTTGCTTTGTTATCACTTTGTTTAACTGTTTTTATTACTTATAATAAAATCTTATTTTTTCTGTGTGATGATGAGTATTTCACTGTTACCTTACAGAATACACTTTATGAAATAGCAGGAATAGCATTACCTGCCTTCTCATAATCTGATTGTTTTTTTAAATTTTGCTACAGACCACACTAATTTGGTTCAAGGTTCACCATTGAACCTATGGTCATTAGAGGTGGTATATTTGAATATGAGTAGAAACATGTCATTTTTATACAAAAAAAATAATATATATGATTAATAATATGGTGTTCTTTATTGATTTAGTTTATCATAAATCAAGATTGATATGGTACCTCATAGGACAGCAATTTTCTTTGTAGGAAAATAAACTTTTTAAATCATTAACTATAGCAAAATTACCCAGATATTTAGATAGACTCTGTATTTAATTAATTTGCTGTTTATGTTATTTGAAACATCATTGTTTCACATGTCTCTTCCACTTTCCAATATATTCTTACCTACAGCATGTTAATATTCCTGTTTGATCCACAAGATGGCACTGTTGTGTAAAGCTACACTGAGTCACACAGCCGGGCTATTACATGATTAAACCTTGCAATCTTTACAAGAATTCATGTTTTCTACTCTGGTTTAAATATTTGTTTTAGACATTGGGTTTAAACTGGATGCCATTAAAATGACTACAATCCAAGCTAAAGTAAAGCAACAGAAACATCCCCTGTGTAAAGGAAAATGTAAGCTTGGCAATATGTATTTCAAAAACATACAAAAAACTCAAGCACTGAGCTGGATAACATAACACCCATCTCGGTAATGCTTCATTTTGCTGGCAAAACAATACGTCATTATCTATGTATTATAAAGTTCAGTTACATGTTAATACACGAGTAATAGGGGAATATAATCAAATTACACAGGTATCAGTAATATTCTAAAACCTAACAAACATAGCTTTATCTGTCTTAAATATTTGTTGGACCAGGAAACTACCAATATACATTTTAATTAATATACATATGGAATATGAGCACAAAAATTCAATAGCAGTCTAATAGTGTGTAAATACAAGCACCCCTACAGCATATTATTATTATTATTATTATTATTATTATTATTATTATTATTATTATTATTATTATTTACTTTTTTATTGACATGCAAATTAACTTCAATAAATGGGTATTTGCATATCAGTTAAATGCTTATTTATGCCATTCCTCCTAAAGATCTTACATTAAAAATAAACTGCTTGAGCAAGGTACTTTACCTAGATTGCTCCAGTAAAAACCCAGCTGTATAAATGGGTAATTGTATGCAAAAATAATGTGATATCCTGTAATAATTGTAAGTTGCCCTGGAGAAGGGCACCTGCTAAGAAATGTAATAATAATTACACCGTGTAACAATTTATTTATTTTTTTTTGGTTCCTGGGTAGTAAGTGTTATTTCCTAATTGCTTATGCCTCAAAAGTATAGAAAATGGCTATTATTCCCCACAAACTTTGCTTTTGTGACCAGGACAGTGATATTTTGAAATGTACCTATTTTTCCAGAACATTCCAGATAGATTCAGTGCTGAGTAAACTTGGAGTAACTTCTAGAACTTTCTAGAACTTTCCAGTAATATAAATAGTAGTATAAATACAGGGGCCTTAAGCCCACCAGTTCAGTTTAGTTCCAGCTGCCTAAGTGGATACATATCTGCATTTTTCTGAGATGGCATAAAGAGGCTGCAAGCATCCGGCAGACGCATTTTGCTATGTCTGCGGCCAATTTATCAAGACAAGAGCGAAAAAGTACTCCGTGGAAGCATCTGCTAAGATGTGTGAGGCCTACAAGGCATATTTCTGCATGCCTGTCGGGGATCAAGACAAACCCTGGGCACCTCATTTCACCTGCGAGCACTGCAAAAAAACTCTGGAAGGTAAGATGGACAATTGTTGCTCGGAATTTTATGTTATAAAATTTGTTAAAATTTTTAAAATTGTAAAAGTTTTTAATTTTAAAATGTTTTACAATTTTCAATGTTATTGAAAAAATATATCATATATGCAAAATGTTGTGAGAATCTCTTACACATTAGTCATGGGTGAAATAAATGTATTTTTGTAGGATGGTACAGAGGGGAAAAGAGAGCCATGAAGTTCGCTATCCCAAGAATTTGGCGGGAACCCACTGACCACTCAAGCAACTGCTACTTCTGCATGGTGGACCCTTCCAAACGTCGGACTGGCAAGAATGCACCTGCTATCACGTATCCGGACCTTCCTTCATCCATCCCCCCGGTGCCACACTGCCATGAGCTCCCCGTACCCACTCCTCCAGAGAGAGAGCAGCCGTCTTTAGAAGAGAGCAGCAAGTCAGAGAGCGAGGAAGACGTTGTAGATCCAGATGACAATTTCAGAGGTGGAGCTGAGTAGAGAAACCCATACTACCCCAACCAAAAAGACCTCAACGACTTGATTAGAGATCTTGGTCTCACCAAGTCCAATGCTGAGCTTTTGACTTCTAGGCTCAAGCAGTGGAACTTGTTGGATGAAAGTGTGCAAGTCGCAGATCAGAGGAAGCGTCACCAACCTTTTTCCAGCTTCTTCACCTGTCAAGATGGGCTCTGCTTCTGCCACAATGTGATCAGTCTGTTCGAGGCAATCGGAATCGCCTGTAACCAGAATGAGTGGCGCCTCTTCATTGACAGCTCATCCAGGAGCCTCAAAGCCGTGCTGCTCCATAATGGTAACAAGTACCCGTCTCTTCCCCTGGCTCACTCGGTGCACCTCAAAGAGGATTACAACAGCATCAAGACCTTGCTGGACGCCTTGAAGTATGATGAGTACGGCTGGGAGGTCATAGGAAACTTCAAAATGGTGGCATTCCTGATGGGTCTCCAAGGCGGTTTTACCAAGTTTCCCTGCTATCTTTGCCTTTGGGACAGCAGGGACACCAAGGCGCACTACCACAGGCGGGACTGGCCACAGCGGACCGAGTTCTGTGTGGGGAGGAACAATGTCAAGTGGGAGCCACTGGTGGACCCCCGGAAGGTGCTGATGCCACCACTGCACATCAAATTGGGCCTTATGAAACAATTTGTCAGAGCTCTAGATAAGGAGTCGGCAGCATTCAAGTACCTTCAAGACTTCTTCCCTAAGCTGTCTGAGGCAAAGGTCAAAGCCGGTGTCTTCATCGGACCACAGATAAAGAAGATCCTGGAGTGCAATGAATTCCCCAAGAAGCTCACTAGTAAAGAGAAAGTGGCTTGGAACAGCTTTGTCGCAGTGGTTCGGGGCTTCCTGGGCAATCACAAGGCCGAAAACTATGTGGACCTGGTTGAGACTCTGGTGAGAACTACGGCACAATGGGCTGTAGGATGTCCCTCAAAGTCCATATCCTTGATGCTCATCTTGGTAAATTCAAGGAGAACATGGGAGCGTACTTGGAGGAGCAAGGCGGGCGCTTCCACCAGGATATACTGGACTTTGAACTCCGCTACCAAGGACAGTATAACGAGAACATGATGGGAGACTACATTTAGGGGCTGATTCGTGAAAGTGATTTACAGTATAATCGTAAATCTCGGAAAACTACTCACTTCTAAATCTTTTGTAGTCATTTTTGTATTACTTTAGTATAAATACATGTTAATTTGGATTCATATGTTGTTTTTTTCTGACTTTATGTGAACGAAAAGACACAAATTCGCCCGTTTTCTCATTGGAAATAGGTCAATTTCAAAATATCACTGTCCTGGTCACAAAAGCAAAGTTTGTGGGGAATAATAGCCATTTTCTATACTTTTGAGGCATAAGCAATTAGGAAATAACACTTACTACCCAGGAACAAAAATTGTGTTACATATAAACCACTAAAAAAACAATAGTTTCCTCTTCTGAAATTTAAGCAAACTCATCAGTCTCCCAGGAAAAGGTGTTGTGTTAACATAAGGCTAGTTAATCTTAATAAGGAAATAGAGCCAACGCCTTTGAAATAAATAAATACGAAATATCTTATAATAAGTTCTATTGTATTTTAGTTCCTTTCAAGGAAGCATTTATCAACATCAGCAATCTTCACACTTGAACACTGACTCACATGAAGTGCACCATGTGCAGCATTTTAAAGAAACACATTATTATGATTAATAGCGAGAACTGTTGCTCTCCATCATCTTTCTTTCCAGCTTCATCTTGAGCTCGGACACCAGTGCAGAGCTGACGCTGGGGCTGTTGTTTTCACTTGACTGCCTCTTGGATTTGGATGCCACAGACCCTGACACTGTAGGGACGCTCCACTCTGGCTTGTTTTGTTTGGGCAGATTTATGGGCGGTGGGGGCAAGGCAGGGGCACAAGGGAGCGGCGCTGTCGGCTGCATGTTGTTGTTGCAGTTCAGATTCTCCACGTTCTGCTCCGGATCCTCAGCGACAAACTTCTCGGAAGGGCTGTTGGAGCGTCTGAATTTTAACCACCCGGTCCTGACCGTCCTCGAGCGATAGTCTTTGGGCCTCTTTTTAATGATGTGCCGGGCAGGCATGATCCTGTTGTTTTTTTTGTTGCGCATGAACATTGCAGTGGAGATCAAGACTGTTATGAGTACCATAACGCAAATGACACCAGCGAGCACGCCTAGGGCTTTCATGGGATTATCCCTACTTTGAAATAAAAAGACTGCCATAGGCCCCTTGAGCTGAGTCTGTAAAAGAGCACAAACAGAACACATATCACAAGTCCATAGGACTGAGAAAAAAAACTGTTTATCTTCATTTGTCCACAATACGTAATTTGAAGACTTAAATATATTTCGACAGCATTGTGAACAAAAGAGCTCTCTTTGTTTTGCTATTATACAGCATATGTAGGTTGAATATGTATTGATATGTGCAAGGTTGGTTTGTTAATGTGTTGGGACCGCAATCATATTATAAGGTTTGACAAAGTCTGTGTCTCGCAGTAGTCTGAGAGATGGCTTAATGTTGACTTATGCGGTTTTGATGCTGTAACACTAAAAGGGAAACAATTAAAATGCCCTTGTCTATCAATAATAATAATTGACATATATTTCTTAAAATGTTTGCAATTTTATATATATGGTTGTATGTAATAGCCAGCAAGGTTTTCAGTGACATTCTTTATCTATTGATAGAATTACATTGTGAGATTTTTTAAAAATATATATATAATAATGTACACCTCAATATGAGTTTCTATAATTTATAATTATATCAACAAATTAATGTAAAATGTAAAATGTAAAATAATACCGATCCTAATGACCACACAAAACATCTTACAAGCCCTGCATATTTAGAATTTACTTAAACACATTAGTGGAAATTGTGACAACTCTTTGTACACTGAAAACCCATTTGTTTATTATATATTTTTTAAAAAGCGTGCTCCTGTACTCTTTTACAGACAAAACATGTATCGGAACATAATGAAAAAACAAAGTTCCTTTCTCCAATATAGAACCATCTTAATGACATATTAAGGACAAATGAATTATCAAAGTGGGCTGAAGGCAAACATTATGGATTGGGCCTCCGGATAATTCTTCTGATCCTGCCCTTTGGATGGATTTGAGATCTTTTCACAGCTTTCCAATACATGAGAGTAGAAATAACAACTGTTAATGCAATGCTGGAGATGACTGTGGCCATACAAATCCCAACCACTTTCCAAGGACGCTTTTGGAGGCCCGTTAAGTATGTTTTTACCCGTGATTTGATCTGTAAATAATACAACATGGAAACAACTTAACAAGCAAAGCAACTATGCTACTGAGAGAAAATTTCAACTTAACTTCGACTGGGGTCTGATTGAAATCAAACTTATGGTGGAGGCATAAACTTGGATTTAGTTCAGACCTCAGCCTAGAAAGTAGGAGGGAATGAGCTGATAAATAATAATTATAGTAGGTCTGTGTTCAACATTAAACAAAAAGGCCTATTCATTTCTCCATATAGCCATTGATAACACTGTAGTTAATGTTCAAAAAAGAAAAAAAACTATACACAGGTATGTCCAATGCAAATGCCTTTGCGTATCTTGTGTCCTACTTAAACTAAAGGGGTGAAAACATCCAAAACACTAGATTATTTAGCAAATATTTAAGCGCAACAGAGGGCCTAAGTGGGACAGCATAGAATCTAGCTATACAGTAGCACAAAAGACCATAATGAATGGCATTCCTTACACAGTTTTGATTTTTTTTATTAGTACTGCAGTAGCATTTTTTATCTCTCTCCCTCTTCCTTTCTCCTGTATATTAAGAATTAGCTTCTACAGCATTTGAGTCTAGCAGTGTTATCTGGGCTACACTTGATGTCATCTTACCGCCTCTGTGATGTCAATCTTCACCACAGCAGTGGTGCTGAAGGATGGTGAGCCTCTGTCTTTAGCCTGGACCACCACTGACCACTTGCAATCCTTTTGCTTTGTAATGTTCTGAACAATGTCCATTGACTTGATGTAAGATTTCAGCTTGATCTCTCCGGTGTCTATGTTTATGTCAAAAATATTATCTGGATCTGATTGCATTATGGAGTATTCAACGACATTGTTAGGCTCCTCTGCATCGTCATCTATTGCCTAGGGACATGAAGAAAGTCATTAGAAAGTGTTCTTTTGTTCCTGTTTTGCTGGTACAATGCTTAAGCAAAGAAAATACTGGCTAAATTAAGTTAATTATAAAACAAGTTCATTATAAAAACAAGTTGTAGCAAAAAAATAAGGGTACCAAAAAGTTGTTATATGTTGAGAAGCAAAATGATATCGAAATGAGATGCAAAGATAGCCATACCTGGGAATATGCTGTATTTGTCATTGCTTTCATGTTCACTATCATAATATTTTCAGCCTAAAACATTGTAAGATGCTCAACTCTCTTAGGTCTAGTGAATCTCTTACCTAATCAAGCATAGGGTTAAGTTGTGGTGGCCATCTTCGGAAGGTCGGAAGCACAGGTGTTACAGTTTGTGCTAATATCAAAGCTGGGTTAGGTTTGATAGAGGCGTGGCATGGGGTACTGTGGCAGAGTGTACCGCCCCTATGTATTTATTTATTATTATTTACATTATTGTTTGCGGTGCAGATAAATGCGCCGCGTATTTGTTATTTATAATTTAAAACCCCGTGAGGATGCGTGGCTGATCAGCTACTGATTATTTAACTAGCTGACAGTCATGCATCCTTACCAAATGCGTGCAGACTGTGGCCGAGGGGTAATAAGATAATAAACAGCTAGTTAACCCCTCGGCCAGAGTATAAGAACCTGCAGCTGTCCATGCTGCGGGAAGAGAGTGTACAGAGGAGAGTACGGGAGAACACGGGAGAGCGAGCGAAAAACAATTGCTATATTTAAAGTATACTTGTTTCTGTTTATTTGTGTGGCCATCGCGTCTTTTTGTTTTGTGTTTTGTTGTTTGTTTAAATCTTTTGTTTTGTAGTATGAGTTAATAAATCCAGCTGAACGCCATTGCTTTCAGTTTCACCCGCTCATCCATTGTTTTGGTTCAGTTACTTCCTGGTCCGTGACGTCACCACACCTCACCACTGCAAGCCATCCTGTCACAGGTACATAAGGGGAACCGTGTGGACTAGCGAAGGGATCCCTGGTTGGAGGCAGAGTCTGGACGTGTGCAGTGCTGGATGGTAATGCTGATGGTGGTGCTGTGTTTTCCCCAACTGATTTCTAAACCAAGAACCGAGTGACGGGGACACCGCGGAGCGAGCGACAAAACAAACCATTGGTAAGCGAACGTGTTACCATGCTAGAAAGCACAGCTGGACTTGGGATTGTCAACAAAGAAGATTTTGTTATTTGTATATATTTGTAAATAGTGTGTGTGTGTGTGTGTGTGTGTGTGTGTGTGTGTGTGTTTCACAAGCACACGTTGGAAAATAAGAATACACTGTTTCTTGCACTAAACTCCTGGGACTTGTGTTGTTTATTCCATCACGCAACCCTACCTCTCACAGTTGCCATTATCGAGAGTTGATCGTGGGACCTCAGAATAGAGGTTAAATTTTAGGATTATCCCTGGACAGTTGGCAATTCTGAAACGTATGTTATTGGATACAATATAAAGCTGCTCAGTCATGCAGCTAATGCATGGGGTGAACGTTATATTCTTAAATTTACGGTAGGAATTTTGCTCTAAAATAATACCTCTGAACCTCTGTAATTTTCAATATATAAGGTGCACCTTTTTACATATTTATGTGTGTTATATATAGGTTGCACGTTATTCACAATTTGTGCAGTATAATTAGGTTATAGTATTCTGGCACACGCATTATACACAGAATGCCTGCCATGTTATGAAATTATGTAAAAAAAAAAACAACTTCCACACCTCTACTTGCACTGGTGCCCCGATAATCATAGTCTTCTGAAGAATGTTTTCGTTAAACTCAGGAGAGTGGTCATTCATGTCCAGAACTGTTACAAAGACCTCAGCCAAGCTATATTTCCCTTCTGTATCTTCTGCCTTCACATAAAAATTGTACTTGGATTTCAGCTCTGCATCTAGTGTTGCCCATGGTTGTGAATAGATGATTCCTGTTGATGAATGAATAAGAAACCTAGAAAAGAAGGGTGCAAGAGTGTAAATCCAATTATTTCATTTTTACAGTAATTAACTGGGAGTTTACACATATCATTATGTTCTCCATGAAGAAATTGCTCTTAATTGCTCTCATTAGAAAACTGGTTACAGCAAAGAGACACACTGTACATGATACCCTTTAATAAATATAATGGGGCAATCCACATATAGGGGCTCTATTCATAAAGGGTTAACGCCTGTTGAAATGAGAAAACAGGAGTACATGATCGGATTTTGTCCATAGCTGCCTATTTAACGGCAGTTGCTATTCATAAGAGATAATTCAGAAGCGTTGTTAAGCCCCAGCTATTTTCGTCTATGAAGGCATGTTAACGAATTGAGAAAAAGGTTAACAATTACCTCATTGGCATAAAGATTTCATCGGTCCTGAGCGTCAACCTGCTATTCATAAGAGTGAACGACAGCAAAATGCTGTTGATAACTAGTAGTTATTGAACGCTTTCTACAGTCAAGTCTAAACTAATGACAGCCTTGGCAGACTAGTTTTTTAAAGACATATTTTATTACTACACTTGCTCCGTTATACAGTTTGATATACCTGTGATTAACACTGCCTATTTTGAAAAAAAATATATCTAGCTTTATCTGAAGGAAAATGTTTAACATAAATATATACTCACACAAGAACTCTGGCATAATCATTTTGAAACAGCTCTGTGAAGTGGAGAGCAGTGACAGAATGAGGATAGACAGTTGTTTTATTATTATTATTATTTATTTGCCGTGATCCGCGGCTGACAGCGGTCCTTTTGTTTTTATTTCTTTTACCTGTGTTCACAATAAACAGTTTGGACGAATACTGTATACAGTATATACAGTATACCAGTGCTGCTGATGCAGTCGGTTGGAAATTTGGGCTTGCTTGTATTGTAAAAAAAGTATTTTTTTCTCACACCACAAAACGATCCATTTTGTGTACAGTGTGCAATACGCCGTGAAACTTTCACTTATTCATTAACATAAACTCGCCCCTGATTGAGTCCCTGCTTTAAGCGGGGTTTATTCAAAATAATAATAATAATAATAATAATAATAATAATAATAATAATAATAATAATAATAATAGTTGAGAATTTGGAAGATTAACATTTAAAGTTTTCAAAATGATTATTATTAGTATTATTAAAATGTATTATTATTATTATTATTATTATTATTATTATTATTATTATTATTATTATTATTATTATTATTAGAATTACAGTATTATTTAAATGTCCTCCTACAGTGCTTTGTGTTTATTTTTTGTGTATATAAATCCTATGTGTGCGTATGGAAATGTGTTTACCAGCATTGCCAAACAAAACAAAAATATAAAGAATTTATTTAAAAAATACTTTTTTTTCTAAATTATGACATGTCTTGCAACTGAATGAAAGCAAAAACATCTGGAAGATTACTTGTCAATTGTTAGACGTTAACCCTGACCCTAACCCTGACCCTAACCCTGACCCTAACCCTAACCCTGACCCTAATTCCAAGTGATATAACCCTGATAATACTCACTGTTACAGAGACCACATTGGAGCCACCAGGTGAGTTTTCCGGGATTCTGGCAATGTAATAATCAGTAGAGAACCGAGGAATGTTGTCATTTGTGTCCAGCAGATGGATAACAATTATGACATGTCTTGCATTTTTGGCAGACGTGATAGGGGCATTGGAATCAGGTTTTGCAAACTGCCCGTGACTGGCAGCTGCAGACTCGGGTTTCGGTAGTAAGCTACTGTCGGTAGATTCCGTTATAATTTTTGCAACAGCTACCGACTGCTGATGATGTCATCAAAAAGAGGCAGATTTTTGTATACCCATTCATAAAGTGCTTTGCGACAGTCACCCATTTGCTCAGACCATTTTCTGAATAGCAATATGGACAACTTTCATTAGTTTTAAACAAAATTAGTTTTATTACGGCAGTCGGCAAGTACTTTTATGAACAGGGTCCATAATGACTATCAGAAATGTCTAAATTGTGATCAATATAGTAATAATAACGAGATAGAAAAAAAGCTTTTACTTGCTGTTAATGTAGCAGAAATTGATCTTGGACAACTGTCTGAGAAGTTTTTAATATATGAAGGAAAGCAGCAAAATAGGTGTGATTCAATTGTTGATGCAACTAATTTGGTTTATGCTTGCTAGACCTATTCTTTGTGCTGAGAAGGACATCTTATCCACTGAAATCATCTGCTCTGACACCTTTTCATTCTAATTTCTGATTTCTTGCAGTTAGCTCCTTGTGAGATCTAACATGTTTTCTTGTAGCTGCTGCTTTTCTCACATCTATAATTAGACCCCTCCTATGAGGTATGAGCTGTGCATAATTACTGTATATTTCCTTGGTTACAGAACTCCAGAATCTTCTTAACACCAGCTGTCACATTTCAAGTCAATTGGCCCTGTTACATGTGAGACAACACTGCTCGTCTTTCTTCATCCAATTATAAGATTAGATAGAGCTTTACTCCAGGACTTTCTATAAGATGTTCTGAAGTTTCTGGTGGCACAGTGGCTCAGTAGTCTTGTGGTCGCTCCTGTTCACACTTTCAGGCGAGGAGCCCAGGTGACAATGTGAGACTAATACAATTACACTATCTAGAAGTTATCTCAGTGGTTGAGCAACTCTAACAACAAGGAACTTTAAAAATACAGTTTAATTGCCTAACTATAGTATCCATATTATGAAAAGCCAGGGCATTTTACAATTAGGTACCCATATAGCTGTCACAGTTCTAAACAGGGGAATGCACTAATGAAAGTTTACATGTTGTCAGCAAGTGTGCTACTGCATTTTTCTTTTCTACATGCTTTAAACATTTGCTTCTTTACATGTAAAGATACAGGTTTACCAGCCTCTTATTCAAATTCATAGCTGAGAATTCTACTTACAGATCCGATCCAGAACCGTAGATGGAATATTTGACCTCGCCCCACAGCCCAGAATCAGGATCTGTAGCCTGCAATTGAAAATACAGATTATAAACCCAACTAAATCATTGTTAATCCCAATGCAGTGGCACTACAATCACAGTGATTCAGGACTAGTCAAAGATAGCACAATGGCTTCAACAGGGGAACAGTATGAAGTATTGGTAAAATGGTACCACGGTTTACATCACAATGGTTTAACCAATACACACTGGTAATAAACGTCTATACAACGTCAGGATTATTAGTGATACAGACAGATACCACTGCAATATTGGTTCCATCTCTATTCAGCTGCCAGTGTAGGTAAAGCTATGGGTTTCATCAGGGTAATACGTCGCTATTAAAGGGAGGCTTCCTGGTGAATGGTTCTGTTTCTTTTCAAACATCATTTTAAATCTGTATTTTGTCGCTCAGTCAAGGACTGATGATCTCTAGGTAATAGTCTGTAACTGTCTTTGTTATTGTTATATATGATAATAGATTGGTTGACACCACCAGCTCTAGATGATGCAAGTGTCGTTATAAAAACACAGCATGGTATAACTCACAGAATTTCTACTATTTGTATGAACAAGGTTTTTTTTTTTTTTTGCTGCTGAGCGTCAGTGTCAGATGTGGTGATGGGGAGGAAAGGAGGGGCAACAATGCAAATGAAAAAGATACTGTGCCTGACTAGGAATTTATATTGCAAGCTGACTGAAGACTGGAACCACACCACAGTAATAACAGTGAATTGAACTCTGTTAGAGACGACTGTATGCAAATCCAAATGTTGGGACTACATTTTTTTTTTTAAATGGAATGACAAAACAAAATTAAATTACAATAAATAGCCACTGATTTAATAGAGTAAATGTGTCACAGAGAACAGCATGCATTTTGATGCTATTACTGGCACTAACGTCAAGTGTTAAGCATTTACAGATCAAGTACTTTTCATTATACAACTGAATGAAAGCAAAAACATCTGGAAGATTACTTGTCAATTGTTAGACCCTGACCCTAACCCTGACCCTAACCCTGACCCTAACCCTAACCCTGACCCTAATTCCAAGTGATATAACCCTGATAATACTCACTGTTACAGAGACCACATTGGAGCCACCAGGTGAGTTTTCCGGGATTCTGGCAATGTAATAATCAGTAGAGAACCGGGGAATGTTGTCATTTGTGTCCAGCAGATGGATAACAATATCAGCAGTCGAACTGAATTTTTCAGGAGTATCGATTTCAACAGCAAGAAGCTAGAACAGAGGAAAAGCATGGCATTTCAATTTGTCAGTGTTAATTTATATAAAAAAAAGACCTTTTCATTTAGTTTTAAACTCATCGTAAATCCCCAAACAGAACATGTATATGCATAGGAAATCAAAAACATGTTGATACTGTGCTACCACTGTGCAACGCCCGGTGCATTTAATACTGTACTCGAGAACCGGACTCGAGACCACCTCAGGAGGTAGTCTCGAGTCCGGTTCTAATTAGATCGCATCAGGTAGTGCGGTTTATCAGAAGTGTGGACGCTGTAATACCAAACTACATTTTTTTGTGTATCCTCCAATATCCCCAAATGCTTTGTGGCATGTTTGGCGAAATACTCAGAGCAGGCGCCGGAAGGACTTGCTATCAGTGTACACTCCGCACTAGGTATTCATTTTTATGCTTCAAAAAATCTGTCAGGACATCTCTGTTAAACTAGTGGGGAAAATATCAAAAACACAACGTTAAATTAGGCGACTGCAAAAATGAAATGCGAGTTAAAACTAGTAGGATCGGGGATGAACAAATCAAGTAATTTGTCAGCTCTGTTTGAAATAAAATTAAGAGGACCAGAATTAGGCTCAGGCAAGGTATGAAGGTAACAGCTTTTTTAACAGCTTTTTCTGAGTTTAATTATAAAACAGAATCAGCTCAATTTGTTTAAAGGGACTTCACCTGATTAAAAATAAAACCTGAAAACTTCAAGCCCTACTTGTGTGTGTGTGTGTTCGGATTTACTTTTTCCACAATACTTGTTATATTTCTTTTTAGCAATATGGACCTCTTTTAATATGGGGCATAACACGTTATTTTAAAATAAAATACAGTGCATGGTGGGATACTATCGTATTAATTTCCACGGTTCGTTGCGCTGCTGGGAATTGTAACTGAACTATTCTAATGGTGTGTGGACGCATTAAGGCTGTCTAAACATGAAACGGTACTTCAGTGTGGACGCTTTGAGCTGGATTAATTAGAGTGGTTTCGAGTACGGTTCTCGAGATCGGTTATGTAGTGTGGACAGGGCCAAAAACAAGCACACAATTCCTCACAAGAAAATCAGTCATGTGAAAAGAAATTTAAAAAAACAAAACTATTTCTACTGATTCGTTCATACCTTGAAGGATAAGAACTGGTACTTTTCATAGTCTATAGCTTCAGAATTTTCCACTATTATTGTGACTTGTGCTTCATTCAGTACTGTTTGTGGGACAACTCTGAAGATGCCCCGTGGACCCACCAGCCTGAGGCTGAATTTAGCATTGGCTCCCTAGGTAAAAAAAACACACTGGATAATATCATGCATTTAGACATTTTATTGGGACAAATGTTTTATGTTACCTCACAAAAATATTGTCTTTTAGGCATTTGTAAAAGTAATTATTACAGTTTAAAACTTAAACAATAATACCTGAATCAATAATTCATCCCAGACTATGAATACTGACAAAAGGCTCTGTTTCAAAGCAAATGCAAAGCCTTTTCTTAGTCTAACTATAACTAGCAGTTAAATTATTGAAGCAGTCCAATAGACACTTGTTATTTTCATTAAAAATATTCAAGTTGCCTTTCCCTTTTTGACTGCTTCAAAATGTTGTCCATTATGTATTACTAACATGTGTGAATTCTTTTAAACAGCCAGCAGATATTTTACAAACATGTGTTTCATAAGATATCAGGTTACTTAATTTACCATTTTCATTATGCATGAATGTGAGAAGTTGGGATTGGGATGTGATTAAATTAATTCATAGGCTAAAGGAAGCAACGATTTTAAAATGCAGCAAGAAACCAGACTGGAATGCAAGCCTCTTTGACTGAACCATGTTATGCATTCATTAACCAAATTGAACCACAACAGGATTTTTCAACATTTAAAACCTACTGTATGTAATCCTTATTATGAATAATAAGATGGTAATTGCAATGTTATTTATTTCGGAGGTTATTAATATCAACTACATTAATGTATTATTTCAGGGGTATGCAAGGATAGTTAATTCATTACAAATAAATTATTTCTTGCTATACTAGTAATACTAGTACTATACCTTTTGTATAAGGATTTTTTTTGAGTGGTGATATAACCAGTTATTAACAGTTAAACCTTCATATTTTGTATTATCCTATTTCATTTAATCAGTTGGTTGCATAACAACACTGCTGTGTACCAACAATTTATGTAAAAAGAAAAACAGCCTTGAGCATTTTTAATGCCAGTAACAAAAGCATTGTTGAACCATAATAAAATTACTCAAATAATAAGACCATATGCACGTCTAGTAAAATACCAGTAATACATCACTCACATACAGGACAATACTTATAATATAAGCTTTATATTATTGGCGAGACATCATTTGCATCATGATTGCCAGGATGTAATATTAAGAAGCTCGTTTTTCATCACAGCATTAATATGGTTTGCATGTTTGGCAGCCAATTAGGATAACTTTAATCTATTAGTCGATAATAGTGTAATATATGTTACTCCTAAAGTCTAGAATTGAGAAATGCTATAATTACCAGCTAATATTAAGATTACATGCATGTTGTTCTTTTTAAACCTTGTCTGGCTAAACATTAGCTTTAACTAGCTTCAGGACTATCACTCCAGATACTGCTAGGACTATCCAATGATCCACTGGTAACATCATTCAAACTTCTCATTAGTTCATGTTCAACGCTTCATCAAATGGTACCCTAACCTCTTAATAACGGAGCCTGAAACGGATTTACCTGATCAGAGTCATTGACGGTTATTTTTAACCCCCTCAGTATCTCTCCCTCAGGTGGATGTTCATACATGGTAAGTTCAAACTTGCTCTGAGGACCATTTTCGCCATAGAATGTTGGAGGGTGGTTGTTCAAGTCCACAACTCGAATAGTTACGATTGAAAATGCATGCGCAACCACATCGCCTTCTGGGCTTACTTCTGAAGCCTTTTAGAATCAAAAGAAAACATATATATCATAAAGAAAAGGGCTTGTAACCAGAAGGTCCCCGGTTCAAATCCCGGCTCAGCCACTGACTCATTGTGTGACCCTGAGCAAGTCACTTAACCTCCTTGTGCTCCGTCTTTCGGGTGAGACGTAATTGTAAGTGACTCTGCAGCTGATGCATAGTTCACACACCCGAGTCTCTGTAAGTCGCCTTGGATAAAGGCGTCTGCTAAATAAACAAATAATAATAAAATAAACAGCTCTTAATAATGATTTGTCATCCTATACATCAACCTGCAACTCTGATTTCTCTTTCTTGTTTTCTTCGCATGTTTTTATTTAAATCAATGAAAAGTTGAATTGTGCAGTGGCTTAATCCCCAGTGATGCTACAAATAGAGAATACTTTATGCATCGTATTATGCAAGTGTAAAAGCTTAATACTGCATTGTCTCAGAAATACATAAGGTATATCTCAGTTCATTACTTAATTGGACCTACCTGGATTTTAAGTTCATATAACACCTTCTTAAGATGGTTCGGATAATCAAGAACCATTATTGATCCACTTGTGTTATTTATAATGAATGAACCATCACTTCCTGTTAAAAACAAACACCAGAAAATAACATAGGATTTATAATTGGTTTATCATCATTATTACTCTTTATTGTAAGTCTTTCTTATTTTTCCAATTTATACTATATCCCTTCCAGCCTGCGTAGAGGGGACACACATCAAAGCCATGAAAGAAGTACTGATTATTAAACAGATGCATAAATATGCCATTATACTGTAAGGTTATTGATTCATTTCCATACCACTGACGATAGAATAATGGATAGCATTAGGGTTTCCAAGGTCTCCATCATTGGCTACTACTGTAAAGACTTCTGATCCCTAGGAAAAAGAAAGGATCTTGTCATTTTAAAACCATGCATTATATAGAATAAACGATGCCAGGGAGGGTCTAAGTCCGTTATACTTACTGATAATGTGTCCTCGTATACATATCCATAATAAGGCAAGCCAACAAAGGAAGGTGGAGTGTCCTGAACATCTACCACATTGATTGTTACAGTAGCTGAAGAAGACAGCACCTGATATTTTCCCTTGAATTTTCCACCACCATCCTAAGGTATAATAAATATGTATTAGGTCAGAACTCACACAGCATTCAGACTATAAAGTCTACAGTACAATATAGAGAGTGGAATCAACCTACTAATGTTCATTTATAGACACTCAAGGAAATGCAGCATTTTGCAATAAGCGATAAACTATCATAACCCCATTTACAAATGTATAAATAATTAAAAGGTGATATTTGTGTGCAGTTATACATTCGACCAAATTTACTACGGGATTTCATATTTTACAGCTGGGTCTGTGGACCCCAGAACCCCACACTAGAAATGTCCCTGGTTCCTATTACTGAAGTACAGGTAGTGGACAAAAAAATGGAAACACCTGGGTAAATGAGGGACACCAAGTATACTGAAAGCAAGGGCTTCCACACAGGTGTGGCTCATGCGTTAATTAAGCAAATAACATCCCAGCATGCTTAGGGTCATGTATAAAAATGCTGGACAGGCCTGGTTGCCTATAAGTATGGCTAGCATGGCTGCTAGAGGAGACATCAGTGACTTTGAAAGAGGGGTGGGGAGTGTTTGGCAGGAGCTTCAGGGACCAAGACAGCTCAACTTGCTGATGTTTCACGAGCAACGGTGTCTAAGGTGATGTCGGCATGGAACTCCGAGTGAAAGACATCATCAGCAAAGAGCAACAGTGGGCGGAAGCACATACTCCAGGATGGTGATATCCGTACATTAATTCGAAGTGCAAGGCAAAACAGACGAGCAACTGCATATCAATTGACTGCAAATTTCAACCTGGGGAGCGAGCAGCCAGTTTCATCAAAAACAGTCTGCCGAGAACTCCACAGAGCGGGATACCATAGTGGCCCAATGCCCTATTAAATGACTTTACATCAGTGTTTCCATTTTTTTGTCCACTACCTGTACATTGAAAAGTCTATATTGTATCTATGTTTAGGATTAATGAGTGCCTGCTCTGCTTTTGTAGTTGGTATAGACTTCCATTGAAAGGCATGTTTCCAGAACAAGTAATATTTGGTTCACCTTGGCTACTACTGTAACAAAATGCATTCTTGATTTTTCATAATCTAGTGCTGCTCCTGGTTTAATGCGAAGCACTCCACTGTGTCTGTCAATGGCAAATTTGGTATTATGGGTATTCTGAAAGAAACAAATACAGTTAAATACAGTTACATGCCCTGATTGAGGCTTTCACAAATATATACAGTTTGAAAATAAAGTATAAGAACACTGTTTGAAATACAGCATTTTGATGTATTCAATTATTAACAGGCATAATTGTCTTGAGGAATTTGTATGTTCAAACTTAAGTGTTAGCATGCCAAATAATAATGCCCCATACCTGTAGATAATATGTGACACTTCCTCCAGAACCGTTGTCTCGATCCACTGCCTGAGTCTGAAATATACTTCTTCCTGACGGAGTATCCTTGTAATCAGAAAGAGCAATATTAATGTTATGTTTTAAGAGAACAACTGTTACTGTCTTTAAACACAATAGTGCAATTATTATTTTCACACAACAATGTTGGAATTTAAACAAGGTCATATTCTAGGCTATTTTGACCAGCTCTGCTTGAAGCAACACAGGATATTATCGATACAGTTGTACGATATTTATGAGCTTTGTTAAAGCATGTGCCTAAAAACAACCATGAGATACCTATAGTGTCTTCATTCAGTCAGACTCTCATCTGAATTGTGCCTAATTAAAGCCGTTCACATAATACAACTTGCTTACCTCAGGGACATTGACAATAAAGGGCATGTTGTGAAACTCTGGTCTTTCATCATTGGCATCTGTCACTAATATTCTTACTTTTTCAACCACCTGAAATAAAATAGTCTTAAATAAGTTATTTTTGTTTGGCCCTGTGGTGCTGAATTTGCGTTACCATGATCTGACAATAGAACTATACTGTATATGAGAATTCAAAAGTGTACTGTCTCTTTAAATTGTTAAAACTCTTGTTCAAAGGCCCTAAACTCATGTAATGTATATTATATTTAACACAGATTAATCTGTGAAAAATCTACTTTTTGGGAATACTTTACATTGTGTGTCTAACTAAATAGTAATTATACTGCAGTAACACAGTGCGTGCACATATGGTTGTGTAGTTACAATGCAACATGTTTAATTGCAAAATGAAAGACGTTGGCAATGCTAGTGTTCTTTGTATTTATATTGTATTTATAGTGTAGGGGGATTGCAAAACTTCTAACAACATTTGTGACTAAACACTGACCAGACCTGAAATATTATTTTGTTAATGTATTGAAGATTAATGTATTGTATAATAGGCTTAAAGCACAGACACACATTTTGGTACATGAGAAACACTGTGAAGAAAACTTTCACAAGTCATGTTAAAAAGACCCCTCACAGTTGTGAAGTGTAAAACAGCTTGAATTTGACATCAAGGTTGCTGTAATTATATATTCCATTATCACTTGAGTAATTAATTTATATTCAGATTCCCAATACTCTTTTTTAATTTATCCCAAGAAAACAATGATTTCTCTCCTGGCTTTGCCACCTGGGATGAATCATCCATTCATTTTTTGAACATGTTAAATGTAAATACTGAAAATGAGGACTACATGGCACAATTGGATACAGCATGTCTCCATCTGTGATTTGCTTTTTCTGATACATGGTCTAATATTTTCAGCAACACTATTAGCTTTTTGAGTCTATTATAATGATACCAAATGCCCAAATAGTAATGTAGGTACCTAGTGCAAGACTACTGGACCTACGATTAGGGGTGTGCGGAATTGAATTGTGGGGAAAACACCCTAAAACACTTACCTTATTCAGACCATCCGAAATACTGACGAGAGCTTCCACTTCATCCAGCTTCTACCAGAGGACACAAAAAACTCCTGTTGTAATGTTACACAATGATGCTGTTTGGAAACATACTAACTGTATCTTTACAGTTCACGCTCATTGTGAATACCAAATCTAGACAGTGTGCTATGTATGTGTGCATGTGTGACAGTCACTTCTATAATACATCAATCTGTAAATTAGAGAACTTGCATTCTTTGTTTTATAGTGTTCCTGTAAATGTGGCATTTTCTCATTTCCTAAATATCTCAAAAATGTAATTTCATAAATGTCTCAAATTTATATGGTCTGTAGCGCTATAGAACAGAGTATATCTGCAGTTTTTTGCACACTTTAGTTGATAATTGTTATGTTGTTATTCATTGTTTATATCTCCTTGTCCGTGGTTTTATTGAAATTATTGTGTGTTAATTTCATGTGGATAACAGGTAACTGTGATGTGATCTAGAAATGTAAACAGGTTATAATTGCTTATTGGGGTACTGGATTTTGGGGGTGTGGAAAAGCGTTCACAACTGTTCAAGGTGATTTACTTACTTCTCTGTCGAGTTCTTCTGTTAAAGTTACAATTCCAGTCTGAGAATCCACTTTAAAGTAATTTTTGAACCCTGGTTCAAAAGCTATGCCAAAAGTCACTGGATCTCCTTCTGGATCAGTTCCATTTAGAATATATACTTGCATGCCTGTGAAATACAAGGTAGAGCACACAGCAAGTATTAAGTATTATTATTATTTATTTCTAAGCAGCCCTTATCCAGGGCAAGTTACAATTGTTAGAAGATATCACATTATACATTGTACAGATATCACATTATTTTTACATACAATTACCCATTTATACAGTTGGGTTTTTACTGGAGCAATCTAGGTAAAGTACCTTGCTCAACGGTACAACAGCAGAGTCCCCCACTGGGGATTGAACCCACGACCCCTCCGGTCAAGAGTCCAGAGCCCTAACCACTACTCCACACTGCTGCCCTATATAAAATAAAATCTTTGCAACAGTGTACAGCAGGTTCAGTGTACATGTAAGAACAGGATGCTGCTGTCTTTATTGTCACATAATAAAATGGGTTTACTGTACATTAATTTATTTTAATGTTTAATGTTATTTTAAAGCTTTTTTCTCCCAAAGCAATGGCTATTTAAGTTGTTCGTACATGGAACATTACACTGACACTGTCATGCTAGACTCAAAACCAACATGAGGTTTACAGATTTACCATAAAACTTTTTTTTTTTTTTTTTAACATAAACAACTTTTCTTTACATGGTATAATTAGTCCTGCTAGGATCCGGTATTCTAAATCATTTTGTTTTTCACATATCTTTCAAAGTTGGACTGTACTGATGAAGAGTTATTATTACAATTTTTTTTTTTAATAAAAAAAAAAAAAGAATGATTTTTTATGAAAAAAATAAAAAAAATAATTACATTTTAATTGAGTTAGTCATTACATTTATTAAGTATGATTGTATACCAGTTTTTATTTCTACACTGTATTACAAAACAAACACACTGTACATTTCTGTTGACATCTACATGACTGGTGTTTAAGCCATTCCAGGTAGTGTGACTGCCAGTGATGGTCAGGTGACCATCACATCATCCTAGTTCAGTTCACATAAGCTGCTTTGTGTATATTTTCCTCAGAATATGCATTGCATTACATAAAAGGCACATTGCCTTGCACACTAATATGTGAGTTCTTACCAATTTCTGTGTCTTCTGAAAGGCTGAATAATGCCATATTCCCATTCTTAGTATTAGGCCCATTATCGAAAAAATAGGGTGCATAGTCTGCCTGGGCTAAAATAAATAAATAAATAAATAGCATATATACAATCAGTGATATTCTTAAATAGGTTATTTTGCACAGATAAAGATACATTTTTAGTTTTTAGTTTTTCATTTTATAAAAAAAAAAAACATTGCCCATATTACTAATAAAGTTGTTGCAGTTTATTCATTTCAGTTATACAATCCAATCAATGTATTACTTAAATCTGAAGATGCCAATTTTACTATAAATATATATATATATATAGCATCGAATTATTTAAACGCATATATAAAACTAAATCAAACTGTTAAAGTGTCTGATATCTTTAATCTATCCATATTAGAAAAATACAGACACAAATCTTGATGTATAAAACTGAAATTACTCACTTGCTGAGTACAGAAAGGTAGGCAGTGGTTCAGCAAAAAAGAAAATTAAACATTTACATACGCAACAAAAGCAGATCTCCCTTGTATAATAGTCGTGTTGAACAGAGGATTAGCATGCGGTATTTCTCTTTACATGGAATAATCATTTTAAAACGTACTTACCCAGACATACGTGCACTACTGTGAGGAAGAGTGAAATATCAACCTTGTTTATGTGTTTCATGCTAAAGAAATTAAATTCATAAACTCTAAACGTAGGACTGTTTCTACGAGGGAGGTACGGAGGTACCTTTCTAGAGTGTGCTATACGGCTGACTGTAAAACGCGATAGCAGATGTTGAGATCCTAATCCAATGACACGTCTTTATTCTGTAGGAATTGATAGCCACTTCAGCTACACACTAATTATACCAATTAATTTCTGCGAAGCTGGGGACCCTTTTCTGAGTCATCAGTGCTGGCAGAATGCATGCAACTTTAGGGATTCTAACATGATGTGTAAATTGGAACTAATATTATTATTATTATTATTATTATTATTATTATTATTATTATTATTATTATTATTATATTTTGCACAAGAAAGAAAACGTATTCTGAGAGGTAAGTACATATAACGTGCTGAACTTACTACAGAGCCTTGTTAATTGTCAACATAATTAAGAGTAATATTTTAGTACTGTATAGGTGTTGAGAAATATATATGCAGTGCCATGCTTAAAATATATACAGCTAATGCATCACCCTATGTAATTAACTATCTGTGCTTCATAAAATCCAATGATACGCTTTATAGTTTTCCATATACGTGGAAAAACTGACAGAAATTATAACCAATTGTAAATACTACTACTACTACTACTACTACTACTACTACTACTACTACTACTACTACTAATAATAATAATAATAATAATAATAATAATAATAATATTAATAATAATAATAATAATAATAATAATAATAATTAGAATCTATATACTTTAAATAATTAGTATATAAATGTATGTAATGTGCAGTTAATACACAAAGGCAAATGTTATGTTGCATGATTAATACAGAATTAATGAAGAAAACGAATTTGACACTGTTAGTTAGATTTCTAAACAGCACCATAAGGGTCCCAGGAAACCCAAAACTCAAGCCAAATAAATGGCAGCATCAATTAGCACTCTAAAAACAAAAAAATATATATTCAACACCTTTCATGGCATGGATCAATGGGTGTGAATCATATCAAGCTTCTGTGAAATACTCTCCACACATTCTCTTTTTTATAATAAAAGGTCGACAGTTTGAATGTCTGTGGATAGGTTATAATAACATTTTGTAACAAAATATTATTTTTATCATTAACTAAAAATGATGCATGCTATGTATGTGTGCATGTGTGTATGTGTGTATATGTGTATATGTGTATATGTGTGCATGTATATACGTGTATATGTGCGTGTGTGTGTGTATGTGTATGTACTGTATTAGGGGGTTACACAAGAGGTGCAGTTTCTACTATGCATGTAAGACAAAGTACTTCAGTCATAAAGGTAATACATAGAATGGCACTTCTTGAGTCCTTGTGGTTGCTCTAGCCCAGTGGTTTTCAACCCTGGTCCTCAGGGACCCCTGTGTCTTCTGGTTTTCCTCCCAACTGAGCTCTCAGATACTTAACTAAACACTTAATTGAACCAATAATTAGGTCAATTAGGCCTTTTTAATTGTTGTCAGCTCTTAAACAGTTGGAGTTTTCAACTTAACTATAAAATGTTATAAATAATTTGAATTCTGCAACTTTTTAGGAGCTGAGAACAACTAAAAAGGTCTAATCGAGCTAATTATTAGTTCAATGAAGGGTTTAGTTAAGTAATTGAGAGCTCAGATGGAATGAAAACCAGAAGACACAGGGGTCCCTGAGGACTGGGTTGAAAACCACTGCTCTAGCCTTTTAGTGCATGTCTATGATAATGCAACTCAACTAAGAAAGGCAGTTGATGTACAGTGTGTAACAATTCATCTTCAAATACCACTGTGGGGAATTCATTCTTTATCATGCCAAACCCACCCTTTGCGATCTCAACACCTTTTATAAATATCAAACATTTATAATTTGTATTAATAAGAGCAGTAGGGCATATTGTTTTAAACATTTCTTTGTTTTTAAGAAAATTAAACATACTGGTATTATATGATGACTATAAGATGGTTTAATACCACATTAGTTATTTGGTTGTGCAAAGAGATAGGTATAAATAAGCTTACATTTAAGTGGACGTAGTATGGTCTATATCAGGGGTCTCCAACCCTGGTCCTGCAGAGCCCCAAATCCTCAGGTGTCTATGTCATCAATGACTAAAGATCTGGAACACCTGCTAATCTTGACTAATTAACTGAAACAAAAACCAGAAGACCCAGTAGCTCTCCAGGACCAGGGCTGGAGACCCCTGGTCTATATTGTAGTCTTCTCAAAGAGGATATGCCATGGCACAGCTGGAAACGTTCCATTTATTTTAGGAGTTATCCTTGGCCTTTACAAGTGAGTACATCTTAAACTGACATACAGTAAAATGAGATCTGGCTAAGCATCAAAATGGATTTCTATCATGAGGAGCCCACCAACAGGCCCAACTTGAAAAAAAACGGTTATACTGAAGTTGGGCGCGACAGAAGCACCTGCTGATCATTGGCCCTATTGATAGGTAAGTAGGTGGCGACAGTCACAATTGGTTTTAGCAGAGACATTTAATCAGTATTTATAGTTTGCCTTTTGGAGTAGGACACCCAGGCATCCTAAATTATAAACAATAAGGGATTTTAAGATGACATTTTGCATATTATTATTCTAATCACATATTTAATTAAAACAACATCTTTTGTGGTTGTACACAGAGCACAGATTGATTTGACACAGAATGACCCATGAATACTTCACTGCAAATCATTCACAAGCATCACATAAGGACATTTCACCATTCATTTAAATGTTCTACGGTTATAGTAAAATACCTACTTTTGACTCTCTTCATAGAACACAATAGATATGTAGCACACACTCTATGTAAATGACATACTTGATCTGTAACCAGTGATATATAAAAGCTGCATCTCTCTGTTGCAAGTCAGATTGAGTCAAGATGAGCAAGACATCAGAATTGCATCGATGGATTCTTTGTCATTTAAAAAAACAGAAAATGAAATCACTACCCTCCACTCAGTGTTGTAAATCACATTAAATAAATTAGAGATATTGATCTTAATGATAGGCCAACATGCATTTAAGTAGATGCATATCTGAGTGACAATGAATGTAGGCGGACGATAGTCTCCTTGGAATCACATTGTCCTTAACTGGCAAGTTGGAGGAAGCCAATGAAATGGCAGATTAGCTACTCACATGCGTTTGCATTCAAGTTATTTTAAGCAACAGATGAAGCTAAGCTGCTTGCCAGAAAATCCTATTTGATTTCATTGGTTGCCCTCGGGTATGCCATTCAGTTATATTGATCACCAATATACAATGGCCCCAACCATTATTCAGGTACCGTACATTTCAATAGTTATAGTCAAAAGCTTGACAGATAATAGCCACGTTATTGAATATGGTTATTTAATCCCAATTTAATTTAACAATTAGACCTACCTGTAATTTATATCAAAATTTGTATTTACAGTAACTGTCGGAATAATTCTTGGTGTCGCTGTACCCAAGCAAGAACCTTTTGAGTTATACCATAAAAGGTCCCAAATATGGATTCGGTAAGGGCTGAGGGTTCTCAAAGCTGTGTACATTGAGAACCTTGTGTCACCAGCAGCACAGATTGATTCTGAAAGGAAAACAAGAAGAAACAACTTCCTAAATTAAAAGTATAAGCAGTTTCATTTTCAATTCAGGGTTTCCTACTAGAACAATTATTTATTGTGATTTGGAGTAAAGATTTTTGAGAATCTAGCCTTATATCCTTTTTCAGTTTGGAATGGTATTACATAAGTTATATGAGGGTTGAATTCAATCTGTACTGTGTGCATTGTTTCCAGGGCTGTGTGAATACTTACCTTTAATAATTGTGTTGTTTCCCTGTTCTATGGCAACATACAATCTAACTTTCTAGATTTGTGGTAAACCCCCGAGTTGTAGCAAGAAAATGTAAATCCCTATACAATTACAGAACCATCCAACAGCCACAAGGAAACACTCCTTATCAAGCATTGTCCTGGATTATTATTATTATTATTATTATTATTATTTATTTCTTAGCAGACGCCCTTATCCAGTGCGACTTACAGTCATAAACAAAAATACATTTCAAAGAATCACAGTACAAGTATTAATACAATTAAGAGCAAGATAAAATACAATGACTTTGGACTTTGGATTGATTCAATGTACTTTATTATGGACCATTCAGATTGGCTTTACAATCTTTAATATACATGTTAATGTCTAAATAATATCCATTGTTTTATGGAGTATTGCATAATATACAGTATATTACTCTCACGACAGATTTACAGTCTGGAAATTATTATTAATGCATACCTTCACACAACATACACAAATGAGATTCTGCATCTGATTGATTGTGGTGACCTGCTTGTTTCTAGTTTTACAATATACAGGTTACAGAGTCAATTGATTTGCTCAGGGTCATGCATTAAACCTGTGGTTTGGATTAGACCTATCCTCTTGTCCAGTGGTACTCAACTCTGGCCCTCGAGATCAAATCAAATCCAGGTTTTTACTCTTCTGTTAAGAAGCAATTAACTAATTTTGGACCTGGCTGGAATAAAGACCAGGACTGGAATAGATATTGAGGGCAGGAGTTGAGTACCACTGCTCTAGTCCTTAACTACAACCACAATGTGATACTGACACATATCCATGACATGGAGAGTAATTGCATTAAACTGAGGACTTTCCTTGGCAGCACAAATGCAGTAACTGCACAAAGTATTTCTTCCCTTGAAGTAAAAGAGTGTGGAAGTCATTGCTACTAGGCAAATTGATAACAAAACTAAGGTACTGCTCTCTGCTGTTGAGTATGTTACGAATTAAAAAACAAACAAAAAAAAAACAGTAAAAACTCAGCAGGTCCTTCCTTATCAGGGCAATTACTCCATTTGATCATTATAAAGTAAAACTTGAAAACTGAATACTGTATGGATCACAAGCTATTGTAAATAAAATACAATAGAAGTTTGTTTAAGACAGAGTAAGGCTTTTTTTCTCATATTTGTTTGGACTGATTTTTGAAATGGCTGTCGTTTGTTTACAAATTAAGTGCAGAGAAGCAGCATGACATCATATATTATCAAATAAACATGCAGTTTACAATAAATTCACAACATGTATACATATGAGATCAAATGTTTCAGTTAGTATCCCCTCACACTGAAGGCACTAACCCTAACGCTTTTCTGCTTGACTAAGTTTGTTTTAAATTTGACTTTATAACCATGGTAACAAAGATAGTTAACTGTTAAATGTTTTCGGTTTGTGCTTTCATTTGTGTAATCAAGGCAAAGCATTATTTGCAAGGGAATCTGGTAACCAGTCAGCTGGCTGTATAGAAACATCAGGCTTTTTCAACGTGAAAATTAGGACTGCCGTGCCTTGACGATTCAGACAAGGACCAGTTGGAAATGAATGTGTTCACCAGACACTAAACCTGAACCTTAGCTAGCTGAAAAGATGTAGACAGCCTCTGCAATAAGTGATCCTTATGTTTCGGAAGCTCTCTGCAGCTTTCTCTTCACATGCTGTTGACTGCTCCTGCTGATGCTGCAGAGACAGGTGGTGATTAGTGTAATGTAGTCACCTCAACATAAGGGACTGCGCTTTGTCCAACACTAGCATATCACAATGTCCTTTCTTAAGAAATGTTTTGCTAATGGGCAGTAACAAAACTAAAACAATATACTCATATTTAGAATATACATATATACTGTACAGTAGAATATCATATAGGGGTTCTATAAAATACATGCTTTCTGGTTCCTCTGATCTTGAATGAGGTGAAAATCAGCAGGTATCTTACTATATTGTTCATAATATATAGTTACATAAGAATAATTAGACAGCTATAGCTATAACAATTTTATTTATTTTGGTATTCTTTTAATTATTTCTTTTATAAATATTTTATTAAATATAGAGTGCTGATGAGTAGACCAAACTAGTAATATCTGTTTGATAAACATAATTAATTAGTCCAAAATAACTTTAATGGAAAATAAACAAATTTTCAACACCAGAGATTATGACCAGTTACATCCAAATTACACCATACAGACAGCGCAAAATGGGTTTGAAAAGAAGACATCATTAACCACTCCGGATAAATTCAGGAAAAGAAGTTGTCAAATACAGAATAGTGGTACCTTAAGATGTTTACCATAACTAAAATAAAGCATTCATTTAAGCCTGACCCAGGGGTAGGGAAAGCCCACTGCAGTTTTAGCTGTTATTTATTTATTAAGTGCTTTAGGACATAATCTGAGGTTGAAGTCTTTTAATAATTAAGGTGGCTGGAATAAAAGCCTTTATTGGAAAAGTCAAAAGTCTACTCTGGCATAAACCATACCCCAAACCTAACTCCAAAGGTCTGTGTATAGACATCTTTTTATTAATGTATTTATTGCATTTATATAGCGCTTTTTATACAAAAGTATCGCAAAGCACTGTACGGTATCTAGCAGAAAAAAAGAACAAACCACAATACATTTGTTTAACTACGTGTAGGCTACTGTACATAAATATAACACATATATAAAATCATTGGTCCCCTTTCATATAAATACTATCTGGGGTATAAATCATAGCATACCATTTCATTACATACAATTAAACAGAAAACAATCTCTCAATACTGTGTTTATAAGAAAATATAATGTGCCACCTGGTGGCCATTTTTTGCACTATCAGAGAACAGAAACACATATCCGCCATAAACGTTTATCCACCATGATCAACTGCTTCAGCAACTTTAGTTTATTATTGAACAAAAAAGATAAGTTCAGAGGTTGCAGCACCTACCAAAGTTTGCGTACACTGTGTTGTATGTACTCTGTGCGCTACCATTGTCATGTGAGCAGTTCAGTGTGTTGCTATGTAAATAAATCCTGTTTGCCTGCAGGGCGTATCAACTTCAACCTCCGTCTCGATCTCAGCAGCGAATGCACGCACCCACACGGCATGTTTCTGAATAAGGGATTTATGGGAGCTCCCTAATAAAAGCTGAATCTCAAAACAATAATTGTGTGAATATAGTAATTGTTACAGATGTATATAATGATATTGTGATGGGGTACCCCCACCCCAGTGTGTATTTTGTTTATTTTGTATATTTATTATTATAGTGTGTAAAAAAAACACAATGTTTATTATTGTTGCTTTACAGCATGGAAGGGGTTCAAATTCCCCATCCAGCTAAACCCGTGCAGAATGTGACCATCTCCAGATGGATTGATTAATTTATTACTAATCTGAAGATGGTCACATGTATAAAAACCTGCAGCTTTGGCTGAATGAGGCTGGGTGTTCAGGGAGGAAGAACAAGAAAAGTTAGAACTGAGAAATATATATTAACAATTGTTACTGGTGCTGGCTTTAAATCCAGCACAATACTTGTTTTGTTCAGTGTTTTGTGTGTGTCTGTTTATTTTGGCCACTGTGCCGTTTTATTTTGTAAAAGTCTTTAGTTTTGTTCAACCTTTTTATTTATTATTGAAACACACAACTGCGCTTCATACCTCCCAGTACTGTGTGTGTCTCCTTCCTGGTCTGATGTCTCCCACAAGCCTATCCGTGACAGGTATTTAAAACAGGATTAATTTATCTGCCTTTTTACATATCCGCCCTTACTCTGGTCCCACCGAGGTCAGATATGCGACGGATTACTGTAATAGTTTCTTGGCTTTCCTCTACTTTGATGAGATGTCGGGCGAGGCACAGCAGCTTGACTGGATAAAGAACGTAGTGAAATACTATGAGAAATGTATCTTACAGTCCCTACTGAGTCATTACAAATCTCTGGTAGTGTAATGGACAGCATTGTGTGATGCACTGCCATTATGGATTTTGTCCCCTGTTGGTGAGATGACACAAACCTGCCTCTTTTGCATAGTGGTAAAGCTGCTCGCTTGCAGTGTGCAACGTTGGGTTGTGCTTAGGCACAAGGTTTGTCTGAGAGGTGTGTGAAGATCGTCATCAACTACAAAATGTGTTGAGCATACCAGCAGCTTCACTGTCAGTCTTTTTTTAGCTCAACTAACAAGTGCTAGGATTGAAAGCTCTGTATTTCAAATCCAACCCTTACTTTGTGTGGTTTAATTACTTTCTGGCCAAATTCTATAATGCTACAGAGTACAGATGAAACAGTGTAATTAACCTAGATGACTAAAGATATTTTACATTCAGATGGTTTATAATCTTAACATATTTGTCTCTGTACCACTGTTATATTTAACTTAATGTTGCAAAAGGAAACAGAATGACAGATAAATGTCATCTCAATTTTTGATAAATCACGTACTGATTTTGTAGATGTACACATCAGTACACAGTGCCATGATTTCTGGTTTAATTTAATGGAATGGGCAGATGGCAGACAAGATTAACCCACTGTAATTCTTTCGTCGTCTGTTTGTAGGGAGGGGTGATTCATATGGAGAGACCAATGTAATGTCTCTGCTCTTGACTTTCAGAAATAAGGTTTTTAATGGGATATGAGCAAACATAATATTGTTTTGTATTTTTATTCCTGTTAAATGTTGTAGCAATGCAATTGTTCTGTACTAATGTTTATGGTAACACAAAGGCAGCTATAGTGTTATGAGTCATTGGTAGAATGGTACCAGTTTTAACAGTTTCATAATTTGACATACCAATAATTTCACATTAGTATGAACTATTGTGCTATCATACCAGGACCAATATTTGTTCCAAGCCACGTGCTGTTATGTGGTGTGTCAATGATTATATCCCAATATTTTTCTAAGAACACCAACTTTTAAATTGTTATTTGTGTAACCTTTTAAACTTTGTCTTAACTGCAGGTGTCAATTATTAATAATACAAGTATATCACCTCAAACAACACAACACAACTTGTTTCACTCACAGATTTGACCATCTTTAGTGTCCAGGAAATCAGCTTAGTATTTTATTCAAAGGAAAAACACATTTAGTCCTCTGATGTCTAAAGAGTAAAGCAGCCATTGCTTGTATGCCCAGCATGTGTGTACGTGTTCAGTGCCGCCCACAGGGGGGGACAACTGGGAATTTTGTCCCGGGCCCGGACATTCCAGGGGACCTGGACTGGCCGTTTTTTTTTTTTTTACAGCTGTGGGGACTTCAAAACTTTTCCCACGGCGAAAATGTATGTGGACGGAACTGTATGTATTCTTCCGATAGTGTTGTTCTGGATTCTAAACTGACATCTCATGACTAGCTCCTCACATAGCAGTTCAAGCACATTTGGAGACTTTTTTGGGAGGCTGATTTAATCTCACAGGTATATCCTGGTTACAAATTTCCAACAGTTAAACAACAATTTGCAGTTGTTTCTGTCAGCTGATTTAAATCGCATTGGATACACCAAAGGTAAGTAAGAAAACAGCCAGAAAATATGAAAAAAAAAGCTGAATCTTTCACAAAAATGTGAAGCCTATTTTCCCTAAAGTTACAGTCACCTCTCAGGGGACAATGGCATATTATTTTCTATAGGAATCAGTACACCTTTCTTAAGAGGTTATTAAAAGAGATCTTGTTCCTGAATGGATTTTCGCCAAAGCATGTGAATAATAGACATTCCACACATCTAACCAAAGCAAACTTTGAGCAGGAAGGCGAGAATAGACCTGTGGTTAAAATGTCCACCAACAGGAAGCAATGGTTGGTATGCTCACCTTAACCCTTTCAGTCCTGAATTATTTTTGACATGCTGAAAAATAAGCTCCTTTGAGTATACATGAGAACAGGACAACATTGTTTTTACATATATGTATACCCGTAAGGTACCAACGTGATTTCCAACAGCATATATTAACATATATTAACAGGAGGCTGAATGGCCTCCTCTCGTTTGTAAACTTTCTTATGTTCTTATGTTCTTACATGGCGTTAAGTTCAGCAATGACTGAAAGGGTTAAAGGGAAGGTTGTTTAGCTGTTGTCGTGGAAATTCTAATAAAAGGAAGAGAGACTGCGAGTTCCAAACACACAGGCCTTTATTTCTTAAGTTTGCAAACTGAAAACACTCTCAACACACAGAGTGCTAGATAATTATCGAGCAGTGTTTCAACATACAGAGTTAGATCAGTTTCTTATATACCTTAAAACTGTCAGCAAGCCAGAGGGTTAGCCAATGATGATTCAGGTATTAGCATATAAGAGAAAACTTATAACTATGCATACTATGCATAAGAAATAAATAATAATAATACGTGGCATAAAACTAAGCAAGCAGATAAAAGGATGGGTGGTTTGGGTATACGTGCAAAAAGACACGTCTGGCTCATCCTTTTATCTCACAGCCGCAGCTGCAGTGTAGGCATCTTGCGGTTCTTTGTAACAAACTTTATCTTAGGCAAAGCATACAAGGTTATATGAGCAAGGTTATAGGAGTACAAAATGCCAGTACATTATGGCGAGCCAATTCTATTTTCTGTAACATTTCTATTACACTGTCAATCTGACATTGCTGCTCTTTGTAATATTGGTTTTCAGGCAATTAATTTCTTATTTTTTTTCTTTTTTAACACTTACCCTGTTATTGTTTTATTTTATTATTTTTTCATTTTAGGGGGATAATATAGGAGGCTGTGTGGTCCAGTGGTTAAAGAACATGGCATGTAACCAGGAGGTCCCCGGTTCAAATCCCACCTCAGCCACTGTCTCATTGTGTGACTCTGAGCAAGTCACTTAACCTCCTTGTGCTCCGTCTTTCGGGTGAGACGTAATTGTAAGTGACTCTGCAGCTGATGCATAGCTCACACACCCTAGTCTCTGTAAATCACCTTGGATAAAGGCGTCTGCTAAATAAACAAATAACAATAGCACACACTCCCCACTTGATTCATCAACACGAAGAATGCATAACTTACCTGTTATCACTAACCTTTATACCATGCTAACTGTTCCTGTAATTGTAACTCTAACCCTTCCCTAAAGCAATAACTAGAAACCAAACTTCAATACCATAGTTCTGGGATGAGCGTTTAAAACATTTACAGCTTTCTCTGCATTTTATATTGAAAATGTTATTTGCTGATTTTGATCAAACGTAAGTATCAAACACATAAAACAAATAGAAGACAAGGCGTTTTAAATAGTGTACAGATTATCAGTACTCCAAAAAAAAAAAAACACTAATCTGATCGGGGTCTGGTCCTAACCGGTTTGTATTAGCAAGAGCCTACTGTACATGAGTTTATAAGCATACCCCTCTCAATGGTAAAATAAATAGTAATGTTAATTTTTATTAAAATAAATTAAAAAAGGAAGTGAGATGATGACACCTTCTGGTCTGATAAAATCATTGCAGAAAATGTTTGTTTTTTTCTAACTTTGAAACCCTGGCACCACTATCTTATGGTAGAAAGCAATCCTATTTATAATAACTCAAGTCCATATCTAAATAGGGATCAGGTACAGAACTGAATTTGGCACCAATTGTTTTTGTAATTTTTATTAAAATGCATACATTTCCAAAAATAAGTATAATCACTGAGATAGGTATGGATTTGTCTCTGATGTAAATATAATTCAATAAATAGCAGTTTCAGAGTAGTACATCATATCTTTAACTGGATTAGAGCAGTGGTGAAGAGCAAGACATTACAAGACAAAAAACGAGATGCATATAATATATTATGAGTAGTAGGTTTTATTAAATGTTCTTTAAAAAAACATGCTTTTTTGATAGTGGTTCCTATTAGTATTGCTGCATTTCATCATGAAAGAATCATTAAGAAGAAATACAAGCGACAAATCATTGATGGAAACAATGTACTATTTGATATAGTTTATTAGGTTTTATAATCGAAACAGTAACATAATAAAATGATTTCCAGTATGTATTCTTAGGACAGAATGAATCTTGTTTCTACCACTGAATGTAAATACCACTTTGTAAGCACAGTTTTTTTTTCTGAGCTCTTTTCATTGGTTAGATGAATGCCCATTCTTTATTTTGAAAGCATTTCTTGGCTGTAGTTCTTGTATTGAGAAAAATAAAACACATCACTCAGAATAGAAGGACATTTTAATTATAGTGTTCCCTTTCCAAGATAGCGCAATATGTAAGATAGAATATAGAATATTACTACATCTCAACTTAGATTTTTACTTTTTAAACTCACAATATGAAAGCAAATTAAGCTGTATAATGTTTAATGTATATGATTTATGGCAATGCATGTGATATGCGCTCATTATATGCTATTAAAAATATTACCATATTATATATTATCTTAGCCAGTTATGCTGCATGCAAAACACATAAAATAGCTAGATGCTTTTGGTTATTCCATTATAAAAAAGAAAAAGTGTATCTATTTGCAAAAGAGTAGTTTTCAAGATGAAAGATATAAAGTGTGCTTTATTTTAGCCATTAGTGAGGGAGCGGTAAGTCAGGCCGGACTGGACACCACATCCTGCAACGCTGCAGTTTCATATTCTTGGATTTGCCGACCTCTGTGGAAGGGAAACAAATATGCTTCTGAGTTTGTCTTTAGTATCATCAGCTATTATTTTCATAGATATGTTTATTAACATACTACAGGAATCTAATAAGCTATATAGAAGACCATCCATCATTAATCTAAATCACATCAGAGAGAGAGAGAGAGAGAGAGAGAGAGAGAGAGAGGGAGAGAAAGAGAGAGAGAGAGAGAGAGAGAGAGAGAGAGGGAGGAAAGATAGAGATATATTTATTTATATATGCTCAGTAAACTACTAAATGTAAGTCATGCAAGAGGATTACAATACTGTATATTAATGTTCCTTTAATAGTGTATTCAATTATTCTTAGGAACAACGACAGTTAAAAGAAAAGGGTGTAAAAAAATCCAAATAACAATGAATGTAAGAAATGTGAATACATTCGAAAGCAAACATACATTTCAGTATTTGGTTTAAACTAATACATTATATTCTACAGTACTATAGATTGTGGAGATTGCTGTAAGCATGGCGTTTACTTTCACCTACATCTTGTTGGTTTGGTATTATTGAGCTCTTGGCTGGCTTCCACCACTTGCGTGATGGGACACGGCCAGTGGGGGTGCTGGGGGTGCGGCCGCACCAGCAACTTTTTTCGTTAACTTTAGTTTATGAATGAGCATTTGCACTGCCTACAAGAAAGTCGTTAATCAACGTTTCAACCAATTAGTATTGCCGTATGCGTGCTGTCATTTAGTGTTTCAACCAATTAGCACTAAGCATTGCTATGCGAGGGCGATGTTCATTGTTCCAACCTATAAATGACAGTATCAGCACCAAGCACTGTCATGCGAGACGCAGCGTTTACTTACAAATGTGTCCTGACCTAGCAGCTGGTGTCGCTATGATAACTGTGTGTTTAACAATGTGGGATGGCAAAACATTAAACATTAATCTCTAACTTCCAGAACCACGTTTTACTAGTAGAAAGAACCAGTCCACGTTCTGTATGCCACTTATTTTAATTTAATTAAACCAAAGAAATCATACTCTAAACTGTATTTTTAGTGGTGCTGTCTTCTCTGTCGTGTTTATTATTATTATTATTATTATTATTATTATTATTATTATTATTATTATTATTATTATTATTATTATTATTATTCCCTATGCCCTTTAATAACTGTTACTGCAACAGCCCAGGCCAGTGAGGCACGATAATTTCCATTAGTAGGCACATACTATTACTGTATTTGGAATTTAAAAATGTATTGGTATGGATTCAAGTAGAAAGTGACATTTTATGTTTTCGGTAAGAACTCAGAAGAGACGTCCAATCGCTAAGGAAAGTAGATTAAAAGGTTAAGCTTACGCTAACGTCTGTTTTAATGGATGTATAACTGTGTTTCTTGCCACGGCATGACAAACTGACATTTTCATTTTTAGCTTCCAGTAGAAAATAGTTTTTCAATTCACCATTGTTGATTGTTACATTTTGAGTTGAATATTTTGTAATTGACCGCAATGTAATGGGGGAGTTCCCAAATGTAAAAAAGAAATGCAAGACGCATATAGAAGGAAGACAGGGAGGGATGCAAGACGTTTATAAAGGAGGGGGGGGGAGGGGGGGGGGGGGGGGGGGGGGGGGTGTGAAACTACTAAGAGATAAAACGATTCAAATAAAAACTAAATCTAAACAAATCAATTTACAGCGATATTGACTTCAATCTTTCTTTCACTCTAAAGAACAATTACTCGCAGATAAAAGCAATGCTACTAGCTCGAGTGCTAACAGGTTTATTGTATCACCAGATTGCAATTTAAATAGCGCCCCTTTTAATGCAAACACAGATAATTAATACTTCAAGTCGTTTCTTTGTTAATTCTACATTTTGGTATTTGTTAAGTTTAACAAGCCGTGTGTATCCAGACAGAATATCTGTATTTTACGAAATCAAAGGTGTGTAGTGTAGTGACTATATCCTCCTTACAGTGAGTAGGAAGCCACCAGTTTTCATTAAGGAATGTACTAGAACTACAAAATATTTGCGCTCGCTTTAATTCAGCCCATGGTTAAACGATGCAAATTACAGCTTTAAAGACAGGTAGAGAGAACATAAATAAATGTAAAACTCTACCAACCCAAAATTAATAAGTAACCGTTGCTACCAAATGCTAAGTAGTAGTGCACTGCCTTTAAACATGTGTCTTTGTTTCCCAATGCGTCTACACAACGAACGTACAAAATGTGGAACTTTCCCGATTAGCATGGGTGTCTGTCTGTAACATGGTTTCAAGTCTGATCTGTGTTACGTTAGAGACCAGCACAATGTATAATGTGTGGATAGACCTATTAAACGTGTCGAATAGAATGAAGTCATTTTAGTGCCGAAGATTGATGTATTTTATTTGTAGGTATTTATTTAAAAAAGACATCTAAGGACAGTACACCTGTTTGCAACATCTGATTTGCAATGTAGTTAATACGTTGTCTTGTCGCTTTGAATCTTACATACATATTTTTAGACTTTGTGCCACTGTGTCTTATCCCTTATGAAACTCACCTGGTCTGTGCATATTTTCATTGTGAAATGCACACAAAATGACGATTTTGTATATATTAAAAAATTGCCCGAAGGTAGATCCGCCACAGTGTTTCTCTATGACTAATAGGCAGTTCTGCCACTTTGGATCAATTTTCATTTTTGTACTTACCTGGGTTTTTGTTTGAGGAATTCATCATGGTGTCTGGACCTGAAAAATAAAATGGTACAGTGCTAATTTGTGACACAATAGTGAACGAGTGCAGACATTAATGAAGTAACTCAATATAAAAGGAGATAAACGTACCACTGTAAAAGGAAAATGCTTTTGTTTGTGTGTGTTGCAGGGGGTGGGCACATTGCCTTGTGGGTAAAACAAGGCAATGTGGCTCTAACTAGCCTGTGGAAAGGGTTTCATTTATTTTTTTGAATGTTTGTTTCCTTGTTATGTGTAATTTGATATGTGCTTTTTAGAGGACATGTATTGTTATACAATGAAAAAAGGTCAAATCATAAAAACAGAATTACTGGAAAAAATATTTCAATGGGGGTCTGGCTTAGCGGTATAAATAGAGGAGGCTGGCCAGTATTTGGGGGAGTGTGAAGGGACAGTAATGAAGTAAAAGCTGAAGAGTAGTGCTTTAGAGTTAGCCACAGAGCTGCGGGCGCAGACTACAACACTAACCCACATTATGTAGGTCTACGTCGGGTATCTTTTTCTGAACTCATTCAGTTGAGTAATTGCAATAAAAAAACACTCAGAAAGAATGCACACATCAAAAGGTAAGAACATGTTATCTGAAACCACTTACTCTTAAACTATTTGTATATTTTTGGCTGAAATTATATTTACTGTACATGAGTCAGTGACTATCCCTTGGAATTGTATCAATAATTAGCTGGAAGGTTTTATTTGCAAAGTGGAAACATTGCAAGGAAATGGACTTGGACAAAGGTCCAAATCAATGTAATCGTAGTTTTGTTGTCTGAATCCCACACAATGTGACATATTTGAAAACCGTGACATTAGGCAGGAGAAAGGAACAGGTTTTCACTCGAATGACTGGGAAGAAGCCAGTATAAATAAAAAACAGCACAACTAATACTAATAAAAAACAGTGAGAATGTCAAAGAAAAAAGTAATTTATGTCCTACCTTTGTTAACTTCTTGATGATGTTTATATTTTATACAGCATCTCCTGTGTTTTCTTCTCTTTCCTTAAAAAGAGAAACATAATGTTTATTGCATACTAAGTGTCTCACATTTCCACTGTAGGAACACACTAATTCAACAAATAGGTATGTTGTGAAATTTAATAACATGTTTAATTACAAAAAAAGTAATATTGTGGTAGTTGGTATCTTTTGTAAGTACATTGTATTTACACATGTGCATTTACAATCGAGTTACTGTGTAATTACATATACAATTACAGTGTAATTATAATGTAGTTAGACACAGCTCAATGTAAAGTGTTACCCACTTACTCTATAAAGTTGAATTTACAGAGTTAATTTGGAGACTATTTGTATGCTAGCATAAGCTAATTGTACAGTATTGTATATGTCACAATACAGTAATTTTACTGTTGGTCTTTCATCGCTAGTATTGATATCTAATTGTGATTTTTCATGATCATTTGTGAAGTGTTAACAGAATTGGAACTTTTTTTTATTTTGCTCTTATCTGCCCCCTATTTTACTGCATTTAATCCTGTACTTCAGATTACTGTAATCTGCCAAGTGTTTAACCTGTAGTATTTTGTATTTAATCATATCCTGATGTAACTATCACTATTATCTGCTGTATTATTGAATTGTGGTTTGTCACACTTGTACTTTGCTTGAACAAAAGTTATTGTATTTCTTGCTCTTATTGTATTACTTGTATTGTAACACTTGAAATGTATTTGCTTACGATTGTAAGTCACCCTGGATAAGGGCGTCTGCTAATAAATAAATAAATAATAATAATAATAATAATAATAATAATAATAATAATAATAATAATAATTTATGTCATCTGTAAAACAAAACAAAAAAGTTTAATTTTCAGTTCCATAAACATCAACAAATTATTGATCATCTGCCATGAATGAGGTGCAAAGCTAAGTCCCAAACCTGAGCATGGAAAATTACTCCATTCAGAAGCATGCCTGAACAAGACACCAAAATAATGTTTACTCAACTACAGTGGCACTGCACACGTTTATGTATTGATTTATTTTTGTGTAGTACAAACACACAATTGTAATATTTTGTTGAGGGATCTGTTATTAGCGGTTATGCCTGTGTATGAATTGTGTCTTAGTATATGTTATTGTAAAAAAAAATATTTCTGACATTTATTGTCATTCAGTGTTATTGTTTCTAATTCTAATTTCTTCTTCAGCTTTTGTCGGAAATGTCCTATATATATATATATATATATATATATATATATATATATATATATATATATATATATATATATACACAGTATATGTTCTAATCATTTAAACCTTTTGTGCATAAAAACACTTAATTTAAACTTAATTAGTTTAATTTATATATATATATATATATATATATATATATATATATATATATATATATATATATATATATATATATATTATTGGCCTCAATTTAGCAGACTCATTCGTAAAGAAAGAACATCACAATCATTAGAATATTCAGAAATCTCATTTGGATCATTTGACCTTGGCATCTCATTGGCAGGGTGTTATTAAATCTGTTATTAACCGGCAGGTATGTTTTCAAGGTTTTGGAAGACCGCGTTGATATAACATTATGAAACTGGGGTATTTTGTTCTGAAACATACAGTACATTTATTTTCAAATCAATGCAACAACCCACTCAAGAGTCTCTCATTGAAAAGTGCAACATCCATACAATAACATTTATAAAAATGATGTGTGTGCTTGCATACTAATGTATTAACCACAATGTGGTTATCACAATACAATCCTTAGGTGTAATATATACTGTAACATACGTAAAACAAACACACTTTACTATGAGAAATAGACAGTGTTGTGGACAAGGGCATTGCACACCACATACAGGTTACAACAGAGCTGATTTATGTAATAAAAAAAATCCAGTGGAAAAAACAGCCTTTTCTCTTTAAATAGCCCTATGTTTCAACATACAACATAAAGGCATAATTGTCTATTGTTTGTGAAGCTAAATGTATAGTTATTAAAGGCTTGTCACTTATATAGAAAATTGCCTATATAGGAATTACCAGTTTCTCAGTACTTTTGCTTTTATCATACCATTGTAGGTTATATCTTAATTAAAAAAAAAAAAAAAAATACAAATATTAATAGTTAAATCAATTCTAATGTTCTTACCTTCAGTGGAAAGTACGGAGAAACAAAGCATTAACACAAGCACCAAGCCCACAATTGTCACCTTCCTCATATTGCTGCTGGATTGTTTAGGATACTGAAAAATAGAACCTGTGTGCCACCGTTTATTTATGCTGTATAAAGATTTCGTAAGCCCAACCCTCTTGTACCTTCTACCCTTCACAAGATGACTCACAATACATACAGGGCAGATTACCAACTGTTACTCTATTAACTGATTATATTATTTTAAAGGATCAGTGTGTTTCTTACAATTTCTGAAACTTGTATTTTAGATAACAACGGTGCAGATTGTGCTCTGGAACTACAGTTTAGTAAGTGCCACCAGAAAGTGGACTTCACAATAGCAGCTGTTAAAGGTGTACCTTGTTATACTGCCTGTAATGTTTGTATTACTGTTCTGTCAACTTGCCCTATCTTAAGTTTACTAGTTTTCCTCCCTAGGTCATCAAATATCCAAATGCCAATGACTTCTAATGTATTACTCTGTACTATATGTACTCCATTTTAACCACGAGGGCTGTACTAAAGCTGGGGATTAGCTGATCGAGAACCTGTCCCTGTATTCTTTCGTTGCAACTGGTAGAAAGATATTAGTTGAGTAC
The DNA here is from genome assembly GCF_902713425.1 of Acipenser ruthenus. Taxonomy (NCBI): domain Eukaryota; kingdom Metazoa; phylum Chordata; class Actinopteri; order Acipenseriformes; family Acipenseridae; genus Acipenser; species Acipenser ruthenus. The sequence goes on along the minus strand of NC_081195.1, from coordinate 13,537,881 downwards.
ATAAGGCTTGTTGCAAATGACCAACAATGACTAACCACTTTTGGCTATTTACAAGCGCTTTAATAAAAGGTCTGAGTTGTTCATTTTTTGTTTGATAACTTTATTGGGTGCTTTTTCGATTAACAATTTGGATTAAATGAGGGCTTTGAGAGTCTAGTCTGATGGGTCACTTTGGTGAAGACTTCTCTGATGATTTCTACCCTTTTTTTTCCAGAATGTATTAAAGGTAGTAAGAAATGAGGAAGCCTATCCTGTACAATGTAAATCACTTGCAGACTTGTCACATACAATCAGTACCTTCCAGGCTGTGTGTACAGTGGACCTTATGTCTGTTATAACTAGGCTGTAAATGCAGTGATGAAGACACTAGTTGAAACATTTGTCTACTTAACTGTTTCTGATAAGTTTTACCTTGGGATCTATATTGTGTTATGAAGTTATGGGTGCTGTACGTATGCTCAAGCCATGACAATGAAGTTGCACAGATGTCACTTCAATAAGTGTTTGCAAGTAACCAAACCTGTTTTAGACAATGACTGGTTTACCTGTGCAGTGGATTTCTAAGGGTTTTTTTTTTTTTTTTTACATGCCAAATCAGATGCTACATTCCAGCAGTTAAAATATTATTCTAATGGGAATTATGTAAAAATGGCACTGGCAAAATACACAATAGCACACTGGTAATGATATTGTACTAATTTGTAAATGGGTGTATAACACTGATTCTATTGATACTGAGCAAAGAACTATTGCATTGCCGCTGAATATCATTTGGTTTGATTTTATTAAGATGTGGTGTTTCGCAGGAACAGGTTTAATGGCTTGGCAACAGGTTAGTAAAAGAAAGAAAAAGAAAAAGTTCCAATGACTGGACCTGGCTTCTCAGAAGAAAAAAAACAAAACACATCCAGGCATGTGAACAGGGTTAATTCTAACGCCATGACTCTCATCCATTCCATCATACGCTGCATGTATTCTGTTTCTTATTGTGCCCTGAAGCATTTCTCCAGTGGGAGGTGAATTTTGGACCTGAACCTCCCATATGGGGCCAAAAGTGTTAGAACATTTCACACAAAGTATTCATTGAGAGATATATGACACAAAAAATACCTGAGTAATCTTCAACACCATTATATACAAATTAGCCAGAAGGCTAAATATTTGATTTAAAAATAATGTAGGTCAACTACAAAGTCTTATTTATTTAGACTTTTGTGTTTCTTATTTCACCAAAATGGAACCCAGCAGTAGCTTATAACTCGTGTTCATCATATGGTTGAGTTTTCATAACCTCACTGTAGTAACATTATCCACAACACCCCTTCCTGCTTGGCATTTACCTTGCTGTTACTGGCAACTGTCCATTTCAACAAGGTCAGGAGCAGTACAAGGGGATTTACAACCATTAAATTCTGAAACAAAGGTCCACATTTTTAAGCATTTACTCCAGTCTTCAATTAATTTCTTCCATTCTTTGAAAGAGGTACTATAAATAAAACTACTTTTACAAACTAAAGTCAGATATTTCAAGGTCTCTTAAGCACTCTCAATGAGTTTTGTACACATATAAACATTAATGGAAATAACACATGGTTCATTGCAGAGGTTGAGAAGATATGGAACATCCCTTTCCCTTTGAAAAACACAAACAGTCAGTTATTCTGTGAAAATGTGATATTTTTCCAGTTACCTAATCTTCAGAGTTAAGGCACCCTATCACGAACATGAGAAAAACAGCAAGCAATTGCTTAGCTTGGCAGAAAAACCAGGAAGTGGATATTACATTACATTAAATCAAGAACAATAACAAAAAACAATATTAATATTTTTGATTGATGTTGGTTCTTGGCTTGCTAACAAATAAGAAAACTAAACTTTGGCAAGAAAATGTGTATATATATTTATTTATTTTATTTTTTGTTATTACAGGCAGTTGAAGTTGGGGCAGTCATATAAAACATCATTATAATCCTGCTCAGCAATGCAAAGCCCAATACAAATCATAAACTATTAGCTGAAGTAAACCAAAAAAAATAAAAAATCAGCTGAAGTCCTTATTTTTTTATTCTGCCTTGCCATGGCATTTGAACATTGTGCCACAACACTGAAAACCCCCTTCAATTCTAAACACATTTTTAATATTAGTAAAAGCATACAATATTGATAGGCCAGTAATCAAAATTTGCTCTAATAAATAACGGAGTAACAGTGACTCACTCTCACAATTGTCATGCTTAAACATTTGAAGATTTGCAAAACAAAACATATTGTACACACTTTCTGGGCTAAAATGAAAAACTCACAAAAGTTTCCACAAAGAAAGTAACACTATAATGTGTTTATAGTTTTAATGGCTGCAATTAACAAGAACGATTAACTCTAGTTTAACTACAAGATCTAATCACCAGGTTGCATCAACAGGTTCCGTCGTACTAAAGATTTTGCTTTAGTGTAAACTTCCCATTAAAGAAGACATCCTAGTCATAAATCAGAAACGGGATTTTAAACAAACAGTTAACAGCAGATGAAGATATACTTAGAGAAGTGGAGGGTAACACATATTTTATTATCCTGTATTTCTAACAAAGAAAGTTACAAAACTAAAATCGGTCTTCCAAATGCATGCGATCATTCCAGTAAGATTAAGTTACAGCACACTTTCCATGAATTAGTCCCAAAAAAAAAAAAAGGAAGTCACGTGGTCTCATTTCCGTTTGCTGCCGCCACCATTTGCAAGAATGGTGACCACTCTGATGAAGATGTTCAGTGTGTCAGTGTAAATTCCCAGACATCTATTTAAAAAAATAAATAAATAATTAAATAACATGACAAAAGTGCATAATAACACATAGCTTTTCTAATGATGTTATCTACAAAATATAACAAGTGCATGTGTGTAGGGTGTCTTATATTGTATACAAGACGAAGTGAAGCAGAACTCTGGCTGCTCAAACTGTGCAAAATAATGGACTATACACAAGCCCCTTTTAAAAGCCCCTCTTCTGATGATTTAAATCAAGTATGCATTTTATGAAACCCTTTTCATCTGCTTCAGGCGGTAAACACTTTTCTTAAAATAAAAAAAAAAAATCTGTTTTAAACAGTTTAAGGTTTTAAGGCTTTAATTTTCTCTCTGTCATTAGCAGTTTGAGACATTTTTACCTCAACCAGATGCTATGCTCTTATACTTACGAATTGATGGGATCATATTTCTGTACTCCATAGACAGGGTAAGATTCGGCACGTCTGATTACTTTCTGTGTGTCGTACAACAGAAACATGCCAAACAGGATCAGACCACCATAAATAGCTACAGAGTAGAGACCTGCTCCAAAAGCTGAAGTAGGAGGCAGGAACATTGATCCTAAGGAAACAATCAAACACAGATTTTTATAAGATGACAATTTTATTTGAATTCAATTTTTACAATAAATTTCTCGGTTCTTTTTCTGGACATTCTATACTCTTAACGTGTTTCAGCATCCTGCATTCCTCCAGCTGGCAATGTTCAAACTGATGTTAGAATGAAATACATTCTTTTTAAGCTTTAAGTTTCACTTTACATAATAAAAAAAAAAAAAAATGGGCATGACAGAAAGATTAAACTGCCAAATCACTTTGTGGCATTCTTTTAATAATAGAAAGTTACTCTTATGCAGCAAAACCAGAAAAAAAATCTAAATTACATGAAGTGTGTGGTCTGGTAACCAACCATACATTTTAAATCTGATTTACAATTCATTTGTAACTATACTGCAATTTTTCTAATGCTATTTATGCTAACTACTAGTTTTGTACTATCCCCTGGTAAAATAACCTCTTCCTCATAGCTGGAAGCACTGCTCTGTTTGCCTTTTTCATTAGGAATTATCCAACTGTTTACTGCTGTGTCAAGAAAACTGGGTGGTAGGAAAAAAGTTCTGAATCATCATTCACAAAGCATTTTCCACTTGAAATCTGAAATACCATTGTACACTAATAAAGAAATTACCAAAACACTGAACAATCTACTCACCAATTGATGAAGCAAAAACCAGCCCCAATCCCACAGCTAATGGACCTCCCATGCTTAGGAACTTCTCACTAGGGGCACACATTGCCACAGTAGAAAGACCTCCCACAATACCAGCGGTGTACCAGGCAGCACGGATCAGCAGAGGACCCCCCAGAAGAGTCACTGGAGCCACCACGGCACCCATTACACCTTCATTAAAAAAATATAGAAAAACAAATATGAGCTCATATTTACCACCCTCATGCACTTAATCAGAATGCCTAATGGTGGTTTCATCCACCCTCCTGAGCGGCATCAAAATGCCATTTTCAGTAATGTAATTTGTTTTATTTAAAACTGAAACTGTCCTTCCACAAGTACAACCAAAGTATGCAACAAAACACTGAGAATTTATTTAAAAATAATTTTAGCTTTCCATTTATCTTCCCTTACTTAATGCTTGGTGTGGCTGCCCTCTTGTGGTACAGTAAGAAGGTACAACTGGTATTCAAGACATGAACAAGAAAATAACAACTGGTTTATAAAATGTGGAACATGTTAGGTTGTATGTAGCCTATCATTCTTTTTGTGGGTAGAGCTCCTATCTGTACATCCATTATTTTAACTGCTTTAGAAATAGACACAAATCACCTGAGAAATGAACATTTTCAATTAATACACCTAAACTTGATTACAGGATGCCGGAAGCTCAGACACAGTGTTAACATTCTCTTTTTTTATTTTTTTAAATTGAAGACCGCTTTTGCAAAAGCCTTTTCTGGGGGTAAGTGGTTACACTTTTGATTAGCAGAATACAATATACTCCTTGAGTCTAAGACACATACCTTGGACAGTTTTATTTAATTTTGACTGATGCAAGGCAAAAGCTGAGGGATCCCTGACAATCAGCACTCATTAATAATTAATAAGCAGAGATGAAAGTGAGGAGAAGTAAAAAAAAAAAAAAAAAATGTACACTTTCAATTGTTCTTGTTAATTTCTATTTTTGTGCACCTTCCTTTCCCTCCCGTTTGTTGAGCTTTATCACCGTGTAACAATTTTTTTTTTTTTTTTGGTTCCTGGGTAGTAAGTGTTATTTCCTAATTGCTTATGCCTCAAAAGTATAGAAAATGGCTATTATTCCCCACAAACTTTGCTTTTGTGACCAGGACAGTGATATTTTGAAATTTACCTATTTCCAATGAGAAAACGGGCGAATTTGTCTTTTCGTTCACATAAAGTCAGAGAAAAACAACATATGAATCCAAATTAACATGTATTTATACTAAAGTAATACAAAAATGACTACAAAAGATTTAGAAGCGAGTAGTTTTTCGAGATTTACGATTATACTGTAAATCACTTTCACGAATCAGCCCCCAAATGTAGTCTCCCATTTTTTTTTTTTTTTTTTTTTTTTTTAAATATCAGGAAAAATCCGTCTTGCCCTTCTCCGAAAGTTTTCCTGTCTGTCCTCAACAAGAGACAACCGTCACTGAATCATGAAGTGTTCCTGAGGCCAATGACAGGTCTCTGAAGGTGTGTGGTTTTATATCGCTCTTAATTACTCCCCTCTACAATGGTTTGCACCTTGTAAATGCTCTTTTCTTCATTTGAATACATTTCAATATAATTTACATGGATTAATGATGGCAAAGTGCTAATTTGATAGTGGTGCAGAATGCCAGGTGAAAACCATTCTTTACATGCGCAGCTAAAGTCCCACTGATTTTGGCAGCAATAGTGGTGTTTTGCAGCCGCAAATCACTTTGCATGTACCCTTACATCAGCCCCAAAGTTTTTAATAGTCTAAAAATGTACCTGCATACAACATCCAGGCAAGGTGTTTGGGACCTGGGCTCTGGTCATATGATATTGACCTGACTAACATTCCTGCCCCTATCATGGCTGCAAATGTTGCACCTATAGCCTAGAAAAAAAAAAAAAGAAAAGAAAAAGAAGAGTTTACATTCTGGCACAGACATGCAATACATAATTATATGACGTGTTATTCCTCAGGAACACTAAACTACCACAATAGTGGACATTTTAAACATTTCATTTAGTTAGCCACTGTGGCTAAAGTAACTTAACATTTTCTAGACACACTGGAAAAACTTTAGCCACTTAATACTATAAACAAGTTATAAACATACTGTTTCAGCAAGGCAAAAAGACGTGCATTTTATTTGAAAATACCTAGATATTTAAATGCCAAACCCTACATTTACACATAAACATATTTAAATTGCACTATAACTCTGATTCCCATTTAATAAATGCCAAACTTAGTCCCACATGAAAAAACGTCAGTACAGATTTCCTAAATTCTGAATAGGTTTGCAGAGATATTCATGTACTGCATAATCCTTTATTTTGACTGACGCTGTTTTCTTTCCACTACAGAACGGTAAAGCAAAATTGTGCCAGCAGACAGTACTATTAGTGTATGTTAATATTAATGCCTCCCTGACCAACCGCAGCTGTAGTTACACAAGATTATACATGTGATAAATAATATGAGTAGGATTGTACAGCCACTACCGGGTTTAAAAAAAACTTTTTTTTTTTTACCGTGTTCTTTCACCTGGGACTACTGACAGTAATATTGCACCGATTCTGACATTAAAACTCAACAAATCATAGTGAGACAAATCTTTCTTTTTAAAATAATAAATGTGTTTATTCTTTTATTAAATTGTTCCTCTTTCAAATCTACTCTGTTACTATTTCCAAAATATATTTCAGCACATTTTGAAAAGATAGCAAACAACGACAAAAAACAAAAATGTAGCTGTGATCTTTTGACGCTGCGTGTTTCTGTGAAAAGGTATGTTTGAAACCATGACTGCTTCACCTCCCTGTGAGTAGTATCACGGTAATATTTTAGTTTTTTGTGACTGGCATTCCTTGGGCTACATCTTTCAGAATATGATTCTGGTAATTTGTCAGTACTTTTTTTTTTTTTAATATATAACATTTATTAACATTTGGATGCCTTTTTTTTTTTTTTTTTTTTTTTAAACAAGCAGCGCCGTCTGCTGACTTTCTAATTTGAGCCCGTCCTCCCGCCAAACAAAATATTTGTGGCATGCACATGTTGCGTGATCAAGGGCTTTCACTGGGCAAAATGAAATCAAACTAAAACAGTATTGATTCATCTACCAGCACACGTTGAATGTGCTGGCAGTCTTACACAAGTACATTTTTCAAAGCCTTCGCCACCGTGGCGAACTTGGGGAAAAATAGTTGAGTCACAAGGTAAAACGTTTCTCTTGTGGCGACGTCGCGAACGGCTAGTGTGAACGTAGATAGTTGTTGCTGCCAGTGATTACATTTGGATAGTTGGGAACTGCATTTTTAGTCAGACAAACTAGAGAGAGAAACAGGGTTGGATACCAAAGAGTGAGTACGCAAGTCGAAACCACCGACAGCCGGGCGAGTAGCCAGAGTTTGTTTATTATTGAACACAGAAGATAAGTTCAGAGATTATAGATTCCACCAAACATTTCGTACACTGTGTTGTATGTGATCCATGCTGTTAGTGTCATGTGAGTCGTTCAGTGTGTTGAGATGTAAATAAATCCTGTTCGCCTGTGGGGTGTATCAACTTCAACCTCCGTCTCGACCTCTTGCCTGTCACTAAGCAGAGAATGCACGCACCCAGACGGCTACCCTGTCACAAGCATTAATACCCTGTATCTTTCTAAACAATGAATTAAGGGGAGCTCCCTAATAAAAGCTGAATCTTAAAACAATAATTGTGTGAATATAGCAATTGTTACAGCTGTGTATAAAGGTATTTAAAACAGGATTAATTAATTTTTATATCAGCCCTTACTCTGGTCCCACCAGTCGGAAACGCCACGGACTACTGTATCTGGAGAAATCAATTTATTTTTTATTTATTTTTTTACAGAATGAACACAACAAATAGCCTTGACTCATTCAGATGGGTAAAAGATTATACTGTATGGTAGAATGTTCTTACCAGCCAAGAGCCCCTCATCATCAGGTTCATAAGCATTGGTGATCTGCTGACTGCTACAGCAGACAATGCCGTCATCCCTACACTTCCTGCAAAGTACATGTATGTAGAGTGGATTCTGTCTTTCACATACTGAGGCCAGATACTGTTTGGGGTGGGAAAGAAAGGAGAAAATTAATTAAATAGAGAACTACCCATAACAACCTAGTCTGAAAAGTTATCATGCAAGTCATGTTTGTAGTACTTGCTATACCATTTACTACATTCTGATCAAACCCCAGAAATGTTCCCTGATGCATTGTTTCTTTCTTTATTTCAGGTATTTAGTTAGTGAGGAGCACATACAGCCTATTTATTTGCAGCTTATCCACAATCAAAAAAAAATCTGTTTTGTAGTGGTTGCTGCAGTTCAAAGACAATTTTGTCTCAGTTAACGGGATTATTTAAATTTACTTAGACAGCTTTTTCAATGGCACCAATTTCATTTGACATCCCCAACCCATAGTAACATAAAGCCCCAAGACCAACTACAGCTCCTCCAGCAAGGACCACTCTTCCCATGTTATCAACTAAAAGAAAAAACAAAAATGTACCTTAATATTACTGAAACGACCAGAGGTTAAAATAATGTGGAATTGAACTGGTTAATTTCTACAAAACAATACCTGTAAATAAACTTATTGGGAGACTCAGACACCAACTAAAAGCATAGGTCTGTATCACCGATATGGGCAGAGGATTAAAATATGGAATACAAATGGTGTATTAAATATGAAAAAAATACCTTAAAGAATGTGGTCTGTATCATCAATATGGCAGAACTTGAAACACTGCAGTGGTGAAAAGATTAATTTGTACTGAAAAACAGTGCTATTGGAATTTAAATGAGCAATTCATAAAATATAGCTGTATATCAAATGTGAAGACAATAACTCAAACTGTACTTTCAATGCCAAGGTGACATTTAACATAAAAATTAAATATATAGTCTTTTTTGTAAAATTGCTGCCATAAGAATATGATTTCTTGTATGATGCCCATTGGACTCATGGAATATTATGGAATACAGTTGTGTATAGATTATGAAACCAATAGGTCAGTGTTAGGCTAGGTCTTAATCTGGAAACCAAATAGTCACAAAACCACAATAGCGCAGCCAGATTAGGTCACAGGTCAAAATGAACGGTACTGAGCAAAACACACAAAAAGTAAAATAAACAAACAAACAAACAAAAAAGAAGCAAACACTAGAACATCTACATTAAATCTGGAAAACATTAAATGGGGGAAACACACACACAGACACGTTATGCAAACCAAAGATCTTACATTTAATTGCAGTTTCCATCGCTGGCTTCAAAGCTGCCTCTTTGATTGCTTCTTTAGCCGTTTTACCATGCCGGAAACCAAATCGAGCTTTGGTGGCGTATCCCTGGAAGAAAAACCTCCTATCAGTCATAAACCCTAAGGAAGCTTTTTGCCTGGTCGCTTCTCATTAAGATTGGTATGGTGATTCAGATTGAACATACTGAGATGTAATGGTGGCTTGCATACTGTAGAATTGCAAAGCATTTGCCTATTTTGGCTGTCCAGCCAAACTATTTTTTTCCTTGTGGAATTAAACAGTACAGTTTTTTAATTCCATCCAATCCCCTAAAAAAAAAAGTGTCAATGCTGTGAACTCATCAGTTTGTCATTGAATTCTAAGTATTAAATCTGAAGTATAAAACAACCTTAGTGAATCAAAATAAGCATTTACACACCTGGTTGAACTGCTTTAGAGGCGGACTGGTCTTCAGGCCGAAACTTCTTAGAGCTGGGGATGCCTGGATCAATGCAGAGCGCAGACCAAGGGCTGGTATACTGTGCAAACACGCTAGCCTTGTCACCAACATTATGGCAAAGCTAATTAAAAATGAGCCTCTCTGTAATAACAAAGGAAAAGTAAAGCAAAGCAATGAGTCAAACTGATGAGAAGCTTCTTTTTTAGGAAGCATGAAATCACAAACCATCTCCTGAACTCTATCTCCAACCATTTTAACTCTATAAAACTAGTGATGCACAAAGTGATCAGCTGCAAATTCCAGGAACTGCTGATACAGTGACCAACAGTTGGGGTATTTACATATTACTAAATATCTAGCACGGAAAGGTGCACAGTTTTATAGCAATTTGATTTATTCAGGACTGAAGAAAAAAATGTACAGTTTTTTTTTTATGTAATCTTATTTATACCAGTGTTGGCCACTGGGGGGGGGGGGGGGGGGGGGGGGGCATTTTGTTGCCTGACCTTCTTAGATTTTGTTAGATAAATTCACCTGGGAGTTTCTGGGCCTGCCGAGTTAAGAAATGCTAATTTTTGGGGGATTTCCCCCCCCCCCCCCCCCCTTCGAGCTGTGACCTGGCAAAGGTCAACCTAAAGTGAAAAATCACCCTGGGCTCAACTTAGACGCTACCATCATATGTAGCACCTTATTCAACTTGTAATGAATGGGCCTTTCGAGAAAAAATACCAGGAGCACCTAACTCGCTTTTGGCAAGTTGCCAGACCCAACCCTTTACCCTGTAGGGGATGCAGGTCCTAAAATGTTAGTATGGACCACTCTTCCAAATTTTGTGAAACACTTTTGGTTTCAAGTCCCCCCCACTGGTCATTAACCCCCTCTAAAATAAGAATTTTTCGTATTTCTACCAAGTTTAGGCCGAAATAACTCACTTGCGGGGACTCCAAAAATCACCCAAAGATATTTTTGGATTGATGTTGATGACATCTACAAGAATCAAGCAAAACATAAGTTTTCCTTGATTCTTTTGGATTTTTGAAGTTGTATTTGTCATGCATTCGAGCATTGCTTATGGCCACTTTGGTGAGGCTAAAGTACCACATAGTCCTAACCGAACTAGCATTATTCTTCAATTTTGCATTGTCTGGGGTTAGTGCTAGAGTAGAAAGTGACAGGGTGTGCTTCCAGTGGCACTAGCTTGGAGCTGAGGGGTTATGAACTTGTGTGTGGAACTTAAGATGTCTTTGTTACAGTGACACATTTGAAACTACCAAAAGCCTCAATTAGTTGCGTTTTAAAAACTACAAACTGATAGAAAACACAAAAAAATTGATTACCATGGTAAACTTAAGGAACTTGAGGGGTTAACAACTTCCGGCATCACTAGAATTTCACGTCTACTCCTACTGGAACCGAACTAAAAATCTCAGTTCTTATGACAAGTATATAAGTACGCAAAAAGGAAAAGGATCTTAAACATTTTAAAAGTTGCATGCAGAATGTAGTTGGTTAACAACTGCTACAGAAACCACACATCACCAAGTTGAGCCCAAAATAAATAAAAAATAAATAAAAATAATGATTAGCATTTCTGAACTCAGCAAAAACCCACATATGAATTTTTCCAGATAAATCTGAGACGGTCGGGCAACGACTCTGGTTCAGTTGGTATGGAATGACCCAGATGGCATTATTTTTCTATTTTATCTAAATGACAGTTAAATCACAAAAATGTCTGTAAATACAGTCATATTTACAAATCAACATTTTGTAAAACACCGTCTAATGTGTGTTAACATGCAGATTAACTAATTACGCATATAACAAATGTAAAGATTTAAAGCTGTCAAGTCATATGGGGCCTACACTGTCTAAATCTCACAGAAAATGTTAGCAATACGAATATTCACCTCAACAGATATGGGCATTTTCTGTCTAACCAATTTCATGATTTATGTTCTCTGAGGTTTCGTTATAACTCTTACAAAACGAAACTAGTACAGTACAAACAAGTAGCTGTACCCCTCAAAAATGCAAGGTATACACAGTACTTTTGCTTTGCTAATATCTGTTTACTTAAATAATATATATTTTAATGCATTTAGTAAATAACAATCCATACCTTTTAGCTACTGTGCGTGTTGTTTTCTCCTTGTGATAGATAAATCACCTTTCTTACGCACCACAAAATCACTCCAATGTATCTGACAGCAACCTTCCTGAAACGTCTGAGCTATTACGTCATACAGACTCGCCACCGTAGTGAATTGTGGGATTTTAAGTTTTCTTTCAAAATCTTTAAAGCAACAGTCATTTATACCATCCTCTGGTTTATTTTATTATTGCACTTAATCGTTACTTTGTTCCCATCAGATCCAATTATATTTATCACTCTCAGATTGACTTGATTGTTGCACTATATAAACCATTACTTATGAATAGTCGGAAACTAAAATTGGAAACTGAAATTCCTTTTTTGGATCTTATTATTATAAACATAAGCGCCTATGTGCCAAAAATAGACTTTTTTTCCCCAAATACTTTTTGCTGATTGTTTTTATCCACACCTATGCACATTTGACAATACTCGCACATTGGCGACTGTATATGTTATTGCTAGGGCCGAAGATTTTCTATATATTAGTCTGAACACAAGATGATTTTCCCGACACTTGTCGGCTCTCATGAATATTCATGAGCAGACAAGACGGGGGCGTGGTTTGGTTGTCAAGGATGGAATATGTAGATCAGCGACAATTCAATTCCTTGATAGCGGATTAATCAGGTCTATTATTATTATTATTATTATTATTATTATTATTATTATTATTATCACGACTACAATTAATAGGTAATACCGCGGAGGTGTTCGGCATTTAATTGTGGCAACACAGTTAAGAAAAAAAAAAAAAGGAATATCATCATTTTCAATTTTCCGCGTTATGATCTTCTGTAAATTTCTTAAACGTTATATTTGATTTATGGATATCACAGGTATGAATGTAGGCCTATAATTAAACACAGTGTATACTGCCTCAATTGGCTACACTCGTCAGACAATAAAGCCATTAATAGAACAACATTAATTTAATTAAGATATTCCTTTTTTTTTTTTTTACCTGTGTGCTGCCACAATTAATTGCGGAACACCTGCGAGGCATAGTAACCCTATTAATTAATAGCCTAAGCCTATTAATTGTAGTCGTGATTGAAATATTAATAATATTAATGATGATAACAATAAATAAAAATAGACCAAATTAACCCAATAAATAATAACCTATTAAATAGACCTAATTAACCCGCTACCAAAAAATTGAAGAACAGATTTTGCCTTCCCGCACACATGCATTCAAAGGCTAATAAAATTGCTTGAATGATATAAATTATTTTATAAGCAATATTCAACTGTAATGAATACCTGCTATTGCAGTGTTATAAAAACATGGCACTATTTAAAGCACTTATAAGAAACATTTTAATTATGTTAACGTGACATGGAACTATTTATACAACTCACAGTATTTGGTGTAAAAGGAAATTAATTAGAATAATTCCTCATAGTACCTTAATTACAGTTAAACATGAGCTGTGAATGTTCCGACACTGTGTTTTATGACTTTACACTAGCAATGAAACATTAAAAACTAACTGTAATAGACAGGTTTTCCTTGTTAATAACCATTAAAACCTTTGTTTCAGACAAAGAAAAACTCTCTCAGCACTGTATTGTGTAAGGTTAATACATTAAACACAAATAATTAAGTCAAATACTGTTGTCAATGAATGCTTTTAGTCCAAAAAATGTTGTTTTGAAATTATATAAACCTTGATGGACTAAAAGCAAAGTCAACTGATTTCCAGGGGGGATGTTAATGGATTAACACAGGTTACTCATTTAAAACATCTTATAGCCCTGTTACAGAAGCAAACATGATTCACTTTACAGTCTATACAGCAACCACTAGATGGCGATAGTATAACACTTTTTCGGTGAAATCTGTTACATAAGTCTGTGGCGTAAGTGAACCCCAACAAATAGTTCTAAACTGAACTTGAATATTATTGATTGATCATTTTCATAAATTCCATACTGAACAATATAGTACAGTACAAATAGTTTATAAAACTCCAATATACTGTACATAATGTTATGTTAGCTGCAGGTCTACATTTGCATGTTCATTAAATGGCTTGTTTCATAATACATGCACTGTTATTTACACTATTGCATTGCCATAACAATCCACATTCTATCCACACAGATGGCAAGTTTTTGTTTTCTGTGACTTTTCCCCCACCGTATATATAAATGAGATAAGAAGATAAATGTGTATTTTTTTTTATTATTATTATTTTTTTATTTAGCAGACGCCTTTATCCAAGGCGACTTACAGAGACTAGGGTGTGTGAGCTATGCATCAGTTGCAGAGTCACTTACAATTACGTCTCACCCGAAAGACGGAGCACAAGGAGGTTAAGTGACTTGCTCAGAGTCACACAATGAGACAGTGGCTGAGGTGGGATTTGAACCAGGGACCTTCTGGTTACAAGCCCTTCTCTTTAACCACTGGACCACACAGCCTCAAAAGCACTTACTCCGTTTTGATTTATTTTTCTAGAAGAAAATTCTAGAAGACCTCCACATGAGCAGAATACCTTTAGTGTGGGTTCTGCTAAACAAAGCAACATGAAACAACAAAACTCAGAGGTTATTTTTAGAACAATGGTGGACAGACCGTTTCCTGTGAGACAGCAGCACTCATTATGTTTGCAATAAGCCAATGCCTGCCTCTGGTAGAGATGTAAAATAAACGTTTCAGTAAGGCTATTGTAAAGAAAGAGGACTGCAATGTGTCCTCTGGGTAATTCATGCTTACTGTAGGGACCAAATTTTAAATAAAGATTCTCTGAGAGCCGATGAGAAGCAACACAGTTTTATTAAGCAGAATTCTGAAGAGAAGTAAAGCAGGCGGCCTGCAGTTAGTTCTGTGACACGTAATCACAAGTAACAACCTTTTATACCAGTGCACAGACAAGATAATGACCAGTGCACAGACAAGTTAATCAAAGAAGCAGACTTGTTTTGTGTACGTACAAGATAACAATCAAAGGAGAAGAATGATCAAAGAAGCAGGCCTGTTGTCTTGATCGTGCAGTAGGACATTTACTCGTGTACCAAGGGAACCATAAATCACAAGATGATTTGTGGGGGAAGGTATGGTATTGTCTCTGTTATATCTAGGAAGACAAATGTTACATTAAACAACACACTGACTCACCTATCCTAGTTCCACTCTCTGTTAAACACACATATTCTTAGCGAAAGATGTCATTATAATTCATTTAACCCCTTCATTGCTGCCTTTTGGGGGAAAAAAACTTCACAAGTTAAACACAAACATGTATTCATCAATAATTCTAACAAAACTAGCTATCTTTCTCAGAATTGAGAAATCTTTTGCTGCACATTTTGCATACGATAACATCCCTGTAGTGATCAAAGTAGACTGAACTACGTGTTAACCTGTTTATAAACCTATTTCTCTCTGTACATAGTTGTGCCAATCTTCAGGTGTGATGCTATTTCAGATTTTTATAAACATGATTTAAACAGAACCTCTAGATGGGATTCTGTAGTTCAGAAATGAATACAATGACCGGCACATGCCGGTACTTTTGAAATTACAAATTTATAGTGACATACTGTTTGGTCTGCAAAGATTTCATTTAAATCCACTGGCCATTGTGATAGGTTGAGGTGACCCATGTTACACTATTATCGTTTTACTGTTTTATTTTGTTGTAGTTTGGCAGATATAGGGAAAAACTTCCATCCTGTCACAGCCATATTCCCAAAGATTTAACAGATGAGGTTGATATTTATGAAACTGTTCTATACTTTTATTAGAGAATGCATCAACAGTTTCATAAATACCTGTATTTTAGTCATAAAATTATTCAAGGGACTTTTTAAAATATGATCTTCAGCTGTGCAGCCATGTCAACAAACAGTATTGTACTGCATCTATAACGTGGCAATAACTATTGCATTGTGTCCTCTGACCCAAAGACAGTGAGGGTTTGGAATGGTACTGGTGGGAAGGGAAGGACTATGATGTCCAAAGAATAAATGCAGAAATATGACAACAGTCAATATTAATCTTCTCAAAATGCAAGAAGGGAAGGAATGCAAAGACTTGGAAGATTTGTGTGTGTCTAATCTATTTGGCCTTTTCAATGAACTATATTACACTTAATTCAAATGCATTAATGCATGCATGTTCAATAACAGAATATACACATCTGTAACCACCATAGCAAGGCATACAATTTTCCTGTGACTAGCATTGCAGCTATGTCACTGTGTTACAGGGCTGGGAGGGGTATTTATTACATTTTAACATTTATTTGCCATTTTTAGTGAATATACCTGAATGGTCTTAGCATGCTATTTTAATGTATGATTTACATTTATTTTTAATTAATTGCTTTAGTTGTCAGGATAACATAACCACAAGGAGAATCATATGATGTTACAGTAAAATAAATACATTGGGAAAAGTTTATACATTTTTTTCTTTTTTTTTTTTTTTGTAGCCGCGTTTTGTACTATTTAAGAAAACCCTGCTATGAGCTTCTCAGGGCAGAGAGTGTGGGGAACTTGCCATGATTATAGTTTGCAGTAAAGTTGAACAAAGAATTGACGTCCCGGTACATTTACCTTCTAATACGTTATTTGGGAAAGGATTACAGACAAGTACGCTGAAAGGACAATAAACGTTTTTGGTGATTCAAATTCCCGAAAATTACATTTTCTTTGACCCGCACCCGAACCGCAAACCGCAAAAAGGTTAACATTCCGACCCGAACCCGAGCCGCTTTTGCGGTGCAGCCACGGGTACCCGACCCGATGCAGGACTCTAACCCCAGTGGCTCTTGAACGACTACTTGAATTCACGAGTGATCTGGCATGACCTTGACATGTTCGTGGATGTAATGCCTGTAGGAACGCAAAGACATAATTTAGCAAGGGATGCTATTCATAGGACAGATAGTTGCATTGAATCGTCTGCAACACCACACACGCCCTCATAGTCGACTCGTTGCAATAAACGTTCACATAAATCGTGCAATTTCTTGCGAACCTCTCGCGGACCACATTTGCATTGTAATTTCTTCACACTTCTTTGTTTGAAAAGGGAACTGTCTCCCCGCACATTTCCAAGTAATAAACACTTTATTTTATTGCGCATTGGTGTCCTTATTATAACTCCATTATACTGTAGCCTAAATTATTAAATTATCATTTCACGTTTTAATACGTTCTGACTATTTACAGTGATTTAAAAAAATATATATCACTGTATAAGAAGAGAAATCTGAAATCATTTCAACTCAGCAATCCCGTATCAGCAACACTTGTCACGATTCCTCGACCTCTTATCTGACAGGGAGAACAGTCAGCCAATGGAAGATGACTATTTTTGTGTAAATCCTTATTAGCACACAACAAGATGCAATGTAAAATACATGCAATGTATGTATGTTTTTAAAGCTTCAAATAAATTACTCGGGGGAGCTCCTACAGACACCTTTAGTTGTGTCCGCTTGTTCTGTAGCATTAAAAAAAAAAAACGCGGAATTATTTTCTTATTATATAACCCACCCTATTCGTTTTTTTATTTATTTATTTTTTCTAATTTTGTTTTTATCAAAGACTTTCTTAAATACTTATAATGTGGGTACATTTACATAGAAAAAACAAATAAGTCAAATAAAACCTCAACACTAATTTAATTAATTTGCTTTCTGAAAGGTTACGGATTGATTTTTTACAATTTTCATTTTATTTTATTTCTCTCAAAGTGTCTTTGCACTTGCTTCAGAGTGTTTTTAAAATATTTATTTGAATACATTCGCTGTATATTTGTAGACTAATTACTTTTTTGTGTGTGTCTTTTTTATTTACCACAAACAATATGAGCCTCAGTATTGTGATAGTACTAAATGTGTTGACGTACGTTTTCTTCAAGACACACACACAAAGACATGTCATGTCATGTCTTTTTTTATGACAATGTATTATAATAAACCTATATCGGTATGGGTAGTGATGTGGTGTTAATCATATCATAATATCTGTGTAAAACACAACCTGGGCGCAAGTTTTGACCAACATGTATTTTTCAGGGGCTGGATTACTGAATAGAAATGTCATGATTTTAAATGTGTAAATGTATCCAGGCTTTAATAGTGTACATTTTCATAATGAATTTTATTTATTGACCTTCTTAAAAGAAAATATAACATTGTCTATTATAGAATCTCTTTTGTTTAAACAATTTGTTCACAATTGTGTATGCGTATCGAAATATTGTAAATATTAAATTGCTTATCAAGTTGTGCTAATATTTTGACTGCGAATGGTTTAATTCGATATGTTGTATTTTGAGTTAATTGAAGGCATATTGTGCTGAACACATGTGCACAAACTATACATGTTTAAGACTGACCAAAAAAACAAAACAAAACAGAAATAAAACATAACAATAATATTTGGTTGCATGGATTCTTAAATTAATTTAGATGCCCATTTTATTACAACATTACACAAGTAGACGTTATAATGTTTTAATAATCAATTTAATTGGTTACAATTATTATAACATAATATAAAATTCAGTCTGCAACACGTCAGAATATTTTGTTAACAGGCGTTATAACGCAAATGATAGTTCTACTTTTTATATGAAGATAACGCTATTGGTCAATTGCTAAATACCATTCGATGTGTTAGGGTAACTTATTTTTCTGTTACCCAAATTCCCTTATCTCCGCTTGATATCTGCAAATAAACGTCTTGGAATGGAGGTTTGTCTAAATTAAATCCGTTCTAATTTCTTAATAATCTCTTACCACATGCAATGTTCATTCGAGCACTACATCTGAAACTCTTTCAAGCCCTAGTGTAAATTAACTTTAGAACCAGCCAGGTCTAGGGGAGATCAGTGATCCTATTTCAATTTCGTATTAGTTTACTTTGGGTGTTAGAAGCTGGCATGCAAGCAGCTCTTCTCTCTGGATTCAGTGTGTTTGTCTTCAGGGGGCCTGGATGCCCTTTTGATCATTTCAATCTCTTTTTGGTATTTTATTCCTGATTGGTCGAAAGAGTTCGAAGGGGAAAATCTTTAATTAAGAAGATTATCTCTTCCTGGGATGAGAGGAGCTCCATTTCAGAACCCCCCTCGCTCTCACATGAGAACTTCAATCTCAGAAGCAACACTTCTTGGCATATCACTCTGCAAGAAAACCAAAACGAATGCATTTCTGTCGTTGACTATAAAACACTAAGAAATTCGTTTATAAGAAGGATGATGCTTTCTCTGGAATCGTGCTATTCACTATTTCTATTGATGGCCCACCTGCAGTCATGTTGTACCTGGTAAGTTTGTGAGGTTCTTACCCTGTAAATTGCATTTCGTTTTACCCGGTTGGCATTTCCAAAAACTTTACATTCTTGAATGCATATGGGAAATTGGTACTGAAATATGTTGTGGAAAAACTGGTATTCTTCTTGACGCTTATTGGCGTGCAGCTGATAGCATAGGTAAACATTTCAAACTTGTACATCTGTGGGGATGTAATTTCAAAGGTTTAGCTGTGGGCTGAATGCGTGCCATTTTCTTAAATCGTCATTACTTATTTTAATAAATATGTTTTGAAACATACTTAAAAATATATTTTAACAACAATACTTTTAATGATTTACGTTATGTCATTATATCAATTGTAAATTGGTTAATTTACAAGATAATCACCAAAAAGACAAAAATCCTCAGACCACTAAAAACAATTCCAATTTATTTTAGAATCTCTTCTTGTTAGATATCTGTAGGCCTACACTAAAGGGAAAATTATCACCAAACGAACTGCATTGAACGTTTAAGTTTTTCTTAGAGGAATAAAGGTGAGCATAACTTTTTTTTTTTTTTAACAAATATGAATAATCAACTTCTTATATAGGCTGCAGTTAAACATACGATGACCAGCAGGGGCTCTTTTCTACATACACATACGTCTTACGACGTGGGGAACAGAATATAAGTTAAGAGCAGCGTTTCTAGATGACGTTGCTCACACGATTCGATCGTATTACCTGTTGTATTTTACCGACGCCAAATTACCTGGTGTATAAATACGACGGGTGGATCACAGTCATTTCCTGCGTTGAATGTTGAGAAACATGCCTGCTCTAATGCTGTGCAGTTAAGACATAGACAGAGACAAGTCCAGCGACAGAGAGAATCGTCTCAAAGAAATGTCAATAGAAGATGTGTGCGCAGCATCTTTGACATGCTTTCTGATCAGGCAATTATATTGAAGAGGGAGGATATCCAACAGCTTTTTAAGTTTTGTGATCCCTTCGCTAGCAGCACTCATTTTGTTCGGAAAGCCTGTCCATTTCATCTTCATAAAGCGGTTGTTACAATGTTTTACAATGTTTTATTCGTGTTGCTGTTTGGGCACCTGCCATTTTTGTTTTTCCTATCCGCTTTTCCTCCAAACACAATTTTTCTCCTACAACCTTGCTTTAGCCTATATAAGCTCAATATATATATATATATATATATATATATATATATATATATATATATATATATATATATATATATATATATATATATATATATATATATAATTTTCTCTTCCCTTTTCTCTCTTTTGCTTTCGCGAGCCAGATTTATGATGATACATTGTTTTTAATCATCAGCCTACAATCACACGTAACTTTTATGCACTGAGCACGAGCATAATGCTAAGAATCAGTTTGCTGCGGAATAACGCGGAAAACTGATTTTCAATGCTGTGGGAGAATTTTTAGTTATACACTTGGGCCTTGTTTTTTGTTTGTTTGTTTGATAACCAAATCAATACTCTTATCATATAGGCCTGATCATCAATTGTGCTTTAAATTTACGTAATCATACTTGTTCAATAAAACTGCAAGGTTGAACGAGGAGCACTGTCAGTGTCACATCATGCTGAAACGAAGCTGCAGTTTACTTCAGTATCCAGTGCATTGTTACGACTGAACGAGCTGCTAAACATGCAGAAAACGATACAAATCACACCTAAGATCGGGTCACAGAGTTTGGCAATAGCCAAAGACTAACTCGGAGATAAACTGGTATGAATACCATTTCTCTCTCTCTCTCTCTCTCTCTCTCTCTCTCTCTCTCTCTCTCTCTCTCTCTCTCTCTCTCTCTCTCTCTCTCTCTCTCTCTCTCTCACTACACATAAGTATTTGTAAAGTTAAATGGTAAGTTTGTTTATATCAGTGATTGATGGCGCTGGTGAGCTTGTAAATTCCTTAGAATTTAAGAGTACCAATAAATGCTTTCTGTATTAACTGTTATTCAATAGTACTGCTTGTTTATAATGTGACGATGGGGGCCCAACTTTGGCATTTTATTTTAATTGCGGAATAACGTGGATTTTTATAGTTTTTTTTAATCAGAGATTTTTTTATTTTTTTATTTTTTGCGGAAAACTAAGATCCCTGGTGAAGACGGTATGTACAGGTGAGGTCTGTCGCGCGCACACGAGCAAGCCGTTTGAGCTGTAACATATTTATTGACCTGGTAAGGGTTTTTAAAACACCGAGATTCACGCCGTTGTATTGCAAAATATTACATTTGAATCTTATTACATATTGAAAGTTGATTATTATTCGAGAAGGTTAAACGTCAACAAGTTTGCACTTAAATATTTGCAAATTACTATTCAAGTTTGTTTGCGTATAATTTTACATCTTCAGTAGAAGGATGTAAAATGGTTAACAATAGCCTATCCCTATTCTATAGTGATCAGCAAGTAAGTCGCTGGTTGAGTCGCAATCTTAACCAATACCGCCTAACTTCCAATTTGCTATTAGGCCGCACAGTTCATTGGGCCGCACAGTTAAGGGTGTTTGGTTAAATATTTTTTGTTGTAATTCTTTCATCCAACTTCTATCAATTGCTTAAGCAATGTCAGCGTTTTCAAATTAAATCGTTTTACATTCTAATTTGCTGGATTTGTATAGGACATTTTTATTGAACTTGCAGCTGTTGAATATTATAGAAAAATGTTCTCAATAAACCGTATAGGTTTACATAAAAAGCCTAGGATCCCTTTTGGCGAAATTATGAAATAATATGTTCACTCTAAAAGCTTATTTACCATTGAAGTTGCAGAAATACAGTTTTTAGATTTTTTCCTCCCCATGATCTGCGTCTAGTGGGTTTTCAAAGAAAAAAACAAAAGTCAGACCACAAATGCCAAACAGTTTGTGAAGGGCGTTTTATTTCTCTGGTTTAACGGTGTGCCCTTTCTGTCTTCCAGGTCAGTGAATAATTTTCTGATGACTGGCCCAAAGGTAAGAACATTTCTGTTGATAATGCGCTTTTAGAAATCACAGAGGTGTCCATGCTACACAAAATCATGGGAAACTTGGAAAAGGAAGTTATTCATTAAGGATATAGGTATATATACTTTTAGTCCAATTAAAATAGATAAATGTTTCACTTAGATTATTGTGAAATTTGGGGACATTGGGACATTGTATTACTGCACTAAAACCTAGCAGTTTAAACAACTTAGGACAGTGTTTGTATTTAAGCAGGGAATGAACCTCCCACTCAGGGCAAGACATTCCAGATAATTCCATTCCCCTTGATAAGACTGCCTTGGTGGGCCAATTACCAGTAGATGAGAGGGGGAGCCTGTAGATAAATGGATGTGTGTGGGTTTTGAAGAGTTGCGCACTAGAAGAGAAAAATGGAGAGTGGGTTATGAAGTTAATTTTAAAATGTAGCCTACTTCCTTAGAACTTTTAGTTGAAACCCTCCCTGTAGTTTCTCATGCTTGACAAACGCTGGCACACACGTTAATCCTTTTTAATATTAATGACATGCGGATGTGATTCTGTCATTCTTTTACAGAAGCATGATTGTGTTTTACCATGCATTTGAAATCCTTTTTCTTGAATGTGCTTTTAACATGAATTTCTGGTTTATATGGGATAGGAACTCTTGTTTAACTGGAAGTAACACCAAGGGGGGTGCTGGTGTTCTTGGGGGTGAGCCAGAGGTCTCTTTAGCAGGAAACATTAGCAAATCTGTCACCATATTATTGGGGAGGGAGGGTCGTTGAGAGAACTAGAAACGTTCTCACTTGTTCCACTTACAGCTCCAAGAAGTTTTACAAGGCTTGGCTATTTAAAAAGGTGTAGATTGTGTAGGTCCTGATTGTGAACCAAGACAACAAGCAATGAGCTAAATCTTCTCCTATCCTTTGAAGACTGCCACTTGCCACCAGCTGAAGTATTGATTAGGTTTCAGTATTCTGCTAGTGACACGTGATAATGTTTTAACAGAGATAAATGGTTCCAAGAAGTAGAGATGTTCATGCAAGCTGATATTACACCACGTGCATTTAGACTAGTGTCAGGCAGGACAGAGCATGCATACAACCTCAGGAATGTATTGCGTCTTCTGTTTTGTGTGTTTATCAGTCAATGACCATTCCCCTCAAGCTGCCAGCAATGTGTTATGCATTGTTACTATATTGGGCTGTGACAGCAATATTTAGCTTGTTTTGCTGTATAAAGTCATTTTCAGGACATTGGTATTGGCTGCAGCCAGGCCAGTGCCGGCAGGTGCTATGAAGGATTCAATTTACAACACCAATCCTGGTCTGAACTCCCCCTAACACTTCGTGCTGACCCTCACTCAGGATGTCAGTTGTATTGAACTGTGCCAGTTTGTGTGCTGGTTCACTGAGGGTTGAGACCACCAAACTCACAGGTGCTAGAACTGAGGCTAAATCTAAATGTTACAATTGTATTTTCTGACTAAACATGTACTACAGTAACATTAGCTATATCCTAGAAGTAACAACAGTAAACCTAACTGTGGTCTAATTGATTTGCAGGCCTATCTGATCTACTCCAGCAGCGTGGCTGCAGGTGCACAAAGCGGTATTGAGGAGTGCAAATATCAGTTTGCTTGGGACCGCTGGAACTGTCCAGAGAGGGCGCTGCAGCTCTCCACACACAGCGGACTCAGAAGTGGTAAGAATTGATTTTTCTTTTTTAAACTGAACCTTAGACTGGGCGTATTTCTATATATCTGCATATGCCTCAGTTAAAGTTTTTTAAATCTGATATGCAATGTGACTGGTTATAAAGAAAATATTTAGGTCTCTTTGTATATTGATTGATGCATATTAGATTCACTGCAGCTGCCATCTTCCAGTATCTGTGACTATTGTCATTCTTGACTTATCGCTGTAGTTGCAGTGTGGGCTACAAATGTTCAGACTAGTCTGAAACCCATTATCATGCCTCTTTCCTAACTTCTACCAATATAATCTGCCAACAAGTTCCAGGTCTTATATACAGTGTTATAGCACAGTTGATTGAGAGTTCTTTCAAATTACATAAATCTATGTACTGTTATAGATAGCTAGCTAGCTAGATAAATAGACACCAACACTAGGGGGACACATATTTCACATTATGAATATAAATAATTGTGGTAATAACCACAATGTGATTTGTAAATGAATTTGTTTATTGGTTGTTGATATTCATTGTTTTTTTAACCAGGCTTAAGGCTAAGTGTAGTCATAGTACTACAAACAGTACACATGATGCATACAATCATGTAATTCAATCTGGTAGATCAGGCGTACTGTATTTATAAGTAGATACAAGCTTTAAGAGACTAATTGCACTGTAAATGTGGACTCACTTTTGATCAGAACCAAAAGCTTGCATCCCTTTACAGATTGCGAGTTGATAAGGTGTGATTCTCTTTGTCAGGAAAAGCCTGCCAATTAAAGGATCATTAAATTAGTGAAGCTGAAGTCTCAGTTACAGCCACTGATTCAGTCCACAGAGATTAAAACAAATGGTGTAATCCAACTGGGATCAACATCTTAGTGGCTTCTTGGGCCATTATGTGCTCATAATTACAAGGCTTCCTAGACAATTACAGCTGTCTCTCAATTAAAGGAAAGAATAGATACATTAGGGATATTTTAAAGATGAAAGGAGAAAGGGAACAATCTTTTTTGAGATTAAGGTTTTATCAAAAGTGGTCTACAATCCAGCACAATTTCCATTCATACTACATACTTGAAATGCCAACAAGGAATGGGTGAATTATCCAGAGTCCCAGCTCTGTGACTGTGAAACTCTAAAAGAGGACCTGCCTGGGTTTATATACAGTACTACATGTCTGTTCTCTTACTCTTCTGTCATCTTTTCTAAATCATATTATGTTAGACACCACAGGGATTAATATAGATCTGCTATTAAAGCAAACCCAACTATCTCAGTAAATTCATACACATAGCTACACAGATGTTTATCTGTCACATAAAAGCTTTTTATTAACTGAACAACTGGAGTTAGTAAATTAGTAGGTAGTAGCCTGTTTATCTTGCTTGCAATTACTTAATACTGTGTAATATTCTTGATGAAGTTAAAATTGCTGTTTTTTTTTTTTTTTAAGCAAACAGAGAGACGGCATTTGTTCATGCCATCAGCTCTGCTGGTGTCATGTACACTCTTACCAGGAACTGCAGTTTAGGAGATTTTGATAACTGTGGCTGTGACGAAACTAGAAATGGGCAACTTGGTATGTAAAACCATTTTCCTGCTATTCTACTTTTATAAAGTCCTTATTTAGCTTAGACATGAACTGCGTTGCTGTATTGAACTCAGCTAAAGGCCTGAATGAACCTGAATGAATAAAAAGCAGTGCTCTAGCACCACAATGCTTATGAATCCAGATCTATGTATCAGTATATTGCCCCATTCATTTCCTAGTGTGCCTTTGCTTTGGTCTCTGCAGGAGGGCAGGGCTGGCTCTGGGGTGGCTGCAGTGATAACGTTGGCTTCGGAGAGGTAATCTCTAAGCAATTTGTTGACGCCTTGGAGACTGGACAAGATGCACGGGCTGCCATGAATCTCCACAACAATGAAGCAGGCAGAAAGGTACATGGGTGCTTAGTTGCATTAAAAAAAAAAAAAAAAAAAAGATTTGGGGTGGAGTGGGGTGGGAGCTGGGGTGTGCCAATAATACTTATTTAAATATCAATTTCCTAGAATGCATTATAAAACTGTATGTTCCACTTGTAAATGCTATGTTGGTCTAGTGGGCTGCATGATACAATACAACCTTGTGCACTCAAGGAATCCAGTTCAGACCACACAAATTCATTAGCCCACCAATAAGGCCCCTAAAGAGAATGACAAACAGATTTTTTTAAAATATGTTTTAGAAAACACTCTCTGCCACCCAGGCATCCTATTCACCCCCTCGTTGGTAAGGTGCCACTCTAACCCATAACACTGTGTGCGCTGTAGCAAACTGAATCCCCAGAAGGGCCTATTACCAGATTTGAATGTCTTTTATATCAACGATTTCAACCACAGATTCTTGGGGCCAATGGTACAAGTCTTAATTAGAAGACCAGGGATGTTTAGTTTGGTTTTATTCTTGCTCTAGATATCTTACATTTTGGTCTTTGTGACACTTGGGAAACCCATGGTGATCACTGCTATGCTGTTTAAGTACTCTTTTTCACTGCCAGTACTCATTCCGCATGTTTTGTTTGATTCTTATGGCACCTGGAGCATCATTGTAACAGAATATGGACCAAAGAAACCCCTTTTCACTTCCCATTGAAAGGAACTTCTATTTGGTGTTCTTATAGCAGCAAGAAGAAAACATAGTGACAATAGCCATGCTAAATAAATTCTCCTTTTTTCACAAGCAGAACAATCTTTCTCAATGTGAACCCTTTCCCCCTCTTAGAAAGTGCTGCAACAAAAAGAGACGACCCTTTTGAAATAACAGATGTTTGTTTCTGGCAAAGTCAAGAGATATTGAAAGAAGATTCAAATAGATCTTGTTGAACCCCAGTTCCTTTTTATTTAATTAAATGCATTATCCCTTTTTGGAGCATATGGATGGAACAATGTACCATGTGGTAGAAGACTGCATTCCACTGACACCCAGATATTTACTGCACAAGTGCGGTACTTAATAGCTTCTTTGATTTAGACGGTTTTAAAAAAAGAAACATTGCTTCATGCATAAAAGTGCAGTACTTACTTGCTGATAAAAATATAGTTTGGTCATTAGACTTGTATGTCTAGTAATAAAAAAGAAAAAAAGAACTGATTATTACAACTGTTCAAATTCCCACCACAAGATACTAATAGTCTGTACTGTACGTTGTCCATAAGTAACAGTTAATACATTTAAATTACATGACACGACAAATGCATTAATAAAAAGTAGACCTTTCCAACCCAGTATTATTTAAACCTAGTATTAATAAGTAAATCTAAAGTATGTCTAAAGTAATTAATGCTTTGTGTACAGGAACCTATTAAATAAATCACACCCTTCTTTCCACAGGCAGTGAAAGGCACCATGAAAAGGACGTGTAAATGCCATGGGGTATCCGGTAGCTGCACCACACAGACCTGCTGGCTGCAGCTGCCAGAGTTCAGAGAAGTTGGCAACTACCTGAAGGAGAAGTATCACAAAGCCCTCAAAGTGGACCTCCTCAAGGGGGCAGGCAACAGTGCAGCCAGCCGAGGGGCCATCGCAGAGACCTTCAGCAGCATCTCCAAGAAGGAGTTGGTTCACCTGGAGGACTCCCCTGACTACTGCCTGGAGAACAGGACGCTGGGCTTGCAGGGCACTGAGGGCCGTGAGTGCGTCAAGAAGGGTAAGAATCTGAGCAAGTGGGAGAAGCGGAGCTGCAAGAGGCTGTGCGGGGAGTGCGGGCTGGCTGTGGAGGAGAGGAAGGCAGACATGGTGTCTAGCTGCAACTGCAAGTTCCACTGGTGCTGCGCGGTTAAGTGTGAGCAGTGCCGGAAAACCATAACCAAGTACTTCTGCGTGAAGAAGGAGAGGAGGGGCACAAACGAAAACACCGGCAGGAGGAAAAAACTCAGACTAAAGGCGGCGCACTAAACCCCCCCCCCCCCCCAAAAAAAAAAAATAATAAAAAAATAACCTGGCCTCCTTTACAGCCTGGATATTTAACTAATTCTCTCATAATCTGTAGCAAAAGAAAGATCATACCTTGGAAATACCAGCAAATACCTGCTTTGAAGAGTTGACATATTCTGTAATTGGATCTCCATTGTAGGTCATCAACAGTAAAGTCTGGTGCGATAGTAAGAAATAGAGTGGAGGAAAATACTGTACGAGAAATACAGTACTGTATGTAAGAAACTCCAAAAAGAAGGCAGACAGTACTGCAAACCCTTCTGATGCATGGTATTTAGATTTCATATTTAACTTTAACATTATTGGTGAAGGGACCACATTTTATTTCAAATGTGTAATTTACAAAATACAGATTTTCTTATAAGCTAACAGTTACCTGTCTGAAATAATTATTGTTCAACAATAGTGACATTTCATGACTTTATATAGTTTTTTGTTTGGAGGAATAATAAGGGCTGATGGTAAAACCATTAAGTTACAGAAGGAGAGCCGACATCCATAAAAGCGAGTGAACAATTACATTATTCTGAACAAGTTTATAAACTTACATGGAATTGTTGCAATTTCCACGTAAAACAATATAAAAATGAACATTTATAGAGATTTAGAATTCCTTCCAAAAATGCTTGGTTTCAATCTTTAAAAACAAATCTTTAACCCACATCCAAATGACATTTTGGTAAAGATTCCTATTGTGTTGATAATCTGGGAATTTCATGTCACATGGGTATATCAAGATGTCCTGAAAATACTTGCTTACTTCAGATTACCGTTTGAAGTAAATGAAATGTAACAGGGTAGCAAATGGTCCTATACTTATCCCTGAAAATTGGGTTCAGTCTTACTGGACTATTTAATTGTACATAAAATCAAGCACTTTGTACATTGTTAATTTATTGTACAGTTATAAAGGATTATGTGCTTATGTCTTTTGTTTATTATTTCAGAATTAGTTTTTTTTTTATTGTATGTTTTTGTGTTGTTAATTGTATACTATAAAACTGTAAAAAAAATGGTTTAACATTAAATGTGTGTACATTGATGTGTTTCTGAATAGTGTTTGTGTTGATTGTATACTTTTTCAGTGTTTTTTCATCTATTGGGAAGCTATCTGACTGAATGACAGCCCCGTGAGGTTAACAAGATTTATTATAAAGTCATATGCTGCCATATGCATATTAGTAGTAATTCAATATCTTCATATGTTACACCATAAATACATTTTAAAAACATATAAAACAATATCAAAACAAGAGATGCAACAACATCTTTTCAGCTGATATGTAGGCTGTAAAAGGTTTAATGTGCTTTTTTCAACATTGAAATTTAAAATGCTGCAATAGCCACAATATTGTATGCTTAAGCATCCATGAATGAATATGCAACTGTCTGATTTAAGGATTTGAATGATAGCCCCTCTGCCCATTTATAAATGTAACTTTAATCAAGCTACACAAAAATAATCTTGGTTTAAATAGATTAATTCTGTGCTTCATGAATGAAGTAGATCTTTACCAGATCAAAGCTATTGAGCTGGACTCAATTAACACAATAGCCTGTTGTCTGAAAGAGCAGTTTGTTGTTTTTCTAGAAATAATCTGTAGTTGTGGCAACAAAGAAAAAAGTACACCAGTGACATCTGACTCTGCTCCAGTGCTTCCTCATCATCTCTTTACATGCAGTGTGCCTGTTGACTATTTAATCAGTATAAGAAAGAAACAAAGAAAAAGAAAAAATAATCTGGCATTGACAGGCTTTACCATGGGTGATCGGGGTATTCAAATTCAAATTAATTTGATAGACCTATGCAGTTAAATAGCAAAGTTAACAATATTGAATTGTACAACTAAAACCTTTGACACAATTAAACAGCAATACGATAAAGCAGTACTGTAGTTGGTTTGTGACGATTACATTCATTAGTGTGAAAATGTGTTTTATTGTTGTGATGTGGAGATCCACATAAGATATTTAAGAGGATCCTTTTAAAAAAAGAATTACCCGAAAAACCTTGTTCATACATTTTATTATTTTAGAAACAATGGGGCCTATTTGTTCTAAAACAGTGGTGTACCACCACATTTTACAAAAATAAAAATATCTAAACTTGGTGTTTTACTTTTTTAGAGAAACAAACAAAAATAGACTCATACATACTGTAATAGATGTTGGTTTGGTAGTATTGAGTCTGGATTTGTTTTTTGTTTGTCTAAAAATAATGTGTGCACCACAGATAAATATATTGTTGATTGATTCTACAGAGATCTACAAAAATGTACACTTGAGGTGTGTGGAGGGTAAACAAACATTTAATCCTAACCAAAACCAACAAATCAGCTTTAACCCTGGCAGTTACAGCAAATAAATGTTTTCTGTAAGAATTGATTCTCTTTGGAACATCAACCAAAAGCACAAAAAATCTAAGACAAACCAAGTTCAACAATGTGTATTTTTCAAATCGGAGTGATTTTCAGTACCAAGATAAAAGACATTGATACTTTGTCAAAATGACTCTCTTCCATTCCTTTTGCACAAATTAAGTATTCAAGTTTTATATTGAGAAATATTTATATATATATATATATATATATATATATATATATATATATATATATATATATATATATAATGAACACTTATGAAAATGAAGTTACTTTCTGTTAAATAAGTTCAAGATAAAGCAACAACAATTTAATTATGGTTTTCATTCCTTCGTGCCTTTCTCAATTTCATCCATACAAATTCCTCTTTTTTATCCCATTGTAATAATCCTCAAAGAAAATCGCAAACGCCCTGCCAAATGGAAGTTCCCTTACTGTATAATAGAAGTTTAATTAACTTTGTCAGGATAGAGAAAGGATTTGTAGAAAAACATTAAACAAGTTGCCCCTCGAATCCTACTGCCTCTTCATTTTCTATGCTAATCTCCTTTTTCACACCACCTTCTAAAAAAAATGTTGGGAAAACTTCTCGTTGTCTGCGTAGGGCTTCCTGTGGATTTTTTTTATTTTTGGCCCACCTATTTGGCTCTTTTCACTCCTCCAGGGCAGTCCTTTGCTCGATTTAACAGTGAATGGCGAGCTAATCAGCCCCCTCTGAAATCTGTGGCTGCTGAACAAGCTAATCCCCTCTCCCCTCCTCCCTCAATGGCCTGTTGTCTTCAAAAGGACTTTGGGAAAAGGCTTTGCACAGATTCACACTGTTTCGTGAATAGAAGTTAGTTCAAGTATTGTACCCAAACAAGTGGGTTTAATAAACAAATACTTGCCAACAACCACCCCACCTGCAAAACCTCAACTCCACAGCAACACAAAACATGAGGGCCCTCCAAATGCGATGGGATCTGAAAAGGGATTACATTCCATTGGTTCTGTGGATTTCATGACAACCTTACTCCCCACAATAAAGGCATAAGGAAGCATCTTATTGACATCTTATTTACAAAATGCAGTACAAATCTAAACTTCCCATTTCAAACAGCAGCTACTACCATTAAGATCCATTTCAAAGCTTCAGTTTCCCCTCAAATGCTCAGCACTTCAGTAGGAGAATTGCATTAGGGATGGCCACAAGGAATGACTGTAGCAACTGTTTAAAATAATGGCTTGGCTATAAATAACAACACTTCCATAGTAGTCGCATTCCTAAATTGACTGCTGCTATAACTGTTAAAAGTCAAATTTGTGAATGCTTCTCTTTTAAACCAAGACACTTTTTTTTTTTTAATTTAGTCGTCGCCAATGGTTTTTTATGCAGGTTTTCTCCCCAATTTGGAATACCCAATTATTATTTTTATCCCGGTTCACCGCTGCAACACCCCGGCGACTCAGGAAATAGAAGCTGAAACGTGTTCCTGCCAATCTGTTATTTTTTGCACTGCGGATCCACAGCGAAGCCACCAGACCTATAGTGCCGGAGGACAACACAGATCTGAATGGCTCCACTGCAGACCCGCAGGCGCCCCATCAGCCACAGGGCTCACCGGTGCGGGGTGAAGCATGGATTGCCCAGCCTACCTAAGCCCTCCCTACCCGGGTGGCGCTCGGCCAATTATAAGAACATGAGAACATAAGAAAGTTTACAACGAGGTGAGGCCATTCAGCCCATCTTGATCGTTTGGTTGTTTGTAGCTTATTGATCCCAGAATCTCATCAAGCAGCTTCTTGAAGAATCCCAGGGTGTCAGCTTCAACAACATTACGGGGGAGTTGGTTCCAGACCCTCACAATTATCTGTGTAAAAAAGTGCCTCCTATTTTCTGTTCTGAATGCCTCTTTATCTAATCTCTATTTGTGACCCCTGGTCCTTGTTTCTTTTTTCAGGTCGAAAAAGTCAATACCTTTTAGAATTTTGAATGCTTGAATCAGATCACCACGTAGTCTTCTTTGTTCAAGACTGAATAGATTCAGTTCTTTTAGCCTGTCTGCATACGACATGCCTTTTAAACCCGGGATAATTCTGGTCGCTCTTCTTTGCACTTTTTCCAGAGCAGCAATATCCTTTTTGTAACAAGGTGACCAGAACTGAACACAATATTCTAGATGAGGTCTTACTAATGCATTGTAAAGTTTTAACATTACTTCCCTTGATTTAAATTCAGCACTTTTCACAATATATCTGAGCATCTTGTTGGCCTTTTATATTATGCGCTGCCCCCTAGGAACCCCCGGTCACAGTCGGCAATGACATAGCCTGGATTTGAAACTGCGATCTCCAGGCTATAGAGCGCATCCTACACTCCACGCGGAGTGCCTTTACTGGATGCGCCACTCGGGAGCCCCGAGACACTTATTTAATATGCAATACTTCTTTTGCGTGTTAAAAACCACCTCTGAAAAGGTCATTACACAAATAACTTTTGTTATCCTTAGGCCTGTACAATTTCACTACATCAGGTACACCAGAGGATGAACGGGAGCGACTTGCAAGTCCAGGTTCAATGACTCATTAGGAGAATGAACTTATTTATCTGGCAGTTTAATAAATAAATAATTATTTTTTATTATTATTTATTTCTTAGCAGACGCCCTTATCCAGGGCGACTTACAATTGTTACAAGATATCACATTTTGTTTTACATACAATTACATTATTATTATTATTTTTTTATTTTTTTTTTTTTACATACAATTACCCATTTATACAGTTGGGTTTTTACTGGAGCAATCTAGGTAAAGTACCTTGCTCGAGGGTACAGCAGCAGCGTCCCCGCCAGGGATTGAACCCACAACCTTCCGGTCAAGAGTCCAGAGCCCTAACCACTACTCCACACTGGAATGATTAATCGTTCAATTAATGTGCTTCCCCACACAATGCAAAACTCCGCTAAGCAAGACTGAACCAATCCTTTTTCAGAAACACATTGCAGTACAGTGGACTAAATGATT
Organism: Acipenser ruthenus; assembly: GCF_902713425.1. Lineage (NCBI taxonomy): Eukaryota > Metazoa > Chordata > Actinopteri > Acipenseriformes > Acipenseridae > Acipenser > Acipenser ruthenus. Next base: position 13,504,646 of record NC_081195.1, on the reverse strand, counting down.
AGTTCCTATAGTGAAAGACTGTCACTGGTTCATAAAATGAAATTGCCACAAAACATCCCACTGCCCCCAAAATCTTTTTACACCTACCGCTTGTTTTGAAACACGAGGTAGGTTATATTAAAAAAAAAAAAAAAACACAGAATGAAAAAAATAAAACTTTGCTGAATGAAAATAATTGTGGCAAATGGAGCAGTGAGGCACTTCAATTCAATGCCTTCAATGGACTGTGACCATGTCTTCCTATAACATTCGTTCCTTGCAAATTTGTACTGTCTACATCATTTAAATGGATCATAGTTATTCTTTAAATTCAAGATATTTTACCAACCTTTACTTAAACATCTTTTAAAACTAATACACAACTAACACCCCAAATGGTCAACTTGGGAGATGCGGGCACAGGAGATCATTGAATAACTGATAGAACAATTAAATATAAGCCAACCAAAAGGATGCAATAATGTCCATTATTTCATGTACAGAAAAAAAAAAAACCACTAAAAGTAAAATTAAGATTTTATTGACAGCATCCAAGCAAAGATTGTGTTTGATGTTTGTTATAAAAGATGCCTACATCATGTTGATTATGCAGATAATAATGTTTACCTTTATGTATGACACAGGACTCTGCTAAGTCGTCCTAGTTTTGGTGCAATGAGCAAATATAAATGTGCTGCTGTAGCAATTAGCTTCACTAATATTACTCTCCTCATTGTACGCAGCATTTTCCACTTACCCAATATTTTTAATAGATTGTGACAGCAGAGAACAACAGAAAAATAGAAAAAAAGTTATGCAGGAAGCAAAAAAAAAAAAAAAACACCAGTTGGGACTTCCAAAAAGCAGTATTACACACTGATGTAGATAAACCCTCACGACAATATTTAGCTGTTTGAGTGACGTTCATTGTTAAGTGATATTCTGAATAATAACCCTTGCTGTTATCTATAGTGGCTACTGAAGAAAGACTGAAACGTACTGAAAGAACAATTGTGTTCAGCACTCTGATGCTGAGGTTTCAGTTGGACTGCTATGTTTTTAATTTTATTAACAGCACATTCATACAACAAACTGAAGCAAACAAGGCACAGTTTAATGTCGAAAAGGAATGCAGTTTAAAATAAATAAGGAAATAAATAAAGGTTTCCTTTCCATAGACAAATCTGACTTGCACACTGTTACCAAGAGCTGGCTACAGCATTCAATTAGTATTGTCACAGCAAAGAAAACAGTAAAATTTGCACTCCAAGTCATAAGATGCTTGAATGTAAGTGTAGCATAATTAGTGATTCTGTTTTTCGGGTTTTATTAATTGTATATTTCGGTGCTTATTTTTAGCTATTTTCAAGTTTTATATAAATCAGAATTTTTTTTTCGGGGCCTTCGTTTTTTATATACTGTATGAAATTAGTGTTATCGGTTACTTTCCAAAATGCTTCAGCATTTTTTTTGTGTCAAAATATGTATAGTAATTTCGACATTACTTGCATACTTAAGTTGTACCTTCTTTCCTTTGCTGTCTTCCACAACGAAATCCCTATGGTCACGGGATCATTCTTCTGGGGTTTTTGTGTGTAGGCATTTTTGTACATTTCGCCACAATTCTGTTTTAAATCCTCCGTATCTTAACTGTAATACAGCTTTAAATTCCGCTAACAAGCCTCCATCCTGATTGTAATCTCATTTTAAATCTTGCAAGCGGAGTCTCCAATAGAAATGTAGGAATGTGCTGACACTCAGTAGTTGGGGCGGGTTTAAAGTATTCAGAACGAATCAATGATAGATACAAGTCAGGAAGGCGGGACATTGCCCAGCAGCACTGTGAAATGTATTTATTATTATTTTTGTAGTAGGTTTTATTTTATTTTTTTTATGGGAAAAGGGTAAAGTAAACGTGAATAGATTAACCATTTCCACAGTTTTTCCGGTGTTTTCCGTTGTTTATCGACTATCCACCGATTACATTTTTTTGTAAAACCGAAAATCAGAAGCCCCAAGTATAATATATCCCAACCAATGCCTCCTAATTAGCCATTTATTTAAATGTTGTGTGCATCATTTAAAACCATACACCTTACAACTGTTTGCTACAGGTTTAGAAATTCTCTAGAGTACTTTCTAAACATAAACAGACATAAAATAGTATGTAACCCGTTTTGAGTAGTATTTATTTAGTGTGTAAAGGGTGCTCCAGTTAGAAGCCGACACTTATTTTACAATACAAACTGAATGTTTGCTGTAATTACAGTAGTTTACATTCATTTCTATAATAACTTCAACAGCACAAATTTTAAGTAACCATATACAACCGTCAAATATATATAGCTTTGTAAACACTGAAATACTGCAAGGACGTCACAGCTGTTTGCATTGTTTTATTTTGCCTCCTTATTCTCAGATACTGAGCTTATTAGCAATTGTTATTACCACTTTAACGATGGGCATGAATGCAGAAATGTCACTGAAATTGCTGCTGCTAACAATTTGAGTGTGGACTGCAAGTGCTTGTTGGTAGTTTCGACCTTCAATGCAGCGTCCAATCTCGTGCAGTCCCCCGAGGATGTTAGGAGTAAGCTATGGGGGAAAAAGAAAAGGTAGACAAAGATGAAAGTGTGACTGAAATGTATAAATCCATTATGCATTACAAAAAAACAAACAAACAAAAAAAAAAAAAACTGTCTCAAAGGTGCTCAGCAAGAATGAGATCCATATCATCCAATTAAAACAAGAACAGCTGTTTCTGTAAACTTCACCATTTTAGAAAATTGATTATATTTTAATAAAAATGTTTAATAATAGTTCATAGGGCATTTGCCGGGACTATAGGGTAGGACACAGAAGGCAGAACGAGCTGTTAGGCGAGACAGCAGCGGGCAGAGAGAGCCCGATTTAGCTCTCCGATTTAGATGCCAGCTCTGACTTCTGACAGAAAAGAGACCCCCGATAGGGGAGCCGTCCTACGCGGAGGAGAGGACTCGGTCTTGAAGGCCCGAGGATCTGAAAAACATAAGAAAGCTCCGATGCGGCAGAGTCGCCTCGTAGGGCGAGAAAATAGGTCTTTGTGCTGCTGAGACCTGAAAGGAAGTGATAGTATAGGGTTCCCTGGCTGATAAGGTGCTGCCCTCAAATAAAGTGAGGCGCAGCCTCCGAAGCCGGGAGCAGAGGGGCATCCCGCAGTGAACCTGTAAAGAAAAGGAGTAGATGGGTTAGTCGGGACTCGAGCACTGAGAGATTAAAGCGGGCCACATCCGGGAGGGTTAAATGTAGGATAGAGCCTCGATGTGATGAGGTGAGATAAGCGGATGAGCTGCGAAAGGAAAGTGTGGCCAGGGGTCCTTTCTGACTCACATGGTGAGAACCTCCCTTTAATGAAGGTCGAGGAAGCGTAGCATGACCTGAGGTCAGGGAAGTGAAGCTCACTTACCCCCCCAAAGAATGGACCCCCGGCTCCCTGCAGAACCTCACCGTGAGACAAACAGCAGAACACGGGCCAATGCATAACATAAATTCAAGGAAGAAATGAACATACAAGACAAACAGAGGTTAGAAAGGGTTAGAGTGTGGTGGTTTCTGTGTTTACTTGCCGCTCAGTGGAGAGGAAAAAAAACCCTTTTACAAATAGGGGAAAACCTCTGGTAGCCCTGATGAAAAGGTAGCCCATGCTAGCTATTTTCTGGTGGGCTGTGGCGATGTCGGAGGGCATGCGGAGGGCATGCGCGAATATACGTGTCTACTGCTGATGAAGACCATATTTTTTATTAAATAGAGATTTATGTTGGTGCTGGCTGCTGAAGTGGCTGCGCCGATTCTAAATGAATGGGGTGTGTAGAATTGTGGCAAAAGGCCTGCTCTGGAGAGGAGTGTGTTTGAATGTGATGAAAACCAATGTCGGCATATGATTGAGCGGGAGGAGTCGATGAACAGCGGCTCTGATGTGAGAAAGGGCTTCTTGAAGGAAAGCAGCGGTGATCTGTAACCGTGTGCTGTGGACTGCTGTCAGTAGTGTGCAGTGGCCTGCTGTAGAGAGCAGAGATCTGCTGAAGAAACTCATTGTGAGATACGAGCAAATTTAAGCTGCATGAAGCGCCTCCTTGGGATTGTAGGTGGTTGTTGCACAATTGTCTGCTACCTGAAATTTTGATAGGACATCAATATGGTCTTTGTGTGTTAAGGCGATTTAGATGGTGCCGAAGATGAGGCTGGTTTTGGCAGAGATGTAGAATGCATTGCTCTGAGGCCGCTGCAAAATCGATTTGATCAGGAGCAGTCTATGAGCGTACTGTCCATTGCAAGACAGTAGGCTGCTTGACTGAAATGTTGACAATCGTTGGACATGGTATCCTTATCTGACTGACAGCTCACATCGAATAAAATATTGACCTTCTGAAGTAAAACTGATTCTGATTTGAAAATGTGACTTTTGCAGTGAAAGAGGAACAGCTAAAACATATAGAACTTGTGGTGTTATACTGCCATCTAGAGGTTATGATTAGAATAAACCGTTGGCTTTAGAAAGTGATTCAGGGTAGAATATATTTGGTTATTGTGGTTAATAATCCTTGTGATTGTAATGTTTATCCTAAATGCCCTGATGCTGTATCATGGTTGCATTTGGACAGAGGGAGGTAGAATGGGCTGTGGGCATGCAGACTCTGCAGCGTTGGCTCGCAGATCGCTGAAAATGCGGTTTAAAAGAGGTCTAAAATCAGAGGAATCTTATCTGCTGATAAGATGGCGGCAGCTTTAGTGGAGAATTCTTTATGGCAAAGGTGCGCGACCAAACTTTTATTACGGGCTGCATGTCCACAAAACTAGTTTAACCTCATGTTTATAGCGGGCTGCACATTAAAGAATAACCAGAGTTTAACCCTTAACTGCAATATTATATATTATATATATATATATATATATATATATATATATATATATATATATATATATATATATATATATATATTTCCCTGTTAATTTCATACTGCACAATACACAAACAAAAATATACAAAACAATTAAAAAACAAAGTATTGTTACAATATACACACACGCATAATACAAGGCAATTTAAATATCAAGTTCAATTGCAGCAGCCAGGCAGAATGCTGCAAGCCTGACTCCTATGTTGAGAATGGGTTCTTTCAATGCGGTGGGTTTGTGCATTTGAGAGAGGAAGTTGGTGAGAAGTAACTACCCTCCGCTGTACGAATTAAAACGGTGTGCTGCTTTTTTTTGTGAAAAATGAGAAAAGCAAGGTCGACAAAGTAAGAAAAATATTTACAATATATTTCAGAAGTGAAATTGAATGGGCCGTAGTCAGACGATAAACGGGCCTCGGGCTGAGTGTCCCTGCTTTATGATACTCATAGAACATAGTATCCCTGTATTTAACTGAGAGCTCCACGATGTAGAATAAATATTGATCCAGCTCTTGACGGTGGTGTGGAACTTAATGTTGTATGACTCGAGTGTAACGATGATATCTTTACCTTCAATTATTTACGCCTGATAGAAAGGGCTGTGTAAATCACAGGCCGTTCGTCAGTACAGGCAAAAGAGGAATGGCCTCGCTGAGCATTTTCTATCTATGAAGACAATTTTGCATATTCTTTATATTTATTATGTAATTTAAAATATATTGAACACATTTTTAGGACTGTTAAGCATGTCTATAAGTAAGTTAACATAGGTTCTCGAGACCTGCAGTTTGATTTAAATGTCACGGATTCGGCAACTTGAACTTGCTCTCTGCAGTTGTGAAAGCGCAGCTGCAGGAGCTGGAGCTGCAGTACTGAGGCACAGAGCTCAGTGCCTCATGAAGCTGCCTGGTTACCACGGCAACTAACACTCACAGTAGTTGCTCCATGAGGGCGTTGCCGTAGTAACCATGTCCTGTGAAGCACCAGTGAAAAAGTTGCAGCACAGTGTAGTTAGAGTTTAGGAGGTCGGCAGTTTGTTTTGTTTTGAAAGTGACGTTATGGGAGTAGGCGTCACGTGATACGTTACAACACACGAAACTAGAATGAGAACAAAGCTGGGGTTCCTGCGTTGAAATGAGTATTGAAACCAAATTAATGTCCTTACCCATTATGATTTTCTGACTCAGCTGCTGATAGTAGTAGTGAATTGCTAAAACAGGTACCCACATGGGGAACAGACGCAAGCGAGTTGATTGGCGGATCTACTGCGGAGGCGGGAGTGAAAGGAGCAGAGGCTGCAATGGCGTCTGCAGCGAGATGAGAGAGCAGCAGAATTGTGTGATTCTATTATTGAATGACCAGGTGGGGAGGGACACTACTGCTGCTTTAACTCTGAACTGCTACGGAGGAGAAAATGCCTTTACAAGAATAACTGTGAATCTTGTGGATGTACTAGTCTTTGAAGAAAGGTCGCGCTGGAAGTGCGTCCAAGGAAGATTCTGTTTAGATCTGGCTGCGTGGAACGCGGGGGGGGGGACGTCTGCTTGTAGTTGCTTGCAGGCAGGGTTTTGAAAGTTTGGCGGAGAGCCGATCTTTATCAAGGAGACGCAGCGAAACTGCTGCACCAAGAGAAAGAAAGAAAGCTGAAGGACGAGAAGAATCTTCAGAACAGGTAGGAAAATTCTCTAAATCATCTGAATCGGAAGAGACAGCGAGAAGACAAAGTTTAGACAAAGAGACCGTTTAAGTACATTTTGACGGGGCCTGAGTGTTTGCTAGAGAAAGAAAAACGCTAGACAAGGAAGGTGTGTGTGTGTGTGTGATTAGGGTTTAAATAGGAAATTGGTAATGATAGACCGCGATTAAAAGCCCCAGGCTCATGCCCCCGAATCTCACCAAAAGACTAATGTGTGCTGCCTTTTTTTTTAAATCAACTTTCGACTGCATTTTGTACTTTTTTTCTTTAAAAAACACAAGACAAAAAGGTGAGTACCAAGAGAACGTATACTGGCAAAATACACATACCGCTTGCTCTCTCAGCTTGTCGTAGAGGTATTCCAGCCGCTTGGAAGCATCATCAAGCTTTCTCTTCGTTTGCTAAAACATAGGCATTGTTTTAAACACATGTATTTCATTTCAAAATAACACAACACTGGATGTCACAGATCTGATAGTACCCATTTCAGGAGCAGGGTTTTTTTTTTTTTTTTAAAACCCCTTCTTACTTACCAAACAATAATTTGGACACTACAAAAAAGATGCATGCAGCTCAAAGAAATTTGGGAAGTACTGTATAACCATGGACACAGGAACCAAGAAAAGCTACTGACGCAATTGAAAGGGCAAAGGGAAGGGGAACGAAAGAGGGCCAAGGCTTATAACAAATGGTCCTCTTTGCTTTAATATCTATGTTAGAAAAAAAAAAAACTGGTTTCCGATGAAAACTAAAAAAGAAAGTGATAAACACAGAAGTCATCCACAACATTTGATCATAAATTCTGAGGTAAAACATGTAAGAGGCAAAGTGACTTCAGTTTTGGTTAATGCCTTCAGTCAGTTCCACCTCAGTAGGGAACTTTTTCCCCCCCTCCAAACTGGACAGAATTTCTTTATTATGGTCTTTTGTACACTGACACACAGGGAATGCACAATGCTTCTGCATTTTCTGGGTTTACACAATTTCATTTAGCATCATAAGCAAAGGTGACGACAGTGGGATAAAAAAAAAAAAGTCAGCTCCACCCCGATAACCCTTTAAGGACCGGGATCGTGCTAACACGATCATACTGAAGCGGGCTTCTAGGACCTTGATTGTGTAAACACAATAAAAAAAAAAAAAAAAAAAACACTTTTTGATGACTTACAGGGCCACCGTACAACTGATGTTCACTTCCTGGTAGTTTGGGTTTTTTCGTTTGACGTAACTGAGAAGGGCATTTAGTGTCTAAAGGGCGGAGAACGTTTTGTAGCGTGGAGAGAAAAGATGTTACAGTCTGCTTCAGAGAAACTTGTAAGAAAGGTAAGAAAGACAGACATGGAAAAATGCCGTAAATCTGATGTATTTGACAAAGTTATATTTGAACATTTAGTCTGTCTTGTGTTCTTATATATATATTTTTTATATATATATATATATTTTAGCTCAAAGAGCCAGCTGCCATATATATATATTATTTTATTATAAATATCAAGAAACCAGAGGATACTATTTCATGAACTAAGTTATCAGGCAAATGTTTCCCTTATTACTGAATAATGGAATGAATAACTTATTTTATTTATAAATATTTATTTTGAGAACATAATTGACAGCAGTGTATATTATTGCTTATAAAGACCCCGAGAATAAAGTGTATTATGTCATTGCAATCACTCAGGTGAAACAATGTCTTGTAATTTGCCCAAACATCAATATTTTTCAACAGAACTTTCAGGAAGTATTGCAAGGTCCCTCAGGTCATAGAATAACACGTTTTTATACATATTTCTCGAAGCAGAAAATAGTAAAAAATACTTTACATTAAAAAAAAAAAAAAAAGTTTGTATGGTTTCTGAAGTACTTTATAATGTTCCCCAGAATTTTAATTTTTATTTGCTGAAAAAATTATTGGTACTGAAAAAATTAAATGCTAAATTATAAGAAAATGAGACCATCATGCAAATGCACTGAGTGTCCCACAATCAAACCTGCACTGGGGTTGTTTGATTATTTCAGTCTCTGTGGTAAAGCCATGACAGAGGTGTTTCAAACAAAGTAAAAGATTTGACACCTTATCCGTGTTTACAGTTGATCTTTTTTGTTGTTGTTGTTGTTTGTTTTTAGTTGAGCACTTTATTTATCTTGCCTTTTTGTTGGATTTATGTTTTTCCACTTCAAAATGAAGGTTGTACCCATTCACATTTCTCACACTTGCTTAGTCCTATTGGGATTGACATACCGGGTCACCAGCAGCTAGGAGGCAGCGCTGCACCAGTCCATCAAAGGTCGTCTTCAACACCAGATGCTCTTGTGGAATCTCCTTCTTTGCAATCTTCTCTGCTGGTAGTTGATGAAGAGTCTAACCAATTACATAAGAGGAATACAACAATTCAGCCTTAACAACACTTTATAAAAATCATTGCTGTCTTATTTAGATGCAGAATGTTGGCAGCATAAATGGAAATCCTCAAGATACTACAGTGGCATGACTCGACCCAAGATGGCCAAATGAATTATTTGATTTAATAGACAAGGACCATAAACACAAACAAACAGTCTGCCTGGACCACCCCTATTATGTTTATCTAAAACAGATAAAACACAATTTCTTCACCTTACCTGGATATTGGCTTCTATAGGTGCACCTGGTGGCGCCTGAATAGTTTCCTGAGGTAGAGAGGCCTGAGGTTGGAGTGCTTTGTGTTCCATAGAGAGGTTCATGACAGGTGCTGTGATGGGGGCTGGTGGGGTGTAGCTCTCATGAAGCTGTGCAAAAAGAAAGAAATGACAAAACAACTTGCAACAGTTCTTTAATGATACATATGAGGGGTAACATTGTAATCCTGAAGGGTAAATATTTAGTGAAATAAGTTCATCATTATTATTATTATTATTATTATTTATTTCTTAGCTGACGCCCTTATCCAGGGCGACTTACAATTGTTACAAGATATCACATTATTTACATACAATTACCCATTTGTACAGTTGGGTTTTTACTGGAGCAATCTAGGTAAAGTACCTTACTCAAGGGTACAGCAGCAGTGTCCCCACCGGGGATTGAACCCACGACCTTCCGGTCAAGAGTCCAGAGCCCTAACCACTACTCCACACTGCAGCCCTATATTAGCTGGCACAGGTGAATCTGGAAATAAATGTGATGAATAAGCATGCTAACAATTACATTAAAAAAAAAAAAAAAAAGCTTCAAAACATGCACGTGTGGCAAGTGTCTTCACGTCTGTCCAATATTTAACCATCTCCAGACACTGTACACAAATGTGCTACACACCACATCACCTATCCACTTTGTTACTCATTCAGAAATTATATTTAAAAAAACATATTTTACATTTCTACATATAGTGTGTGTCATATATATATATATATATAGACACACACACATTTATAACTACAGCTTTGAATAAAAAAAAAAGTTAGTTTGAAAAACTGTGCATACATTATCTGTAATTCAACAAAATGTGAAAACTCTGCAGGGGGGTGAAAACCACTGTGTGTGTGTGTAATATTATATATTATATTTTTCACAAAAAGGTCACACTTTTGCATTAAAACCAAGTACTTCACAGATAAAAAGAAGAAAGTCATAATTAGCCAAAAATAGACACAAATTGGCTCTGGACCTCAGCCTCGGTGCACATGATGCGGCTGCTAAACACATTACTGTACTCCATTAACCCGTTTAGTAAAGACCAATTCTGTGTAGGGAAGGGGAGATGAAAGAAGATGGTTTTAAAGATGAACTAATCCGGTTCTAGTAAGGAGGACCTGCTGCTAATTCCATTCTTAGCTAAGAACCTTAAGAGCTGTTTTTAAGTTTTGATCTCCAGGTTCTTTCCAGGGACAATGGGCTCAAAATTCAGTGTGTAGATACCGCATGTCAGAGAATCCTAGCTAAAGCTTAGCTAAACAAATCCACTCTAACCATCTACAACTGTGTTTCATCAACACTTATTTCAACAAACATAAATAGACAAGTAAAAGTCTGTCTAAAACTAGTACTGGTAGGTAAATCCTGCACAGTAACAAATACACCAATCATTTCTGGGAAAACCATTTAGCTGACAAATACCAAAGAGTAAAAGCTGGCAGAAAATTAAAGAATGACAAAAAAGTTGTACTTCAATAGTACAGAATACTATAGAAGAAGAAACAACTGAGTAGTCGAATGAAAAGTGGATACCGGTAAGTTGTTTAAGACCGAGACATCATAAATGAGGTGTTAGTATCATAGTAGAGTTTATTAAAATGATTTACAGTATGAACATGAACTTCTTGTGATCTAAAGATACATGCAAAACATAAAATAAATTAGAGAGAGAGAGAGAGAGAGAGAGGATACACACACCCACACTCTGAGAACAGAATAAACGTTCCAGACAACTACTAAAATAAGTGACATACAGTTGGACTAATATATGGACACAATAATATATCCCCAGAATCTAATCAATAATTTACACTGAACAATGTTAATACCAAGTTTCATCACAATTGGATAAGCTGTTTTTCAGACATACGTGACATTCGTACTTACAACCGTCTCCACTATAACCCAGGCACTGGGGATTTCATCCCCTGGGGGGGATATTAAAGAAAGCTCCCAAGTGGCATCCTCACTAATGTGTCAAATAGTAGGCTATGCTACTGCTTATAACTTAACTCTAATACCTACTGCAATATTGGTATCAAGTGTGTTTCTGTGGGGTTCTGCTTGTTCCCAGTATTAAACAGATTAGTGCAACTGTAGTGCAAGAAGCCAAGCCTACGTCAAACACTGAATCAACAGTGGAGTCAAGATTTGAAAACAGGATTTGCCCAACTCCCTGGACAAAAGTGGGGTCATAGAATAAAGCTGGCCCAAGCCAAGTCAAAAAAGTGGTGCAGCACACAAGGCATCACATAATCCTTTCAGGTCTTGTCAGACTCCTTCCTACATACTACAAGTTAACTACTTACAGCAGTTTTTACTGGGACACAGAAGATGAACCTGTGCCTTATTTTAACTGGGATTCAATAGAAAAAACAGAGAATATAGAAATACAGTATGATGATTGAATTGGATTAGAAGTACTAAATCCATCATTTTAGTCTCATGACAAAGATGATACTAAATGTAAAACGACACCAATTCACTGAAGTCATGATGCAAGTCCCCAAAAACTTGAAAATTGCAGTGAATGGTTCCAAGAATCCCTGACTAATAGGATTTGTGGCTTAACCCTTCTGGACACACTACATCAACAGGGGGTCTGGTTAACTGCAACGTGAAATCAGACTGGACAGATAAGCTGGCAAAGTGGTGGTCAGAATTCCATCCAACATTCATTCAATTTGTTTTTTGTTTTTTTAAGTGTTTTTTAGTTTCTCTTTGTACTTTTACTACATATGGTTGTTTCTGGATGGTGTAACACGCCTCGATTTTAGAATAGAGCTTTTCTGAATACATTTTTATAAAGTCAAGCAACATTTTTTTTTAATTAGTTTTTTGCTTTTGATTTAACAATCCAAATTAAAGTATGGTCAGCAAATACAAAATTAGTTTAGTGTTGTTACCTTTTTCTTCCTCGTCCCTCCTCGCACGTTGGGAGGATCATTCCATCCTTCTTGAGAGCCTGCAAATTAATGAAAAAGAATGTCTAAAATATATTCATACAGGGAACGAATTAGTTCCACAACTCTACCACAATGTAAGCCCAAACAGCCCAAGCCACACGTGTGTTTATGTTTTCAGCCACTTTGCTGCATTAATGCATACAGATCTGGAAGGTCTGCTACTTTTTCAGTGAGGGAACAGGTTGGTATATAGATAGGCCTATTTTTCCATTTTACATGTTCGCTTTATATATTTTTTTTCTGCAAAATAATTGAGCCTAATAGCTTCTCTAATTGTGCAAGATTAGGAAAATCAAGTAAGACAACATGAAAAAGGAGTTCATAAATAAATATCTAAAAACTTAATATATTAACATCATGTTTGTACATACAATGATTGCTGATATGTTACTGTCTTTTTTGTACACACTATACATCATGTAAATTATTTACTATGTAGCATTTATTGATTTTTATTTTGTATCTATGAAATGATCTGACTTGAGTCTAGATTTACATCGTGGATCACAGAAAACAAGCAGAGCTTACTTTTAGTGCCAAGCACTGCTAAACACCACAACAGTTATTCCCAACGTGAATGGTTGCATTTATGTGAATTACAAAGCAAACTACAAAACATTACAGCACCATTTCAAATGCAATCAAGCTGCTGACAAATAAGTTGCCAAAATCAAAGTCCTTGATGCAAAAGAAAATTATTCGCAGCATATCCTGGTATTAATTTATCCTGGTATTAATGCCTGCATTGTCAAAATGTGACACATCTTCATAAAGTAATAATATGAAACGCGTTTCTCAAAAACTACAGAAAATGCACCGGACATGTTTTTGCATACATTACACTGCCTAAAGAGAAGCATTCAGTGGCTGCTGCTTGAAAACAATATTTTCATTTGCTGAAACTTTAAAAACATTTCTAAATGATTAGATAATTTAACAGTATTCTAAAATAAGAACCTGCATTTAACAGTTACATCCAAAAAGGTCATGTTAGGTATGTGCATTCTAACTGTTAGTTAAAGACAAGCTAATTATAAAAAGTAAACAGTTTTCTCCACATTGGCAGACTTCAGGAAACTTTTGAAATATTTATGATTTTGTTTATACAAGTAGATGTGGTTGGATATAAGAATCTTGCATAAGTAACTATTTCCAAGCTTAAGTTATTTATTTTGCTTTAAGATTAACAGCTCTCTTTAAGGAATAAAGGCACCTGCCAAATAAATAAATAAACTTGGTTTGGCATCTCTTCAAATGATAAACCACATTTCTTTCATAAAATGCACAATGCCAAAAACATTTGTTATTGCCATGGACAGGACTCCACCACAATCACACACTATATCAGAGTTTGCACTTAATGTCTTTGCATATATGCTTTAGTGGTGTAATTTGCATTTAACTTTAGCTCTTATAATGGCTGGGTTCTGAACTCCATTACATTGCCTAATCATTTTCATGTATGAGCACATATCAGCTATATATAAAATGTATGAGGATTTTAAAATGGATGCCAATAATAATAGTATTTGTATAAAATGTCTGTACATCTCACTACTAATAAAAAAAAACACCCCAAAAAACATAGGGCTGAAGTTTTTATCATGCAGAAGCATTTTGTCCAAAACGTGGAGAAAGGGTTAGCAGAAAGACTTCTTTCGAAAGAAGTCATGCCCTATATAAAACAAAAAAAATAGGGCTAGCTCTTTCTCAAAATGCTGTGACAATCTCTAAAGCCAAGTCCTAGATCTGCTGTTATTCTGTCACCTTCATCATCACCACAACGATTTTCCAGCCAAGGAAAGTATCCTGAAAATCAAACAGGGAGATCTGAACAACAGCTCAAATATACACAACACTCACGACACTTAGGAAAACCTGCTACTCTTTCTTTATTACTGCTTTTTTTTTTTTTTTTTAGCACTGAATAAATGCAAGCCACAAGATTTAATTAATCCCACTTCTGCTCTAATCACAAACAGTATACTTTTATTTGCTCTTAAATAACCTATTTTCATATTGTTTTTTCACTAAACTGGGCAATACACCCTTAATAAAAGAGCATTTTCAACACAACTTAAGGGACTGGGACACTTTTATAAGGGTATGCACCAATAGGTTTTTCACTTATGCCATCCTAGGAGTAACAATAGTGAACAAACTATAGGTTTACTTTTAAGTTAAATGTTTCTGGGATTACTATACATATTTGATAGCACTTGATTAAATAATTCCCAAATCAATTAAACTACTGAAATACTAAAAACCATAAATCACAATTTACTTGGAATAAGTTAATTTAATATAGTCAGAGCTTTAAAAAAAGCTGGATCAAGGTAATGAGTATATTGAAAATAGAACTGGAATGGGCCTTTCTCCCATGCAGGACCTCAGGTTTTTTTTTTTTTTTTTTTTCATGAAACAACGGTTTAATGTTGCCAACAGGTGGCTTTGTCAAGAGAAATGAATGGGGTGGAAATAAATCCAACAGGAAATAGGCACAGACCTCACTAACTTATTATGCTAGTGTCTGTCTGGAACTTAATGGAGACAAAATGTTTCAAACACCACCACATACTTCTAAAAGAAAACAAACAGCTGTGCTTTATTGCCAATATGGACAAGGGAAGCTTCAACCAAGCACACCATTGTGTGCTGTAATTAGCTGGATTTTAGGGCTTCTGTTTTTATTAATTTCATTCTTCATTGCTTATTTTTTGCTATTTTTGAGTTATATGTAAATTATTTTATTTTCGGGGCTTTCACTTTTTATATACCACATGAATTTATTGTTTTTGGGGACTTTCGGTTTTTTCAGTCACAATACTTGCACACTTCATTTGTACCTTCTTTCCTTTGCTCTCTTCCACAACAAAATCCTTATGGTCACAGGCATATTCTTCTGGGGTTTTTGTGTTTTTAGTCATTTGTTTACATTTTGCCACAATTTGCAATCTAACTGGAATATAGCTTTAAATCTCATGAGCAAGAACAATCCTCCTTCTCTTGTAATCTCGTTTTAAACCCCGCAAGCGTGTTACAATCCTCCAACAGAAATGTAGGAATTTGCTGCCACACAGTAGGGCGAGTTTAAAGCATTGAAAATGAATCAATGCGAGATACAAGTCAGGAAGGAGGGACATTGCCCAACTGCACCTGGAAATTATTATTATTGTTTTTTTGTAGGCATTTAATTAATTTGTTTTAATGGGGAAAGTGGTCAACATTATTTGAGTAACCATTTCCAGTGTTTTTCCAGTGTTTATTGGATATACAAACATTTTGTATCGGGGGGGGGTGTTTTTATCGGTTAAAACCGAAATTCAGAAGCCCTAAACGTACTGTATACTACACTGTGGCAAAGCATGTGTGTCCAAAAGAACACAGGCAATGTTTCAATTAAAAGGCCATGTTTGGCCAGGCTGGTGCAAAAAGCTGACCCTGTACTGCCCTTCAGAAAGTACACATTAACTTATTACAGACTACTGAAATACTGGAAACAAATGTGCATGACTAAAGGATACTGCTACCCCATGAAACATTTAAGCTTAGCTTTTCTGTTTTGCATATAGAAGGCAGAGATAACTGATTAAAACTCCTCAAATCTCTTCTCAAATGATACCAGTGGTTCTGCAGTACCTGTGGGAGGGGGAGGAAAAGAAGCAGCAGCGAAGGTCTTGGCGGCAGGAGCTCCTGGGCCACCCTGGGGGTACCCTGGTCCCAGTGGGTAGGTGGTGGGAGGCTGTGAGGCTGGCATGGAGGTCGGAGTGCGAGCACCGCCTGGGAACATTGGTTGAAGACCAGCAGCCTGGGAAGATGGCGGGAGAGGACCAGAGGGCTGGTAAGAGGGAACAGAGGCAGGCCTAAAGGTAGGCCCTGACATTGTGGGGCCAGGCATTGACGGTAGGCCACTGGGCTGTGCTGCAAGCGGCTCAGGTCCCGATAGACTGGAAGCCAGGAAGGGAGGATGGGTAGGAAAAGCTGCTTGTCCACTTGGAGGCCCTCCTGGCTGACTGAAAGGTTGAGGTTGAGGGAATGCTGGAAGAGAGATTTGGCAGCCATTAATAAAATTAAGCATGTGGCTGTACCCGTGCACACAAACAACCAAACTGTATGAGCTATATATAATGTATGGGTATTTTAAAATGGATGCCAATAACAATATTTGTATAACATGTCTGTACATCTCAGTACTAAAAAAAATAAATAAATAAATAAAATGTAGGGCTATATCATGAAGTTTTTATCCTGCAGAAGCATTTTGTTCAAAACATGGAGAAAGCTACAAGGGTTAGCAGAAAAATCTATATTTTCATTGAAAGAAGTCAAGCCCTATATAAAACAAAAAATAAGGCTAGCTCTTTCTCAAAATGCTGTGACAAATCTCTAAAGCCAAGTCCTAGCTCCACTGTTATTCTTTTATACACAAAACAACCAAACTGTCTTAGAAAGACTTCTGCAACACACAATTTCTATATTAAACTGGCAGACCATTAGATTTTAAAGTAAGTGTGCCCAGATAGTTTTATCTTGATTAAATTTGTAATAAGTCTGTTAACCACATAACATCACATTCTAGTCAACAGGTTAATATATAATCACAAGCGAAGATGTTACTTTATTTTGTGGACAGAAGCAGCAGAGAGATATGCATTTTCCTTTCTTACTAGACACACAGATGTGTTCTCAAACATAAGCGTACAGTTTTAAAGAGACGGTTACCTGAAGCAGTGGCAGGATGTTGAGGGTATGGTGGTCTGGAGAATATGCCTGCTGGAGGTCCATGGGAAATGGCTGGCATACCAGAGCGAGGCATGGAGTCTGTCGTTGGCTGTGGAGTGAAAACTGGAGGCAGCCCTGAAGGTTGCATCTGAGGACGAAATGCAGGTTAGTATGGGCCCTACAAAAAAATAAATAACCAACCTGTGGTTCAGGGAACATGCAAATTCCTGGCACAAAAAAAAAAAAAAAAAAAAAAATCTAAAATTGAGCTACAGCATCTACAGATTCCCACACCAATCTGCTACACACAAAACAAAAAAGCTCCAGCCCATTTTAACTACATTATATATCCATCTACTCCAAAGATTATTAAACATGTTTTACTCAACCACTGCAAAAATATAACCACATTGGCAATAAATTACAATGCTTTCCTTTTATGCTTAGTGCCACATGACTGAGAATTGATATTACAGAGCTGGAATATTGCACTACTTTCTCCTAATGTGCAATACAGCCACCTTCTGGTGGCTTTTAGTCTCACACTGTAACTATTACACAGCCCTCCTCATACCTGCTGCTGGGTTCTGTGGCCCGGCTGGTGGGTTGGAACTGCAGTAGAGGCAGGACGGGCACCTCTCCCCACCTGGACTCTGTTGTAAGGGAAGGGAGGAGGTTGCTGACCTGCAACAGCCTCTCCCTGAGCATGAAACAGCCTGTCCCTCAACTGCATGATTAAAGCAAAAAGGAAGAAAAATAAATAAATAAATGTTAGAAGATAAGAACACTCTCTCAAAACAGTCATTTCAGGTTTTTATATAGTCATTTGCATTTACTAATAGTTATACAAACAGGAGACATTAATGGGTAGGCAGTCTTTAATCAATCTGATGTGCCCATTTACACAAAAAGTGCATGCTATATACTACTGGTGTTGCTATATTTTTCTGTGCCCTGCTGCTCCCTGTGATCATCTTACCTCCATTTTTCAAACAGGTTCCTGATCTCACCTACCTGACTGCTGCTTGCAGGCAGATAGCTCATGGCTGCAGCAAGACTCCCCTGAGCTGCTAACAGGTTGGCATACTGAGTCAGTTTCTCTGCCAGGACAGTGCTCCGAGTTGCCACATCGCCACCACGAAGCTGTTCAATCGATTTGCGTAAAACCATCACCTTCTCTACCAGATCCTACAAGTCAGACAACAGAAATGTACTTTCCACAGAGTTTCCATATATTTTTAAAGCATTTGCTCCTGTCTTAACTCATTTATTTTTTTTTAAAGGAAAACATATATACATTTTACCAAAAAGACAACTAAACCACTAAGTAATTGAATCCAAGGTCTCCAAGTTATTGGTGAATACTTATTACTCAATGGTGAACCCAACCTACAGAATCTGTGTAGTCTAAATTTACAAAATAGAGCGCACAAAACAAAAGTCAGTTGCATCATGTCAGCCCATTAAAGGAACATGAAATAAACCCTCATCTTTCAGAGAACCCTTTTTAAGATTGAACTTAACAATGTTCTTTGTGGGCTTACTTCTAGAGCCAAAGGTGATGAGGTTTCATTTTTCAGTACCCAGCATTCAACCAGTTTCTCAACGTTCCCGGAGCAGATGTAACACAGACAGGCCCGAAGACACATCCTCTCTTCTCCTTCACGCTCCAGACGAGACCCCAGAATATCTAAGGAAATAAAATAAATATATATATAAAACTGACAATCGGCATCAAACCTTTCAGGGATCCCATTATCAGCTGTTTCCTACATTTGCAGTCACGAAACTTCTGAAGATCTGGGTCTTTGATCATGCCACCTATACAACATTGGGCAACACTTGGGCAGTTATGCAGAGGAAGGCCTTGGTTGAATCTTGTTCAAGGAACACATGAAGTCTGCTTGAGAGAAGCTAAAGACTAGGGGTGTTCACAGAACCAGTTCACCAATGCACTAACTTGGCAAAGTACACTTCCATGTGTCCCAATCCAATAATAATAATAATAATAATAATAACCCAAACAGCACTCTTACCACACAGCTTCAAGAATTCCTCAGGACGTGCATAAGTCAGGAGGGCAGCTAAGGCTTCCTTCCAGTTTTCTAAGTCACATGACTGTACAATATCTGTCCAGTTTCGGTTAACTATGGAGGACACAAGCTGAAGATCCACGTAATGTACATTAGTCAGTCTTTTATTCTAAACAATACAATACACATTTGCAGACTCATTGATTCAAAGCGGTTTTATTTACCATTGAAATGCTGGTTTTCTGCTTTGCTAGATATCTCTGCTGGGTTTTCTTCAACAGCTCCTCTCCACCACTAATAGCCAGGATAATAGCATCAGCAAAGCGGGCATCGTTAAGACAGAGATCGACAGCCCCTTCAAAGTTACCTACTAGGAGTGCTTGGCTGATCAGACCATCGGTATCTGGCAAATGAAAGAAAGAAAAAGAAAAAAAAAAACACTGGAGAAAACCACACCTCAAGCGGGTCATGAGGGATTCAGCCAGTACTTTGAAAAGAAACAGATGTGCTACAGTGGATCAAATCACAGAAACCTTCAACAAGACACACTCATTTCCACTCAAACAATATGCCGGGAGTGCTTGATCCTAGCCACTTAAGGCCATTCTGTACTCGCATGGCCAATCAGTACACTCAAATAAATTGTATAAGTGACTTGTGAAGGAGCTGGGTTTATAGCACCATTATAAATATGTACCACATTGATTTGGATCAGCTCTGGTTGTTAGCACCTCTAACAAGAAAAAAGAATATTTTTAAAACACCAGTAGATACAAACGAACTTACTTGTGGTTGTAGAAATCTGAAATTTGGGCTTGTCATTGGGAAGATTGCTGAAAAAGTCAGACTGTGTTGAGGATGTGGGGGATGATGAAGTATCCCCTGTGGCACTGGATTCATCCGATCTCTGTGCATGGATAAATTATGTGTTAGTGGTCACACAGACTGCCACAATGTCAGACTATTAATGCACTTTGTCATATGAATTATGACATAGCATTTTTTTTCTCCAAACCAGTGCAAAACTTTGATAATACAGTGACATGATTCGCTGTAGTTTAAGAAGCCAAAAATACATACCTGAGCAGACAAAATTTGCATTTTTTCTGCAAGAGCATTAGCATCAACCCCATGACTGTTAGGATGTAGACTTTTTCCTAAGCAAGAGGCAATCTAGGATGAAAAGGATATTTAATTGGAGACAGGCTGCTTTGTTTAATAAATAATTAAAGAAAAGGATATTGCATTCAAATGCCAGTTTACCATATATATCTTCAGTCCTGTTTTTTCTGAATCAGGAAACCTATGAGTGAAAACCCATGACTGACACGGCCACAACGGTTACCCCAGGGTCTGAAGGGAATAAGTCACATTAATACATTTTCACATGATTTACCTTTTTCTCCAGTTCTTCTTTACTGTATCCCAGAAGTCTTAAGAATTTGCTGCGAGCATCATCTTCAAAGTTAACCTACAAGTAAAATGAACCACAATAAAATGTAGCCTTCAACTAAACATTATAGGCATCCAGCACTCATAACTGCAGACTTCTTTCTAATCTGAGGCAGTCACTGAATTCATTCCTTGCTGGGGAGACAGTGAACCCTAGTGGTAAAAAATGATACTGGCAACCATGACCTCAGATCTCAGCTGACTCAACCTGACTTCATTGTGCCATCTTGGTCAACTCACTTTACAGTACCCGTTTCATACAACTATGTCTTTTTTTGTTCACTTTATAATATAACATGACATCACACAAAGGTATAGGACAATACATTTATACCTTTAAGAAGCTCCAGATGTTCTTTTCAGAGTCTGTTGCTGCCTTCTGAATCTTGGCTTGGCAGTAGCTGGAGAAACTTCCAGTGTGCAGTGCTGACTGCAGCTCGCTGGAGCGCTGGAGGAACTCGGTTTCTGTGGTAACCTGGCTGATGAACACGTGACGTGGAATGGGCTGTGGTACTTGCTGTTGTGCAGGTTTGGGATTTTCAAAGGTTATCAGCTTCCCTCCAAACTAAACAGGAAAAGGATCGGGGTGAGTTCTTAAGTGGCCAGATTAGTGTAAACATCAATCGACTTTTCTGCATGTTAACACTGCAGTTAGTTGTGTGAGGATTCATTCTGCATTTAGATCCACTGAATGTGATTTGCTCCAAAATATCTCTCTATTTTGTGCAAGACAACTGAAGACAATGTATTGATGTTAGTAAGTATTATTGCCCATCAACTGTACATGCTAAGCATATATTATTTGCTTACTTACTGCAAATGATGCCCCCACAGGCCTCCTGATCCATTTAGGAGGCTTTTTAAGAGGAAGAATGACTTTCGTCTGGGCCACCTTGTGAGGAACCTGCAGAGGAGGGAGGGACTGCCCAGTTCCAAAAGGGTCCATGGCATCAAACGAGGAAGAGATCTGCACACATTAATTAAAACGACAGTATAGCAATGTGTGCAACCAGCTATCAAATGGACAATGGAATATGGTATGAAAAAAAAAAAAAAAAAAACACTCCACAAGGAAATTGCATGCGCATTGGCTATACAAGTTTAATTAAATACTTTAGAAACCATAAACTTAAGAGCTGTAATTCATTCTTTAAAATTTTCAGAGATTAATTACTGACCATTTATTTTAAACTCCATAGCAGGCAGATGTTTATGGGTCTTGTTCATTCTTTTATCCAAAGCTGTCCCCTAAAAGATTTTTTTTGTTTGTTTTTTTTGCCAAATGAACATACTACACTACTAGAAATGAGTCTCCTATTCACAACAAAGAGTGATTTTAACCAATAGCCCTGCTTTTGTGTCTCTGTTGGTAACAGAGAAAAATAAAAATAAAAGCAGTACTATCATGAAATCTGAGACACTTACCCAAACAATTTGCAAATGAAACTATGCTCAAAAGGTTCAGGGAAGGTCATGGGAATCCAAATAATGTAAACCGTCACAAAAACATACTGTAGTCGAGGTTACTTAAATGTACGACATACTTAATACTTCACTTCTGTCATTACAGTCAGCATTCTCATTTGTCAAAACTGGAACTGCTCACAGGTAATGACTTGTGTGCTAAAAAGGTACTGACAAAAATAATCTGTGCACAAGTTTACAGGGATGGAAATAAGACTCCAATTGCATAGCAGTTTGAGCCATTCCTGGTTTTAATAAAATGTTTAACAAGACACATCTGAGCTTGTTACCTATACACTGTGGCTAATCAAGCACATATTAAAACCTGGGATGGGTGAAACTGCTTTGCAATATGAGTCTTATTTCCATGGTTTATCACTAGCCCAAATCTATAAAGGGGAGCTTAAACCAAAGCACTTATTTTTGTCCCAGGATAGAGGCATGCCATTGACTCAAACTTTTTTTCTTTTCATTGAAAAATACAACAAAAAACAATCCTGTGAAGTGTACTTTATCAACATGGCCTTGTCCTTGAGCATCTAGGCTTCCTCCCATTACTGAGTAAATGCTTATCCGACCATCAAATGAGGCAGCAGAGAGAATGGCGGGATTCCTGGGACACCACTGGACATCGAAACACCACTGGCTGCTTGTTGGCAACTCGTAAATCACCTGAAAAAAAATGACATGATAGTCAACAATAGGACTTTAATCAAAAAAAGCAACCGACACAAAATAGCAATCAACTTCAGAAAATATGTTACATGTGCTTACAAAAAATCAATGATAAAACATTCAAATCTAAATGTAACTGTCAAGAAAATAAGAGTTTTCAAGCATCAACTGACCCACCTCTCCCGTTCCTGGGTTCCAGCACAAAATCCTGTTGTCTTTAGCACTACTGAGCAGCAGCTCTGGGTCAGCCTGGCTCCAGGAAATAGACAGAATACCTCTGAAAAAGATACAAAACTAGAGTTTCATATGCTTTACTTTTCCCTGCTGAGCGGTGTTAAAGATTGGGGTTAAGCATTTTTTATAAGCATTGCTAGCCATTTTGCAATGCATGTCATTGTTAATGATGTCAATGGGGCAACTACTTGCTCTTTACCTTGTGTGGTTCTCTAGAATTTTTAAAGGGGAAGAGGCAAACCGCAGGTCCCATATCTGGATTACTGGCAGACGATCATCTTCTGATGCCAACACCAGCTGAGTGGCCACTTCAGGGTGCCACAACATCCCAGAGCAATGCATCTGCAGACAAGCATGGATAAAACTCAAACAAATTGGCAAGAACACCACTCAAATACAACAAACAATCTTTTCTTTCTACCACCCCATGACATGGTTCAAGGCAAAGTAGCTCCACGCCGTGGCATAGTGCGTTTCATTTGCCATATTTAAGATTCCAGATCCCATTCGCAAACCTCAAACTGAGAGCTGTGTGCTTGTTGTCACCAAATGGCAGTGATTATGAGATGAAGCAACATAAAATCCAGAAAAGTAAACTGTAAACTTCTGTTTCATCCATCATTTCTTGCCAGATTCTGGTGCCCACAGATAATATCAAAACAATAGCACCATCACCTTCACAAAACTTAAATCAAAACCGATTAGCATGGATTCTAATCCATGTACCAAGTGGACTTACTCTGTTGCTGTGATCACTGATTTTAATGATGGGTTCATTTTTTCTCAGGTCCCACACAACTGCCTTACCACTGGGGTGAGCTGAAGCAAGGATGTGCTGCACTTGCCTATTCCAGGCAACAACACTGACGTCTTCAAGAGGCTACAAAGGAGATAAAATAACCCTTAAAAACATCTTATGTTGGATTTACTATCTTGTCACAATTGAAGACCAGGCAAATAGAACACTGTATGTATATTCTCTCCTGAAATTATGTGACTTTACCCTCTACTGGCATATTTTTGTAAAATCGAACACAGAATTTAATGCCAAAAACTGTTCAGGCAGATTCGCTCTCCTGCTGAATTGTGGCAGGGCCTTTCTGTAAGCAGACACAAGTGTTTTGTATGTGATACATTTAAGCCCTAGAAAAATCTGCCCATTTGTCTTTACTTAACAGGATAATGTGGTTTGGACCCCACCGGGCTACTAGTATACTGTTTACAAGTTTAATCAGTCTCACATAAAATTCACCGAGCTCTAAAACAGCTTTTTTTTCATATTTTCATAATATTTGCATACTACATAATACATGTTTACATGATGTAATTATTATTCTCAGACACCAAAATATCTGATTACATTACAAATTATCCGACTGATTTGGAACTTGACAACAGCACTGCACACTAACAGTGATTGAAAAAAAAAGTACTTACTTGTGACTTTGCCCCTGGTGTCATTGGATTACTAAAGTTATTCAGATCCCAGATATATATCTCTGAATCATTGGCTCCTGAGGCCAAAAGGTTACTCTGGGAAAAAAAGGGAAAATAAAAAATTATGACAAATTCTATAATAATTCTAACAATGTTACAAGTTAGTATTCTGTTTTTTCTTACGATATTGTACGGTCAACTCATTAAAAGCAGTTTATTCGAACAAATAAGGTTTTATAAAATAGGCTTAAGAAAAAACACTTTTTTGATTATGGTAAGAAAGGTTACAGTCTTTTGGGGGATGGGGGGTATTAGACATGAGACAAACCAGGCAAAGAGCTCAGCTGTAGTCACACCTTAAAGGGGTTGAAGTCAAGGGTCCGGACAGGGCCTGTATGTTTCTCACATTGTCCTACGATGGCCTCTTTTTCTGAAGCCAGTATCTTTATTGGGTTGTAGAGAGTGACAGCACCATTGTCACCCCCACCCACAAGCACCCCTGAGGATCCTGCTGTGACTGCTCCAAAATTCACCCAGATCAGGCTGTGAAACCTATAGTGGAGAAATACAAATCACACATATTTAAAAAAAAACAAAAAAAAAACACATGTATTAACTTCATTTTACAACCTGCCTTTATTAAAAGCACAAAAACAGAGCACTAATTTGATTGGCTTTTAAGCTGCCTGGATCCAGTGCATAGATTAAAAATACCACATTGACTAGTTTTCCGTGAAAATGGTACATTTGTTACACCAATAAGTCACTGATATTAGACAAAAAAAAATGTTGTGGTGGTGGGTCTATCCTGATACGCAAGGATAGTCAAACATATATTTACATATTTATATTGATGACACCAATGTAACAAACATCACATTTTCATATAATGGCCCACAATGAGAACAATTATTTTGTATATACATTTTTAAAGCTGCAGTAACAGACTGAAATATGAAAATATACATTGTGAGATTGTGGCATAAAGTACACCCCCCCCCCCCTTCTCCTTTTCAGTGCTTTAGCTGGTATCCAAATACAGAAAGTGTTTACTCTAAAAACAACTACTGACCTGTTTGTGGTTGAAAGGGAACCTCTTAACTTCATGTCTAGTGAAGGATCTGAGAAATCCAGTTCAAAAATCTCCAGGGCTGCACTTGTACTAAAAGATGCATCTAGCTGTTGGGCAGATGTACCTTGAAGAAGAATGTAATATAAATTGAAAAACAACACAAAAAACACTTAACGTTTTATATCCATATATACACCCAGTCAATATTGGTGATTGATGTTAACGAAACACTGTATCAAACCGAGTTTTCTTGCTTTTTTTTTTTTTTTTTTTTTTTTTTTTTAAATACCTGTTGCTAAGTAGGTAGGATGCCGGGATGCAGGGCTCCATGCCTGATTGGCTGTCCTTTGAATTTCTTTTAGCTTCATTCCGGGTGTTCTGAAAACAATAAATGTAAAAACGCTGTAGAATGTAAAATCGCTGAGAAATGCAAGATGTACAACACCAGATTTTAAATATTCTGCTGACATAAAACTAAATCTCGTTTGTTATTTAACTACTTCTGTTTACTAGAATACCTAGCACATGTCATCCCTCTACTAGCATGTACACAGTATTTCAATAAAACTATAGCCTACTACAACTCCATACATTACTTCAAGTTACGCAGTATTATGGCATCAGAAATCGCCATGACTAGTAATACACACAATCTCTAACAGCTGGCAATCTGACTGTCGTATCTCTGAATTCAGTTAGTTTAAACATACGTTTCTGGATTACTATTCTTTAGCTACCAGTACATAAATATGAAATTCCAATAAAAAATGTGCTGTATTCGAAGGTATATATATGTGTGTGTGTGTGTGTGTGTGTCGGCATTTTTATAAACTTATTCACATACACGTTCTGATTTTGTAATAAAGCATGTTTTGTCAGTGACTTCACGACTTAAACTTATTTTTAGAAAGTGTCTATTAATACTCAGCGTACTAATAATTTAATTATGACTGCATAAAATAAAAGATAACACATGTTGTTAAAGGCCTGAAACAGCTGCTTTGGACACATTGTTGCAGTGAATTATTAATATTTTTGGGGAATAATTCTTTCATTGAGAATTACTATTTTTATCGTAAACAACTGCAGTAAAACACAAACTTATTTCTCAAAATATGTATATTAAAAAAGTGTAAGTACCACAGGCCTGATCAGTTGTTTTCGCTGTCATACGTCTCTAAATGTTATCGTTTGAATGTTCTTTTCTCAATTCACTATAACTCATTTTATAGTCAACAAAGTTTCTACCAATAATAAAATACTTACCGTTGTATTCAGTGTACTCTGTATCTCCAATTCTGCTTATTTTATGCATACAAATGTTAATATTACAACCCTACATTCCCTCTGTTTGAGATGGGATGTGTAGTCTTTCAGCGCTACGGCGGCCGACGTGGCAAAAAACAACGATTCGAACAGAATCACAGAGTGAGACAGACGACCCGCTGGAATCAGAACAAGGGAGCAAAAAAAAAAAAAAAAGAGAGAGACTTGACATGTCTGGTGATACGTAACTGATTGATAAGCATTTTGAGACCATTTTAAGACGTAATTTGCTAAATGTGCTTAATTTTGTTCTGGATGGAAAATAATACAAGAGATTAACAATACAAGATTACAATACAAGAGATTAACAACACAGAATGACCATTCAATTGCCTACATTTATTTAGTATTTAAAAAAAAAAAAAAAAAATTAAATCAGCATGACATTGTAACTATTTATCAAAATAGCAAGTGTTCAGTTGATCAATTCCTATTCTTTTTCATTAAGTATTTGTAGTGATTGATGACTATTCTGTTGGATCTTGATTTTCCTTGGATATAGAGCTATTTGCTGTTTTTGAGTTTTCTCTGTATATATGTATCCTATCATTTGATTGTTTCCTTTTGTCTCAAATGAACAGAAGACACTAAAGGATAAAACCCGCATTAGCCAAACTGAACTACAAACTACTTCCAATCTGCAAAGGAGATGTGGCTTCTCAGCCCTGGATTAATGTTTTAACCAACTGAATACATTTTCCAAATGATCCATCTATCTCATAGTATGACTCAGACACTTTGCAGTCCAAGTGTCTATAACCCATACATGTGTTACCCAATAAAGCTAACTGATATAGGCTATTATAAATTATTTCATGTGATGCCAAACAAAAATTCCCAATTAAGCAGCAAGATAGTTGTGGTCATTTGTCCAGATAATTAATCATCAAAAGATGTATTGTTTCTTCATAGCTACCCACAGATTACTGGTGCACTTGAATCTAGGAAACTTTCAACCCCTTAGTTGGGAACAATATGAATTAATGAGATAAACAGAAGGGATGTGTTACATTAATTTATATGAATCAAAAAGCCTTTTAAAGAGGCTATTGGGGCTAATTTGGCCCTTTGGTTTATTTAGAAACATAAACAGCTCTTGGAAACTTTTATAAGCGTACCTCTTCCCCAACATTAATAAGTGGGGTAAGGGTGGGGCATCTAATCCTTTATGGTGTCTTGTGTAAGTTTTATTTTGTAACTTGGCCCTTTTTGAAAATATCAAAAAAAAAAAAAAAAAATGTATGCAATATGCTTAGGTGATTTGGAAATCCGCAACTTATGTTTTGGTGGCAATGATAAACAGCAGAGAAACCAAGAATCTACACAGAATTACAGTAGCTCATGGTCGAAGTAACATTTTTATTAGAATTCTGGACTTGTTAATATAGACAACACAACAAACCTAAGCATCACAATTGCTCAGTTTAATATACCACTGTTAGATTTCATAATGTTTCTCTTCTTCAGGCTGTTTGTTGGGGTCACCGCCTCTTTCGAGATGTAGGTTATTATAGGGATACTGTTTGGGAGCCTGTAAAAGAAAAACATTTTTAATTCTTAGCATGTTAATACATTTGCAAATTTAAATAAGTATATGTATGAAACACCAGTTGTTTAGATTCACCGTAAATCATTTTTTGTTTCAGTCAAAAGTTTAAGGCACCCTGTGGTCTAAATAAGCTCTCAGAATAATTTGTATCCTTCAAGTAATATACATCTGGTACACCATTAACCAGCCCCCTGAAACACTATTCCCCTAGTGGTATTACTAGTAAAAAATACTACATTTGCTCTTTACTGGTATTTCTTACTGATGTATTTCTTATGCCTATTAGCAGATGCCAAGTAAATGTAAACAGAAGAACATAGTTAGGATAACATTTTAATGCTCATACTTTAAAAGTGCCATTCCGTACCAACCCTACTGTCTTAATTGTAAAGAAATCATAATTGTAGCACAGCTCTCTCAATATTAGTTTTTGAGTTTTTAATTTTGTACACTAATATTTTCCCTCTGGATTAAAATGAACAGTAAATGTATGCAATAACAAATCTTCATTTTAAGAAACAGTGATCTAAATATTTTTATTTTAAAAAAGGAACACATTCTGATGCTCAAGGAAACAGTTGGAAAATGAGCCTAAACTGTGTCCTTAAGAATATAATTTCCTTTCAAACTTACCACAGGCTGGTAGGCTGGGAATGTTTCCCCAAGCCAAAACATTAAGAGCATAACACCAACAAATCCAAACAAGTGTTTGCACATTGTATTCCAAGGGACCGGGCTGGGAGATGTATCCACTCGGTTCCTGATGAACATGTCGAAATCCCAGTGCATCTAGGAGGATAACCAACATAATTGTGTTTCCCATAGTAAATGTTCTTTTTTCAAGTTACCACATGAGTCTACACTAAAACCATAAACCTTCAAGTCATTGTAAATGTAAAAAAAAAAAAATCTAAAAATAATATATATTTAACCTATATATATGCGTGTGGGTGTGTGTGTGTGTGAGACACATTCATTAGGTAGCCAGTAATACAAACAGAAATATATAAGGGTTGAAACTCTTAAGATGCCATGCGGTGAAATAATAGAAGATGCTATTTCATACCGGCTCTCCCCAGTTCTTCCTCAGGTCTGGGTGGTCCCAGGAATACCAGGGGTCTCTCTCATGTTGTGACTTAGCTGGAAGCATTGGGTAGTCACCATAACTGTAGAATAATAAGATTAACTATTTACTGTGGTTCATGATATAATTACAAGTACTGCTTTCCAACAAATATCAGGCAATACCAACACAGCATGTGGCAGCTCCTCCATCTAGGGGGTCATGGTGCCTGGTGTAAGTGGGTAAAGCCTTTCCAATATATACCTTAAACCTGTACTACGTATAGTAATGACAATAGAGAGGCAGCAGCTGGACAAAATCATTATTTTCTAAAGTAGTAGTCCTTCAGTTGAATAGTTACAATGTTCCATTACTAGCATCCCACAGCTCCATCTTTACAACATGTTTTAAATGGTTCTGGAAAGAACATACCCCCTTCCCTCATCAGGGTATGGTTCGTAGTCCTCCACCCTCATATTATACTTCTTGGCAGCAGCTGCTCTTTCTTCAGGTGTCTTTGGATAAGGTCCTGGTAGCATATCCTTAGAAATTCCAGAGGCTGTAAAAGTTAAGATGACACAATACAGATGGTGTTTATTTTCTTGTACCAGGAATTGGACAGCCAGATTAACACAAATAATAAACCACACGTTTATAATACGAGACTGTTTACATAATGTCTATCTCCGTCTCGTACTTCTTCAAATGGAATTTTTATTTTTTCTTAATAGTTCTTTTTCAGCAGGATTAGTTTGGTAAAACATATATTGTTAAAATGAATTAGGTTTTTGTTACTGTTAAACGTCCCAAGGTTACTGCTTGGCAGATAGTAAGTTATTGGGTTTCTATACGTTTGTACAGCAAAACGTAGTAACATTCTAACATAAATAAATGATGTGACTGCAATTAAAAAACTGACCTGCCCTAGTCCCCAACATAAAGACTGTTACCCCCGTCCCTTTCCCCTTGGAAAGAGCCCTAACCCATCGACCACCAAGCGCAGCCATATTGACTCTTCTCTCACAGCGACAGCCGGGTACGAAATGCGCAATACGCGTGCGCCAATGCCGTGGTGCGTAAAGCGCAGATGGTTCAAACACATTTCTGATGTTAAATGATTGTATTTAGACTGAGGGCAGCGCAGTACAATATAATATCTATGTCATGGTTTTGCTGTCCTTAGGAGTTTTTTATTTTTTATTTTTATACTATAGTATATTAAGTGGTATTCTGACGCGTACAGTCAAACATTCACAAATACACTAAGCTATTTTTGAACCTAAGGGCATTCACAATAATAATTAAAAAAGCAAAGCGTGTACCATCAATACAAAATTAGAAATAAAAAGGGGTTTATTTACAAACTAGGTAAGCCTAACATAGACACCTTTGCAATGTGTATGTTATTACATGCAATTATTCCGTCGCAACTCTTGGTGTCACTATACTGTTACTAACTTGTGTTGCCCGACAACTCTGTTGTGCGTTTTCTTTAAACTTGTAGGTGCTCTCTCGTCAGTTGGGTTTTGTGTGTTTACAGTGTTGGGTTGTCATTTATTGGCACTGCAGCGGTTGTAACGTGTTCTGTACTATCAGACAGAAATAGCTATTGGTATGTTTTACATAACTGTAACGTAACATCAGTGTCAAAAAACCCCCAAAACAAACAACAACAACAACACCCACTTGCCAGATTATAGAAACGGTCTCAGTTTAACAGAATCATACCGTGTGCATGCATTTGCAGCAGCAACTGCGATGGCTGAAGGAGAACCATCGTGTACCGAGGAGGGCACCGAATTTTCAGAGTTCCGGTGTCCGGGTTGGAGCGAGTCTCAGCTCCGCAAGTACACTTTCCAGACCCGGCCAATACCCAGGCTCTCCCATACCGACCCCAGGGCTGAGATGCTTATAGACAATGAGGTATGTACGTGTACTGTTTTGGAAGTATGGTTTGTGCTACTCGTTGTTATGTTTAACACAATAACTATGTTGTGACTGCATGTCTAGAAAACATTTGTCATTAATGAAAGCATATACCGTTTTTCAGTGTCCTGCTATTTACTTAATACAATATAAACTCTTTAGGCTTGTTTACGGAGTTTCGCTATACTGTACCACACATGAGTAGCCTACATTTTGATGCATAGCGTGCTGTATGGATGTATTTAACTGTGATTGAAAAGTTTGTTGTTCCTAATCCACAGTAATATTTAACGGGAGTTGATAGTCGTTCACTATTTTGAATACATTTTTAAAGACCTGTTATTGATCAGTATTTAGACATCTGAATTTAGACAAGGCGAATTATGTAGTTCCCTTCAACGTCTAGAGGTTTGGGCAATGCATTAAAACTACCAGCCTTTTAACTGAAAAGGAACACTTTATATTGGCTTATATTCCTTAGTAAGGGAAATAAGAGACTCATTGCATATCTGGTTGATCCATTCCAGGTTTTGCTACGATTTTTATTTATTTATTTATTTATTTATTTATTTATTTATTTTATATAACCACGTTATACTAGACAGGTGTCTTATTATTCTCAAAGGAAAACCTGGAAAGGATTAGACTACAGTTCAATGGTATTCTTCCTGCGTGTTTTTTTTTTTTTTTTATATAAATCCTATCAAGTCACTGTGGCCTGGCAGATGAAGAATATACTTCTCACAAGCGATTGACAAATGTATTTGAGCCTTGTGGGCCAAATGAGCCACCTTGTCACGAGCTGACTGTTCTTCATTTCCAGGTGCTTCCTGTCATGTATTCGATTGGAATTGTAGTTTGGATAAATACAATTAATCATGTCGTTTTTTTTTTTTTTTCATGTTCACTCAAGGTGTTAGATTTGTGCGAGTTAGGTGAGGGGATGTGTGATAAATGGGAGCAGTTAAATGTAGTGCCAGACAGGTGAAAAACACAGGTAGCAGACATCTTTATCTTTGTATACATCATCCAGACAGGAATTCAGGTATTCATAACATTGCTTGGCACACCAAGGGTCTGGTAAATAGTGGTGATATTTAAAATGGCTGCTGTTTAGATTAATTTAATACATTCCAGTGGTACTGGATTGCAATGCTAGAGCCACTGTTCAGTTCTGTTTATTTCATGTAAGTTTGCTTCATTCTTTCATAGTTTAACCTTCTTTGCGCTCAAATACACCAGAAGCAGCAGGACAGTTTAGGATGCCACTGCTCAGGAAAACAAAAAACAAAAAACAAAAAAAACAAACAAAACAAACAATATATATATATATATATATATATATATATATATATATATATATATATATATATATATATATATATATTTAAATACCATTATACACAGCTGTGTATAATGGTGTGTAAATATAAAAATACACACAATTATTGTTTTGAGATTAAGTGTTTATTAGGGGCGCTCCCCTAAATTCCTTGTTTAGAAAGATACAGGATTCATGCTTGTGACAGAGTGCCGTCTGCCGTGTGGGTGCATGCATTCGCTGCAGAGTGACAGACAGGAGATCGAGATGGAGGTTGAAGCTGATATGCCCTTTGGGAGAACAGGATTTATTTACATATCAAGTCAACACACTGAACAGCTCATGTGACACTACAAGCAACGGAGCACATACAACACAGTGTACGAAAACTTTGGTAGGATCTACAATATCTGAACTAATCTTCTCTGTTCAATAATAAACTAACGTTGATGAAGAGATTGATCATGGCGGATAAACGGTTAGGGCGGGTATGTGAGGGACAGATACCCGAGGGATTACTGTATTTTATTTGATGATTCAACTATTGAAAGCTACTGAACTACTGTACTATGAACTATAAATGATAGAAAATGTAAAATTTTTAGACATGCACTTCTTCCCCAAAATAATTACTGGAGACAACACACCCTTCACCCACACAACTGTTTGTTGTCTTTGGTGCTGTACAGCTATGGCCAAAAGTTTTGCACCATGCACCTAACATTTTAGGATTGAGAGATTAATTTATAAAAAACAAAAAAAACTATTAACATAATTTAGATCTTTTATTTAACATAATGGAATCAAAGAAACTACAAAATGATATTGCAAAAGTCAACCGGAAGCCATAATAGTAGTACATTATTTCATGTTAGATTTCGAAATGTCACATTTTTCAATTTTTCTCAGTTTTTTGTAAGGTATATGGGAAAACTACAAAGCGGTATGTAATTCAATATACCTCATTTGAATTTATGAAGCAAAATTAGTTAACTCTATGGGGTGATGCAAAACTTAAGAGCTGATTTTTTTAGCATGAATTTAAACATCCTGATGAAATATATAATAATACAAATTGTTCAGAGGCTGTAAATGCTGAAAAGCCTCTGCTTTAATAGAAATGTGACATTATTATTATTATTATTATTATTATTATTAATAATAATAATAATAATAATAATAATAATAATAATAATAATAATAAAAACATTCCTACAATATGTCTTTACTATTTTCTTTTGCTGATTAAAATAGACAACACAATAGTTGTTTGTTAAAGTCTTTTGGGATTTTATATTGAAAATGAAATGTAATCAGAAAGTTATTCCATTAAATATATTTGAATTCCCATATTGTATTTAGATAATGGGACGTAATTTAATGCACTTTAATTTGCACTTATCTGCTCCCTACTTTAGTGCATTTAATCCTGCACTTAACCCAATGTGTAGTACTTTGTATTTCACTTGCCCTGATGTGTCTATCAGCACTTAACTTCTCTTGAACTGCCCCGATATCAAATTGTACTTTGTTTTGTATTTACTCTTATTAGGACTTAAGTCGCTGTGTTTTGTGTCTTGTATCTTGCTATTAATTGTACTGTAATTATTGATATGTGTTGTGTTTTTTGTTTTTTTTTTACAACTGTAATTCTCCGTCGGTAAGGGCGTCTGCTAAGAAATCAAATAATATTAGTTGGCGTTTAACAGCAAATACCACGGTCGATTAGTACTGCTATTGCCACAACAGCTACTGCAGTAGTGTTTTTGGAAATAATATGGGCTTAGCTGGAAGGCATAACATCATCATCATTTTTGTATTATTATTTTTCTGTGCATTCTGTTTGTACTGTTTGTGTGGAGGGTAGCATACAGAAATACTTCATTCTGCATTTGCATTGCACTCTGGGCTGCAGTAGTTGAACTAGTCACGTTAATTACGAGAAAACAATAGCTTATTCATTGCTCCAATTTTAATATTTCTTTTTGTACTAGCGCGTATGTGACTCGAGTGACTTGGGGTCTATAAACCACACAGGTGGTGTAGCAGTTGTTTTTATTGTTTTGTATTCCTGTACATTTATAGGTCTTCTACAGCAATTGCAACAGTATTGTGGTATTTGCGTTATAGGTATATGTGGTGTGCAGTGATATATATATATATATATATATATATATATATATATATATATATATATATATATATATATATATATATATATAAACCTGGCGCAGACATACTTTGTTTTTATGTATTTTGTTTCCGCTTGCGTTGCGGTTTCGGTGTGAATTTGTAAAGCGAGTGCAGACCCACGTGGTCTGAAGAGTACGCTGCCTCAGTCACGTAGCACAAGCCCTATACTTGGCTCAAATGTGCAGTACATGACTTCAAAAAATAAACAGCCATCATCGTTAGTGTTATTTTAGATACTCTGATTGGAGCATTAACGCTCGTTATATATATATATATATAAATTAAAATGTAAAATTAAAAAAAGTATTTCTTAAGGCCCCAGTTGTAGCATTCAAAAGAGAAGCTAATTTAGGTGATATTTTAGTTCACAGTAAACATAAAAGAATAATTGTCAAAATAGGTTCTACGAACATGTGCACTAGTAGATGTAAAGTGTGTAAATACATAGACAAAAGTAAAAATATAATTAAACATAAGAACACCACATATCCACTAAAAACTAATACCTACTGTAAAAATAGCAATGTTGTTTATGGAATAGCCTGTGAAAAATGTGATGAAATCAAATATGTTGGAGAGACTGGAACTACTTTATATAAAAGAATTCAGAACCACCTTTCATTAATTAGAAATAAAAAAATGAATGAACCAATAGTACAGCACTTCACCAGTCAGGGACATGACATAAATGATGTAAAGTTTGTAGTATTAGAACAGCTCAAATTAGACAATGCGACATATAGAAGAATAAAAGAAAGTAAATGGATAAATAGACTGAACACGATTATGCCAGCGGGACTCAACAGAAAAGAATGAACTAATTAACTTCAATAAATATATAACATTTAAATAAATAAACAATATTCATTCAAAAGTTGTGCATACTGATGCGCTGAGGAGGCCAAATCTAGACTGATCCTCAGAGCCAGCATTGCATGATATAATAAAAATATAAGTTTATGTAAAGTGGTGTTAATTAGAATTAATACAGATTCAAAGATAGAAGTAAAAATGATGTCACAATATATAGAACACCATTACATCATGTAAGAATAAATCATGGATTTGAATGTAAACAATAACAAGTAGTTGTCATGCCGTCAAAAACCTATAAATACCTCCAATGTTTTGATTCAAACACAGGCTCCCTTGAGAAAGATATGTACAACATATCGAAACGTTGGGCAGCTGGCTCTTTGAGCTAATATATATATATATATATATATATATATATATATATATATATATATATATATATATCTATATATATCTATATATATATATCTATATAGATATATATATATATATATATATTTATAGATATAGATATAGATACAGATATCTCTATCTATTTATCTATATCTCGATATATATAGATAGAGAGAGAGATAAATAACCAACTATTGTTTGTTTTTGCCTGGTGATTTGTGAGTCATACACCTCATGTATCCTACATTCTGCTGTGTTACCTGTCTGAATGAGCTTTAATATGAATAAACCTTTTAGATTCTGAATTGAAAAATAGCTACTTCAGTTTACCTTCCTCAGCCTTTCCCATGTGTGTTCTATTAGAATACCAGTAATACATTTGGGAAAGTAAAGGGTGATTACATATATAAAAAAGGGTAATTTTAATTTAAAAGTTAATTTGAAAGCAGTATAGCCAATTTTGTTAGCTGCCTTTTAACATATACAAATAGTGTATCATTCTTCATTTGCAGTGGATTTAAGAGGATTAAGTTATGAGCAGGCAAATGGGCTTAACGTTTAAAATTCATTTTCTCATTCTAGGAACCGGTTGTGTTAACAGACACCAACCTCGTCTATCCAGCACTCAAATGGGACACAGACTTCTTGCAAGAAAGCATAGGAGATGGAGACTTTTCAGTGTACATTGCCCAAACTCACAAGTTCTTGTACTACGATGAAAAAAAAATGGCAAACGTTGAAAACTTTACACCAAAGTCAAGGCGAGTGGAAATGAAATTCAGTGAATTTGTGGACAAGATGCATGAGACTGAAGAAACTGGTGGAGAGGAAAGGTACAAATATCAAGATTTGGTGGCGACTTGCAGTAGAACAGCAGGTGTTAAATTGGATAAAACATGGAAGTGAAATTAAGTGTACAAGTGTCTTAGAAAAAAAAAAATATTGCTATATTTTAAGAATTATAGTCTGTGATTACTGACTTCCAGTACTTTGAAATAAATGTGTATTTCATGATATAGCTATAATATGCCTACAATATGGGAAGATATTGCCTGTTTGTTTCATTCACTCCATTTGCATATTAAACCTAGGCTGTTGTCCGTGATGGTGTTCAAGGCTTATAAGATCCTCAGTCGTCTTCCTTGACCAGTGTGCTGCATTTGAGACTGAATCCACTGCCAATTTGACCCAGTTGTAGGTCCACAATTCCACAAGGCACTTTAGGCATCTTCTAGTATCTATCCCACTCCAGGCTGCAGATTGGTGTTAGATTGGTGTTTTGCAGAATATTTGAATTCATCTGTGTGGGAGAAAAGAAAGTTTTTGCAGCTGCTTTTAACATGCATTTCATTATGATAGTATGGTTTGGATCATAGGACACTACAGAGGTTTGGATTAGCCAGTCTACTGTATATTAATAAATTACTTAGCCACTGGTTAACTTGCCTTTCCATGAGCTGATAAATAATAGAATGTGCTGTAAACCAGTACCGGTGTCCTGGGGAATAAGTAGACCGGGGAAAAAGTGGATCGCCGTCTAGAATTTAAAGGGGAGGTTCCATTGTTTCTAAGGTTTACACCTACTAGTACTGCATCTGGGGAATTAGTAGATTGCGCCCAGGGAATAAGTTGATCGGATATATTAACTAAAAATAAATAATTTAAAATTTACTTTGTGTCATTTATATGTCTGTCTGTTTAACAAACGTTATAGCAGCTCGAGATGTTTTTGTTATATATTTAACGTGTAAGCAGTACTGTAAGGATAGGTATGCGAGCGATTAGCAAAAAGTTAAAGCACGATTTTCAGTCATTGACAAAATTGAACTCCATGCTGCGGTTACTAACTTAGGCCACGATGCACAGCAATCACTGATACACTTGTATTATTATTATTTATTATGCGTTTTGTTCTTTCATTTATATTTACAGGCAGCACTCATTTTTATTTTCAAACCCAGGTGCATAGGCTACATGACAAAACTCCTGTTCCTATTCAAAAATAAAAATATGTTTACTGATTTAGCTATCATGTTTGTGTGATGTCCCCCCTATTACCATACGATCTGGCAAATAAAATGACCAGATAGAAAATGTTGATTCATGTAGTTAACCTCCCCTTTAATCAATCGCAATCCACTTTTTCCCCGGTCTAATAATTCCTTATGACACCGGTATACAAATCAAGATGAATTTATTACCTATTGTCTGTGTTATCGCTCTTAGTGGGCTTTGTATTAAACTAAAGGAAACTCTAGGACACCTCAATTTGATATAATTTGATTTGCTACAGCACTGATTAGACTAAAAGTGTGGATGGAGTATGGAATTCAAAAAATTTTTAAACAACCAGACCGGATTGGCTTGCTACTCCAAAAATTAAAGTTCAAAGTTATCACAGAGGAAATCTAGAATTAAGGAATCCACTATTAGACTAAGCAGAGGGCTAGATGGGTTTATCTTGTATTCATTTTAACCTGCAGCAGTGTGATCTTCCCATCTCTTCATCCTTTTATGCGTACAGACAAAAAAAAAAAAAAACTTTTTAACTGTAAGTTGAGAGCCATAGTTCGGGTGTTTGTGGATCTGTGGAATGTGTTGAGGTGTATGAAATTCACAGATCACACATCCCATATTCTCTCTCTCTCTCTTTGCCAGTTTTCTTTTTGGAAACTAAAAATGAAAGTAAAGTTTTTGTTAAATTGTCATTGTCTTGGTGTTGCTGCTGCAAAAAAGCAATTGTTTAATAGGCCACATCCTTGTCATAATTAAATGACTATACAGCAATTGGTACAATACATTTATAAAGTAAAAGCAATTGTTTAATAGGCCACATCCCACATACTTAAATGACTATACAGCAATCGGTACAATACATTTATAAAGTAAACCATTGTGCGGACAGCTTATCAATTTCAACACGTCCTCCTACTGTACATCTTCTTCTACAAATATTTTCTTGCTCAGTTGGCCTACCTCATTTATTAGTTTCTTTAAGATTAGTTAAATTAAGAGCAGCCAAAAAAGTTTCAGTCCAATCCAGACCTTTACACAATTTGTATAGATCAGAATTTTTTTTTTTTTTTTAAGTTGTTGATTCAATTTTTAAAAAGAATATGAATAACTGACTTTCCAATAATTTCAGGTTATATTTGCAGCAAACACTGAACGACACAGTAGGGCGGAAAATTGTGGTGGATTTTCTGGGATTTAACTGGAAATGGATTAACAAACAGCAAGCCAAACGGAACTGGGGGCCGCTGACATCCAACCTGCTTCTCATTGGCATGGAAGGTACTGGGTCGATTCCATTATGGTGCTAAGCTTGCGGGTTTGCTTGGCATAGCAGAAAAGTACACTTCGCCAAGAAACACTCCAAGTTATCTGGACAATTTGTTATTCACAGTAAGATCTAGTTGGGATTAGAGCAATTCAACAACAGGGCAGAGGTATTTCCACACAATTCAGAAACAAACTCACTAAATAAATTACTTTTTTTTTCTTTCTTTTTTTTAAATGTTATTTTTAAGGAGCACTACATTTAGCTGTTTTATTGATATTAATAATCATTTGTTTTTATTTTGGGTAGTTCTTATGTTAATACAAATGCTTTCCTAACTTTTTGTAAATTGTGTTTTTGATAATTTAATTTGATTTATTGCATTTTTCTCGCAGGGAATGTGACCCCAGCACACTATGATGAACAACAGAACTTTTTTGCTCAAATAAAAGGTTACAAACGATGTATACTCTTTCCACCAGATCAGTTTGAATGTCTCTATCCATTCCCAGTGCATCATCCATGTGATCGACAAAGTCAGGTGAGGGGCGGATCTCAGTTTGGTAGTTGCTGGAAATTGATGTTTCTACACTGACTGGACATAAATCATGGAATGTAATTAAAATGAAAGAAATACTCTAGTCTGTAATGTATGAGAATGTATTTGGTAATGTGATCTAAATCATGGTAAAGCAGAAGGATCTCATCTCGACATATCAGAGCAGTTTCTGAGTGTTCCTGGAATTGCAACATATGCATAAAACCAAGACTGTGTGGTCACAAGTGGGTTGAATCTAGCCCATATGCTACCGTAACAAAGTGACAACCAAAGGGTGTGTTACAATGCCCCAAATCACAGAAACTTTTAACAATGGACAAGATGCATAGAGCTACTATTAAGGCCACTGTCATTTTTTTGGATAGCCAGCCAGACTTAAGCCCTGAAAGAAAGTCCAGAAGGCATATATGAAAGCTAAAAAACATATTACCAATGGAAAAATATAATGTCTATAGAGTATGACAAGGCCTAAGGACGGTATATATGTTGATATATGTTCCGATTTAACTGGCCTTTTTACTAATCATTGTCATTTTTAGGTTGATTTTGAAAATCCTGACTATGAGAAGTTTCCTAATTTCAAACATGTCGTGGGTTATGAAACAGTGGTGGGTCCAGGAGATGTGCTTTACATCCCGATGTACTGGTAAGGGGCATTTATTAATATTATTTACAAGTCGCCTGGTGTCATCCCCACATCTGCAGTAAAATTACCAAAAGATGTTTTAAGCAAAAACCTGAAATCTTAAGACTGTGCCTGCTGTGCGGCATTGCACTGAACAGCTGATCTTAATTTACCTATCTACCTCTTGAAATTAATATAATTTAAATCCTTTAACTGTATTAACTTGTGAATGGACGTGAATTACAACCCAAGGGCAGCCCAATACCTTCACTATGTACCAGATTTTGTGCCATTATTTGTCTGGGATCTGTATTATGTCATCTCCTTGCAGCCTTAATGACTTACTTCTATTCAATCATTTCCCGAACATAAATTATTGCTAAATTAATGTGTTTTTAGCTTTAAATATTGTTTGACATTTTGTTTTACCTTTAATGTGAGCTCCACCTTGTGGTCAAAAATTGTAATTGTAGATTTTTTTGAAAAAAATTGTTTCATCTGAGTGAAACTAAAACTGGTCTGACAATGGTCATTTTAACACTGTGTCTGTTAGTTATTTTAAATGCTTTGAAACGGTAACATGCCGTAAGGCCTCCTGTTGGTAGCATCTGGTACTGTAGGTATCAGTTGAAACGAGATATTCCCCAAAATACAAAGGACTAGAGTGTTATAAGGCAGTACCACGTGATCAGTCTTGCACTGGAGATAATACTGGCTTAGATGTCAAATCTCCAGAGAGTGTCATTTAATAAATGGATTTAATCCCCCAAAAATTCATTAAGCATCAGTGGGGAACTTACAGATAATAACAGTGTGATGGAAAGGAGCAAATTTAGCTCAGTACGAGGGACAGCAGAGGCTGACAATTAACACTCTTCAGCAAATTAACAGGCTGTGTGTGAAAGGCAGTAATTTACAGCATGTTGCTGCTGCAAAGAGATAAGGAGCTGTTCCAGCATAAGTGGCTTTTACTCTAATGGATCAGGACCCTTACTGATTTAACGTACATGTTACACTCTCAGATTCTTTTTATTGTCATAATTAAACCCCTTTATCCTGGATACAGCTGAAGTTAGTTTATGCCTTGTAAATAAGGAACCATAGAAAGGGAATCAGAAATCCTACAAACAAAATGCAAAGGTCTTCAAGTTCTGTTTTTAAGGTGATTTTCAGAGTTTGTTGTGAATGACGTGGCTAACTCATATCTGTTTATCCTTCGGACCTTGCTAAGAATGTGTTATTACTTTTTGGTTTGCAGTCAGATCATTCATATTCTGTTTTTGCTGTTTTAGGTGGCATCACATTGAATCCTTACTAAATGGAGGCATTACTATCACAGTTAACTTTTGGTACAAGGTAGGACCTTTTGGGCTTTTCTGTGGAAACCTGATCATTAATGGGGGGGGGGGGGGGGGGGGAATCTAAGTATTGTCCGACTAACATGCAGATATTACCCTCAAAGTAAAAAGATCATCTCTTAACTACCTTAGCATTTGGTGTCAGTGACTCAATGGCACCACCTTGTGAGGGGAAAAAAAGCTACCCATGCACCATTCTCTCAACCTAGAAACTGGAGCAATGGATTGTCCTTTTAGAAATAGATTTTGATCAGAAACATTCATGTCCATCGAAGTCCATTTGCTGTACTAAATGTCACTGTCACTGAGAAGTGTTTCATAATTGGAGAGCAAAAAGAATAACTTTGCTAGACCAGTTAAGTGGTCTGCAACAGCAGTATCTCTTCTGCAGGACATATTCGTTATGAAGGGACTTAGTGATCTGCTTCAGCAGAATTGTCAGGAAAGATGGAATCAGACTGCTGGTTATATATATATATATATATATATATATATATATATATATATATATATATATATATATATATAATATGGCACTATTCTGGCAGCTTGATGGGCCTCCAAGTTCATATGAGTTGGTGTAATCAGTTTCTCTAACTCCTCCTCCCCCCCCCACCCCCACCCAGGGAGCACCCACACCAAAGAGGATAGAGTACCCTCTGAAAGCTCATCAAAAGGTGGCTATCATGAGGAATATAGAGAAGATGCTGGGAGAAGCTCTTGGGGAGCCACAAGAGGTATTTATGGCAAATGTTTCAGGATGCTTATTTTTATGACCATCATCATACTTATCTTTTGAAGGTTTTTAAAAACAAATCTTTTTACAAAACCATTTCAACACAAAACAATCAGAAACTTTCAGGCTTTACTTATGGTGGCGTTTCTTTCTTTTCCACAGGTGGGTCCTTTACTAAACATGATGGTCAAAGGGCGGTACGACCAGGCCTTCAGTTAGTGCTTACTGGAGGACACTTTGACAATGTGTAGCTGCTGGAGGGAATGCAGCCAGCAGCACATGTGTGCGCAAACTGTAAGCTAGTTCTGCACGGCCGCACTCAAACACCTACTGTAGGAAAGCTTCTTCCACTTTGCTTTGTCCATCTGCCAGTGATGTTACTGTGGATCCAACCCGTATCTCTATCTACACAGAAACAAAATAGCTGTCATCAAGGAGATTTCATACATGAACATTGATGTGCTCCAGTGTGGAAA
Organism: Acipenser ruthenus; assembly: GCF_902713425.1. Taxonomy (NCBI): domain Eukaryota; kingdom Metazoa; phylum Chordata; class Actinopteri; order Acipenseriformes; family Acipenseridae; genus Acipenser; species Acipenser ruthenus. The sequence continues at coordinate 13,461,687 of NC_081195.1, read as the reverse complement.
CTTATAGTTGCCTGGTAACCAATGTTGCTGAACTTGGAATTGGACTGGTGGCCTATGGGATTGTCTCAAAGCAGTTGCTTTGTGCAAAAGCTCAGCTTGTTGTGGGAAATCAATAAGTAAAGTAATACGTTTGTTTTTTATGAAGCATACATTTTAACATAGGTTATCTGATGCATAATTAGCCATACAACATAAAGAACGGTTGTTTCTACATTTGGTTATTGGAGCTGGTGTGACAGAAACCTATTTTCAGGTTCTGTTTTATTCATTAGCTAGGTATACAAGCACTTCAAGCCAAATTAAACACTTGGCAGATGTTGAACCAATTGCCTCAAAGACCAAAAAATAAATCCTGGGTCATGTTGTGGGGAAGAGAACTGTGGTTGTTAGGTTAATGTGATTTAGATACCATACCAAATCCTGTTAGTTTTTATCAGTTTTTCAGACAACATGCTGAAAGTAAATTCTTGCAGAGATTTTTCATCTGTATGTGAATCTGGTTTAATTATTTATTTAGTTTTTTTGAGCCCACAAAAACCTTACAGTGTATATATTTGCTGAGACAGCTTCATTTTGTATTGCAACTTTGTGTATGAGCTAGACTTTCTTTGCTTAGCATTGTTACCCTCACTTACCTGTACTTCTCAACACCCTACTAGCACCAAAGCTTAAATAAGCACTTAAATAATCACTTGTGTACATGATGTAGTTCTGACAACATAGACAACTTTTTTAAAAGTGGACCTGTGTGGGGCTATCAAACTTAGAAACAGTATCCTCTTTTAATGAGAAAAAAGCTTCCAAACCAAATACAGGATAAATATGGTTTAATACAAATTACTGTGCATTTTGTTAGATACTATCAGTTCAGTTATTGGCAGCATTTCCAGTTTAAGGCTGAATTGCATGCAAAACCTCAGTTGGTTTGAACAGCTGTCGGTTATATTCTTCTCTACAGCATGATCTCTATGGGAGGTTTTCCAATCAGTATGTACTATGGTGATCATAGATTTAGAAGTGGTGAACACACCAGCCATAACTCAAATCCACATTTCAAGCACTTGCCAGTTGGATTGGTATATAACACTGGGCATGAGAGTAGTGTCTGTTCTGTCAACTTCTCGACCTCTCTCCTCTGCATGTATGACTGATTAGATTGACAGCCCTGCATGTTGGAAGTGTCCACAAAGAAGTGATTGCAAGATAATAACAGTGAGCTTCCCAGGCTTCCCAGGCTTAACAATCCCAGGATTGTTAATTTCCCATTAGAAATTAGTTGACTGCCTAATAGATGCAATTGAAAATTAATACAAAGTCACAATTGATATAAGCTCATTTGTATTGAATTGAGTCTTTTTGATCAATTTCATATACAATAATTGTCATAACGAGGCTATATGATTTAAAAATAGTGAATGTATAATAAGTCTGGTGTTCGGTAGACTGCTGGGGCTGGCTGGGGAAGGTTTGAGAAAATATTCCAATATGTTTGAGTTAAACCAAGGTATGGGAATTGTACATATTTTATTTACATGTGTAACTGTGTCAAATACAGTATTTGAGGAGTTAACAAAACAGCATTTGCGTGTTCAAAGATTGAAAGAACATACTGCTAACTTTTGTTTGTTTATTTTTCATATCTAAGATGTGTACAATTGCTGATTAATAAATCTTTGATTTATTTTTTTTGTTACTTAGTGTTTTTGTAACTTTGATACCCTGTCATAATGCATATTGCTAATGACCTGACGAGAGATGATAGTTGATTTTTAATAAAAACTCTGCTCTGTTGTTTCTTAGTCACTATATAGGATCACTTGAAATATGATGTGAATGTGAGTATTAAAGTTACAGTTTAGTTTTAAGACTCATGTTTGATATAATTGAAGCCTAGCGAGTTTTCATGTTGTAATTTCAATTTTGAAATCAATCAGAATTAATAATAAAATGTAAAACTTGCAGGATTTGCTTATAAACTCGAGTTTCACAGGCCTATTCAACTGTTAACATTCTATTCTCATTTGTATACTGTATATACATATTAGTCTCTTGTCATCCTTGCAGTGCCCATAAACTGCTTCTATTTGAATGTTTCCATGGCTACCAAAGTAAATTAGCCAATTACAGTCATTGTAATATACTCCCTTTTAAGTGTCTCCAAGCCGAAAGGGAGGTAATTAAACTTACAAGCAAGAAAACAGGATGATGTAAGGGACGCAAAAATAAGAGTCTAACCAAAAATTCATTTAGTACCACTCCATCCCTTAAACAACGACATATTACAGATACCATATTAATTGAAACGCATTTTCTCAGCCTTGCTTTTTAAGGTTGTCCAATGTCAAGAAATCCCATGTCTCCTCTTAATAAAGCAATACAGTAAGACTATTATTATTATTATTATTATTATTATTATTAAAACACCAAAAATGCAATATGGACTTTTCTCTAAAGTGGTTTTGGCAAAAAAAGGACAAGAAAACAAATAATGAAGTGTTTAGGTGTCTGATTGTCAAGTTAATGTTTAGGAAACCTGCCCCATTCTAATTGATTTTTGGTTATGTTGACTCATTTTATCCCTGCATAATGTTTTATACTGCACAAAATTTGACTGGTTTTGCCATTTTAAACTTGTGGAAAAGCATATAGATTCTTTATTTTTTTTATTTCTTTACCCCACATAAACCTGTTTAACAGGAGGTAGGTGGTTGGAAATTTAAACAAACATTTTCATTTAGAATTGTAGTGTGATACACATTTTTAATATCACTATTTGCACATATTTTCACATTTTTTTAAAATGTTGGTCAAACCAAAAAATATCCATCATATCAACAAGTGATTTGATGGACAACGACACCTGTGCCTCCTGCCAGTTCTTTTGTCAATTCAACGCTTGTCTTCTTTCTATTCCTTAATGATATTATCTTCAAGTATTGCTCATCCTTATTAGACAGCTTTCTGGGTCTTCCAATCCTGGGTTTGTCAAATACAGATGATGTTTCTCTGTACTTGATTATGCTTCGGATACCACACCTTGAAAATCAAGTGATGCAAGCTATTTCACTCAATGTTTTTCCTTTTTTATGCAAGTCAAGGTTGTTATAATAGTAGAAAACACTAGTGGAGGCGTTGAGTAAATTGTTGATGCTCATAATGCATCGGAGTAGAAAAATGCAACATGTCTAAGACTTTTGCACAGCAGTGTACAATCTGCATGTTTGAGCCCTTTTCAGGCTTAGTTGGCTCAGTTCCTTAAATGAATTGTTATGACAAATGCCAATTCAGTAAGAGGATACCTCACAGGTCATTCAACAGTCATCTTTTCTTGTTTTTTACTCGTGTGGTTTGATTTGAGAATGATGCTGGAATTATTATTGTCTGCGTTGTATAACGCAGACCTTGTTGTTTGTTTTTTTTTTTTTATAAAACGCTGCTTAAAGTTTTTGAAACTCTTATCTTCATGCTGTATTGTGCACTGATCAAATGATGCCAACCAACAGCTGAATAGAGGCAGATGGGACTGAATGTACTAAACACAGAGTATTCTCTCCCACCACATCAGACACTGATCAGCTGCTTGTCAGCATTTACTGAACGTTCTTCATTCTGTCTCCAGTGTTGCAATGAGCAGGCTTTCATGTATCCATTCAAAGGTACTGGTGATCCCACCGCTTCTGTCTGGATGTAGACATTTCTTTCAGAAGAGTTTCAATGTTACATTTCACCTCTTTAAAAGGAACAGTTAAGCCATACCTAAGAAAAAGGAACATGATCCTTTTTTTCATCTCCATTTCTAGGGGTAAGATTATTTGGTGATTAACTACAATTACAATTGGTTGCTACTTCAAATTACAGATATTTCTCGTAGACTGATTAGCACCAATCTTGGTTGCCCAAGATGGGGAAATTGGAAAATACAATGACTTCGGAGAGACCTTAATGAGAGCCAGTGTCACCATAGCCAGGTCCACGCACAGAAGTGTGCAAATTAAAATTTGAGACAGTCTCTGTGTATTGTGTCTGCAGCTGGGTACCGGTGTTCTGTTAAACATCTGTCTATGTATCTCCTGCTAACAGTTTCTCCTTAGTTTTCTAGTACACAGGTGGAGGATTTGATATGGCATTCTGTTCTTACTATGCTCCCACAGTCAGACTTGGGGCAAGTTATTTTATGCACCCAGCTGAACTGCATGCAAAACCTTAGTTGGTTTGAACAGCTGTCAGTTCCATTCTTCTCTACAGCATGATCTATATGGGAAGATTTCCAAACACTATGTACTATGATGATCGTAGATTTAGAAATGGTGAACACACCAGACATAACTCAAATCCACATTTCAAGCACTTGCCAGTTGGATTTGTATATAACACTGGGCATGAGAGTAGTGTCTGTTCTGTCAACTTCTCGACCTCTCTCCTCTGCATGTACGACTGATTAGATTGACAGCCCTGCATGTTGGAAGTGTCCACAAAGAAGTGATTGCAAGATAATAACAGTGAGCTTCCCAGGCTTCTGTGATTGTTAATTTCCCATTAGGAATGACTTGAAATTGAATACTAAGGATGCCCATACATACAAAGTCACAACTGACATATCATAATACTGCTATCATTTAAATTAGTAAAATAGGATCCTCCTGGCATTTACATATTTGATACAGTTCAAAATACACTAAAGAGACTCGTGTACTGCACAAAGAGGCCTATTTAGTCATCTAAACAGTGGCAGTGTTTAGATCTGCCACAGCTGAGGTCAGTGGCATAAACACCATTATATTTTACTTGTCAGCTGCACTATACTGAATAAATGATGCTCTTAAGCGAGACCAGTTTTCCTATGTATTTAAAAAAAAGAAATTGCCTCTTAATCGGCACTCCTATGGCATTGATGATAAAATATTCAAAGTTCCAGCGTATGTCTTTCTTGGGGGACCAATAGAGTCTCTCTATAAACCAGACATACAATCAAAATCACTTACAAAGCACTTTCCTTTAAAAAAGTGTAGACTGGGTCTTCCTTAGCCCCGTTCACTTCAATCTTTCCAATTACCTGAAACTTCGGATAAATCCTTCTCCTGGTCTCACATACTTAGGGATGTTTAATGTCTCATAGTTTTCCTCTGTTAAGTTTGAAATAATACACTTTAGTAAAAGGAATAATGCGTCTTGTTATAGAAATGCTACCAACAGTTCCTAACCTGTCATGTTATTTCATGACTAGCAACTATAGCTTACATATTTGTTTATTTGTCATCTGTTTTTTATGTTATTTTGGCTGTGTCAAAATAAGCCATGCTACAGTATAACTACCTGTTTTCTTATAGTTCAAATGACCTGCAGAATAACTCTTCATAATGCCTTTTCATAAAAGATGATCTAAAAGTCAATTAATTTCACCACAGTAGTTAAATTGGTAAATAGGGTCCGTTTTACATTTGTATTTTTATTTTTCTAATGGCCTGTTAGATTGAAATGACTCCAGATGGTATTGAAAAACACAACCCTTACGAGGTTCCTGAAGGCCAAACTGGTTACAGGGGAAGGCGAGAACAGTGAACGAATTCCGAGCTAACTTTTCCATTAGTGTGTGCAGTTCATAGTACTGCAGTTGAGGGGGAAATAATGGACACATGTTAAAATAAAGTAATTGAGAATTGTACTGTATATCACTTCAAACACAGACATTAATTTTAAGGTATAAACAGGCAACGGTTTTGACAATTGTCTAAAAGAAATTAGCCTGAAATGTTGGCCTATATATACAATTATAGTAATTCTAAAGCTCACTGGTTTGTTTAAAAATAAATAAAGATCAAGCATATTGTATACAAATATTAATCCATAACTTAAAAAACGCTCAAACATATGGTTAAGGTTATAAGATACTGAAACTTTTTTTTTTTGGATATCATTAGTAACAATTTTTTTTTTTTCACAGGAATGTATTTCTGAGCTTTGTATTAAAATAATTAAAAAAGGGTCAAGAAAAAAAAAAGTAAACTAACAGTGCTTTATTTGTTAAACATGAACGACCGAACAGCAACAAGGCTTCAGTCTTCATATGCAGGAATGCAACTGTCTGGTTGTAGTAGGTCAACTCAATGGGTGCACATTCCCAGGGAGACAGCTGATACATTGTGGTCTAGAATAGAATAATGTACTAGGTGCCGTCTGTTACAATCCAGCTATAGCTGCATTATCACTTAAATGTAACTGCAGATAAGGTCACTTCAATAACTTTATAACTGCACTTTAAATGCCGCAAGTGAAGTTTAACTATATGCTCCTTCTTGCACAGTTCAGCAGCAGTAATGCAAATGTTACTACGCACAAAAATAAAACATTCCGTTCAGTACTGTTGTCCAGATGGTTGACACTAAAGTATCCAATCAATACAGTACGCCCGCCACAGAAACCCTGAAAACAACACTCACGTGCTTGGTTTTAACCAGCTGATCCCCAACTTTGTATCATCCCCAGTTAATAGGACTACGGTACTTTTAGTTTGTTGCAATTCGGCGAATGGGAACTATCACCCAGAAAGCAGCAGTTTCTCCAAGTACTGGGAACCCAAATAGAGATGCACGCAAATCTGGAAAGCAGTACTTATATTTTTCATTGTGTTACAGTACAAAATCCAGTCCATCGGTGATCTGTTAGCTGAGATGGAAGGAAGTGCGATCTGCAGGTAACTAAGGCGCAAGATCGCAGGCATGCGATAAAAAGGTTACTGGATCAATGCGCTTACAGATGCGTAGCTCAAACACAAAAGTACATAATCTGCTTTTTTCAAACATCAGATGATGTTAATACGTATTGATTTAATAAGTATTTTACGTTGTATTAAGAAATGCTTATGAGATATTGTGAAATAATTGTCTTGTGAGTCCTGTGATTGTACAAGCAGCATTTGGGGGAAAAATGTGTTTTATGGTCATGTTACAAAATACAAACCTGCAGTCTCCTGGTAAAGCAATAATACATTCTGCTTTTGAAGGACATGTCATTATGCGTTATATAAATTAGGTCGTAGTTGAAAAAAAAGCATAATACAGAAAATACCATCTTAACCTGGCTGATCTTTGAGTAACTATGGCTTCTTATCAAGGCCAATGTCTGAGCTCAGCATCTACATAGGAAACCATCTTTTTTGCTGTTGCTAGTAGAATTGAAATCTATCATTGCTTGATAATACCCCATTATCGCCACTTTAGATCTCATCTGTTGCTGCTGGTATCACCTCTTGGACTTGCCATGGGAGGATGTTCTGGTGCCACATGTGTTCTGCTTCTTACCAATGTGCCACCTAGTGAGCTTGCAGAGAGTTAGCAAGCAGTTTCAAGCCCTCATCCCGGTCTACTTGGCCAACTGCTGCTCTTTTGACCTCTCTCAGGTAACAGACTTTTTACTGGAATATATAATTTTGTTTAAATAATTAGGTTGTGCTGTTATTTTATATATGTGCCCTCTGATTTACTTGATTTATGAATGCACAACTATTGCCACTTCCCTTTTTAATTCAACCCTTACTGAAAATACATGTCCTTGACCAGCATGCAAAACTCCTTAAGCAAGGACTACTATGTCCCTTCAGCACAACAGAAGCACATAATCATGTTCTTAATTACAAAGCTGTTTCTCGGTGCCCTCTCCCCGCACTGAAACACATGTTTAACTCAATACGAATTGTAGACTGATGTTTGCAGGCTGGTCCTTGCATACCCAAGCAAATGGGGCTGGAGTCCATCAACCTGATTGCCTGTCGGCAGCTCAAAGATGAGGCCGTCTGCTACCTGGCCAAGAAGTGCCTCAAGCTGAAGTCGTTGTCAGTGGCAGTCAACACAAATATCAGCGATGTCTCTGTAGAGGTGGGGGCCAAGAACTGTCCTCAAATGGAGCACCTGGATCTCACTGGATGCCTTAGGGAAATAATGAGTCCATCAGGTATTAGTATATATTATTTGTGTTGAGAGAAGTGCATTTTGTATATAACCATAAAGCCTCCATCTTATAAAAAATGCAACTACAGGTTAATTTTGATGCAGTGGTTGTATTGTTACAATTTATTTTTGCTGACTACTGCTACTGTATTGTGATGATGTGTCTGTCTCCTGCTTGTAGTGTGGGTTAACAAAGATTCTAAATATGTTTTACTAGACAGTGCAGAGGAAAAAAAAAACAATTGTCTTTTATAAATAATACATACTGCAATACAAGAAAACCTGATAGAAAAAGCAACGTGGTTTTATTAGTTTTATACCACTCAAGCCATTTTTATATCCTTTCACTTGACACAGCACATCTCAGAAAGCCGTTTGGTCATTACTCATTATTTGTAAGATAGTATTTAAATAAAATAATAATAATAATAATAAAAAAAACATGGAACAATGTAGTTTTAGACAGGCTTTTTAGTACGTTGTATGGTTTACAGTGTTTAAATACAGCACAGTGCTTTATGGTTTACAGTACCTATAATCAGTTATTTTATAACTGATACAGTAAATGACTGTAAATGCTAACATGTCAAGACTATCAAAACTCTCACATTCACAGCTTAAAATATGCTGTGAATGTAATGCAAATTAATTAGTTACACTAAACAGACTGCAAAAAAAGCCTGAACTATTTACTTCAACAGCAATAATAGAGCTTAAAATCACAATATGAAGAAAGCCTCCCACATTTTATTTACTGATATCACAGTTTCCCAACCGTATTCCACAAACCTCAGTACAGACATAGCATTTCTGTATTGTGCTGCATGTGGTTATACATAGGGAGTGAGCATACGTGGAATCATTATTACATGGAGCTATAGTCTTTTTTATATAATTTTTTAGTCTGTATCTGTTCTGCTCCCAGGACTGTAGTGGAGTACTGTACTAAGCTTCAATCTCTAAAGGTGAACAACAGCCACAATATCACAGAGACCACTTTAGGTTTGCTCCGGAAAAGAGGTGTGGAGATAGATGTGGAGCCTCCTCTACAGCGAGCACTGATTTTGCTGCAGGATGTAGTTGGATTTGCTCCCTTCATAAACCTCCAGATCCTCCAGAACTCTCTAGGTAATTTCTGCTTTGTATCTTTAACACATTTTACAGATGCCCTGTAACCATTGTGGGGCTAATTACGTTAGTTTGTTTAATAATGAATTTAAACACTTAATTAACTTGTATAATTAATACAGTTCAAATTAACGTGTGTTAATCAACTTGAATGAATACTGTATGACCATTACCATATTAGATCACCGACTAAACACAAACAATCTATTAGTAGGAGGCTGTGTGGTCCAGTGGTTAAAGAAATGGGCTTGTAACCAGGAGGTCCCCGGTTCAAATCCCACCTCAGCCACTGACTCATTGTGTGACCCTGAGCAAGTCACTTAACCTCCTTGTGCTCCGTCTTTCGGGTGAGACGTAATTGTAAGTGACTCTGTAGCTGATGCATAGTTCACACACCCTAGTCTCTGTAAGTCGTCTTGGGTAAAGGCGTCTGCTAAATAAACAAATAATAAAATAGTAATCTGTTAAATAATCTGAATATTCATTCACGTTAATTATTATTTTATTTAATGACATGTATAAGATCGAGGAATTACAATTAACACACAAAACACCCTCAACCACAACAAAGTAGGATAAAATATTGTAGCGGTTTATACAGAAAGGAAAAACTTAGAAAATCATCACGCGGTAACAGTTCACATACATATCAATGCAGCATAAGTCAGCACCTACTCTTTGAATGTATATGCTTCTCTAGATGTTGTTTTTTAATAATGCAATTAAACTACAGTACAAGGAGAATCCTATTGCTTTCCTAACATTCAGCATAGGTTCAACATCTCATTCTAACACAGTACACCAACTCTTCTGTCTCAACTTCAGTACAGGCTGCGCGGATCTGCCAGCAGGTGATGACGTCACTCTGTAGACAGTTCCCTCAGCTCAATTTACACAGACAGTGGCCCTGTGCTTACTGCTCACAGGTAAAATAACTTGTGAAACACAAGCACTTATTGAAATGCAAAAACAATTTCACAATTACATTTCTTCTAATAACATATCACAGCTACGGCTGGACTACAATTGTTTACTAACAATTACACAAGTATACTTTTGCAACACTTCATATGACAATGAGTTAATCAGCTTAGTTACTTTTTAACAAGGTTCAAACTCTGAGGTTTTTCATGAGCGCGTTAAAAGCGCAATTTAAGATAACTATTTTATCAATTTCTGTGTGTTGTAATTATCACTAATTACTCTGGTTCCACAAGGGAAAGGGAAGGGAATTATACTCAACGGTTCCTTGAAGAAGACCCCAAAAGTCTGCTGAACAAATCTTCCGTTGTAGTTATATTCTCGCTTCGTTTCCGCAATTCTTCAAACCCAAGTTGGGCTCCTTTATCTTCAAAACCCAAGTGGGGGTTTCACACATGTCCTGTGTGTTTACTTCTTTGAATACTTCGCCCAAAGGCAGACACATTCTCGTTATGCTGTGTGGTTTCTTCTTTGAATGCTTCGCCTCGCAGGCAGACACAGTCTCGTTATGCTGTGGTTACGAATGGGAACAGAAGCTTGTATCCGAGCCGGGAATGGTTCGTTTCGACGCGTAGATAAACTGACTCGCAGATGTCTTTTCCTATTAGCAGGAGTCCTGAACACGGAGCTTTCTTTGACGTTCGTTTATTGCAGGGTACAGAATCTTCTTGCAGTCAAGAGGTATAAGCTTAATGCTATCTTCTCTTATGTGCCATGTGAGACTCAGAAACCAGGTCAGACCAACTCTGAAACCAATTCAGAACCAATTCAAAGTTCTTGCTGCAAGTTGCCAGTTCTTATAGGATTTTCGCACAAAGACCTATACATTTCCCCTACAACTGTCTTCCGTTGTTTTTGGACTATGATTGACTCACCCTGCATTATTTAATTTATGACTTCCTTCGGTCGTCTCCAACTTTTGCTTCCTCAATAAATCCTTATCTCGGGCCCCAAACTAATTATTATCTTGTAGAGACTCTTGGTGTTAGGTTCAGCTAAAGTCCCCCGATTCTCGGCTCATTAACCCCCCTCTTCCTTTGTGTAGGATGTTTCAGGAATTTCTCTAGCCAAAAGTCCACACGCTGTGCTGCATCCTGCTTGTTCAACAATGAATCCAAAAGATTAGTTCAGATATGTCCTTATATCAAACACAGTTATTAGATCCAGGCAATTGTGCCTACACCATCTGAGTCAGAACAACAGTTTAAAGAGATATTTGTTTATGTTCCCTGCAAGAAAATGAGAGTTGCATGAGCAGCGCCACAGAACAGCTGGATGAAAGTTTGGAATTGCTAATCAATAAAGAAAGAACTGTATCCTTCAATAGAAATCTGATACACTTCTAATAAAATTGTGTGCAGCCAAACTGAATTTGCATAATTACATTTTTAGCACATACCCCAGCCTTGACTGGAAGAAGGTCATTATGGAAGTTCAAAATGAAGCTTTGTGTGGTTTGAAGCTTGTTATGGTGTTCAATAATTTGACATTGTAGTTTCGGAAGAAGTTAGGATTTAAGATGTTTTTCCTTTCTGATTACCTGTTGTTATATATACATTTGTATACATTGATACAGTTGGGTTTTTACGGGAGCAATCTAGGTAAAGTACCTTGCTCAAGGGTACAGCAGCAGTGTCCCCCACCTGGGATTGAACAACGACCCTGGTCAAGAGTCCAGAGCCCTAACCACTACTCCACACTGCTGTCAAATTAACAATAAAGTCATTGGGAGGCAAACTATCTGCAGGTCGTTCTTGTAAATAATACTTTGAAGCTGTCAAACCTTCATTGTGATCAATGTTAGTATAAAGAGATTCAACATCCAAAGTAACCAAAAAATAAGGTCATCTTGTATGAAGGTAAGGAGGGCACAAATGGCTTAATAAAAAAATCAACAAACTGCGAAGCTGGTTCAGCAATGGATCCATTGCCCGATATAATAGGTCTTCCAGGTAGATTTTGGAGATCTTTATGTACTTTAGGGAGCACATAAAAAGATGGAAGTCTGGGACGTTCACACCATAATAAACCATATTCTTTCTCACTGATCCATCTTGCATTTTTAGCATTTATCAACATTTCTTTAATTCCATTTTTCATATTATCCAAAGGCTTCTCTGAGAGTGTTTGATAGTATTCTGAATTGTCATACATTTCTTTATCCCATTGTGACAGAGATCAAATTATTCTTGGTGCTAGATCTCCCTCCCTACCTGTGAGGGCACTGTGTAAAGGGAACAGAGTATCCTATACTAAATGGCATGATAGTTTATTCCTTGGGTTAGGTGGAAGTCGGCTATCTAGAAAAGGGGCGGAGCAACGGTACCCAAACTCAATGCCCCGGATGGGAAACGGCGTGGCATCCGCGGATTGGAGGAGTGGATGCGCTCGTTAACCTAGGGGTCATGGAGGGTATATAGGGGTCGTAGTGTAAGCAATCTGGTCCTTGGTAAATGGTTAGATACAAACCCACAAGGAGTCGTGTTATTTGCTGAGAACCGTGAGTTTTTGTCTTGTGTGTTAGTGTTTGTTGTAACTGTCTGTTTGTCTTAAACTAGACTACCAATAACATGATCCAGAGCTGTAGCGCAAGCCAGCATCAACCCGGACATCACTTTCACCCCTGCATTCACAGAGAACTGTATTACAGCACTAGCACCTATTCACTGTCACTAAAAACTGTGTTTGTGTTTTGTGTTTAGTGTTGGTGTACGTAAAACTGGACTTTTGATTACGAGTCAAACCCGGGGATTACAATTACCGAGTGATACACTCCGCTCACTCACTTCTCAAGAAGACTTGCTTTCAGCTTCTCATCAGGAGCTGTCTTCAAACTGTTTTTCTAAAATACAAAGTAGTTCTTTAGCGTCATCAGAGTTTTATCAAAGCTACTTGATCTTTGATTACTTACATTAAAATAAAAAAATGAATCAGCATATTAAAAATTGATAATTGTTGGTATTTTTACTACTTAGAACTACCAATTGCCTTTTAACAATAATATTTATTTGCAAAAATGTATTTTATGCATTGTTAGATGTACTAATCCCCCCATTGTAGTTAATGGAACACCGTGAACTAAACACAATCTGACCTTTTATTATTTTTCAAGTTTTGTTTGCTGTTTTTCGGAGTGCCTCTGATTTTTATATTCCTTTCTTTTGCAGGTTATCAAGTGAAGTACAGCAATTGAAGATTCATTCGTTTCAAAAGACGAAAGTTATATATTTGTGCTGGCACATGAGTAGAAAATATTGTGACTTGTTAAAAATGCACTCTCATTAGTAAATATAGTACAAATGTACAGACGATTTAATCCAGCATAGACTGTACAAGTTTAATTGTATCTTACATTACCAGCATTATTTATCGTTAAATTATCTGTTTAGATAGCTCATGACACATGTGTAATCTGTGTTAACAGTTCAACATTCATAACCCACTGCAGTGGCTTATTTCCTTTGAACATCGATACACTGCCTGGATGATAATGACAAAATGGACATTGACTTTGTGCATGACACCCAATGTGGCTATTAATGAGCATTATACTCTTGCATGGCGCTGTGCAGAACTGCAGGGATGTGGTCTTCAGAGTTAATCATTTTAACCTTACAATGTAAACAGTTCATTATTTTAAATAAAACAGCATAGGTAAAACACTTTTTTTTTTTAAAACCTCAGATTAACTACAAATTACAGGAGAAGGATGGACTGGGTGAAGTAAATCAAATATGTGGCTACTTGGTTATTTGGCGTTAATTTATTTTTTCTTCATTTTTAAAAATTGATATTTTTTAGGTTTGACTTTGTGAGTTGTGGTTTAACCAATAAAAACAAAACATTACATTGAAGGTATCTAAAACAGCACTGAACAATGCATCATTAAAGTATCTTAAGGCTTAATCGTTCAGTATTATTCTGTAGTTCTACTGTACATGCATACAGATTACTCTGGGAACTCTACGGTAATTTAAACAAAGGTGACATATTTGTACACCATCAGATTATTTTAATACCTTGGCAAGTCTCAGTGTAACCAATGTACCTTAGGTGGGAGGCTTTGGTTCAACTCCACATCTCCCTCAATTATAAGCTGGACAGCTTCTTGAATGTCCCATTTGGATATGGAGAGAGCACTTCTGGCATCTGTTATACTGCATATGGGGAACATTTCCAGCAGAAGCTGCACCTGGTTGTCCTCCTCATTGGAAACTTCCTTGAAAACAAAAGATACAAAATGCAATGCTTGTAGTTGATTTTGTTTTAATCCTCTCATTTACCAGACTACCATTTATTAAGCTTCTAGTATCATCAATTTGCATATATAGTTAAACTAATACTCTCTATTACCTTTGCTGTAGCTCCCTCTGGCTGTGCTGAAGTGTAGTGCTTTTCATTTCGAAATCACATTTGTTAGTTGATGAAACTTCAGCACGTGTCTTTGGAGTGACATGTTCTGTCCCAAATAATACAAAAATAAAATAAAATAAAATAAATGTAGTTTTAAAGAATGGATAGCTGATATTTTCCACAAATCTTGCATAAAATTATCCCCAAAAACAAATAAATCCCAATGTGTTAGGCTCTTGTTCACATTGAAACATTTACTTCAGTTTTTGTAGCTACATGCATGTCTTAGTATATTGACAGTTTTTTGGTATATCATTACTAATGAATTGAGAGGAGTGTACATTTCTCAAGTATGTAGCCAGAGAAGATGCATTTCATAAAGATCCTCATACTCTTGTGTTTTATAGACTAAATATAAACCGCATTCTTAGAATGCTTATCTTTAACACGCTTTACTTGTTATGTCAGCGTGACGTTTTCTGTAATGCCTTATTAACTGTTTCTAGAGCAGCTTTGAAACACAGATTACGTTATTATTGCAGCCGTGCACTAGATGGTGCTTCTCTAAAGACACTGGCTGATCTAGCTTGGCTATGTGTGTCTATGGCAGGTAAATAGAACAGAAGAGCATCTCGGGACCATACCGCATAAAGTGTTAAAAGATTGTGAAACACCATAATACAGCATTTTAGTAATTGCAATTAGAACCACTGAATGAAAGGCAAAGGGGCAGCCTAATTTTAAGCTGTTTTAAGCTACTTAGGATGGCAACATTTTTGGTCATACAGGACAATATAGAAGCAGAAAAATGTCTGCTCACATTCTCGAAGAGGGTTTAAAACTAGGATTACTAAGTGATTTTTTTTTTTTTATTAAATTACCAAAATGGACTTGTAATTACTCTGCCCACTGTTTGATGGTTTAATTACAGTTTACCTCATTAACTACAATTTTAAATAGAAAAACAATTTTAATAGCTATACACTGTATCTTGTGCTGAACAAAACAGATTGCAGTGTCAGGGCCTTTTAAATGACTACATTTTGGTGCGACTGAGCTTTATGTGGTAAGAAAGAAAACATTTTTATGACTTGGTATTTTGTAGAAACTTACCCTAATGTTCCTTATCTCTGTTCCGGGCTTTAGTTAGTGCCACTGCTAGATTAAACATCATCTCACATACTTGGCACTAGAAACAGAATACAAATAATTAAATAAATACACAATAGTAGCATTATTATATCCTGGATTTAATAATGTAAAGAACAAAATACATATATGAATCAGGCCATATTCCTGTATACAAATGCAGTTCTGAAACTTAAATATTATTGAACAAAAACGGGTATTATTAATGTGAAGGTTTACCAGACGCCACTGTATATTTGTAACTCAAAATACAAGAGAAGGAATATTGTACATAAAACATGATTCACTGACTAACCATACAATCATGTAAAAATCCAATATGTATTCGAACAAACTATTGCTTAGCCGTATGAGCTATTCCAGCTTAACTAGACCTTTTGTACCTGTATCTTACAATTAAGGCTCTCTGGAAAACCAGTAATGCTTGTTCCCTACCTGTCAATTCCAACAAATCCAGGGACATAAACATTCAGCATTTCTACAAATATCTCAACATCAAAGTTTTCCTCCACACAGACCTGAGATCCAAGGTCCTCCAAAACACAAGTGAATGAGGAGCTTTATGTGCAAAGCATGGCATAATGAGAAAGGAACATCATCTAGACAATGTGGGGAAGCTATAAAAAAGGCTAACAAGATGCTCGGATATATTGTGAGAAGTGTTGAATTTAAATCAAGGGAAGTAATGTTAAAACTCTACAATGCATTAGTAAGACCTCACCTAGAATATTGTGTTCAGTTCTGGTCACCTCGTTACAAAAAGGATATTGCTGCTCTAGAAAGAGTGCGAAGAAGAGCGACCAGAATTATCACAGGTTTAAAAGGCATGTCGTATGCAGACAGGCTAAAATAATTGAATCTATTCAGTCTTGAACAAAGAAGACTACGCGGCGATCTGATTCAAACATTCAAAATCCTAAAAGGTATAGACAATGTCAACCCGGGGGACTTCTTTGACTTGAAAAAAGAAAAAAGGACCAGGGGTCATAAATGGAGATTAGATAAAGGGGGATTCAGAACAGAAAATAGGAGGCACTTTTTTACATAGATAATTGTGAGGGTCTGGAACCAACTCCCCAGTAATGTTGTTGAAGCTGACACCCTGGGATCCTTCAAGAAGCTGCTTGATGAGATTCTGGGATCAATAAGCTACTAACAACCAAACGAGCAAGATGGGCTGAATGGCCTCCTCTCGTTTGTAAACTTTCTTATGTTCTTATGTTCTTATGTTCTTAATTAAAGTCTTACCCAATATCAGCATCTGGGATGTGGGGTTGGATGAACTCATACAGTGCCTCTTGGATTATTTTGTTTAGTTCCATTGTATGTTCTTGGAAAAAACAAAAGTAAAATGCATAAACTGACATATCAGATGTTGTAACATTGGAGTGGGTGGAGATTTAGAATAGGAGCAGACAGTTACGTCCATTTACAGAGGAAAGGCAGCCATTGGGGCACACTTTGGATTAACTGCCATTAAAGTAAATTCTATATTTGACAATCCTGAAGCAATGTAAGAAATAAATGGCAGTCAATTGGACCAACCCAATGTGTGAAGTACTCCAGCAATGTCAATCTATGTCTGGCCTACTTAACTGGATTCTGATGTTCCTTTGTTCACTGTATGGAGTTTAGCATTATTCTAATTTTTCAGAAACTGTGAGCCAATACCTTGTGGCAATTTACTACAACTGAACTCAACAGTATAAGTGTAAAATTAATCACTGATATTTTTGAGATTGTATTAAATGTGGGTACCTGTGTTTTAAATTAATTCCTAGCATTTCTTACTAAAGCATACTAATCTAGGTCTTTAAAGGATTACATCAGGCAGTGGAATAAAATACAATGAAATCGTTCTTTAGATTTTTAGCCTTAAAAATGTCTTTCTGGCCTATTCAATTAACTTCTGATGCACCTTTGTTCACTTTATGGAGTTCTGCATTAATCCTATCTTTCAGAAAACTTGAGCTGCTACTGCCTGTCAGATAGTTTATTTAAATTGCCTTTTATATGAGACTGGGTGGCACAACTTTACAAAACAAAGTCCTTGTCTTTCACCACATCATTCCACATTTCAATATGTGACAAGTCTGGTGGCCTCAGTTCACATTCCCCTGGGGACTGTTCTGTTTTCCATTACAGAATAGAACAAAACAACTCTTTGTTAAAAAGGTAGGATTTTTTTTTTTCCAAAGTAAATGGAACTTTCAACATTATAAGGTTAGGATATTTTAATAAAGCAGATGACAACTTTAAACTTGGCCACGATAAAATGGTTCACCGTTTTAAGATTCCAGACATCCAACAGCCGCCCCAATTCTTGGACTAAATACACAGACAACAACCTCAATAATAATACAATAATAAAAATAATTGCATGCATTGAAGTGCATGCATAAAGCCCTCCATGTAAATGGTTAGTCGAAGTTCATTCATTTGAGATATCAAATTACATCTGTCAGTCACTTAGGAATACTGTACTAATAATAGCCTAATTAACAGGGTATCAATATGCATTAAAACACTTCTGGTGGCAAATACAGTATATTACGTTGTAAATGTCTGATGATCATTATCCTCTCAATTGCCTTTAAGCAGTTGTCTAACTGGAAATAACCCAACACACACTTTTCTTTTTACATTTGACCTATACAATCAAATTATTTATATTGTTAATTTCAAAGGAAAGCTTTCTACTGAATGTATCTAATGATACTTTGGCATAGGTGGAGAATAAGGGGCCAAGCAACATAGCTGGTGGAGAATAGGGGGCCAATGCAACGTTCTGTCTGTGTCTGTTGGTAATGGAACGTTCTGCCTGTGTCGGTTACTGCGTCCAAAAAATAATTAAATAACATTTCTAAAACCACGTATTATCAAAGAATAACCAGGCGATGTATGTGTTTTTGCATTGAATTACCCGACAAGGACGTAGGACTGGAAATTGTCTATTTTAAACTCTTGGCAACACTGCCTTCTAAATTCTTCTCATTCAAATATTTATAACGGGCTGGATTGTCATACAGATAAGATAGATCCAGTATCATTTACGTGCTGTGTTTTGTGACATAATCTAATATGGAAAAAACACGACTGATAAGACTAGATTAGACTTTAGACTTAAATGTCATTGATTTGAGATTTGATTCCTGGATCATTTGCTCATTATGTATTATCTTACAGTTAGTGTTTTTTGATGTGCAAAGCCAATGGCTATCTATTATGTCAGTCACGGCTTTTCTTAATTGGAACTCTCTATTGATTAAGTGTTTATTTTATACTGCCTAATCTTGCATACGTATTACCCTGTTTCGACAGCCCCTTAATAGGTTCTAATTAACATGCAGCCAAGGTGAAGTAAAATACTGGTTCTAAATACAAAAAAACAAAACAAATTAGGCTTTTGCCTTTATATTAAACAGTACTTGCAGATAGTGATCTTCAACAGCCTGGCCCCCTTACCTGGGTCCTGCTGTCCTACCTGGCTTGCTCTCTGTATTATAAAGAATGACGATGAAGCTTTTACTCTCTCTAGATCTTATACAGATGTAACAGAATTTCCAGAAGCCATGTGCTAAAGATTACAGGAATTTCTAGAAGTCACATTTTGCTGACATATGCTAAAGAGTACCTTACAATGTGTCCAAATAAGGTGTTGTTTCTGCAACCTTCCAATATCAATACATAGATCAAGTACTAGGTCTATTACTTAAGAATTCTGTACCTTTGTAATTCTAAATAAGATCAATACCAATTAAGTAATACATTATATCTAGAATGTACTATTACCAATACATTAAATAACACATTATAGATTATATGCATTATTATATATTAATGAACCTAATGTACCTTAAGTCCATATTTCATATGAGTTGACTGTGACTCTTGATTCCTTAAAAAAACTCAAATCTAGGATGAATAATGAATATTCTAACAGTCAACCCTAAATGACTCAAGCAACAATTTAAACATGTATAGGTCATCTTTGCTTCTTTGCTAGTTGTCCAATTCTAGTGGCTTAGTCAATAAGAGTTTCAATAAGAGTTTATCAGTCACGGTCCAATTAGCAAATGATCTGCTACAGCAGAATTAGAAGTGTAATTTTTTATTAACAGATGCCACTTTCTTTAGAACAAACAATGGCTTATCAATTAGGTTGGCTAGACAATTGAAAAGAGTAAAATATGGTATTCAGCAACTGCATACTCAGATCTCATTGACCTAGGCATTTGAAGTGCACAAGCAGTTTTCACAACTTTTCCATCTAGTCAACTTCATTGACAAAGTACTCAATACTGCTCAGACCTGTCAGGCAGAATACTGGTTTTAGAGAGTTGTTATGTGATTTTCTTACTTGTCTGCTTTGTATCCCTAGCAATAGGCTGTGCCAAATGACTGTATAATATCCCAGGCTGAAGAAAGATAAAAACCTCCTATAAAAACTTGTATTTAACACACAATATTTCTGATAAAGCCCCTCAGAAGACTAAAAGCAATCCATACATTCAAACTGTACTGGATCTTAATGCATCTCAGAGCTTATAAAGATTTCCAGTGGCCCTATAATCTTATTGTTTAAGTCTTTAGTTCTCTCTTTCCATGAATGGAAATGAATGACAAGTAAGATTTATTTGTTAGCTAAAAACACTAAAAGTTGCAGTCTATCCCTCTTTCTGGGCACTTTTTATTTGTCCTGTAGGGGGATTCCATCATTGTGACAACATTAAAAAGGACAAATCTGGCATTTTAACAGAGACTCTCACAATGGAGTCTAGCCAAGTAGCTTTACTGACAAAGATGGAGACTGCAACTTTCAGAAGCAGAGACCCAACAGCACATTACTAGTATGGTTACACTTTGATATATGGTCTAGTGATTTTTAATGACCCTGGAGTCACACAAGTTATAAAGAAGGGTCAGTAAACAAGAGCAGCAGGTTCCTAACCTCACGCAGACACCTTATTGTGGGAGCCAGTGGTTCCTTGATGGCAAGTATCCGAGGTTTGGGTCCTGCAAGAGGGAGGGTGGGAAACAAAGGGCTTTGGCAGCACACTGCTTGCTAAGTGAGGCAGGGCTTCATAAGAGGAAAATAAAACAATGCAAAATCCTCATAGGGAGAATTCTCAAACTGATTAGTGGAGCCAGCGCCCTGCATGGGACTCTAATCCTTTTCCTTAGACACTGAATTACAACTCTGCTGGCATCCAGGTGGAAATCAACGGGTAGGCAAGTGGGACAAAAGATAAGAGACAGACACAGACATCCTTAACTGGCCTGGCTGTAAAAGAATTATATGATCAGTACACTTTGAAAATATCAGTTTAGAATGTGTTTCCTGTAAAATGTGAAGAATAAATTAACACATTTCTGTTGTGCTATACTGGATCATAGCTTAAAGATGCAATTTATAACCTCTTATTGCTGTAAGGTTTATTTAACGTACAGAGTGACGTTGTGGCAAGCAGTTTTCAAAATGGGGGGAGCTTTTTGTCCATACAGCAAATGCAGAAGTTAAACAATGAGATGATTTAGTTTTATGTTTAAGATGTGATGCTGTGAAAATGTCATCGTTATTTCCGGCAGACAATTTTTAATTTCTGTCACTGGTGCATTTTTTTTTTATTGAAAATAAAATAAAATAAATACATCTAGAACACTATTCACACATTTCAATGTTCAGTCTCCCCTTCTGTTCATAAATCAAACCCTCTTCACAGACATAATATGCCATTGTAAATCATCAATTGGGGGGAAATATTATCAATATTAATATTGTTGTTTACCAGTGTGTTTGGTTTACTTGGTTCTAAGTTGTTTTTTTTTTAATTTAAATGTTTGTTTGTTTTTTTTTTTTGCCATGGCATAAGACCACCCAGTTATAACTTGATAAGAAATCAAAAGCACTACAGATAAATAATTTGCTCAGTAACGGTAGCACATGCTTCGGGAATGGAACATGCAGGATATTGGCTTTCATACAGACTGTATTACAAGTTAGAGCTTCAGTTGACTTCATGCATTTTTAAACAGGACCTTAAGTGTTCAACACTTAATATATATATATATATATATATATATATATATATATATATATATATATATATATATATATATATATATATATATATATATATATAATTAAGTGCAGTAACGTCTCCTTTTTTAAAGAACAACTGCAAAATGTGGCTACTTTTTGCTCTAAAATCTAAATTTGAAATATTTAATTTGTGATTGATGTTTTTAGTAAAATGCATATTATAAATCAGTGAGGTATATTATTAAAGTGCTCCCTCATTATTATAAAGCCATGTTTCCCAGTCTTCCATTTTGCCATTCCACTAGCACTTTCATTTTTCTTTATAAATTGGAACACAAATAGCACAAAACTATGGATCTAGACTACAGCATGTCCAATACTTATATTCACAAAGTGAGCTAGCACTGTAGCTCCTGTATAGTAATAATCAGTACCATTTTACAGTAACACACGCATTGTGATCTGTGAACTCTTCTTACTTTGGCAGATTTATTGAGAACAGAAACCAATTTTGAACAGCAAATAAGCAAAACGTTTTATATATGTATAAATTTTATATCTCAGGTAGCTGCTGTATTCCGACTTGCATGGTCTTAGTTTTAGATGATAATCAGAAGCTACCAATGTGCAGAAAATTGGTTCCCGTGTTCAACATCACTGTGGTCACAGAGCATTACTATAACCTTATATACTGGGAGAACACAGGTAGTCCTGGCATTTGTCATGCTTCGTGTTGTGTTAGGATATTAAAGACAAAGACTAGCACAATATCATAAGGTATTTATTAACACATTTGGCCCCCTATATACCTTAGGAATAAAATCATGGTCTCTCCCAGATCGATAAGCAGGAGAGGGAAACTGGTTTCCAATATCAATCTAACATAAAGGTGAACAGAAACTACATGCCTAGAAAAGAGACCCCAATGACTGGTTGTTAAAAAAAACAAAAACATTTGGTATGGTTCTTTTAGTGAAGGAGATACTGTTAAGATTATTGATAAGGAAAGGTAAATAACCTGCAGAAGTTGTATTTTGGAATTTACAGTAGGAAAATAACAAAATGGAGCAACATCTAGACATTTAAGAATGTAGTATGTTTGCTATAAATATGATTAACACAGAGTTGTTGTGTTTTGGAGAAATACAGTACCAAGAAAATGTCCACATAACCATATTTACCATGACCAGCAACCCCCAGTTTCTTTGTTTTACTTTCTTCAATCAAAAGTGTGTGCACATGAATTGTTTTTCATCACAACACATACTGTTTTCTATTTACCTATATTCATTATATATTCATTCATTTCAACAAAAATATATTTATATCATATTCAGGCATTTGAATTATTCTCCTGAACTTCAGTTTTGTGCCTAATACCTGTTTACTTGAAAAACTTCTGTTGACAACCAATTTTTATTTTATTTTTTTTATTTTTTATTTTGATATTTATAACAAACAGATTTTGGAAAGTTGAAAATGATTTTGTCCTCCTGCAGAAATAATACATTCTATGATGGACTGAGTTTTGTCATGGTATCTGACTTCATTTGATAATAATTTGTTGTAAGCACGAAAAGCAAAGGCAGCCTTTGTGAAGGGATTGCCATAAACACAATAAGAACGTGAAATATAAATGTTGTTTTCCTGGAGTTTCTTCACAGCGGTCCTGACAAATTTGACATCTTGCTAGAGTTCAGTCCCAGTACACTAACTTTGATTTATGAAACTTCAATATAAACTTTGATCGCTAATGTAGGCACAGAACAGAGTTTTACACAGTGACAGAACTCTAGTCTACACATTACAATTATATTGATAAATGAAACCTACAAAGTTAGTTTGGCATTGACATTTTATGTATAAATGTTGCTGTTATGTAAACAAGACAAGTAATTGAAAATAAATTGAAAAGCTCTTTCTAGAAGAATATAAATGAGTTGTACAGTGATAGAACAGGGCTGTGTGTGCTTGATGCACACAGGAGTTCAAAAATCAATACAATAATTGTGTTGAAGCATCACTACATCAGACAGCTTAACAACATGCTGTGTAACATTTTACACAACTGTAGCCACATACTGTAACATTTCACACAAGGCTTGTGTGGAAGCCACACGTATTTGTGTTTTCTTTTGGTTACCCAACAATGACTGTGTTTTATTTTCAATACTAAATCATGTTTTCCCATTTAAAACTCCATGTAGTTGCATTGTACCTTCTTTAGCTAACGCGCCACATTTTTTTTTGTCAGCAAACATTTTAATATACAATATTTTACTATGATGCTGTTTCGTTATTTTTACCACAAAAATAAATAAATAAAAAGAATCCACCGAAAATCACATTTGAAGATTTTGAAAATCAGAAATGTTATAAGCTGGTTACACTGTGGTGTACCAGCTGAAAGATGTGTTTAAGGGCTTTATAAATACCACAGAGGTGCTTTAAAAAGGTCACATGTATTTATTTATTTATTTTTTTTTTTTGAAGGTCATATTCTGTAAGTACTACTGACCGTATTCAGAAAGCATCCCAAAATAATTTCAGGGCTGTTTCCATTGAACAAAAATAAACCATTTTGGTGTCCCTAACCAAAAATAAACTACTATTCAAGAGCAATTTTCAGAAATATCAAGAGAAATTGCTTATCATACTAATAAAATAGATGATGGGTCTTTACATTAAATCTGAATCTTAATTAATGATAACTAATTTGAAACTGATACCACAATTAGTCTTTTAGTATTATAAATTTAACAATCACACACACACACACACACACAAATCAGATTTTCTGATTATTGTCATTACACAATGAGAGTCATTTATATCAACAGTTCGTGATATAACTATAAACCAAGCCCCCCACTGAATAACTGGTCAGTTTTGTAATAAGTTATTCTTCAAGGATGTTAAAGATGTTATATAAAGAATGTTGCTCAAACTTGTATCCAAACTGAACACTAGATGTCAGACTTGAGTTTCAATAGTTAGTAGTTGTGAAACATTTTCTCTTGATACCAGATGCCAGTTAATATTAATTTTGCCTCTTAAATCTGTCCACAAAGAAAACATGAGAAACATATTCTATTAAATTGAATACATTAAAAACATAATTCAAAATAATATCGCCAGCCACTGCTGAAATCATCTGTCTAAAAAAATGTGTAATCTTGGTAGTTTATTTGCATCCATTGAAAGCTTTATTTAATTTGATTTAGTTTTGTTTAATTAATTAATTAAGTAAAATAAGTAGTACATTAACAAAAAAACTTTACAAAATGTTTTCAGTGAACATAAAACCCTCTCATTTTAAAATATGTTAGCAGAAGAACTATGGACAACACAGAGAAAGAAATATGTTTAAGTTAAGCAGTGTATTAAAATACACTTTAGTTCTTGTATACCTTCAGCTATTTGGGTGTATATATATATATATATATATATATATATATATATATATATATATATATATATATATATATATATATATATATATATACATTATTATTATCTATGAAGGAGCTGAGAATCCTGTTTATTGGACTCTCCTATATGCTCTGTCAGTAGTAAGCATGACTTCACATTTGTAACTTTGGCAGCCAGTTCAGTCCTGCTTCAAGTCTTCTTCTATGCCATTACAAACACAGGAGATCTATTTTCCACTTCATGGCACTGTTTGCCCCCATCTGGCAGTTTGACGGAGAGCAGAAACTCAGGGTGTACCGACCGGGATTTGAATATTAAAAAGGATGGGATGTAAATCCTGCTGTGCAAATGTGATGTCCAGAAAGAATTTGTAATAGTTTAAACAGGTCTTAACAACCTACATTTGTGTTTACAATTTTTGAGCACACTGGAAAGGATGACCCAAAAATACCAAGATTTATCCAGATTATACAGGCTTATAAATAACATTAAATATTCACTAAAATTGATAAAAGCATTAGATAAGGCCAATTGTGAAAAAAAGGCATGATTCTTGTTGTATATGCAATAGAGGCTTGCCGTAGTACTAGGAGTGAGGCTGAGCTTGCTACACTAATCCTATTGGTTCCTTAGCTTACGGTATATAGTCCAGGCTCACCTTCCAATACTTGTTCTGCAAGCCTTTCTCCTCCACTCCCCACCGCCTCCTTTGCAACTGTGTCTCCCTTCTGGGGGTCGGTGGTCCTCCATCACCCGGCCTTGGTGACCTCTGACTGACGTCGGAGGTCACACCTCAAACGAGGGCGGCTCCTATCGGTCCAGAAGACGAGATCCTGGGCCATACAATCATCCCACACTACACTTTACATCTTACAATGCTGAGCTTTGATCTTTGAATTGCAGTATTTCACCAATTAAATGTATTAATGTTATTTCTGTTTGTTTAACCAGGTATTTATATTTATGTTGATGTTTATGTATATTTATGTAGGTGTATATGCATATATAAATACGGCTTCTATTTTAATAATTAACTACAGCATTTTGGCGTCCAATTTCTTCAGTTTGCATGGTAGAAATAGCTAGGTAGACTAATGTTGCTTAAGTTCATAAATAAACTATGTTCACAAAACTCAAATACATATACACACACACACACACACACACACACATATATATATATATACATATATATATATATATATATATATATATGCAATTCTAAGATGATTATGTATGTGAAAAGGAGAATTGCAAGAAGAAAACCCTAAGAGAATTTTATCTGTCCCTCTCTCTCTCAGTACACTGCAGAACGCACTAGCTGAAGTGTCTGTCTACCTCTTATTGTTTTACCTCTGAATTAGAATAGATGAAAAATAAATGACATCACAAAAGAAAACTAAAGGACAGATATGTGGTGAATGTGAGTGTGAATTGGCTGACACCCTGTAGGCAACCCAAACTCCTAATAGTAAAGACAGGTGTACTTTGTTTTACTGGTTTGGTTTTTAGCTGTTCCTAACCTGCCTGCTCTATGCTACCATTTTCTTACTAATTATTCAGAAAATATTCCAGACCCGAAACATAAAGCAATGGGTAAATCATTTAAACAGTTTACATGAATGGGGAGAGGCAGTGATTGTAATACGAAATGACTTACTCCCCAGTTGCCATATCCACATAAAGAAAGGTGACAAAACCAAGTATCCCTTTGATAGTTTCCGTCTCTTCCTCATGCCAGGGTTAAGACATAGATTCCCCTCAGCAGGGAGATATATGGCAGGAATAATTGATTAAATCACATTATAGAAAATCTCATTTCTCCACTGAGCTAATAACCCCCTTGCTTACCCCATGTATGAATAGCCCATTTAAACTGGACCATTGATTACAGTTATTTAAGATTACATTGCTTGGGCCTCTGTGGAGTTAACCTTACAGGTAATGCATGCCATCCATGTGAATATATTAAATAAGACAAGGATTCAAACCCATGGGACATGCAGCTAAGTCTTTAAGAGGCTAATCCCCCTTGCCACATGTTATGTCCAGATGATTTTAAAATGAACGACTTAGATTATTTTAATAGTAATGGTTCCCCAGTGGCTTAGGCCTTTTTTGTTGCATTGAACATATCTTTGAAATACATTTGTTTTCCATAGGTCACTATCTAAAGCAGAACAGCTTCAACCCTCCCTCAAAAGGTATAATTTCTATTTAAAAATTCATAATAGATTATGTAACATGCATTAATAAGGAATGTAGAGTAAGTTATAAACTACAGTAAGAACGTTTACAAATGCTTTAAAAATACTTAAAAAGTCATATTTTTTGTGTAATTGCATCACTTGATAGACTACAAGTACTGCATTTGAGAATACTTTGGGTTTGATATAATACGTTACAGCACAAAATATGCTGGAATGTTACAAAATTTGTGGCTTCCAGTTAAGTTTTCTTTTCCTATATATTTCTTTTTTTAAGGCTTTCTGTTACATGAAAAAAATATTCTAAAATGTATCTTAGAACATTACCAGTAGTTTTCTGCAAATTGTGTAAAAAGTACAATTAATAGGCTAATACTGTAGGGCATGCATCTGATACATAGAGCCTAATTCTTGTTGCCGCTGTAGTTTTACATTGCACTGAAAGGGTTAAACATGTTGCAGACCACATCAATCTTATGAGGCCCTCGTCACATTAGCATTGATCTACGGGGAAAATAAAGAGCACGCTTGTGTTATTATATACAGCAGAGCAATTTCTGTTTCAGTGATTGAGTGTACACGCAGAATTTGTGAAACATGGACACTCTAACATATTTTGTCTTCCTGTCAATAACGTGGCACTTGTCCAAATTATGGATCAATAGCAGCTGATCTTTTTATGTTAAGCCGTAATGAAGTTGGCTCTTTTTTATTGGAGATGTAATTTTGCTCCTGGCGATTAAATTTGTTTTTCTTGTTTTTAACTGACTAGGAAAGAACTTAATAAATAGTATTAGGGCAAGGTGCAGATAGGGTATGTACATTCTAGGATATTCTAGCAAAAGCTATAGTAAATAGTATGCTATCTGTTTTACTGTTTGTGTACAGTTGTAGAATGCAACATTGTATTTAAAGCTGGCTATAAGATTAACATTCATCTTAACTTGTAGTATACTATATCATAGAATGGTGCAATATAGTAACATGTAGCATACTCCAGTTGTAATAAGATGCTACAGCAGAAATGCACTGCAGTGATTTTCATGTAGATGTTCTGATTTTCATAACCTTGGTACACATATTGTATTTATCTCAGTGATGGTGTTTAGATCTGTTTAAATAAATTGAATAGACCCTGCTGTCTTAATCCAGTTGTATTTCTCCAATACATTATCTTACTCTTCAGGGCCCTATGAACAGGGGAAGAAAGGTACACTTCCACACCAGGTTTTCAGGCACATAAGAATTTCTACCAGTTTGGCTGCATTAGCAGCTTTGTTAGTATTTTATGGAAACCAGAAGAAGAGTTAGAAAATATTGTGATAAAATAAATCCTACTGTTGGGTTGCTCACTGTGAACTAGTATGCAGGAGTTGAACAAACAACTGCAAGTGTAGCACATGCATTTGTGTAAATGCAGGAGTTGAACAAACAACTGCAAGTGTAGCACATGCATTTGTGTAAATGCAGGAGTTGAACAAACAACTGCAAGTGTTAGCACATGCATTTGTGTAAATGCAGGAGTTGAACAAACAACTGCAAGTGTAGCACATGCATTTGTGTAAATGCAGGAGTTGAACAAACAACTGCAAGTGTAGCACATGCATTTGTGTAAATGTGATGTTCTCACCTGACTTATTAATACAGTAGTCTCCAGCTAAGAGAACACCCCACGGGAAGCATGCAAAGTGTTCTCTAAGCCGAAGTGTACTCTAAAACGGAGTTGACCACCAGACACAATATGAATGAATCAATAAATAAATATGTATTACTTGTCATAAGTAAGAAAAAGCAATAGGCAAGTGTATGTTAATAAACTATAATAATAAAGTAACAGAGAAACTAACGTTAATAAACGAACTGTCAAACTAAATTAACACAGCATGTTAAAAAATGCAGCAGCAGCAGCTCTAGATTAATTATGAATAAATGTACTGGAGCAATATTCAAGACACGTACATAATTATTTAACAGAATGGTGAAGCAACTCACCAGAACGGGAAACACCAAATTGCTCGGCAACTTGTGTCTGATTCAGGTTTTTTTCAAGAGCTCGAACGATTTCCAACTTTTTGTAGCAAGAGAAACAGTAGCGCGCTTCACCGTTTGTTTACATGTAATTTTGGAGTGATGTTATCAAGTTACAAAACAGAACTGTATCAGTTGTGAACGAATCACTAGCGGGGTCAAAAAGGTGTTCTTTTAAGTGAAGTTCCTGTTCCTTTAGGCGGAGCATTTACAATGGTGAAAATCGGTTTCCTATACACGAAGACTACTGTAATAAAAGTGGAATCCCTGACATGCACTCTGATATATAGAAGATGCAAGTCAGTTTCAGACACGACAAGCAGCACAGCCTTGATGAAGGGCTTGTAGGAGGCTTTTTTAAGGACTCAGGAGTGATGACTATACGGACCATTCTGCAAAGCAGTCTTTACAGCAGATATTCACTCCCAGCTTTCCAACAGCATTCTCCCAGAGATTAAAATGTATTTATGGCGTCTCTATCTTTCGAGTGGTTTTCAAAAAGTACCAAATAACTGTGATAAAGACAAATGATGGGACTATAAGAATAGCAGTACCATTATTAAATATAATCAAGGAATGGTCATTTATCCCTCTAGAACAATTTAAATACCATGCAGTGGACTCACGTCAAATTAGTGCCATCCTGGCTGCCACTAGTGGCATTACTCTCTATATGGCATACTTTTCTATTTTTTATGTTTATATATATTTTTAGAGTTGGAAAAAAGAATAT
This sequence comes from Acipenser ruthenus, assembly GCF_902713425.1. Classification (NCBI taxonomy): domain Eukaryota; kingdom Metazoa; phylum Chordata; class Actinopteri; order Acipenseriformes; family Acipenseridae; genus Acipenser; species Acipenser ruthenus. The sequence goes on along the minus strand of NC_081195.1, from coordinate 13,431,690 downwards.
ACCTGGATTTTTAAACTTCTGTGAACTTTTTGACATTAGTCTGTGCTTTGTAGTCAGTAATGCATGGAGGTATCTTCACAAGATACACAGCAAATGTCTCTGGAGCAACTTTCTGCAGTGCCAAAAGGGCTCCTTACCTTCCTGCATCTCCAGGTCAGCTACCATTTGTCTTCTGTCATAGAGCACCTCTGAGCAATTCTTCATCTACACAAGACATTAGTGTCCAGTCAAAACACGGGAACAGTAATGTCAATTCCACTTCAGGGAATCCATAAATAAGGCCATATCACTGTAGGCTAACAGACATCCAAAACACAAAACAATTCAATCTGTACATGCACTTATTACTTTAATGAAAGTTTCAGTATCTTTTTTTTTTTTTTTGCTGAAAAATAAGCTTCGGGCAAATTGAGCAGGTTTAAAGTTACAGCATCCTTTTACATGGTAAAGCTTCTCTGTCTAGGCAGAGCTGTTGTACTGCATAGTGACAGATAGGCCTTTTTTGGGAGTTTTGTTTTTTCCAAATTCTAAGCAATGTTTAGTATAGTGGTCTGTAAGGAATGTGTCTAAGCTGATAAAAACTAAATTAACTGTCTGTAATGGATGTGACACCTACATTCTCCCAATTTTGTAATACCTTATGAAATATTTTGTCCAGTAAAAGTGCCAAGCACTCATAGTTTGTATTTTGAAAAGGAGTAATTCCAAGATTGAAGTACCATAATAAATGCAATACAGCCCAGACAAGATGATATTAAAGAGCAAGTAGCGGGGTTCTGAAAAATATAGTGGTATACATACCCACGTGTTGCTACAGCTGTTTAAATAACGTACCTGTCATTTAGGACTGATGCTTAATATGACTTATGCAATGTATACGGGCAGTAAAAACTACACCACAATTTACATTTGCAAAACACCCAACATTGTTTTTAGTTTAGATTTATTTTAGTTAGATCTTTCAAAAATGTTTCTCTGAATATTTGAATAGGGTTTTAATAGGTTTACCTCCTGACCCCCATAAAGAAAAAAAAAACTTAAACTACTAACAGGTGCATAAGGCCAAAGGACACTTTAGTGCTGACGTAGGTAACTGCTTTATAAAGCTGTCAGTAGACATTATTGCAGGCGGATTGGTGGGTTGTTTAAGCCTGTCATAAGGTCTTGCCACCTGAACCGTTATACTTTTTTTTTTTTTACTTTGAATGTCTTGATATTAATAAATCAGGTTAGAATCTCCAGGATGTATAAGAATTGTTATTAATTAAATGGCTAAAGGTACAGGACTAAAAGTGCATAACTGTTGTGAATAACTGCGTGAAACAAAGCATAAGCATGTGCTTTTTGAGTTGTGAGTATTATTTGGTTTTGGGCATTAATGGTTTTTTAGTCCCTTAAGCCAGTCAGTATCTGCTCTTGTCAACCCCCATAGCAGTGGCTTGGTGGGAGGTTTCTATTGTGCCCTGTGTTACTGTAGAGTATTTTTCTTGAGCCAGCTGTCTACCTGCACCCACCAGGTCATTTGTGGGACATATTTGAGTGGAGGCCTCCAGCTGTATCTTGCACTGCCACCTGATATAGAGACACACACACACACACACACACACACACACACACACACACACACAAGAGACCAGATGGCCTACTGGAATAATGCGAGTAATTTGTTGAGAATGAACAAGTAGATGAGATTGGCATTTGGCATTTTTGCTTGCACCAACATTAAGGACATATTTAACTTTATTGTTAGAAACTTATTTATGAAATTAGACAATAAAAAAAACAGATTTAGAACAGTCAAATGGTTCTCCACAAGAGTTTGTTTAAGCAGAAATAATTCTTGATGGCTGTCTGTTTTTGACTTTTTGAAAACCTGTATGTGTTTGAGTAGCAAGCTTGATTTGATGGTCCATTGTAGTGACTTGCTGGGACCAAGAGAGATAAGCTTCAGGCCATCATGAATCTACCTATTTCCTGGATCTGGTCTGTTCTTCCATTAGATTGACACCTAATAAACTTCCTGATTACATGTTCCTGTCCCTTATCTGACTCTCTCTCCGCTCTCCCCCTAACGCAATTATCAGATCACATTTCCAGCTTCTTTCATGCAGGGACACACACCTGTGCTATAAAACTTTTTGTTTTACTTTTAAAATAGAGGGTTTTAATTAAAGAGACAGTATTCCCTATTTTATGAGTTTACAAAGTGTTTACAATTGTTTAGAAAGTCAGTTTACAGCTATTTCAGTGTCTTAAATTGGTAGGGAAAGCATGGGGGGAGTAGGGTGCTCATGCTATATCTGCAATACTCAATAATGTTACAGTTCCCTGTTCTACCCATGAGAATCTGACCTTTTCCAATAATGAGGAATGGTGTATGGCTTGCTAGCTTGGAGGGTAGACATTGGCAAATTATACATTTCTTGTTGTTTACTTAATTAATTTTTAGCCTATAGTAAGAACATAAGAACATAATAAAGTTTACAAACAAGAGGAGGCCATTCAGCCCATCTTGCTCATTTGGTTGTTAGTAGCTTATTGATCCCAGAATCTCATCAAGCAGCTTTTTTAAGGATCCCAGGGTGTCGGCTTCAACAACATTACTGAAAGTCAAATCTCCATTGAGGTTACTGTTCAAGCAAGTTTATAACAAATGAATAAGACAACTTTTACTATGATGATGAATTTGTTAAAATTACACAAATAATATGGTCATTGGTTATGGTTATCTGGTTAATGCACAATAATCAAGGGTATACATTAAAACAAATAAGCCTTTTATATATTTTATCCTTCTGTTTAAAGGTTTCCCTATACATATTCGTGAATGCTTGCCTATCTCCCATAACTGCACTTATTTGTAAAGCAAGTGTGTATATTTCACCTCTCTTTGCTATTCAGATACTTGGAGGTTTAAACAATTTAAGATCAGTCTTCTAGCCAGCAGAGACGTATAACTAATGATGATATTAAGTGGGCTAACCAAGGAAGAAGTAACCTGGGATTTTATATGCTGCATGGATAAGCTTTTGATATGTTTAGATATGTTAAGAACAGTTTTGGAACATTTTTTGTCAGTTTGTTCATGCGGTTGATAATTTGTCAATTCTGCGTCTGTTCGGGGTCAAATTATTAACCTGCTTCAGACCTCTGTTCTGGACTTTCTTTATTTACAAGCTCTCTCTTTGCGCAAACAGTGCAAGACTTGCACTGTTTCTCTTCTCGTGCCCAAACAAGGCTTTATAGAATGAATAACATCGAAACACAACCCCTCTCCAGCAACCTGCTTCATTAAACTGACATACTGGGCTTTGGCTGGACACTAATAACCTTCAAAACCATTACGATCTTCCTAATTACTCCATTTAGAACAGAAGGAAAAGCCAGGCCTTGAAACACATGGGCAGCTAGCACCGGGGTAAGCCTGCTGGCATTTGGCCCCATAAGCTGGGCGCCACACAAAAGAAATGGTCCCGTAGGTTACCCATCTCTGTTCACTGTGATCTTTTTATGAATTAAACTTTATGACATTTGGGACTGACAGTCCCTATTCACTGACTGAGAGAATGTGTGAATGCAGGCTTTAATTAGAGAGAGGCCCAAGCGAGTCACCTGACTCATCATTAAGAATGCTTTATAGTGGCCTCTTGTTTTAATACTCTGGTGGAAGGAGAAATTCTTTGTTTCTTTGGCCCTGTCCAGTACCCCCCACAGAACTGCCCAGTGGGAGACTGATTAGGAGAAAGGTATTATCTGGGGTAAAACAAGTTTAATTAGGTATTTAGGCAGGTTTTTTTTTTTTTCAACATACCAGTGGGTTCTTTTTAGAGCGATTTGATGTGGAAAATGGTATTTATATATTATTGAATTATACTTACCTGTTGGTTAAAATATATTTTAAAATTAAGACAAAAAGCTAAATGCTATTTAGGTATAGAACGTACACCAGTAGGAATGTTTGTAAAGTTACTCTAGTTATAAGGAGGATCGACTTTGCACTTGAACACACAAGCAAGCAAAGTATCACTTGTGAGATTAGTGTGAGGCCTGGGCTCAAATACTGAAGCCCCTTTTAAGCCCACTATTAAGTGTAAAATAACTGAGTATCTTTGTCAATTGTAAAAAAACAAAACAAAACAAAAAAACCCACAGAGCAATTAAAATTCACAGGACTATATTGTATTAATGTGTAATTGTTTTAATTTTGCATTATTTGTGATGTCAGTGTACACATGTATATTTTTTTTACCATCAGGTCACTCTAGTAAAAAATGTTGTTAGTTGTTATGCATTTAAATTGTATCCATTAAGTGTGTTTGCAAAGTTGTCCATGAAGTTTTTGTATTTGTAAGAAATATAAATAACTCTTTTGAGTAACCAGTGAATATGATTTACCGTAACACACTGTGTATAACACACACATTTTTATTATGTGTGTTAGTAACTAGTGCATGTTAGTGATGACAACCAAGATATGTTAAATTATTATTTTTCAGAGATGACAAAGAAGATACTGGAAATGAAATTGGAATTTAAATACATTCTGTAATACCAACAAAAGTTTATTATTTGAAGTCAGTTCTTTAAAAGATGCAAAAAGCAGTGCACACTGTCTTTTACTAGAATGACTTTTGTTGTACTTTTTTCAATAGCGATTAGCACTCTACAGACTGAATATTTTTTATCCTTTGTAGGAGCCCTGGTCTGTTGAACAAGACATGATTGGTGACTTGCTGTTGCCACGTTGGGAGTTTTAGTGTTTAATTAGATACTTTTTGTTTTCGCTTCAGCCACTTCGTAAACACTTTGTTTTCTATTCCCTAGAGCGTAGTAACACATCTAGTCAGAAGGTTTGTATCAAAAGGGAAGCTTGAAATGTCTTTGATTTGTGCATAGTTCACTTATTTAAAAATGTATGTATACAGTTACCACTTAGTTGTCTAAAACATTTTTCTATGAAACCAAGCAAATTGAATGTCATCCCATTCAGCAAAAGTAAATTGAACGCAACCTGGATTATCTGAACAAAATACATATCACCAGAGGATATAGTATATATTCAGTGGAGTTTTACTGACATTCTACAACATACTAATGATTTGTAGTTAATATGATTCTACGAAAATGTTCTGTTTACATGTCGGCCAAGCAAATCAGTACAAAAATAAATGTACCATGGGATCATAGAGTGTGTGGGGATTTCATCTGAAATCCCTCGCAAATGTCCCCTGTGCTTTAGACTGATGAGAATTAGAATAGGCAGGAGAATGTTGCTTTCCCTTTCTTTACTCCTTCGTAGGCCTGTTTGAATGGAATATGCATTGAACTTGTGTCCTCCAGCAAGCAAGGATCAGAGTTCAGAAGCCAGATTCAATCAGAGAAGAGCTGATATTATGTTCGCAGATCTCTGGTGCTTCGTATTTAGAACGAAAGCCTGATGGTTGTCAGCAGTAAATTAATACATCGGTTTGTGATGTTTACTGGATCCAGCTATTAAAACTTTATCTGCTTTCTTAACAAACAAAAAAGCCCAAAACATTCCAGTCTGAACACCTTTAGTTGAATCGTAAATAATTCTTATCACATATGAAGAGATAGTTGTCTGTTTTATGGTACTAGCAGGATAATGGAGTATTATTGGTGGATAACCTGTGACTAGGGTTTAACTGTGACCCATATTTTATTCTGTGCACTTCTACACTTCCCATGAGCTGTATTGAGACATCTTTTCCCCCTGTAATCTTTTAATAACCATCGATATGTAACAGGAATAATCACCCGTAGAGACACCTTGCTTTCATTTGGTTTTCTCATTCCATGCTTGCTAAATTAAATAATGTTAAAAAATTAATGTAAATAATGTTTTAGATGATGGAGAGGATGACAAATAGTTCCCAAGCTATACAATGGCCAAAGGAATAGGTCACTCAAACCATGAAGACTAGATCCACCCAGTGCAGGCATGTTTTCTAAGAATTGAATGAATCTAAACAGCTTCTGGGATTTTGCCCTAAAGCCAGCACAAACAGCCCAATGTGTGTTTAGTACATGTCCTGGTCTGTAGATTAATGACATTAACGAAGTTTCCATTAGCACAGCGATGGGGGAGAAAGAGGCGTCCATGCGGAAAGCCACATGACTTGAGCACTGATAAGAGAAAATGAAACACATCTCCATGGGCCAAGTGGGGCCAGGAAATGCCACTACAAATTAGCCGCAGGCCCAGTTTGTTGTTACTTCATTAGCCCAACAGCCCCCGGGAAAATAAAGAGGAAGGTTGTGACCCCTCTTGTGTCCAAACTGGAAGCCCAGAGGAGCTGCCTTCCAAACTTTGTTTTTGTGTTTGCAGACAGGTGGCTGGGTAGAGATGGGCCTGGTACAAAACCAGCCATGACAGGCACTTGAATACGGCGTGCATTTGTTTTGTTCTGAAGCAGAAGTGCTGGTGGGGGGTAGGGGGGGTGGGGGGGGCATCAGGTACTGAGCCCCTGCTGTTTTACCGAGCAGTCAGACTTTCTGAATATATTTTACATCAGACCATGACTTTGTTCTTTATTTTGTTTTGGCTAACATAAAAGTATGCACATGCTTGCCTTCAAACCTGTTTAACCTGTAGGATCTGAATCACATCTGTGCAGTTATTGTAGCTCTCTATCTTTGCAGTGCAGGAAACTTGGCTGCTGTTTATACTGTAGCATGCACAGGGGTAGGGGTCAAAACATAAGCCCGATATATGCTCCTGCAAGGGAGCCTGCCTCTTTTGTACAGCGGTATCGGTGCTATGCTTCAAAAGCGGGAGGTCCCGGGTTCGCGTCCGACCTCTGCCTGTGAGAAGCCCCTGGTTGTGAGAACCAAGGTTCGCCACACTACTAACAACATGAATGCTTGTTTCATAAAACTCAACAGAGCGCCAAGTGTATTTTAATCATATGCGCATTATCAAAATGTTTTCAACTAATTTTGTTGAATAAAATCTTCTTCTGTTGTAGGTCTCCTCTAACTTGGTAATCCAGGCTCAGCTGTGGCAGACTAATGCATTACGATTTAATTAAAGTGATGAGGATGCTTTATTATACTAGCTGACATGCACTGGCAGATATTGACCTGAAAAAAAGCTGTATCCTGATTGGCTATGGCAATGTCCAGTTCATTAGGTTTATAATACAGTATATTTCTAAAGTAATTTATTCAAAATATGCATGTATACACGCTTGCCCTTCTGTGCCACAGCTGGACAGTCTGTTGACAGCAATTGAGGTTTACAAATCTGTTACTTGAAGTTGTAATTATTGGATCAGTTCCAGTCATCTATAATTGATTGTCACAGCACTGCTATTTACTGCAGCAGGACTCCTTCACACAATGTATAGGATGTCCTGGCTCAAAGTGATTTTATGTATCTTGTAGCAGGTGAGACTCTAATGTACAGCAACGGCACAGTAAACCATGCAATGGGCCTAGTATTACTGTTTTCTGGCCTTTTTGTTTTCAGTGTTTTGTTTGTTAAAGCTGTCATTTGTGCCTCCCCTTAATTTACTGTAGCAGACCTCTTTGGAGAAAGCAGCTTGAAGAATAATAAGGTCCTTGTTGTTAGTAATATGACTCGGATAGCAACCCCTTATTTGCTGTCAGTGGCTTTATTAAAGTCTACAGTTTCAGACCCTAAAACCTGAGCTATTGTGTTCTCACCCTACACAGTCAGGGTTAACTCCTCAGCTCCCTGGAATTAATATAAAAGCTTGGACTGTACACTTTGTTTTTAGAAAGTCCAAATAAAAGCAACTTAAAAAAAGAACATTATGAAACAACATCATTAAAGGCAATTGTTTATAGAAATAAAGACACTAGAATAAATACTATATGCTATTATACTCTACTACTACATAATCTGTGTTGATACAATTCAGGTGGTATTTGAAGCTGAAGTTTATATGAGCAGGCATGGCATTTCACATTTATTTTAGATGTGGTAAAATACTTTTGTGTTGGTGTGCTTCCTAAGGTGGTTATTGAATCCCACGCATGTTTTTAGCATGGCATTTGATAAACAGTCATCCTCAGAATAACTTTATTCTGTTTGGTCAAGTGTGCACCTTAGTGATCAAAGAACACTGTACTGAAAGAGCCATACTTTAAACCTGCATATTTCTCCATTGTATCAGCAGCCACTTGAGAACTTTAGTGTTCTACTTACTGTACCATTACATCTTGCCTCGACCATTATACAGCTGACAAATACAGACATTGCTGGCACACTGAACCTTCCCTAATGGACTTTCTGCCTAGGGATATAAAGGATGCTGCCACTGTTCCCATTTGTTTTGTATTCTATAATGTGTGCCACTGTATGGTCTGTATAAACCAAATCATTTACAAATAAGCAAACAAACAAACACAAACAAATGAATAGAATAATGACAGGTCCTACTTGTTACAGTGTTATTACAGTAACAGTAAGGGTATCGAATTTTAGAACTATTCTTAGCTTAGAACACTTCCCAGTAATACTACTTTAAAAAACAATACATAGGAAATGTCTCTGCATTTTATGATGAGATTTAATACATGTTTTTTTAACCTTCAAAGTATATTTACTAACTAAATCTGCAACTGTGCTACCTTAACTCTTTAAATTTTTCTCAGTTTTACAGGGGCCACTACATAGGATAAATATGGGAAGGAACAAAGTTGTTTATCAGTTTCAATACAATTGTTCTAATACGTGGTGTACTTTCAATCCCGGCTTCCATTTAAAAGTAGAGCAGCTATATCCAAAACGTTTTTATTAACCTTTTAATGTTTGTGTACTATTTTGACGCATTCATTTTCTGAATGTCCAACCGAGACCAGCATACAGGACCTCTAGTGTTAAACAACAAACTTGACAGCTTCTTTTCAGGTGGTAAATTGACCATCTAATATTTATCACTGAAGTGAAATGTAATCAGTAGCCACCAGTTTGTAAATCACACTAATAGTAAAGGGATCCTTTACAAGGTTCTTAAAGAAGGGGTATCTGCTAGTGAAAAAATACCCTGGGTAAAGGACCTTACACACACACTGGAGCATAACATGCCAGTAATACTGACTTCTTGTTTGTGACACGCAAAGTGTCGGTATTGAGTACTTGTGTTTTTCTTTGTGCATTTGTGCTCTATTAAAACAGTATTTTATTATTTGAAACTTTTTATTTTTTATTAAACAGTGCCAGGAAATAGCTTGTAATGCCACCTTTTTTTGGGTGTGCATGCTGATTGAAGTTCTTCCAAAATTAGCAAAATGCATATTTATATCTCTACCTTTAACAAACACATAATTCAGCCTATATCCACTTCTATGCTGAAGACTGCTCTGTTCTGTGCACTTTGTCTGCATCAAGTCGAAGGAGAGAAGTTGTACTAAATTGTCTAGTGTATTGTACTGCTCAGCTCCCTGTGACATGTTGCGTAAAGGAAACAGCACATTACATTGGTCTTGTGTGAGAGAAATGGTAATGTCTACAGGGGCATCATTTAGTTCAGTTAGTTCACACAGTGAAATGCAGCAGATACCTTGTGTGCAAGGATATGAGCATTATTTACATTACATTAGAACTACATGTGCATAAATAAATCATTATCAAATTATATTTTTAGTCAAAAAGATTAAGATTCCTTACAGATTACTGTTACTCATGCAAATATGCGCATGTGCGCATTTATACAGATCTTCAAATAAAAATACATACCGTGTCTCTTATTTTCTGAAGAAAAAAGCACTCCTTTGTAATTTCTATACTGTAAATAAAATTGTTAAAGGGCCTTTCTATTTACCCTTATATTCTGGGTATGCACATTGCACTAAAGATTTATTGATATCTCCCAAACAAACTTTATTCATAGGTGTGGCAAAGTGAGTAAGTGTGTGCAGGTGAAGGTATTACAGCAGTGCAGAAAAAACAGACAGACAGCGATATCCAGGTGCAATTGTGTTTATTGATTGTAACTTGTCCAGACCCTGACGGCAAACAACAGTAAACAATAATGATGTAAAGTGATACAGCGGCAGGTTTCACTTTATTTATAATCCGCGAGTTTGACCCGTAACCAAAAGTCCCGTTCATTATACACCCACACGTAACGCAAAACACATACACAGGTACTTTAGAGAGTGAATTAGTGGTGCAAATACAGTTCTCCGTGAAACAAGGGAAGTGCTGGTGTCCGGTTTTGGTGCTGGCCTTCGGCTACAGCTCTGGATCGTGTTAGTAGTCTAAATAACAAACAAACAGTTTTTACGTAAGACAATACAAACAAACACAACACTCACGTTTTCACAGGTTCTCCTCTTAGGTTGTCTCTAACCATTTACAAAGGAACAGATCACTTTACTACGTCCCCTTTTTATACCATCACTCATGACCCCTTGGTTAACGAGCACATCCGCTCCTCCAATCCGCGGTTACCACACCGTTTCCCGTCCGGGTCATTGAGTTTGTGTACCGTAGCTCCGCCCCCTTTCTAGATAGTCGACTTCCACCTAACCTTGGGAATAAACTATCATGCCATTTAGTCTAGGGTACTCTGTTCCCTTTACACAGCACCTTCACAGGTCGGGAGGGAGATCTAACACCAAGAATCATTCGATCTCTGTCACAATACGATACAAAAGAGCAGTGGTATAACATATATTTCTTTACCATTACTCATAAAACAAATACTAACAGTAAGTTAAGTCATTTATAAAAGTGTTCATCTTTTAAATGTTTTTTTATAACATAATCACAATGCACTGTAATTTGATAATACATAAAACAATATAAAAACATAAAGGAAAAATACTTTTACACCAGTTACCTTCTCAAGATTATTCACTCTTTTTTTTTTCTTGCTGGCAAAAACATTTTAAGTTCTTGAGACAAGAGTCACTTCTCTAATGTAGTTTCAGGAGCAGAAAGAGTCTAATGCCTCTTGTTTCCCATAGTGCTCACAGAAGAGCTATTGACATCCTTAAATCTAGAGCTGAGCTTTTACCATTTTGTTTTTACTCCTCCTATAAGACACTTGAAGTAGGGCACTAAAGAAAACAAGAAACTGTCTCCACTAGCCCTCAGCATTCTCCCCTGTGTACATCTTAATCAAACAACTCCACTTCCCCAAATACTTTAATTTAAAATGCTGGTAAATAAACACATACTAAAGCTCAGCACATTAAGTTTTTTTATTTTATTTTTCCATCAATGGGGGATTTTTGGCAAGTGATATTTAGTTGTTTGAAAGTGTGTAAAATATAACATTTTGCATGGGTATTTGAAGAAAAAAAAAAAAAGTACAGGATTTTTTTCCATTCTTTTTGAGGGTTTAATATTTTAATATTTCCCCTATGCATACAATGGTTTGGAATTAATATGATTAGTGTACAACTAAAACTGTTGCCCTCTTGTGTCTTTGATATTCAGGGCCTATTTCAAAGCTGTTTCTTTTCCGCAGGGTTGTGGCCCTAGAACTGGTTCGTCCAATTTAATTTTAATTGTTACCGTTTTAACCAAGTAAATGTCAAGTGTTGCAGGGGTGTCTCAGGGCTTCTAAAACCAAAGATTAACAACCACTGAAACCAGCAGATCACTAACAAAACAACAGAGCCAAAGGAATACAGCACCAGTATGTTTAATGGTCTGTTTATGCCCATTTGTCTTTGAGGGCAATTACTCTGAGATGGAATGTCTTGATTTAAATTATATTCAGATGAGCAAAGTAAAAGATTTACTAACTAAAGTCAATAAACCGTCATCCTTATACAGTCCTATACTGTACTGTGTGTAAACTATTGATCCAATCTATTGCTTGGCTTTCACAGTGCCTTTGTTTTCAGGCACAGGTAATAAAGACTGTATGCCTTAAGGGAGCTGTGAACAAACAAGTAAGAGAATCCTCTTGCACATCCACAGCCAAATGTTATTTACTTTTGTTATGGGAAGTCCTGTTAACAAACGCATACTCCCCTTTACTGCATCTTTATAGTCATTCCTTTCATAGACAAAGTGTTGGATCAAGGTCATCTATGAGAAGGATGAGAGTGATGAGCCTTCAAAGGGAGTTGAATGAGTCCAGACAGACATTAGAGTTTTTATTGATGCTAAAAGCCCTTATCAAGTGGCACTATTCCTGGAGTAAGATGGGGAGTCACTTATCAGCCTGGAACCTGGACGTCTACAATGGAGCTCACTGGTGAGAAGCCACAGTGAGCTGCCCCCTCTGGATCACAGAACAAGGGTTAATGAGAAGGAAATGCGTATATATTTTCCCTTAATGCCTTATGTGGGGCAGGGTTTGAAGTAGCTTCCTGTATGGAGTAACTATGTCAGAAATACAAATCAAGTGGAAATGATTATTCCCTTGCCTGTTAAATGACTAAATGAACTATCTTTGGTGAGACGTGTTTGTGGTTGGCTATCCTCTTTCTTGGAATAACTACAGTACTCTATGCATGTTCATGGAGTATTCTCTATTTACTCTCTGCTGCAAAGTACTTAACTACCTGACAAATTGCTAACAGTATATATAAATACAAATTATATAAAAAAAAACAACATACCTGGTCTTAAAAATAGGTAAAACATTGGAAGAGTGAATAACAAAATTGTAAAAGGATGGGACATGTAAATGATGCCTTTAAACTTATTTTTTTTATTATGTAGTGAATAATCAGTACTTTTAAAGCAATTTGAAAATAAACTCATAGATTTTTTACTTTTAATAAATACTGTACATCTGTATTTTATAATGTTGTGTTTTTAAATTGGTAGAATACCAAAATAATTATGTCCAAATATATATAATTTTTACCACGGTTAAACAAGCCAGTTATATATCTTGTTTTTGCTTAAAATCAGACTTGTTTGAAAAGTCAGTGCAAAGACGGCTTCTCTTCAGTTGAGGACCACGTTTCCCTTTGCAGGGCTGAAGGCTGTTGAACCGTGTTAAAGCTCACCCTTTCAGTATTCCCCAGGCCCTCTATTGTTTGAGTATGGAATGGATGCATATGATTACATATATTCAAATTGCCCTTGGGTTCTGTGTTATAGTTGACACAGAACAGAATATACACACAGTTGAATTTATCCATTTCACTCCTTTAGCCTACACTCTAGAAAACCTTGAATTAGCTGTTTTTTTTTTGTTTTGTTTTTTTAAAAAACAGAGAATAGTGTGCAGAAAATAGTTTAAATACACTGGACAGCTTGTAAATTTACAGAGGGTTGTTTTTCTTGATGGAAATATTTTTAAATGTTCTGCATTGAATGTTTACCTGCTCAGACTGATTGCGAATGTGACATAATATGTGTGTATTATGTCTATTTAGCCCACACTGAAAATACCATACTAAATCAAATATCATAAGAGTAGAATAAAATTAGATTTGGGGATCAAGGCAGTCATAGAGGTTTCTTCATAAACAGGTAAGAATTGTGCCACCCCCCCTTTCTCTCACTCTATCCCAGGTACCTCCTGGGATCTTAAAGTATCCAGCCATTATCCGATGAGTACAAGGTGTATTAGTTTGCACAGTCCCTACTGGAGATAGAGGAGGGAGAAAAAGAGCCCTTTCTGTAAAGTGGATTGGAGACGATTTTCCTGCTGCCAGGTGGCCTACCTGGAAGGCCGGGGCCCAAGCCAGCTGCATGTCATTCCTGTCAAACCTGGCCTGGGTCTGTCAATTAAGGAAACACAGGGCAATCTGTGGCCGCTGAAAGAGATCCCTTCACCCTGCTCTGTGGCTGAGAGATGGGCCTTTGTTCACAGGCATGTCTCACATACTTTTAGAGGCCAGATAAGTGAGTGCTCCATGAAAACCTGCATTATATTCTGGCCACTGTGGGGGCAGAGCACATTTAGGTAAGCGCAGTCGGTGAAAAGGTAATATTGCTCCCCCTCATTATGGGGTCAGCAATAAAAACCACAGGTTTGGTGGTCTCGAAGCCTGCCTAGGAACATTCACTGAATGATGCTGTTTTTGTCCTCCTTGGCCCCCTCCTCCCGTCCCCTTTGCAGCGTTGTAGAAATAAGATGGGAAGCTAGAGGGTGGCTTTGGCTGTTTCCTGAAATCGGATTAACAGCTACTCTACACTTGGAAATCTCAAGGAAAAGGGGCTTTTTTAGTGAGGGCCCCAGACCACCCAGTGTCAGGTAAACAGGTACATTGAGGTGGGCTTTGAAAGAGAGAGATTGAGAGAAAGGGAGACTGGGTAAAGATCACAATCCTTGCAAGCTGCACTGTGGTACTGAATTATAATCTGTATCTCTGTGTCTAGGAGGACAAGGATTTAAATAGAATTGAATGCCTGGAATTCCACCTTATGTGCCTTAAAGGTATCAAGTTTGTCACCTGACCTACAGTGTATAGAGTAAAGGGGATTGCTGGAGTTTTGGGTCCAAGTGAGTAAAATCCAATTTAAAATCAGAGATTATTTAAGCAGGAATTACTAACTATTTTTGGGTGTTTCAATATGCAGCTTTTTACCTCATATCGTACCATATGAATTCCAAAACTGGTAATAAAAATTTAAACATTCATTTTTTTTTTTTTTTTTACAGTTTTGCTGGCACTTTTGAAAGCTTAATAAAAGCACTTTGTGTTCATCTTTTGTTAAAAACTGTGTGAAAAACATGTTGGATTTGTTTGATTGCGTATTTATTTGTTTGTATCCAATCAAAGCATATATTATTCGTATGGTGTTAATTAACCATGTGACTATAGAATATGTGTACATTAACAGAGAAATAGAAAAATTGGGTTTGTTTTTTAAAAAAAGTATGTGTTATAATAATTATAAACAAACACAGTCAATTAAAGTCAATCTCCTCTTTTCTTTAACATATAAATATACATTATACGTATTCTTTTTTGTGGAAATATTTGTTTAAATTTATTACTACTTTTATTTTAGTAATATTACAGATGAGAAATTGAATGATATTTCAGGAGTAAAAATATTCAGCATTGTTTACAAACTTCTAGATAAGACAAGTCAAAGCCACATTTTCAAAAGCTTAAAATTAACAAGAAATCAATCAGAACAATAACTGAACTGCTCCTTCCCACAACTCAATTGTTTCTTGCTATTTTTATGTCAATGCAATTGTTTTCTTTATTTCCGAAAATGTGCCTTTTCACTTGATTTACAATAGAGTAAAGGTAGTTTGTGTTATCATGCTGTAATATCAACAAGAACATGTGCAGTAATTTCAAGGTGTAAAAAAACAAAAACAAAACACACACAAACTAATTTAATGAATATAACATATAGTAGTTAAAATAGAAAATGCAATTTTTTTTTTAGATAATTACTTTGATATTACTGTATATTTGGCAGCTAATCCGTATTGAAACCTATGTATAGTCCTTCAAATGAAGCCAAGCCCCTGGAAATGAGAAGACGCAGCTGTTTCAGCTCAAGCCTCTTCTGTGTACTGTTTTCACTTAATATACTGTGCAGAGCTCTCACTAGGGCTGATTCAGGAGAAATAACAGGAGATGAAAGCTATTTTACAAAAATTATGTTCCTTTGTAATGATACATATTTTGTGAAATGCTGAAGCTGTGTTGATGGCTAGTAGACTTTTGAAATTGCTTGTTGTTTTGGTGGTATGCACTTATCAAAGAACTACAGTGAGTTTTTTTGTCTTTTCTTTTTCTAACCAAGTTGTCTACCATTGTTTTCTTATATAACAAGATTTACACTTGAAAAACAGCAGTAGCACACACAATAATGTTACAAGCCAATAATAATAAAATGTGTATTAAAGCTACTTTAAATACAATTGTTTTGAAATTCTTAGTTGTCATCTGATTACAGTATATTATACCATATTAAAAGAGTCATACACTGTAATATAAAACTTTTAAAACATCTTATATCATCTCATAGAAACTAATAGAAACATATTTCAGTGTTATTTTAGACCAGGGGATCTCAGTTATTTTAGTGAAGGTCCAGCATTCTTGGTTACAGTAAGGTCAAGGTCCGGAGCACATTTTCACTCCCATCCCCATACCGACAAACAAACATAGCTAAACAAATATAGCTTTTACACATGTTGTTGGTTTAAATGAGTTTTTGGGGGAATCAAAACTCTGTCTCATTTTAACTGACTTGTTACTGCATGAGTTCTTTCCCTGCATTCAGGATTGTGATTTACTGGGGAGCACAGCAAATACCAACATCAATGGGGTAGTTTAAGAGTTTTATTACAAGTATGGCCATGCAAAATATTCCAGCAAAAAAACTACAATGACATAAAAAAAGGTTGAGAGACAGATTCTCTTAATTAATTAAAAATGTAATAATAAAAGTCCCAGCCCCAGTCCCTTCTTTCTTTATCCCGGGATCGCCGTTTTCATTTCTCCTTTACTAAGTCCTTTTCGGTAATCCACAAGTCTTTAGGTGCACGGGTTTAAAACCAGCAATGAGACAACTAAAGAAATAAAACAAAGATAAAAGGCCAGTGGAGCGCTAACAAGACAGGCCATGAGCACTTAAAATCACTCCATAATAACCCCCCGGTAACACAGCCACAGTTTAACCCAGCTACAGTAAAATATTTTAAAAAGAAAACACACTTTGCTTTTGCAAGGGAGAGGCAGGGTTAATCCAAGCCAACTCCCTTTGGCAGCATCATGTAGCCTGTCTGCAGCACTAGAATCCCGGGCCAGTCTGCTCTTTTGTACGCTGTGGTGCTGCAGGAGCTCTGCTGCCAGTCCAGTACTTTACTGTACTTGACCTGTCTGTGTCTCCCACGGACCGGTTCTATCCTTGTTCGTCTCGTCCCTTTTTCGGTCCGCTTCATCCTCCTTCCTGGTTCCTTTACCTTCCTGCAGTCTGTCTCTGTTTAGTCCTTTTAAAACTAAAGTGCCGGTCGTCAATTATTAAGTTCAGGTGCGGGCCATTCCACGATCAGTTGCAGGGCGTGTACAAAAAAAAATAACAACGCAAAATCCAAAACAACGTGATCTCACAAAAATTAAATAAGGTGAATACATACACGATCAGTGAATAAATCAAAACTCATAAAGTGCACACAGTAATAAATAATACAACTAATGTGAAACAATCATTAATTAGTGTAATAAAAAATAATGTAATAGTGCATTCATTACCCTGCAACAGTTGCACAAGTAAAAAAAAAAAAAATGTACAAGACCCAATGTATTGCATATGATAAATATTCGCCTACTATTTTCTTAATGGTGGAAAAATATGGTAAATTACATTAACAACGATGTAAAAGACTGGAAAATATGATAAATTCAATTTAAAAATATGTAAAAGACAGAAAACAGCATAACATACCAGATTTGAATGGGCACTTCCCTGCTTTCTTAGCGGAAGTTGTTGAGGCATGCGCCAGCAAGCGCAGTGCGCTGTGTACCACTTTTTACAGCATAGCTGAAAATAACACTACATCGGTACTTGTCATAGTTTTCTTGGTCTTTGTGAAGTGTAATTTTCTGAACTCGTACCATAAGGTATGAAAATTGTATCTTAATTGTGTATTTTCAAAAAAATTACAAATGACGGTTCTTTTATTAGCCATAGAGAAGGGATATGTTGACGCTTAAAAAACAAGCCACAGCAGCCAGCGCACTGACTTTCACTTCATTTGAGCTGCTAATACTGTTGACTTGTACATTTTGTATCTGCTACTTACTATCATAGTGAACCTACTCTACCCTCATGTACCACACTCTCACAAGAACCATGTTCTCTGAAAAATTCACAGCATTTCCAATGTGAATGTAAGTAAAAACACATAGATTGGCATATGACTTGGCGGTCCGGATTTGGACCTGAGTCTGCCTATTGAGTACCCCTATTTTAGACTATACACACAGATGTAACCAAAATAAACAGTGTAAAGTATATAAATACTAAAATGTGTTTATAATATTTTGCATAAGATATTTTTGTGTAAATATACACACAAATATGTAACAGAGGTACTACCCAAAATGAATGACCATACTTAATTAATATTTACTTTTACCACTTTTTTTCCAAATTTTTGTATTACTATCTAGTGTGTATGCATGCATTTTTCTTTCTCCAAGTGTATTACATATGTTATGCATGGTACAATATATAAAATGGAAATTGATCATCCTGTATTTGTATCAAAGCCTGTATTGTTCAGTATTTTGTTTTTTTAAAGAAAACTTTCGGTAAATGCTCTTGGAAATTCCAGTTTTTGGCAACTTCTTAGCAGGCACACTGTCTGCATGTCACCAAGGCTTTGTTAGCATTGCTAGTTCAGTCCTGCAGCCTTTCAAGCCATCCATTTTGTCTAACTCAGTGGGGCAGAAAGCAAAAGAGCCTTTACTGGAGTCATGTGGGCATACTGGCATTATACACTGTTCAGTATTAGATATTGGGAGTCATATAAACAGAGCAGAAGGCTGTGAGGCTGCTCTGAGAAGTTTTGATAATTGGGAGTTCTCTAAGTGTGTAAATCCTCAGCTGAGGATTTAACTTTTTTTTTTCCTATTGTGTATTTTGAAAAGCTGAGAAGACCTCACAGCAGAGGCGACAAATCCTTTGACATAAACCATTCTGCAAAGGTTAGGAAAAACTGAAGTCCTAAGGAAGAAATCCGGCTAATTGCCTCCTATATTTGAAGTTTTTGTACAAGGTGTTTTACAAATGAAACTCAAGCAGCGTAGCCATCAGCTGAAAACATAAGGCAAATACCAGGGCAGATTTATCAGTTATTGCCCATACTAGGTAATCAGGCATGTCATTAATCAATTGTATTTAATAATCAAACACCAGGCACTCACCAAATGTCAGCTATCAAGCTTGTATCTTTATTATTAAAAAAATCATTTTTATCGAAACAGTAGAACAAGAGAATTCATGCTCATGCAGAGTTGCGGCCACTGGCCTTCACACACACCGAATGGATGAATGGGAACGTGAAATACATGTCTCATAAGTCCACGGTGGTAAACCAGTCGCCTTGTCGGTCGGACTGGAGAATGTGACGATGAGTCAGAATTTGGAACCACCTTTCCTTTAGGAATCTTAGGTCGAAGATGGGGCGGAAACCGTCGTCCTTCCTGGGTACTACCAAATATCTCGAGTAGAACCCCTCTCCACAGGAGGTGGGGTCTACGAGATGGATGGCTCACTTGCACAGCAAGGCTGCCACTTCCTCTTTGAGTACCAGGACCTGAAGGGGGTCCGACACAAAGTGTGCAAGACTCCTCAGAGGGGAAGGTCCCAAATGGAACTGCAACACGTAACCATTGTGTATGGTAGCAAGCACCCAGGTATCTGAGATGCAAGCGTGCCAATATTGCTGCTGTTGTATAGTAAAGGGTGTCTGAGGCTGCAGGCCCTCAGGGCTTCTGCTGAGACTGGGGCAGAGCTCTCTGAGGCGCCTGCCTAAAGCGACGGCCCTGGAATTGCCTCCTGGAATGCTGTTGCGAGGACAAACCGGTCTGTGGAGGGGCTCGGTTTTCCATCGCCGCTGAGGCCTGTAGGCGGTGCCTCAGGTCACCCAGCGGGGCCGTGGGTACTGGGACCATTCTTGTGACTGTCCTTGCCTGAGGGGCTTGCCAATGGCTCAACCTAATTCACACCTGCCGAGATGCCTCGCGTTGCTGGAGGGAGCACTGTAGGATCTCCTCCACAGCTGGACCAAATGTATGCACAGGGGATATCGGCACGACTAATAGCACCGCCATATCAGCATCAGGTACTCTAGCTTGCGACAGCCATAGCTGTCTGCGAGCTATCACCAGGCTTGCCAGACTTAGGGCTAGGGCTTGCCCTTGAAGACCAGACATCTGGAGCAGTGTACTAGATATGAGGCGGAGTTCCGTGGCCACCAGCTCTGGGAGCGGGGTCTCCTTGAGCACGCGATTCAGGTACACGGTGAGAATACTCACTGTGTTAGCTAGGTGAGTCGCCTGCGCTTCTTCTGCATAAGCCCTCTTTAAGTGTGTCTCTGTAATCCTACATTGAGGATTAGGACACATGAGGCCTCTGGGTGATTCACCCACCGACGGAGCCTTAACCAAGGCCTCCAGCCCCAGTTTCTCCACGTCCTCTAATGCAGCAAGCCTATAAGCTTGCTTCAACACACTCTGCGCTGACGCTGGTCGGTCCCAAGAAGAGTGTACTTCCTGCATGAAGTCAAGAAACTGTGGGAAGTCGCTGCCTGTGTCTGGAATACGGACCGGTGGGGCTCTGTCGGTGTTGCAGCGCACCCCGTCAGTGCCGGCATAGAGCTGGGCAACGGTGGCCAACTAGCCTCAGAGGCAACCTGGTTCTGTCACGGTCAATGACGCTGGTTCCCCTTCTTACTCCATCTCAGTGGGGAAGGAGTCATCCCAGGAGGCCTCTAACGATAGTGTGTCCTCCTCCGTCATCAATGGCTGTGATTCAGGCTCGGCTTGGGCTCAGTGGCCGGGGTTGGTGCAGGTAGCAGCGGGGCCGGGACCTGTATTGCTAAATAATGTCCCTCGCTTGTTTTGAATGCTTCACCCTTCTTGCCTGGGGGGAGGGGGAGCGACTGTGAGGTCTAGGTGCAGGAGCCTGAGCGCAGGGGATGGAGTGGGGATGGAGGCCCGAGTGCTGCTGATGGCTCAGCCATGGGAAACTCAGCATCTAGCCCCATGGTGGTGTTGAGCCTACGGCGACGTATTTTGGGCTGAAAGGCCGCACATAGGTCGCAAAAATCCTCTCTGCCCATAGCTTCCTGGGCATGATGGACTCCCAAGCACTGCACGCAGAGCGAGTGCTTGTCTTGGAGTGGCAGGTTCACACTGCACGATGTGCAGGGGTGGAACCACTGGATGCTCGACATGGTGCTCATTAAATGTGGTGCGTGCACTGGAGCTACGCTCGCCAAGTGCACTGAGCAGTATGCGTCCCAAGCGCAGCTGTGCACAATTGGCTTTGTGCATACCGAGTGACCACGCTCTGTGCGCACTGCCGAGACTAGCTCGCTGGAGCTGTGAGCACTGAGGGTATCGGGCACCAAGTGCACTAGCCTAGCACCGTACGCACCAAGCGTATTAAACACCGGGTGCACCGGGTATACCAAGCGTCCTTAGTACCACGTGCACCGAGTTCAATTAAGCACCGGACGTGGAGGGTGCACTGAGTGCTGTTTATACCAAGCACTGGGGCGCTAAGCGCAGTGTGTCGTGCTGGTCGAGTGTGCTAAGCACCGAGGGCACTGGGTGCACTGAGCACTATGTGCACAGAAGCACCCGGGTACTATGCACCTAATCTGGTGCGCACCTAGTGCACTAAGCACCTGGGGGCACATGTGCCGAGCTCACCACTTGCACCAGTCACTGAAGCACCGAAGTGCTAAACACCGAACATTGTGCGCACCGTGTGTACCATGAGCACTACATGCACCGTGTACCGTGCGGCACTATGCGCCCATGCACTAGCACTGTAGCGCTGGGCAACTAGCACCGTGTGCACCGTGCATACCAAGTACCGTGTGCCCCGAGTACTGTGAGCACTATGTGCACCGTGTACCGTGCGGCACTGTGTGTCTGTGCACACACCTGGTCAGCGCGTAGCATACACCAGGGAGGCACAAAGGCCGAAACCGCGGCGGGCGAATTGAAGGCAGACAGCAAAAAACCACAGTAGAAAACAGTTCTTGGAGAACACACTGTTGTTTGTTTAGAAGGCCTGACTCACCGAGGTGGGTGGGCCTACACAGCCGACGAGGTCTACTCTACAGAGCCCAGTGGAGGAATACACGGCTGGGTGGCTGTTGTAAACAACCGTGCTGCAGCTAATCCATAGCATGACCCTGAAAAGCAGGGCCGTGCGGTCGAATACAGAGACGGGGGACGTGCATTGGCAGCCAAACAACCAGGCCCACTTCAGCTGCCAGGCGGCGGCTGGTGGAATCACTCGACAGCGGGGATGAGGCAAGGCCTAGCCCCGTGGAGGAACTGTATTCTCCCAAGAGTGTAGTTTTCAGAGAGAAAAAACACACACATAATACTGCACAGGCAGTTGCTCACATACGACAGACAGTAAACAAAAGAGGTAGCCTGCATCGCAAGCGAGCAGGCTGCTGGAAGTGTGGAAGACAGAAAAAGAAACTTCAGTTTGGAGTCACTGATTCTGGGAAAGCGGCAAGCCGGCTTTCAGCACGAATGCAGAGGAACTGCAGTCGACTCAGGAAGCTCTTTTTACAATAACGCTCAGTTAAACACAGAGGTTCTTACCTTACCATCTTGAGAAGGAAAAATAATTAAATGGCTTCCTCAGGATGACGGTTTTAATCCCTCGGTGGGCGGGACCGAGTGCATCATCCCAGGAAGAGGCCTATCGGCAGTTCTGGTATAAAAAGCTCAGTAATAGGTACCCAATGGGCAGGGATATCCCATAGTCACGTTGGTGGTCTTCTTCGAATTGAAAGGGAACTTTCCTTGTTACAAATGCACGTGTTGCAATGCAATGATAAAAAGTGATACTATTACTCATCCTAAAACTAATAAGCAATTTAAAGTAAGAGGTAGGATCACTTGTGTCTCTAAGTTTGTAGTCTATTTGTTGAAATGCCCTTGTGGTCTTTGCTATGTGGGCAAGACCATTAGGAAATTGAAAACACATATAAGTGAACATAAAAGCGCTATTAGAAATAATGAACAACAACATAGTGTTTGCACCTCAGATTTATGGGGATTAAATTTGTTAATACCCCACGTCGGGGTGGAGATTGTAATAAACTTTTATTGCAAAGGGAAGCCTCTTGGTAACATACTTTACAAATGGAATCACCTGGTGGTATGAATGAGGAACTATTGTTCACATCGTTTTTGTAATTTTTTAGGTAATTTCTTTATCCATGAGAGTAACATCTTGCTTTCTGTTATGGATCTATTGGCTAGTTTGTAGTTATTCAACATCTTACAATATTGGTTATTTTTTTTATTATTATTATATATGTTTGAATAGATATTGGAACTGTTTTGGACAAACAGCGTTTCACTAAGAGACTGAAATTGCTTGTTATAATTAATTGATGGATGTTATTGTATAATTGAAAGTTAATTGGACAATTAGTGTCTAAGGCACTTAAATGTCTGTCCGGTGTGTGTGTTTTTTTAATGTTTGTACTCCACTGACGAAGGCCAGTACATGGCCGCAACGCGTCTGCATGAATTCTCTTGTTCTACAGTTCTATAAAAAGGATTTTTTAATAATAAAGATACACGATTGATAGTTGACATTTGGTGAGTGCTTGGCGTTTGATTATTTAATTTTGAACATTTATTTGAGCCTTTAGCACCCCGTGAATACAGGACATTGCTGCACATGCTTTTTTCAGCGTGCTCCTATTTCTTTAATTAATCAATCATATGCAAACAGTGGTTTGGTCATCCCACCAAACAGATTTCACAGGGAAGCCTGCAAAACAGTTATTATATGCAAGGCTTTTTTGATACAACATTGCACTTGGGAACATTGATATTTCAGATGCATGAATGTGTAAACCCCCTTGTGTTTAATGCATGAACTGAGTGAGTAAACTAGTTCCTATGATGCTTTATATGTTAATACGACGCAGATAGGGAAAAGAATACAGATGTAGAGCAATCTCGAGATCAGTAGTTTTATGATAAGCTAGTTAGACCAGGCATCTGGTGTATTTTGGAACTTTTCTTATTTGTCCCCTTTGGTTTGGATTTGCCTGCGTTAATGTGGCACACATTTGAGATTAATTTAGGAATGATTCCATATTTACCACAAAATCTGTGACCGTAGAAAGGGGAACTGACAGTCAAACTAAGCACTTTGATCCGATCCCAAAGAAATCGAGGAACATGCATGCTTTTCACTTCTAGAGCCCTGATTTAATTTACATGGAATGTAACATTAGAAATCAAAGAATTTTACTGGCTAATTTTATAATTGCTGATGTTGTTTTTAAAACACCTTTCTGATAGAAGGGGAGGCAAACTTTGCACTTGCTTCAAAACATAAAATGTATCACATTTAAATGCAACATTTTCTTATACAAATCATTTAATTATTAAAGGAATTATGCTATTTTAACACTATCTCTTGTAAAATCTGAGTTATCTTTACTTGTTATAGGAAATATGTATAGCTTTAACAAGCTCAAATAGAAATAGATTTAAGAGTTGCTGTTTTTTTTTATATAATGTTGTTATTCTGTATGTCTAGGCTTTTTCTGCTGTCCAATTAGAAATCGTATGAATTTTGTATTTCCCTCAAGCAAGTGCATTCTTGTGAATATACAGTTGGCTAGTGTGTGTTTTCTTTTCTGGCTGCCTATCTTCAGCTGTCCCAACTCTGAATGTGTACACTGTGTAAAATCGAGCCAGGCTAAAGCACTCGGGTGTGACACTGACCATGTCATCCCCTTGCGCTCACGGGGTTCAGAGGCAAGCGGTGCCAGCAGTGCTATCCTTGTAAGTCTTCAAGGCAGGAACAGGGCTTTCGGTAGACTTGTCTAACCTTCTCTCAATGTGTTTTAACATCAGACCTGAGGGTCCACATAGCATATTTTATTGTTAACAGTTCTGTACAGGGTCTGAATTAGAGCTACACTTTTGAAAAGTATTTCAATACATTTTGTAATTAGTTTTAGTATTAATATAATGCGTTACTACAAGCCTGTTTTTCTTCCCATTGGGGTTTAATAGTTCCACTTTAATTTACTGAGCTCAAAATGCATCTTGGAAAGTATGACAAGTCTAAAATAACTGTAGCTGGTACTAGTAAAAGGGTTTTTTTTTTACCAACTTGAAAAAAAAAATGCTGCAGCAAACTTAAAATCTATTTTTATCTAATGTTGAAATCAGCTCAGTAAAGTGTTTCTGTGTATCAGTATATCTACAAACTAATTTTTTGTTTCCTGATCTGTAACAGAGCTTGAAGATGCTTGAAGAATTGAACCTTTCACTGCCACATGTAGTAGAAGCATGACTGTTTGTATCGCAGGGTGACATAGTGACAAAAATAAAATAAAAACAAATTAAAAACAGCAAATACAGCTCTTCAAGGAGAATCAGGATCCAACAAGATATTCATCAATCACCAGAAATACTTAATGAAGAAAAATAATTGGTAAACTGAAAGCTCACTATTTTAATAATTAGCTACAACATTTTGGCTTCAGCATTCTTCAGATAGTATTGTAGAAATAGCTATATATGCACCTCCTTTCAAACCTATATAAATAAATAAAAATGGGGATGTACACAAAAGGTTTAAATGATTAAATAATTTATTCCAGAATTTATTCAGCTGTGTAGAAAAAAAATAAGATGAAGAAGGGCTTTTGTTATTCATTTTTGTACACATTTGTGTACACTGCAGTTATACCTCCTTCCAAATATATATATAAATATACACGCAGGGAATCTGGTAGGAAAACTTTGCTCTCTATTGGCTTGTCAGGCTGGTTTCCTTACTCTTGAGTGACAGGCAGCTGCAGGGGAAAAAAAAGCAAGCTTGAAGCAGAGGCTACCGTTTAAGCATTTTCATGGTGGATTTGAAATCAGATTATATACGGGTTCGCTCAATTGACTTAATGGATTTTAAGAGACTAGATCCTATTAATGAAGTGGGTGCCCCGAGGCGCTGCTCCGACCAGTGGCAGGCTAATCTGGCATGCAAATTAAATCCTGCCTCAATCTGCCAGCCTGTTTAATGTGATCCATTACACACTTTTACTTGTTTATAGCTAATATTGTAACAGAAATAGGCTTATAAGCGCCCAGGCCTATAGAATAGAAAAGTAATTACTTAGGAAGATGAGGTTTGTTTGGGGCTGTGCTTTTCCAGTCTCCCTGCATAGTGGTTCACATTCCAGAGGAGGGAGCAGTGCCATTTCTTTTCTTTGACTCTCACGGCTTGTGAGCCTTAGTGTTGCTGTTAGAGTCAGGGATTTACTAAGGGTTATGGGGTAGTGAGCATGCTCAGGTTTAATCTGAGGTTCAATGTCTGCTCTTCAGTAGAATGTATATATATATTGAATATTTATTAACGCTATTCTATCTATTTTTTTATTATCTACAGTATTTGTTGGTCTCTCTGTCAATTCATTGTATTATATGTTTCAGGCTGAGATAACCCAGCAGACCACTTAAGGAGGGGTGGAGGTAATAAAGAATGAGGCCATTGGAGGGGCAAGAATAGCAGCATAATGCTAAACTTTATTTTTGTATTTCAGACCAACAAATGTTCCTTAAAGCCTCTATCACACAACTATGTTTAAATATATCGAATTCAATAAATACTTTATATTGTTCTATTGAGCAATCAGAAGCTATTATATATATATATATATATATATATATATATATATATATATATATATATATATATATATATAGATTAAATACATTGCTTTAGATGCTTTATGTGAAGATCAAAAAATATAAGCAACAAAAAGACAAAAATAAGTGTTTTGATATGTGTTTATATTTATTTATCGGGGAGCACCTTTGCGTTGAGTGAGACTTGCTCATGCTGTAAACTGGAACATAAAATTCCTTGAGGGGAAAATGTGTACTACGATCACAACATCTTGGCGGTTTTGGGCTTGTATCCATTTCTGTAGGACTCTTCATGCCTGATTAACTCAGAGCTGGCCTGTAAGTATCAAGGGGAAGGAGGTCAGGGAAAGGGTAGGTTCCCCCTCTTGAAATATTTGGGCCAGTGCATTGGCTTTGAGCATTGAAAGTGCTGTGCATTACCTTCTGTACTCTAGATGCACAAGTTCAATTCCCAGCAAGGGAATTCAAACTTGTCATGAGAATGTGGCGATTATCCAGGCCGGATGACATGAGATTCCAACTGGTGTCTGACATCTTTTCTATAGATGCAGCCCGGTTTGTCAACAAACATACATCTGCTGATCTGAAAATATTAAAAAGCATAACAAAAGAACAGAAAAACACAGAATTCCTAAAGGACCTGGACTGATACAGTGTTAATAAGGAGAACAAAATGAGAGAGCAAAATGCCCAACAAGGTACACACACCTCTTTTTATGAAAGTTGAAAACACCTGTTAATTTTACAAAACAAGAATCAAACAACTGGATTTTCTCCTTTTAATAATGTAAACACTTTGGAAATATGCACCATTGTATCTTTTTTAAACAGAGTTTGGTGGATATTTACATGTTACGGTTCTGGAGTAACAGATACTGTACTGATTTTGGTAAATATGTGTTGACTGATTTTGTTAACTTTTAACTATCCTAATAATTAATATTGAACACTTATTTTTAAGATAGACAATAAACTTACACATATATGGTATTTTCTCATATGTAATTATGTTTATTTTCATATTAAATTCCCTTTCCTCCCCCATCCTTGTAGTATTTCCAGTGCAGCCCACAGGGGGGCGGGGTCAACCAGACATTTCTATGGGTGGCACTGGGTATTTGGTTCCCTAGTAACCTTTCAAGATTTTACTATGAGAATAAAAGCTGATCCAGAGCCATATGGTAAGTTAGTGTGCTTCACTGTGCTCTGAAATAGACTGTGTTTGCAACATGCTTCCCCTTTAACACCTCTTTGTCCATTCTGTTATGCGTGAGTCTCTGTGTGGAGGTTTCCCTCTGATTAACTGAAGGCTACACTGAAGTTTGCCTGTGGGATCTATCAGTGGAATTGGGCCTGGAACCAGCTTATGATGAGTAACCTTTAATAGGTATGGGCCTTTAGCCATATTAAACCAATCCTCAAGTTAATCTACCAGTTAAATTTTTTACTGTTACTCTTTTATTTTATGTTTTTTTTTTTTACTGTTTATTTTTTTGATAAGTCTTTGTTAATGTACTTTCATCAGTGCAGGAGCTGCTCTTCAGTTCTCATTGCCTATAAAGACAGCCAAAGTGTCTTTAAAAAAAGTAATAGCTAGTGCCATTATTCAGTTACGAGCAAATTGCATGGAATTCAGGTGCTTACCTGTAGAGGATATTGACTTCCTAATGCTTAGGCAATGGTAGACTTCACTTAAAATTAATAACAGCCTAGTTCCATCAGGATTTGGCATGGTTTGTAGTAAATGCTCAAAAGATGCCCTAAAGAAATCCGGTGACTATATCATCTCGTTTCTCTTCAGAAGGTATTCCCCCTGGATGGATAACTTGGTGAAGCACAGTAATGATTGTTGATGTAGTGATAGCCAGTGCTGCACAAAGCTGCTTATTAGATAGATCAATAGGTTCCATGAATACTATAACACAGTCGAATTCAGCTTCAAGGAAACACAAAACGAGAACTAAATATTTGCTGTTTATACATCAACCCTTTGGAAAATATATAAATAAATAAATAAATAAACCTGTTACCAAAGCAGGTATGCACCTCATTTCAAGCACAATTAACTTGAAATGGAGTGCTGCAGGATCAATAGTCCCCAGTTGATCCAAAGGGGACTGTCACTCTATGGAAATGGCACACATATGGTAATACCTCTGGCTTAACAACAACTTAGAGGATTTACTGTTGCTGTTTTCAGACCAACATGAATAACAAACAGTGGGCCACCCCCTGGGAGCCATCTTCTTTAATTCCGGCTTCAATTAATCTTTAAGGGGGAGGATACCATTTAAAATAAATGTAGGGAGTAGGTTGTTTGATGGCAAAAAGATGAGCTGTGTGAAAAGATTTTTTCCGATTCTATTTAAATCAGTTTTTTATTGTGTTTTTTATTATGTACCTATGTGTTAATTTATACTAAAAAACAAAAAAAGAAAAAAAAAGAAAAAGTAGATCTTAAAATGAAGGAAAAGGGATATAATTTGTGTTTATGTATATGCTCACCTGATATACAGTGGCTTCCATATAGTATTATTATTTATTTCTTAGCAGACGCCCTTATCCAGGGCGACTTACAATTGTTACAAGATATCACATTATTTTTACATACAATTACCCATTTATACAGTTGGGTTTTTACTGGAGCAATCTAGGTAAAGTACCTTGCTCAAGGGTACAGCAGCAGTGTCCCCACTGGGGATTGAACCCACAACCCTCCGGTCAAGAGTCCAGAGCCCTGACCACTACTCCACACTGCTGCCCTATATATGCTTCATGTTCTCATCTGCTTGTGGCTCAGGGCTCCATGCCTTACTGTTGGTGTCCTTAGCTGAATGCCAACCTTTGCCTAGCCATATTAGACATAATCTTTAGGTCTGAACAGTACCACTGGTGGGCCGGCAAATGATTATCAGGAGATGATACTGTTGTTGTTGAAGAGTGCATTTTTTTTTTGCCATTTCGTCATTTAGGGAGTAAAAAAACTAGCAATAGCCTTACTCATACAACATGTTATGTATATAGTTATTTATTGCAACATACGATTCATCATTTGAAATGTGTAATTCTCACCTGTCAGACAAAATGGTACCGGATCACACAGAATGAATCATGAAAACTTGTGCCAAATCTTCAGTAAGTTTTAAAAAGTTGGAAAACTGTGGAAATTGTGGTGGGGATATTATTAGCAAAAAACTATTGCTGGTATCCTCCATATGGTTCTAGTGTTTTGTATGTGGTGGCACCAGTACTAAGTTTGCACATTAGCTGCTTTTTATTCAGCTTAGATAAGAAAATGCTTTTGGGTGATTCCAATAACCATAGATATTGGTGACATTTCTGAAACAGTTCTCTTTCCATTGTTGTTCTAGAGAAAAAGTGCAGCACTTTCCAGGTACTGTATGAAAGTCTGTGTTTAGATCAGGCTTGCTATGCCAGTTATCCTTGGAGTCCTTTTGTTAGGCCCTATATAAATTGCTCTTATGTTTTCCTCATTTGACTCTGAGTGAAGCAGGGTAATGTTAGTAAAGAAATGAATAAATGAAAACAGCACGGTTCTGAGCCTTGTCCCAAAGCCTCTGCCTTTATCATGCAAATAACAAGAGTAAATGGAAAGGGGGCTCAATTCCCAAGCCAGTACTTGAGTGAAATTCAACTTTCCTGCATCTCAGGTCCACAATGAAGAATTTATTTGGAGAACTCAGTTCTAATTTAAAAGGAATGGCAGTTGAAGGAGGCACCAGGGACAGTGTCTCATCGTCTCCACTTACCTCTCGCACTTAAAGCAAGAGAGAGGCTGAAAAACCTCAGCTGGTTGCTACATTTTAATGTGGAAGGCCTCTTCCAGCTGACTACAGCCTAACTGCTACTGCCCTATGCTTTTAAATAATAATAATAATAATAATAATAATAATACAAAAATGTAAAAATTAAGAAAAAAAACAGACACAGGCCTTTTCAGCTACAATTTGACTCACCAAAAATCATCGGGTTTTGGGATTTGCCAGAAGCCCTTTCTTTTCATATATGTGAGTGAAAGAAATCAACTAGTGAGGCGCTAACTTGAAATTGACAGCTGTTATCGTCTGATGCGATTTGCCATCTGGTACATACATACGTATGCAAAGCAGGAGGGGTTAATTTTCTGTGATTAATTTCAGTGACACTGCCACTGCAATGCTACTGTGATCATCAAAGTGTTACTTAAGGTGAAATCTAAGTAAATATGAATACCGATCATTGCACTGTATCTCAGTAAATATGAATACCCATCAATGTACTGTATCTCAAATGTAAATTTACTGAAGTCAGTTTCTTATAAACAGTTTTTGTTTCAGACTTTATTATTTTTTTCCTTTTTTTATAGAATATTATTTTTAAAAATCTCGAGTTGCTCTCTGGACAGTTTTAAACAGCTACATTAAAACAACAGTTCATTGCAGAGAATATGAATGCCCCACATGGTGAAGGATTTGAATAAAATATTAAATCAATAAGATATTCAAATAGGTATTTTTTATTTGCTCACCCAACAGAAGCGTTGTCAATTGGTGCTTGGAAATTGAATATATCCCTGATTTCTGAATTGGGCTTTGTAATTATACAGTAAAGCATACAGTAAGTAATATTGTTACCCTAATATGGCAAAATACAACAGTACATTTAAGCTAATGCTTTGCATTAGTAACAATTTAATAAAAAGATCACCTGCATAGACGAACAAACTGAAATATTCTCTATATATTTTCCCAACTGCATATGACCACTAGTCCCTAATGGCCCTGTGTGACAGGGTGCCTGCCCCTATGTTTATTTGTGGTATTTTCGTATTATTATTATTGTTGTTTTTATTTAAATGTATTGTGGGAAGAATTGTATTATTGTTGTTTTGTTTGGCAGGGAAGGAGTTAAAAACCTCCCCTGCCAGAAATACTTGTGTAGAATGTGTCTGTCTCAAATTGGCTAATTGTTTGAGGACAGCCACATCAATATAAACAGCAGCTGTGCACTGGAAGGTTGGTTGTTCGGAGAAGGGAGACAGAGAAAGGAATGTATCTAAAAGACAATCGCTACGTGTACTGGAGCTGAACCAGCACGGTACTTTTGTTTTGTGTGTTTGTTTGGCCCTCGTGCCATTTTGTTTATTATTTAAAGTTTAAAGTTTGTTGAATAAACACGGTCGCATCTGCGTCTCACCCCGTAGTACTTGTGCCATGTATATTTCCTGGTCACCCACCCAGCCACCCTGTCACACCTGTATAAATAAGTTTGATTTTTTTTTTGCAATGATCTACAAGCATCATCACACCTTAGACCAAACCATACAGGAAGATACTTATTATTATTTAAAAAACAACATTTAAAAATAACAGAGATGCCATAACCTTGCTGATACATCATATATCAGTCCTGCTGCCAAAAAAGTGCCCTGTGTCATCGGAGTTTGAATACCTGCCGGCCTCATTATCTCAAGAAAACTCAGGAGAGTAAAAGGTGGTGGAAAGGCATGCAAGCCATGTTATTATATTGCTATGAGTTATTCAGGATTAATGACATCATGTTCTTTTATGAAGGCAGAAATGAGTCCTCTCTAACATGATTTCATTAAAACGGGTACATGAAATCTAGAAATGTTGTTTTCATAAAAAAAAATCCTTCTTAATTAACCCTTTCAGTATTTTCGACAGTGTCAAGTAGCAAGCAACCTGTAACTAATGATTTTTTAATTTTTTTACTGAATGACTAAATCTTTGTGTACTGTATGTCTATACTCGGCTATCAATATTCTTTGACCACAGAACAATGGGACACATGCTGTATATTGGTAGCCTCTAGAGATGATGGGCTACTCTATCGAAATTAATAGGCTTGCTGCGGCTAAATATGCACTGGTGTAAAATAATACTTTAGGTTGATGAATCATTTGATAGACAGGGCAGAAGAATCAGAACAGAAGGCATTTCTTGTATGAGTTGGACATTTTGGTATGCGGGGTCCTATTAAACAGCTTTCTTGTGTTTTGTAAATTCTGGTGACTTGCAAAAAAGATTGTAGAAACTTGCTAGATTTTGAATGATCTTGCTAAGCAAGTTTTTTTTTTTTAAACTTGTATAACAACAACTTGTTAAAATCATCAACCCCCCAAAATACTGGTACTTTGATCCTAAATATTAATTTATAACAGTCATCTCCACTCATATATGCTGAATTGTTCAAATCTTCAATCTTTTGACATGTGTAAAACTCCTACGTGATTGCATGTTCCATATTAGATCTGTGTTTCCTGTTGTGCTTAAATATATTATCATGTACCATTTTACAAATATAGCTTAACGTTTAACCTACTCACACAGATCATGACTACCTTATTAATAAAATGATTTTTGTGTGTGTGCGTGTGTGGTGTAAGCAACTAATAACAAATTATAGTTCTTAATAAATAATAACAATTCTGAATCAAATGAGTCCATATGGACTCCATATGGACTCATAGATGCTACAAGGGTTAACGTTCAGAAAAAGACAAACAAATATATCCACAAATAGATGCTTTAGGTGATCTGAGTTTTTTTTTTTACACCAGCTCATTTAGAATTCTGTGGAATGTTTCACAAAATGGTACAACATACAAAGAGCACGGCAGGGGGTAAATTAGAGCTCCGAGATGAATTATCATACAATTAAAAATCCCAGGCTGGGCCAAAAATAAAACACAATTTTTTTACCATGCAAAATAGTTTTCAAATATCGTTTTTTGGAGAAATTTGACATGTTGATAGGACTTAAGAGTTTATTTTCTACTTTTCTTCTTTTCAGAAGCCAAAATATGCAATTTAATTTGCTTTTCTATTTTCAGTGATTAAGGTGCCAGATTGGTACTTCAATCTAAAAAGGTCCATTTGCCTTTGTCACCATATGGGCTCAAAAAGGGAATCGGCATCTAGCCGATGAACTCAAGTATGTCAACAAAATGTTATGAACTGACATTATGCCTATATAATTTTATACCATTTGTTGCCATCTGTTTAACAGGCTCTTAAAATATACACTGCTTGCACCTAATACAAATTGCTGTCTTATTCTTTGAGTTTTAGTTGTTAGACAAAACTAAAATATTATGTTCTTTTTATTTTAAGCATTCAGCTTCTTCCTTTGGTGCTGACGAATTGATAACAATTTGTGAATACATAAGTAAATGTTGTTAATTAACCTTCTTACTGAGCATTATGCATGCTTAATGCAATTTGTTACAGTTGAAGACATTCCCTGGATGT
Organism: Acipenser ruthenus; assembly: GCF_902713425.1. Classification (NCBI taxonomy): domain Eukaryota; kingdom Metazoa; phylum Chordata; class Actinopteri; order Acipenseriformes; family Acipenseridae; genus Acipenser; species Acipenser ruthenus. The sequence goes on along the minus strand of NC_081195.1, from coordinate 13,398,088 downwards.
GGCTGTTGTTGTAGCATCTTCTTAACTGTGTGTCGTTTTGTAACCCAGAAATCACAAGTATTTATGGTTCACTGAAGAAAAGCAGTAATGATAATCATTGACCAGCTAATAAAAACGTTAGCTGTTTACTTTACATAACATTAAAAGGCACACAATAATCAGGGGGTCTGTCTTTCTATCAAGGTAAAACTTTTAAGAAACTAAGGGGTTACTTTGGTTACCTCATACCCAGCCAGGATAAGGTGTTTTTTTAAAGAATTTACAGCACCAGAGAATCCACCTGGACTGATTTCATCCAAGATGCTTCTCCAGTGCTGTAAAATGATCTAAAACATCCAGGGTAAGTTGACAGATGTTGTAGGGTTTCCTTTATGTTTTGTGTGTAAGCTTTACCCCATGGTGATTATGTGTTATTACTGTACAAACACAGTGGGATACCTGTATTATGACCACTAAAGAACAGAGTAAGTGGTCTTATAGCAGAGAGTAATAGTAGGAGATCTTCAAATTGTCTCCAAATTGAAAGGACCTTATATTTTAGTAATATTAGCAAAACACATACAAAATTGGCATTTTTTAGTAAGGGTAAATCTGTTTCTTCCTTTTTAAGAACCACTATTTTACAACCTGATCCACATTAGAACTATGGCATCTGTCCATTGATATGGTCTTTTAAAATGAAATTCTTATGGTCTTGCCTAGATTAGAGGAACATTTACTAAAAGTTCACTGCCTCTGAGAGCAGAGTTAGATATGTTCAGTATCTACAATAACCAAATGCAGATGAATATGATGACATTTGTAAGACACTTTCTAAAATGCATTCAAATCAATCAATCTATCTATCTATCTATCTATCTATCTATCTATCTATCTATCTATCTATATATCTATATCTATATATCTATATATCTATATATATATATCTATATATATATATATATATATATATATATATATATATATATATATATATATATATATATATGCAGGCAACAGTCAGTTGCTATTGGTCTAACCCCTTGATCCTTAAAAAAGTATCTTAATTATAACATGCAGGCTCTCCCTGTTGTAATAAATTAGCCTTTAGGAATTAGACAGCATTGGAGGCAGAGACTGCTCTGAGCTGGTCAATAATCTATTACCAGAGATCAGCGTCAGCAGAGTGACAAATGCCTATCAGAGAAATGAGTGTGTAAAGGTCAATGTTGGTCTGGTGACCTCAGCCACTCTCTTACTAAGTCATCTCCAAAAACAATATGCCATCTGATACCTCGAGCTGGTACCTACATATTCCGGCATTAGCATGAGAGTTGACAAGGTAGGACACCTCTTTTTCTAACAACTAAACCATAGTCAGTTTGCTCTCAATAGAAATCGGTTCAATAAGATCTTTGTTTCTGTGTTTCTTTATTGCTCAGTCTAACTGACTGCCATCTTGCTTTGCAAGCCTGTATGATTTTGCTAATGTCATGTGATATTGTGACCTTTTGTGTGATTTTGTTCACTCTACCTCCTTCAGAGTAAAATACTGAAATAGATTTAAATACTAATAAACACTGGTTTCAGCTATTTGGGGGTGATATTAATAATCACCTTATATTGGGAGTTCCCCTTCTGCTAAATATGTATAAATTCATGATGCTATTTGTATTTATTTTCCTTGCTTGAAAACTAAGACAAACTTAATGTAAAGTTTCAGTGGTGGGTGTATTGTCCATTCAAGGAGAAAATTTAAAGATTTGATACCTTCTGGTTGCCCAGCAGGTGCTGTTAGCAGGATGCAACAACACGTTTTCTTGATACAGGTTTCCCCGGAGCTAAAGTGGAGAAATTCCAATCTCCACTATTTTAGAGGATGCAGCTAATATAGAACAGTCTGTTGTTCTTCTATTAATACCAATTTGAAAGCAGTTTATCTTTAAATAACCAGAATTAAACAAGATAAATTTAAAATATCTAAAATCTAAAATATATTTACGATTATTAGAGTAAATGTCAGACAGCAAAGCAAACAAAAAAGCTCATGTAATATGAACTGTAATATGTAGGTTGGTTAAATTATGCATACATTCTATTATTATTATTATTATTATTATTATTATTATTATTATTATTATTATTATTATTATTATTATTATTATTTATTGTTTTTTTCTTTTATTTGCAATACCCCTGGCATTAATCAAATGGTATATTTTGCTTGACCCTTTGCCTCCAATATTTCAATGTATTCCTGCACTGATAACATATAAAAAGTCTGCTAGGAACCTGTAAATAATATAAACCTATATCTTTTGTTGCTGCTTTTTTTGTTGCTGCTTTATATTATTTTTCTATGTATATTTTAATGCGAATCAGTCAAATTGAAATGTTTGCTAGAAATGTTATATTTAATATGTTATGTATAGTATAAACAATATCTAAATATTTTTTCCCCTGTAATGTTTCCGTTTAGATATGTTTTACTTTCAATAAATTAAAATAACTCAAACACTTATATTCAGTAAAAACATTCAAATAAAGGACTACTACAAATACAATATTTCATTGATACTAGCTGGCAACGGGATACAGCAGCTTTAAACATGTAAATAAGAAGCTTAATGTGTGATAAACAGGTCTCTTTAGATATAACATCGAGTTATTCTGCCAATACCCAATTCCAACCAATTTATGCCACTAATACTAATTCACAGTCACTGAAGCATTGCCTCCGTCTCGCTCTTTTCTCAGTTTTTCTTTAAACATTTCCCTTTTCCCAGGCAGCATCTCCCACTCTCTCCCTTCCCGCCAGTTCGATAAACAGCACTCAACATGTCAAAATATTTATCAGCTGGGCTTTTTTGCTCGCTCAACAAATCATTCCCCATTCACTGCTGGCCTAAGAGCTCCAAACTTTCAAACCCTTAACCTTGTTACATAGTGAGCCCCTTCTACAGTGCCTTGTGATGCCTGAAAAAAGAAGAACAAGAAAAGTTTATAAATTGTACTGCCTTTGCTTATCAGTCACAGACAACTTCCAGAGGGTCACTGATATCTCTCGGTTTCATTGACTACAGACTGGTTTAGCTCTGTTTAGTTCTGTAATTGTACGGCCCGCAAAACCAATTTATTTTTTCATGCTGTTTACAAGATATGCATTTTGCAATTTTGTTTTCCAGTGTGCTCTTCAGACTGAAATGATAACAACAGAAATCAGAATGCTTTGTTTGTCCAATTGTCAAATTACTTACTCCCACCATTTGTGAGCCACATAAGGATTAAGAAGTACAATTTTGGGCATCCTTTGTTGAGCTTAATTTCTTCATTAAAAACATAATTGCTTATCATTTCAAGCAGGATCTGGAGAAAATCTGGGAACAGCCACATTAGAAAAAATGGATTCATCATAGAAGGATGCAATATCTACAAAAAGGAGGACATTTCAAAGAAGGATCCGTTATATAGTGTCATGTCTAAAAAAAGAGTTTACAAAAGTTAAACCATTGGAAGCCTGGTAAACAAAAGCTATAAAGGGAAACTGATTTTTTTTAAAGACTTGAAATTTAAGGTGGTTCGACATTTAGAAAAGTACTCAAGTATATGCATATGAGTACAATCAACGCTCCACATAAATTGAGTAAAGGGTGTTTTATGTATTGAAGAAATATGAATTGTGCATGACAAAACTATTGTTGTAGTATATAAGGCAAAAAGCAAATTGTGTAGTCAATTCACACTGCATCCAAAATATTGCACAAGTTTCTCCAGGAGATCATGACCGCTTTGACTTTATTTGTCTCCAATGCTGACAAAGCATTCTCTTTTGCCCTTAGTGGTATACAAATTGAGCTTTAAAAGTGGCAATGCAAAGCTCATAATACACACACGGTATGTCAGAGGAAATGTGCAGAAATGTCTTATTGCAGAAATCTTGATAGAGAATTATTGATTCCCAACCACTATATATGCAATCATATTTAAACAAGATTGAACAATACAAATACATTTCCTTTGTGCATGATTCCATGTAGAAATGGACAGACGTTGTATTTAAAGTAGAGTACTTTTAGATGTGAGTTGTGTTTGAAGAAGATCAAGATTTCTTTGGTGCTGGTGCCTTGCTTTGCATCCCCTCTGTTTTGATTAGAAGGAAATTTACTGCACCTGAGTGACATGGCAAAGGCCCCCTGTGGGACTGTGATCCATGCACAAACTCCCTTTTAATAGACTTACACCTCATTTGGCCTCTAAAGCCCATTGAAAGGTCCCAAAGGATGGGTGGAATGTGGCCCGTTGGAGGCCACTGCTGGCATTTGCTGTAAACTAGCTTGGATGAAAGGGGGACTTGATTAGACTCTTATGTGCAGCCAGAAGCGACTTAAAGGAACAATGAAGCCCCCCAAAATAATAGGGCATCCCATCCAACCTCGATAGAAACAATGGTTGTCACTATCAGGGTGGTTCTCCAAAATGTGAGGCATTCACAGAAAGGGACTTGCACTTAAATTTGCACATTATTAGAAAATGTATCAGTCTGTGCACATTTTTGCATTTTCTTTGTATTATATCACATGAAACCTGCAATAAAATAATAAAAAAAACTTTATAGAACAATATTCTAAAATAATATTATTTTTATTCCTCAGTATTTTGATAAAAATGTTCATTTAAAATTCATTACAGTGATGGTATCTAATATTGGTGGTGGTCATGGCCAGATTCTATCTATCTGTGTACTATCTGTGTCTATGAGAGAGGGGAAGCCAATGGCACGAGGTCTTGGTGGATGATACCTTAATGTGCTCATATTCCACATCCATGTCCTTGAGCCAGCCCTCTCTCTTTGTATTGTACACACATTCTTATCATTTACTTTTGTATTTATTGGTTCATTTATTTTACATATTCTTCATTTTGCACCTCACCTTGTGTGAAAATGCTTTACAGATGATAATAATAATATACACAGCAATCACAAAAGTCTGGCCTCTTAATGAAATAAAAATGTAATCTAATAAAAATCGCCATTACAAACCTGTGATTAGCCACAGTGTGTACGTTGTTTTATGAGCTATCTTGTGCTTGTATCACTGAAGAAAAAGTATATATTTATCCATAAATGCCAGCCGTGCAACATTTTGTTTTTATAAAGAAGAAACCTGAAATTCCTGATGGTTTTACATTCATAAATGTGAACTTTAATTAGAAAAGTAACAATTTGCAGCCCCTTCCGAATAAAAAGTCTGGAAGCTCATTAATTACCTTTCTATAGCTGCTTTTGAAAAATAGGTCATTGAAATGGGGCAGGAGACACTGTAAGAAAAAATGAAAAATCACCAGCATGCAATCCTTTTTGAAAAAGGTGTGTAAGACACATTTTGTTTAAGAAATATTGGTAGAAATTTACATGGAACCGTGATTATCTTTGCCCTTCACTGGAAAACAGACAAGTGCAATGCAATATTCCAGCTTAACCTGTAAGAGTGGGTGTGTGAGGCAGTCTTAACTGCAAGCTAACCCATTTAGAAGAGACTGTTACTCATCTGAGCATTGCCCACTTAGATTAATATGGAGATGACCTTCTAAGTAAAGGTTTGAATGTGCTGTTTTGCAAATAGCAATGAATACCAATTGCTCAGGTGTAGCTGTAAAGTTATGCATCATAGTGTCATATTTAAATTGTGCTCTGTAACCTTGCTTTACCTAAAGTGCCATATGTTATGCTTTTGGTTTGGTGGCATTGCTCTAGGCACATCAATCATAGAAACATTTACTGGTAGGTCATTTTAGACATTGATATGACTGTTTGTACACTGCTGTGCAAAAGTCTTAGAAACATTCCAGAGTTACAATATATATTGATGTTATGAGCATCAACAATTTACTCAAAGCCTCCACTAGTGTTTTCCACTATTATAACAGCTTTGACTGTTATTAATACAGCTTAGTTTTGGGTGAGATTTAGCAATCTTTAATGCACATTGATCAGAATCTTCAAAAACTTGTGATCACAACAACTCAAAGTAAACTATACATGAGCAGCTAATATGAAGTGTTGTAGTAGCTAATCCATCACATTTACCCAGTGGTTCTCAACAGGGGGGGCGCGAGAAGCCTCCAAAAAAAAAAAAAGTAAAACTTTTTTTTTTATTTAAAATGTATACGTGACATGACGTTCTGTAGATGGCGCTTGTTGATTCTGTGGTAGTATAGCCCCCACCCCCCACCCCAAAATGTGCAAAATGTCTAAGACTTTTGCACAACAGTGCATATACTGTATATATATATATATATATATATATATATATATAATATATATATATATACTGTATATATATATATATATACTGTATATATATATATATATATGTGTGTTTATATATATATATATATATATGTGTGTGTGTATATATATATATATATATATATATATATATATATATGTAAAGTTTTAGCTCTCATGCAAACGACCAAAGGTTGTTTTTTTTTGCTGCTGCTGTTTGCTACAATAAAGGATCGGCATGCTGCATGTGCTGACAGCTGCAAACATGCAGTAGATTTTCTAGGCTGTATTCCGAGTGTCCCCTTTAATATTTTATGATTTCGGGGCAGCTTGCAGCACCCATCCCCACTCCTGCAGGACAGCTGGGGAACATGCAGTTGCTATGGTGATCTTTCATCCCTCGCTCATTGCATAAATGCTCCCCAGAGAGCTATTTTTAGACTGAATCAGACTTTCTTAAGGATAAACTGATAACCTTTAAATTCAGCTACGTCTGTTTGTCAATTTCCTTAATCCAATGGAACTTTACCTCTGACCTGCAATGGTTGGTGTTAGGGTTCAGTTAAATCAAAATCATAGCTCTTTACCATTACTAACAATATCTTGATTTTAGTCACCAAGATTTGCATCTGAGGACCATCCAAGAAAAAGAGTTTGGAGTGGAGAGTATGGGGATTCAGTGTAACAAGAGCCCTGTGTCAGCTAGTGTTAGAGTGTTTTGGCAAATTCTGAAGAATTACCAGTAAAGTACTTATGCATCATTACCGTTGTGCCTTACATTTTCAACTGTCTATAACACTCTTCCTGCTTCTTTCTATGAGCTAACAATTGGTAATATATTAACGGGGAGCGTGAACTTCACCCTGTACTGATGGAAAATACTGAACATGTGTCAGATCACTGCCTCGAGGTGGGATTTGTTCATTATGTAATGTAGGTAGACAGGCTAAGAATGAAGCAAATTGGGAGTTTTTATAACTCATTGAAAACCAAAGAAAATTATAAGGTGAAAATGAGAAGTCCATGGAAGTAGTGTCTGGGTTAATATATATTTGTTTAGTTGAATAGAATGAGATGCTAAGGTTAGAAGAACAGAATTTATAGAAAATGGGTAGCAGACAAAAAGGAAGGCATTATTAAGAACACGCCAGAGCCTGGACAAAGGCACCAGAGACAGTCACACTGCCCTTTCTTTATTCACAATAATGCAAGAATGCTGCCCTCATTTACAGGTGCGGAAAGTCAAAACACAACACAACATACAAGCAGAACATTATTGGGGAGGCAGTGTCTGAGAAGGGTAGGCCATGTTGTTGTTTGTAATTACACTAGTAATTCAGTATGCTGGGGTGCCTGTTTTCTGAATTGAATAATATATTAAAAACTCTACTCTGTTACTTGTTATGGTATCATATGAGTAATAATAAAAAAAGACCAATTTATCTTGGTTGGTGAATAAATGGTGTGGCCTGAAGACAGTATCTATTTTTTTGGTTTGCAAATTTTGTTTATTAATATTCCAAAGCTGTTATTCTAGTTCCAAAGCGATCTTGTATAAGTGTTTAAGGTGAAAGTTCACTGAAGTGAAATTAAAGCAGAAAAGCTGACTAATGCCCTGAAGGAATATGTTTGTTTGTTATGACTAGGTTGAATTAAGATTGATTTTCTGAGGATTATAGTCGGGCTCTGGGGAGGCAGTAACAAAGGTCTCACACCTTTGAAAGACCCAATGTATTTATTATTCCTGTAAATATTGTTACAGACACACAAACTTAAAGATGCAGTACTGTCTGTAAAGCCTATGCATGCTCGGTATAATAACTATTACATGTGTATGTGATAATCCTGTACAAGATACATTTTGTGATAGAGAAACATGCTGTTTTAAATATGTTGAGCAAATTGGTTGAGCTTGAGGTTTTTAAATAAAGAACCAAGCAATTATTTTTTCTAATTCATGATATCTAATTAATGCTCCAGGGCAATGTATGTGGTGTTAAATCTATGTTCACTTATTAATTGTAGTCTTTGCAACAATCATTTCTCAAAGGTTCACTTAAATGTGTTGGTGCAAACATGATTGTGGAAATAAATTATGGAAGCACATTGTACATGCTTACTGCAATTTGTTATGTATGAGTCTCTCTAGTTAGGCTGGCTGTGTTACCTTTCTACTGGAGTTTATTGCTGACTCACCAAGAGTAATCTGACAGAATAGCAAGGTAATCCTATAGGTTTTTTTTTCATCAGATGAACAGCCACATCATTTATTTTGTGGATGAATTAGATATCTGTGTGGGGGCAAAAAAAAATCTATTTGCTCTTAACCACCTTTTTATGGTGCTGTAGCAATACTCAGCACCACCCTCATAAGGTACATTTTTAGTTGTTGTAGTATACTTTAATACAGACATTTAACTACATATAATTCATATAGTTATAATGGAATCAATTGAAAACAACTACCAAAATAATTGAGTATAATGATCTTAGAGAGTTACTCCTATTAGTGAAAGAAATTCCCTGGGGTCTTAATTGTGCGCTGGTCATTTAATGTACATATACATACCATCAAATACAGTGAAACAACTGAAAGAACATCAATAGCACCTACCAGACAGCGAAGCAACAGAACCCTGGCCAAACCAGTGACGTACAGTAAAATGTCCAAGGTTTTAGGTAGTTTGTATATAATGGTATAACTGGTGTTGTCATTTCTGTGAGTAATTCCACAAAGGGTCATTGACACATGAAAACCCAATGCTCATGGGAACAGAATTAGTTTCCACAAAGGAAATATATGCTGTTGTGTGCTACAAAACCACATTACCCAATTCATCAGCTAATTGCAACATTAATCAACAATGAATTGACAGATACACTATTCAATTCATGCAACATGAACGCATATGTTGAGCCTTGTAGAATTTATAGGATTTGCATGTGTGCTTCCCGATAAACCCATGAACAATCTGCCATCTTTGTCAATAAAATGAAAACTGATTCAAGCTAAACTAAAGCACTTAATTAAGCTTAAATATAACATGATATATATATATATACAGATTTGGGATTATTATGCTTTTGTGTTATTTACTGTGAGGTTGATGTTTTTGTTTCTTATAACACATTAGAAGGTATTCGTTTGAACACATGCAGAATAATGAGTAATTATTACAGCATTATTTGTATCAGTGACCGCAATAAGTCTCATGTCAGACAGAAGAGCAGCTGAAACTAGAGTGCTGACTGAATGGCATGCAATTAAAATCCATGGAGCTTTTTCTTCAAGGCTTGTGTCATCTTCAATATCTGATAACTTCTAAGATGCTAAAAATGGGAGGTGGTTAATTATATTTGCATTGAATATAAACTTCAACCTAAATGGCGCACACAGAAAGAGATTAATTACAACTGGCAGCAGACACTGTGAATCAGTATTTTTTATGAAGTATGAAACAAAACTTAAACTGCTTAAAGAGTTTCATAAAATAGAATACTTTAGAAAATAAAGATCGCTTTTATTGGTTGCCAGCAGCCCCATATACATTAATTCATATATTTTTTTAGAAAACAAAAAAGCACAAACAAAATCTCAACGCGTTTCGACAAATAGTCTTAATCATGAGTAGACTTAATTTGATACAGAGGAACACCCCTTTTTTATATACACTCAATTTTCCACAGGTGATTAATCACCTTTACGTCACAAACCTTCTATTACAATTAGAACAATCAAAAACAACTGAAAATAATAATAAGTAATTCGGTACAGAAACAAAAACAAAAGGCAAAAGACCATACTTTTTATTTTATTTTAAACACTCAAACTGTATGTCAACACAAAACGTTTTTATACCACTGGATATTCTTTTACTAAGTTACTTTTTTCTTTTTTCTTTTTACTCTGCAACTTGAATAACGAACAGAGGTATATATACATACAAACATGCATTGTACAAAAGAGACCCATAGTTAAAGTCTTCATTAAGGCCATGTGATGCAACAGAATTCTAAAAATATATCCAAAAAGTTTCCCTTCTCAAGAGTCGTTTGTCAACTGAGCCACCTCTAAAGCCAATTGTGACTGTTTCCAAAGCCCAAAATACCTGATCAGACCTGTGTTCATTAATACGGGTCTTCAAGGGCCGAGTTGTTTTATCGACATACATCAATGAACAAGGGCACTGTATAACATAGACAACATTAAGAGAAGAACGCGTAGTAAAATCTCTCAATATAATGCATTTACCTGTGTTGCATTTATCTGTTTCGTGTACTGCATGAACTACAAAATCTTTAAGGTTTTTATTACGTCTAAACGCAAAAATTGGACGAACCTGAAAAATAGTGTGTAATTGTAAAGCATGCCAGTGTCTCTGAATAATACGTCTGATTTTATACGATAAACTTGAGTATTTGAGACAACAAACTAAGTTTTTGCTTTTGTTTTGTTCTGTAGTAAATGTTCTCTATGTGCATACAGTGCCCTCTAAAAATGCTTTTTTGACAATTCCTTTTCTTTAACCCCTCTCCATGAACCTTGCCTGCATTTAATGATGTATTCTTCCTTACTGGAGCAAAGGCGCCAGAGTCTAAAGAATTGTCTTACAGGTAAATTATCCTTCATCATCTTAGGGTGGAAACTGGATGCCAGAAGAAGAATATTTTTGTCCGTTATTTTTTTTTTAAATCGTCGTCTTAAAACCCAAATCACTTTCAGATATTTTAATGTCCAAGAAATTGATCTCTGTCTTGCTATGCTCAAGGGTGAATTTCAAATGAGAACTGAAATTCCTTAAGTTTTATTTCAGTCCCTTTCCATATCAATAACACATCATCAATATACCTGTACTGGATCAATATTTTAAAAAATAAACCATTTTTGTTTGAATTCAACGCAAACTGATTCTCAAAATTACCAACATATACATGCAGCAGTGTGGAGTCGTGGTTAGGGCTCTGGACTCTTGACCGGAGGGTTGTGGGTTCAATTCCCAGTGGGGGACACTGCTGCTGTACCCTTGAGCAAGGTACTTTACCTAGATTGCTCCAGTAAAAACCCAACTGTATAAATGGGTAATTGTATGTAAAAATAATGTGATATCTTGTAAGTCGCCCTGCATAAGAAATTAATAATAATAATACATTTGCAACATCAGGGGCCACTGTACAACCCATAGCTGTTCCCTTGATTTGTAGATAAAAACAAATCCTCAAAATAAATGATTCTTTAAAGCTAAATCTGCCATGGGGGGTTTATTAAATGTTTATGTATTTTTGGTAAACTGTACTATGTATTTTTGGTAACTGGAATAACCAAATTAGTTATCTGTATAAACTGTCCTGTTCGCCCCAGTATAACCGCGTATGTAAAAAAGTCAGAAGAGGCTTTTTCAATTTGGATTCACCCCTTCCAAAAAATGAAGGAACGCGGTGATCAACAAGAGGACTGTATCTCCTCGACATCATCAGTCTCTGCTGTGCCACAGGCTGCCGGTAGAGGAGACGCGGCGATTTCGTATGAGGAGAAATGGCAACGCAAATTCCAGGTTAAGTGGAAAGAGTTTTCGTGGCTTGGGTACAATGAGGACGACAACAAAATGTTCTGCAACATGTGTCGAAGCTATCCTACATTGGCGGAGACTAGAGGTCCTTTCTTGATCGGAACCGAACATTTTGGAAAATAAAATGTCCAAAAACACCATGCCTCCAAACATCATCATGAGTGTGCAAGAGCAAAGGAAATTTCATTGAGAGTGTCCAGTGCTAAGCCCAAAACGATCTTATAAAAATGGACAAGGAGCTATTGGCTTGAGTCACTAAACTTTTTAATACAGCGTACTTCGTGGCAAAATCAGAACTCCCATTCACGAAATATTCTGAGATTGTTAATTTGCAAGTGAACAACAGACTTGGTGAAAGTGATGCTGTATATCACAAAGAAATGTTCAATGTTTGTTGGCCTGGATAAGGGTGTCTGCTTGTAAATTAATACATTTTAAGGAAGTAGCAATGTTTATTTTTTTTCGGGCAACCTAAATTTCACTCCGGGCAACCTGGATTTTTTTTCTGGTTGCCCTGCTTTAACTATGGGTCTTTTTTGTTGAATGTATGTTTGTATGTATATATAACTCTGTTCATTATTCAAGTTGCAGAGTAAAAAGAAAAAAGTAACTTAGTAAAAGAATATCAGTGGTATAAAAAGTTTTGTATTGACATACAGTTTTTAAAATAATAGAAAGACGTATGGTCTTTTACCTTTTGTTTTTGTTTCTGTACCTAATTACTTATTATTATTTTCAGTTGTTTTTGATTATTCTAATTGTCAATAGAAGTTTTATGACGTAAAGGTGATTAATCACCTGTGTAAAATTCAGTGTATAAAAAAGGGGTGTTCCTCTGTATCAAATTAAGTCTACTCATGATTAAGACTATTTGTCGAAATGCGTGAGATTTTGTTTGTGCTTTTTTGTTTTCTGAAAAAATATGTGAAGAGAAAGGCCAAAATGAAAAATAAAAATGGAAATAATTTGTTAAAATAAATTATTTTTGTGAAGAGTCATTTTCACTCAAATTGATAAAATAGAATACATCATATGTTATACCATTATATAATATTTCATCACTCCCACTCCTTGACTGTCTATATCAATCCTGAGCCATCTGTCCATTGGCTAAAGTAAATGGCTAAGAACTGATGACACCCTGCGTTCATATCACATCTCAGGCACTGACTCACTGTGAGGACTTGAGCAAATCACTTGACGTCTGCATTAACCTAAATGTGAAATCTAGTGGCAAGCAGGACCTCATAGTGAGCAAGACGTTGCACCATTGGGAAATCCATTTCTACACAATCGATCTGTCCTAGCATGAATGCTGTACATATCAGAGGACTTGACATGCCACATTCTGAATTTAGAAAACTGGGACCCGTTGTATATTATATATCAGTAAAGTCTAAAACTCAAAGTTTAAATCAGCTAATGCTTGACATTAAAGAGGCAGTAATAAGGTAAAACAATCTGTGAAATAAATGGAATGAACTGATTTTATTCAAGATCCCACAAGTTCACATCATTTTTGAACCTCATCCACTTTACATTCCTGTTCGGTTACTACAGTACTTATGACTCTGGGGCCTTTGTGCCAAAGCATGACACATATGCCTGTAATGGCCTTTGACACATTTTTAACCTTCCTGCTAGAAACCAGAGCACATGCCTGAGAAATTCGATATTAGATAAAATAACTTGAACTGTATTTACCTATAAAATGTGTAAGTAACGTTCTAGCTCAATTTCATCAGTAATTAGTATTACTCTTAAGGGACCAATGAAAAAAAAAGTCAATCTGAAGAGGAAGGAGAGGTGATAATAATAAATTGAATAGGCCACCGTATGGGCAAGGTACAGTAGTATTGTACAAAGACAAATAACACTAAATAACTCAAGCTGCAGTTGGGGGGGGGGGTCTAGACTTTACCTACATTTCTTTATATAAAAAAGTGTCATGATCAAGCTGCTGCATTTTAATGGTTATGATTTGAAAACTGGATCTTTTGGCCCTCCAAGTCTTCAGTTCTGACTTGTAGACCATGTTGCTGAATAATACAATTTCTGTACTGTGTAATATTATTTTTAGATGTCTAAACAGATGCACTTAAATATTAGGACTGTTAGAGAAATACATTATAATGTAAACTGTACTGCTGGTGGAGAGATAATATAAGGTGGCAGTCTTGGGTATTAGAAAATCACAATCAAACCTTTAGAAATTGCTTTGAATTCTGGATTTCCCAGGTTACGTGGTGGTGACTGATTGCCTTTTACAGTTTGTCAGAAAATCCTATTTTGCCAGCCTCTTGTCTGCTGGAAAGGCTGGAAAAGTCCCTGCAGTTGTAACCTCGCTTTAACACCTCCTTTCTCTAATGAAACATGTGCAGTATGAAGGATAAAATTGTTGATCTTTCAGCAAACGGGGAGGGACGATATGAGCGGCAGTCCCCACTGGAGCGCGAGACCAGCAGGCTCAGATTAGAGGACATTTGTTCCACAATATTGCTGCCTCCTGCTTTCCAAGGCTGGCTCGCACAGAAGGTGTAGGCCGAGATTTGGGTGCCGGCCAAGCCCTTCCGCGGCTCCTCGTTCTCGCTGCTTGTGCCGAGCCTGACTCCCCACTGCTCCTTCGTGAGGCTTTATAGCCTCCCCGCCTGATGGAACAAATGCTAAGTTTCAGAAAATAAACTTATCTCATTTGGATGACAACACATTCCCTCAGGTTACAACGTTGCACCATTTTGAAACCAGGCAGGGTCAATTGTTCATTTCCAGCCTGGGGAGGGCGGCTCTTAGCAGAAAGAAATGGCTGCCTGTCTCTGCAGATTTATATTGGGAGAACATAGTGTATTGTACTGTAGTTGCTTGTATGGCTATTATGCATCTTTTTAGGTGTTTGAAAGGTGCTCTTAATGTCATAGTTGAATTGGGCCATTCACAGGTCATCTTTAAACTGGTATTTGTATCCCTTCAGAACACAGAATCTAATTATTTTGTATTAATTAATAACATTGTTGAAACAATTGCATCTGGGATGACCAGATTTTGAAATTGAAAAACAGGAATACATTGCACACATTACAACTCTCATGACACTATTTTTTTTATTTGAAATTGGTACGTCAATGTTATTTTTAAATCTGAACTGCATTTCATGCCTCTAAATAAAAATGGCATTTGGTTTGATTAATTTTCAGAGGGTGCCAATGTCACTATAATGAAGCCAAGGCCAAAGCGTTGGACTTCATGTCATTTTGTTTAGATTTCATATATGAAGTAATTACAAGCATCATTATTAGATAAAGATATTTAACCCTGACCTGGAAAGGTATCTTTTAGTAGCCCTGTAAGGGTAGCTTGGTCCCTCAGGACAAGACCTTTGTAGACAAAGACTGACAATTGTGTCAAATGAGATGCATATTTTGTGACCTTGGGTCCATATGACTGTAGAGATGACTGCATATCTCCCATGTGGATAAAGCTGAGATTCAAACTCATTATCCAGATGTAAAAAGAAATATGGATTAATAATTACAAGTAAAACATGGAACTTGTAATAGTGTGCATTATTGTGTGTTTATTTTCCAGAGCAACATTTTCGACACAGTAACATACAGTACATGCCAACAGTCCCTATATGGTTGGGACAGTCCCAATTTCCTAGTCGGACTGCGTATATAGGAAGAATGTCCCGATATCTATCCTTGGAAATTCTTCACAGCTCTAGGACATTCTCTCTTTAGTGGCTGCTGACTCGCATGCACTGCACTGCGTGGTAGGGATTGTGTTCACATGACCAGATATCAGTTTATTGACATTTGTCATATCTAGTCATATAGAAGAAGTGTATTGTTTCCTCACTGCTGCTGCAATATGATTTGATGTGTGTCATTATTAGAGCCAATAGAACGTGAAGGACTGGAGTTAGCTACACCAATACTTTTCAAACAACAGTAATAGCTTGTTTAACAGTGACAGGAGTAAAACATATGAATTTATTCTGTGCAGTAGAGTTAGTGAAAACCACACATTCTGCTCTTTATGCGACTGACAAATCTGCTGATTACTAACTTATACAAAGGTAAGAATTTTTCATTATGTCTATTTTTACTATCACGATGGTCATGTGGTGTTTAGTTGGGGGGGGCGGGAGTCTATTACTTATGTGTATTTTTATGAATATGACTCAATTCCCCCTCACCCCCCACCCCTCTCTTTGGTGTCCCGCAGAACAGTTTCCAAATGTTGTCAAGTATGCAGTAAGGCTAAAAAAAAATGTCCTTTGTTGGTAGGAAAATTAAACAATGTATGCTGAGTTAATGTCACATTAACTTTAAACAGAACATTATGATTCATGACCTAATCATTTCAATTTTAGTGGCTGAACCAATTACACAGTTATTAATAGCAACATCGGGGCTGAGATTCAAGTGCAGTTGAGGACTGGTTAGGAAATCTAGACTTCTAAATTCTGGAAACACTCTTGATTATGGAAGACTAAGAGAAAAAAAATTAAAAAAACAGTTTCAGCCATAGATTGAAAATGTATTGTACAATGTCAAGGAGACGTTGCTGTGATATTCTGTAGAATATATTGTCAGTGAGATATTTTTGACCACTGGTAATTAAAATAATCAATGATTAATTATATCACAATTGTTTTCCACAAAGTAAATTGGCACTTTGACTTTTTTTTTTAATTAAAACCTTGCGTTAGTGCATTAAGTAAAGCTATAGAAAAGTATCTGATTTACATAGACATGAGCTACAAAATACAGAAATAAGAAAAAAGAATCTTGAGGTAAACATGGCCTCTGTGAAGCATACACTCAGTGTTTCTGTGTCACTTCTCAGTCCTTCCTCATTCATTTTCAAATTAACCTCCTAATAGACTCATCTGTCCACAGAGCGCCTATTAACTAAAGATCTGTTTTCATCTAGCAGAGAGAAAAGGAGGGAGAGAGACCCTGCCGAAGAGACATGCACACCCGCAAAATGAACAGCATCACAAAACAAAAACACGAATAAAAAAGGCAACAGAGGATTTTCATTATATATAGTTAATTATCTCCAGTGCCTTTGCTGCCCCCTTTCCAAGGCAAAGAATTAGAAACCCTTAATTGCTTTATCACCCAGTCCTTTGATTCCCAACAATCAGGCCGATTCCATTTAATTTAACTGCTACAAGATGAGAAGAAAATTGATGCTCCCACCTGCCTTGGAGCACAGACGAAGGGAGAGAGAGGTGAAAAAAGAGTCCAAAATGTAGTGTCTGTAAATTAATGAAAATCAACAGCATTTGTTCACAATTGGAAATTATGTTGCCCTGAGGTATTTGGAAGAAGCGGTGCTGGGAAGCTGAATGACTATGTGAAACTCATTTCAATGGCAGCATTAAAAAAAATGGAAGCTGACCCAGAAAGATAAATGGAAGAGCCAAGGGATTTGGGCCTGCGTTGATTTCAGATCAATTAACGTTTTTTATACGAGTGTAAGAAACCTGCAGTGTTTTTTGCATGTCAGCACATACGATTAAAAGGAATTTATTAATTACAGGCATGTTACTTCATTAGGATAATAGAATTAACACCCTGTGTCTATAGATATGTTTTACATTTTCAGAGTCTATTGGGAAATAATTATCTTCTGATAATTTAATAGCCTTTTCTTTTAACTAGTTTTTTCATTTGCTGGCATGTGTAATAATCATATATTCATTATCCCTTAACAGAGTCCCTTCTTCAGAAAAGATTCAACATATCCATAAATTCAGTGAATTATAATATGTTTCAATATTAATAACACAGATAAAGTTTTACATTATTAGATGTTCGGAGAATTTCAACATATTTTAAACAAATATATATAGATATAGATATTTGATTGCATAGTTAAAGTATTATAAATGTTGTAAAAAATGTAACCAATGAATCTGTAAAATAATAATAATTATATATATATATATATATATATATATATATATACACACACACACACACACACATTTTATCGAGTATAACTTTTTTATTCATTGTGGGCAAAAATATTGAGCTGTAATAGCTTTCACATATGTATTCTATAGAATAATGTCAAATAACCAGACTGATGGGGATGTATGCAGTCAGATTAGCCAATTTTTTGGTTAATTGACCCACACCCTGGAAGTAACAAGGGCAGTAAAAACTATTGCAAACTCCAAATTTTTGATGCTTTGAATGATTATTTAGTACATTGTGATACCTTTTCCAATACCTCACAATATTTGTGACAGAATCAAAAGAGATTCCATAAAAATAAACAGCAAAGTTCAGCAAAACAAGCAAGTATATTTAAGCTGCATAATGGGGTCCAAATATTACTTATCAGAAAGTGATCAGAGAGTGAAATATGAAATACGTGCATCAAACTGACGGTCCTTTAACATTTCAGTAGTTCGGGACAAACACCAATCACAAAATGTTTTAGTACAAATATTTATTGTAGAGAATGCGGAGTATGCGATTTTACAGAGAAGTATGTTGTATATACACATTCATTTGGCATCAAACCTAACTTGGTTTGAGGGTTCGCTGCCTGGCCGACTGAACGAGGCTGAGACCCCCATTGATAAAACATAAAAACTGTTATTAAGAAAGGTGGAGATGGGGAGGTGGTGGGTTACGATGAAATCAAAACGCAACTGAGAGATAAGTGAAGAGGGTATTTATAGTGCTAACAATTTAAATTAGCTAATGTGTAAATTGAATGATTCAATTTGGTGATGCAGAGTTTGGTGTCTGACCCTTCTCCCGAACTTTAATTATAAATTTCATTTTGAGTAAACAACTGATTTTATGAAAATGTGGTACAGTAGACTCTCACTGCTCCAGATGCTGCTATTTATTTATTTATTTTATCATCAATTTAATGTGTCCAATTATAATTATTAACCCGATCTTCTCCCAATTTGGAAGGCCCAATTGCTTTCCTCCTCATATAAATTTCATTTCAGAAGTTTGGGACAAACACCAATCACAAAATGTTTTAGTACAAATATTTATTATAGAGAATGCGGAGTATGCGATTTTACAGAAAAAGTATGCTGTATATACACATTCATTTGGCATCAAACCTAACTTGGTTTGAGGGTTCGCTGAGGCTGAGAACCCCAAAAAGAACAAGCCGGTCTCAATGCCACAATTAGAATTGAATATTGCCCACTTGAAGGTTTAGCCAACCTTTAACAAATGATCATCAGCACGCAGGAGAGGAAAACAAAACCCATTTTTGGGAAATAAACCTCTGGGAATCCATGGCTGATTCGATTGCCCTTCCTCCAGGCAGGATACTAACACTTAAGAGCACATTTCTGGAAAAGCATTTTTAGGCTCCATAATATTTGTTATAATGTAAACTTGGTAAGCACTGGAGGATCAACAACCTAACCGTTTGATAAGAGAGTCTGGAACTCTGTGGGAAAAAGCTGCTACGATTCTGAAGGAAGGACTGGAAAACTGCTCAGCTGCGAATCCGGACCTGGAAATAAATCAAGTGAAAGAAGAACAAATGTTGGGTGACGATTGTTCAGTTTTCGTTAATAAACAGCGGGCCTGAGGGTGATGCGCCCTAAGAAAGATGGAGATGGACAAGAGAGAAAGGGGTCATATGGGCCAACATGGGAGTTTAATTTATAAACAAAATTGAAAAGGTTTCCCTAATCTTCCTGGTCCGTTTTACTTCTTTTGAGCAGGAAGGAAAGGGTATCAGATGAGGGGATTGCTAGGTCAGAGATTAAGGGGTGAATCTGGGGGTTGAATTTGAGAGCGATGTAGACTCCCAGCACCTTTGGGAACCCAAGAAGGCTAAGAGAAAGAGCTTTAAGGTTTTATCTAAAACAGGCAGGAGTAGCTGGAGCAGATGAGAGGCACCAAGAGAGTACGTTGATGGCAATAGGTAGGCAAGCAGGGGGAGAAAGAGATTCTGATAGTTGAAGCCCTTTCAGGATTAGTGAAATTTGTGAGTTGCAGAGTGTAGAGCTGGGACACCGAAATTGAGTTGAGTTTGTAGAAAAACTTGATGCCGGAAATTCAAATCTTATAGCTCTGTTCTTAAGGGACATCATATAAGATGACGTTACGGGCACTGAAAATGATGGAAAGGAATGTTGAATGCAAAGTGAAATTTTAAAGCAATTCCAGGATGACCAGTACATTTGCAGTGAGTGGGGAGTGATGCTGAGAAGAGTTGTTTCTTGAGCCTGCAGAAATCAGTGAAAGCAGCAGGTGGCTCACATGAATGTCAGGTTTGAAAAATGAGGAATCTGAGTTGGCAGGAGGTCCTCTTCGGGAGCTAATGCTCTGAATCTCTGCGTTTGGAAACAAGAAAGAGAATTGATTATATTCAGGTGGCTGAGAATGTGTTGAGCTCTGAAAATGAACTGATGAGTAACAGATAAACAGGTAATCCTTCTGAATATTCTCATTATAAGGTGGGAGAATGAATGATCTTGTTAAAGATTTAGACTGTAGGTGAATTATGTGAGTGGAGAGGAATGGATTTTGAGTCCAGGAAGACCCCCAAAAGGAGTGCGGCTACAGCAAATGGACACATTTTGTGCAATGACGAGGAGTGATCGGTTATAGGAATAATGCTGAATTCGTTGGGCCATGGAGCAGAAAACCAATTTTCCCTTGTAGTATCCTCCAAAGCCAAGAGAGGGAACTGCATCTTTGAACGGTTGAATGTCTTTGTGTAGCAGGATACAGTTGTCGTAAAAGAAAGTACTGCCATTCCTTTCTTTTAGTAGGAGCTCCCACAGGCGGAGTTCCTTGCGAAAAAAAGGAACCAAACCATGAGTATGACATCATTGAGGGAATCGACAGAAAGGATCAAATAGAGATAAGGTAGGAGATAAAAGCTCTGCCTCGAGGATTTATCCTCATTGCGTACAAATTGCAAAGCATATGACATGGTTAATTTAATTTTCAGGAAAGCTTTTGACAAAGTTCCACATAAAAGATTAATTTCTCAAACTGAACACAGTAGGGATTCGAGGAAATGCATGCACGTGGATTAGGGAGTAGTTAACATGTAGAAAACAGAAGGCCTCCAGAGTATGCAGTATTGCGGCCCTGACTGATATTCAAAGAAATGAGAACGGTTTTGAAAGTGTTTGAATAAACTGCCGATAAGCTGAAAGAAGAAAAGCATCTCACAGAGAAGAGACCACTATGGGGTCGTGCTGGACACCCATGGCGGCCAGGGAGGTCACTGCAGGGGCCTGCTGAATGCCTGCAGTGAGGGGAGGGTAACCTAAAAGGTTACATTTGGAAGACCGCAGAGGTAAGGAATAGAAGGGGGCTGTGGGGCCCTGTTGAAGCTCGCAGCTGGTAGAAAACCGTTTGACAGAGAAGGGAGCACTATGGGGGCCTGCTGGATGCCCATAGTGGCCAGCGAGGCCACTGCAGGGGCCTGCTGGACGCCTGCAGTGAGGAGAGGTAACCTGAAAGGTTATAGTTGGAGGTGAAGGGAGCACTATGGGGGCCTGCTGGACTCCCATAGTGGCCGGAAAGGCCACTGCAGGGGCCTTCTGGACGCCTGCAGTGAGGGGAGGTAACCAGAAAGGTTATAGTTGGAGGTGAAGGGCGCACTATGGGGACCTGCTGGACGCCCATAGTGGCCAGCGAGGTCACTGCAGGGGCCTGTGATGGGGGGTGGGTAACGCGGGAGCAGCCGCTCCCAACTGTAATTACTGATTAGAGGAGACATCAAAATGGAGCGAGGTAACCAGTGGTGTACTACAGGGATCAGTATTAGGTCCTCTGCTATTCCTAATCTACATAATGATTTAGATTCTGGCATAGTAAGCAAACTTGTTAAATTTGCACACAACACAAAAATAGGTGGAGTGGCAAACACTGTTGCAGCAGCAAAGGTCATTCAAAATGATCTAGACAGCATTCAGAACTGGGCAAGCACATGGCAAATGACATTTAATAGAGAAGTGTAAAGTACTGCACACAGGCAAGAAAAATGTGCATTATAAATATCATATGGAAGATACTGAAATTGAAGGAATCTTTGAAAAAGACCTAGGAGTTTATGTTGACTCAGATATGTCTTCATCTAGACAATGTGGGGAAGCTGTAAAAAGGCCAACAAGATGCTCGGATATATTGTGAAAAGTTTTGAATTTAAAATCAAGGGAAGAAATGTTAAAAATGTACAATGCATTAGTAAGACCTCACCTAGAATATTGTGTTCAGTTCTGGTCACCTCGTTAAAAAAAAGGATATTGCTGCTCTAGAAAGAGTGCAAAGAACAGCGACCAGAATTGTCCCGGATTTAAAAGGCATGTCGTATGCAGACAGGCCAAAAGAAATGAAGCTATTCAGACTTGAACAAAGACTACGCTGTGATCTGATTCAAGCATTCAAAATCCTAAAAGGAATTGACAAAGTCAACCCAGGAGACTTTTTGAACCAGGACCAGGGGACACAAATGGAAATTAGAAAAAGGGGCATTCAGAACAGAAAATAGGAGGCACTTTTTTACACAGAGAATTATGAGGGTCTGGAACCAACTTAGTAATGTTGAAGCCGACACCCTGGGATCCTTCAAGAAGCTTCTTGATGATACTCTGAGATCAATAAGCTACTAACAACCAAACGAGCAAGATGGGCTGAATGGCCTCCTCTTGTTTGCAAATCCTCCCATGCTCCCATGTAGTTTAAATGGCCTAGGAGGGACAGAAGATTGCGTTTAGTAGGAGGGGGACCGGACAGAAAAGTGGAAATATAAAAAATACAATCCCCTGAGGACAGGCTCAATGGGCATGATTTTAAATGTGTTTGATATATTTGCTTTAGCCAGTCATGCGTTTTTTCCCAGCAATTTTGATTAAAAATATGGCATGGTCGATTTGCATATTGTAGGGAGCAATCTTCATGAGGGACTGCTGATGCTGGGTGTGATGGAGTTACGGTGAGCGGAAATGAAGGAAGTTACAGGCGGAATAGCACAGGTTCATTCAATGAAGTTATTACAAATCTGGCAAAACAATCTCTGGATACAAATGCTCAAAACTGCCGATGAGCAGAAAGAAAAGCATTTCACAGAGAAAGAATCACTATGAGGGCCTGCTGGATGCCCATAGTGGCCAAAGAGGTCACTGCAGACGCCTGCTGGACGCCTGCAGTGAGGGAAGGGAACCAGAAAGGTTATAGTTGGAGGTGAAGGGAGCACTATGGGGGCCTGCTGGATGCCCATAGTGGCCAAAGAGGTCATTGCAGGGGCCTGCTGGATGCCTGCAGTGAGGGAAGGGAACCAGAAAGGTTATAGTTGGAGGTGAAGGGAGCACTATGGGAGCCTGCTGGACGCCCATAGTGGCCAAAGAGGTCACTGCAGGGGCCTGCTGGACGCCTGCAGTGATGAGGGGGTGTAATCAGAAAGGTTAGAGATGCATATTATACAACAGTGGCGGGTGTCGAAACCCCAGGATAGATCGCGGGAGCAGCTGCTCCTAACTGTAAAAACAATCTCTGGATACAAATGCTCAAAACTGCTGAAGCGCAGAAAGAAAAGCATTTCACAGAGAAAGGATCACTATGAGGGCCTGCTGGACGCCCACAGTGGCCAAAGGGGTCACTGCAGGGGCCTGCTGGACGCCTGCAGTGAGGGGAGGTAACCTGAAAGGTTATAGTTGGAGCCAGAATGCTCAGGAACTGCTGAATGAGCCTTTGATTGACAGGTGCGATGGTCCTGCTTTCGGATTTTTCCGGTAGTAGACGCGCTTCGTGGAGATGCAGTCGGTGCGGGCGAGGTGTTTCAAGTCCGCTTATAATACACGGAAATTGGGCTTGCTTCTTGAGTCTTGGGTTGGAATTTGTAAAAACACCCATACTGACATGGGTTGGGCTTGTTTTGTCGTGAGACTTGGCAACACTGGGTAAAGCAACGATCAGTGATGACGTCATAGCGTCTGCGACGGGAAGGATGAAATAAAGTAAACAAATTCTCCTTATGTGCTGTAGATTTGAATGGGATGTTGTTGCTACGAAGATAAAGCTGGAGCCGGGAGATCATCCAGTCTCTGATGTCAGGAGTTGCGGAGGAACGAGTGGCCAGGCAGGAGCCATGACAGACAGGAGAAGCAGACATCTGGGAAGAGAAGTTTGGAGTGGTAATACCGCCGACCGAAGTTGTCGTGGGGAGGGCTGTTTGAACTGGTTGCGTGGATCTCGGCTCCGCTGAAACGGAATAATTCAGAATACTGACCAGCATAATGCGTGCATGTACGATGAAATCAAAACGCAACTGAGAGATAAGTGAAGAGGGTATTTATAGTGCTAACAATTTAAATTAGCTAATGTGTAAATTGAATGATTCAATTTGGTGATGCGGAGATTGGTGTCTGACCCTCCTCCCGAACTTTAATTATAAATTTCATTTTGAGTGAACAACTGATTTTATGAAAATGTGGTACAGTAGACTCTCACTGCTCCAGATGCTGCTATTTATTTATTTATTTTATCATCAATTTAGTGTGTCCAATTATAATTATTAACCCGATCTTCTCCCAATTTGGAAGGCCCAATTGCTTTCCTCCTCAAAGCAGCAATTCCCTGAAGATTCAGTGGGCATCCTCCAATCCCACGAACTCGAGAGTGGATGTCAGAGAGCTACCGACCTCTGGAGGACAAAGGCTAGCCCTGCAGATGTCTGCCCTGAACACACTGGGCGCCTGGCGAGCAGGGTTTGATGCAGAGTGATGAGGTCCCTGCCGGTTTTACCTCCCTAACCCACGGGAGTGCCTGAGCCAATTCAACGCTCCCTTCAGAGTCCCCAGCGAAGACCGGCCTACTTCACACAGCCAGGACGCAAACCTGCGCTGTATAACTCACCCTGCGCACCACTCGGCTGCGATGCTGCTAGTCTTAATTTGACCGTTAATCTGAACCAGTTCTTTAATAATGAAACTTTCAAACCTACAGCTACGGCCAAAAGTTTTGCATCACCCTATAGAATGAATGATTTCCATTACACGAGAGTAGATGTTAAAACTTCATGCTGATTTGAACTCGGCTCTCGCCAAGATAAGCACCAACTAAGACGTAGCTTTACAGTAAACTAATGTGATCCATATGCGTCTCCATCCATTTACGTTTCCTTCCATATGATGATGTAGATATCCTTCTGTCTGGTGTTAATGGCTGAAGTGTAATGCTGGCTCCAGGGATCAGCTTATTTTGCCTCCCTGGCGCATCAGCACACACAACGGCTGCGATGCTGGCTTTTGCTTCATAAAATCTAATGAAACCTGCTGAATAATGTTAGGTTAATATATTGACTTAGATACTGCTTTGTTTCTTTGATTAATAAAATATCTAAATCATGTTTATATAGTTTTTCTCATGATGTCTCAATTCTAAAATTCTAGGTGATGCAAAACATTTTGCCATAGCTGTACGAACATTATTATTAATTTGATTTAAGTTTGTAAAGCTGATAGTTTAAAACTGTTTAAAATGCCTACTGTAAAATAACTCACAAGGCCAACTAAAGGTTTCTGTTATCTGCACACTGATGCAGTGAGATGAAGTTCATTTCTAAAATAAACTCTTCTGCACAATTGCAGTCTTTAGATTTTCTAAACTTCACTCTCACACTCCTGTGGGTTAATAAGGTGTAATTTAAATCTGAAATCCCTGACAGTACATTTTCTGATCGTATGGCTTGTAGGTTCTGCATGGGTGTATGGATCAAAGACTGGTTATCTCTGATATTGAGCTGTTCTAACCTCTGTCCACTCTGATTAAATGAAGAGTGCTGTGAATTTCCTAGTTAATCAGGACCAGCTCTCTGGGTCAGTTAAGAACTGAGACACTTTAACAAGCAAAAATGCAAAGAGAAGTAGAAAAATAAGTACATCAAGCACAATAGTGTCCAAACTGTGGCATTGTCTGCTTGAGTTTATTTTATTTGAAACAGGAGGCCAAGTTGATTTTTAAGATGAATGCATATAATGTTCATTGCTGATATCCCCCTTTTACCATCCTACATCTACCTAATGGTATTAGTTTAAAACAGAATGATATCCATTATTTTGTCTGCTTTTGCAAATGATTATAATGTCTTTATTTTGGATTATTTGCACGTATCCGATAGGAGTTTCTTTGAAAATGGGCCTCAACACAGGATACCTAAGCTACAGGGCTTTTGGAGCCCTTGGCAATCACACTTTTAGCTATCTCACTTTCATATTTTTACTGATAGCCCTGAATTACATCATTAAGTTTTGGCTTGTTTTGATCTCCCCTGCCCATTATCATCATCATCAGTTGCTGAAATATTTTCTTTCTATCTATGTGAGCTGCAGCATTTGTAACCCTGTATTAATACCACCAAGGCGAGTAACAGGTGTTGGTGGGACTCTCAGTATCGTGAAAATATTTTTTATATATAATATAATATTTTATATTTATGTAATATTTTTTCAGTTTTTGATGCCAACATTTTTTTTTTTTTTTTTTTTTATAAATGTAGTTGTTGCCAATTATTTTTATTATTTTCTCCCAATTTAGAATGACCAATTATTTTTTAAGTTCAGCTCACCGCTACCACCCCTGCGCTGACTCGGCAGGGTGAAGACGACACACACTGTCCTCCGAAGCGTGTGCCATCAGCCGACGGCATTTTTTCACACTGCGGACTCACCATGCAGCCACCCAAGAGCTACAGTGTCGGAGGACAACGCAGCTCTCGGGCAGCTTCCAGGCAAGCCCGCAGGCGCCCGGCCAGGCTACAGGGGTCGCTGGTGCGCGGTGAGCCGAGGACACCCTAGCCGACCTAAACCTCCCTCCCCTGGCGACACTCAGCCAATTGTGCGCCACCCCCTGGGAGCTCCCGTCCACGGTCGGCTGTGGAGTAGCCTGGACTCGAACCGGCGACATCCAGGCTATAGAGCGCATCCTGCACTCCACGCGGAGCGCCTTTACCGGATGCGCCACTCGGGAGCCCCTGATGCCATCATTTTTGTTCATGTCATTATAGCCTTGTACCTCTCTCCTCCTCTCACCATTAGCTGTCATCATGTTTACAACCCCATTTCCCCCTTCAGGTATGATGTAAGAATTGAATTCACCCTTATTTAAAATGTATATTTTTTTTATATATTGGTACCACTCCCTGCTATAACAGAGAGGGTTACACCACACTGCATCTTAAAAAGGTCCGGTTCCCAGCGAGCGAAATGTCAGCCTCATTCAAAACATGGCAGCACTTTTATTCATATCACTCACAGGATCTAACAAATCAATTTGAAATCTGTTAGAATACTAATTAGAAACCAAGATTCATACATCTAGTAAGTTGTGGTAGTTATCAAGGATCAGGATAGATGCTGAAGAATACCGCTTTGTGGTTAAGTGTTTTATGCAAGAGATTTGGTTTCTTTCAGTGTATTTATATTAAAACGAGTGACCAGTTAAAAGTTTTAGGATATTCCAGCAAATTTAATAAAATTACAAAACTGCTTTATGATTTTCATAATTTTCATCTGTTTCACTTTTACAAATGATTTGTATTTGAACGTCTCTTTACTAACATTGTCACAAATTAAACCTGCTTATACTAATTAACAAGGCACTCACTCTTAACTAGTACCAGAAGAGGGTCTGTTTTAACACAGGAGTAATGATAACCAGAAGCAATATTAGTTCTATATTTGTAATCTTTTATTTTGCTTAGTGTGGTAGGTTTGTTATTTTAGCAGCTTGGAGTTGGGAAAAGCAAAATGAGACAGACTAGCCAAATACATGTCACTGATCCATTTAAATTTCTTCTGAAGTTGTTTGATACAATTTATGTATTTATTTTTTGCTGGTGTTTGCTAGTTCTTGATTAAAATGTTGACTTTTTACTCTGAATTAACTGGATTAATGTAATTGAATGTAAAAGCCCATAGCTCAGCACTTCACATGATCAGGGGAGATGGATTAAGAGAGAAGGCTTTCAAATTGAATACAGTTCTCTCTCTTCAGGCTGTTAATTGCACCGTTTACCACTACCTGAGTCGCTGACCACTGCTATTTAGTCTAGCTAATGATGATGCACAGTCCGAGCCTTGCAGAGATAATTAAAAAACATTCTCCCCCTCTGATTTTGCATTAACTGTCGGTGAATTGACAGACATGCACACTCCAAAAATATTGAACTTTCTAGCAGGCAGTGTCTATGCAGCAGACTCAAAGCTCTTCAATCAGATTCATAACATATTTGCTATAACTTTGTATCTGTGGTCTTCCTCTCAAAATTAACTCCTGAGCCCTGGAACTGCACAATTATATATATATATATATATATATATATATATATATATATATATATATATATATATATATATATATATATTGTTAAAATGTTTTAATTAATTTGAAGGGGCTTTACTGTAATGCTGTAAATTACTGTTCCTTGCTTTAATGCGAATTAGTTGGTATTTATAATAAAGCCACTTTGCCACCGTATACCTTCATTACCTCAGTGGAAATAATGCATTTGGTGATAAGGGCTTTCTAGTTAAAAAATATGAATGATGTTTCATCATTATAAATGTACAGTATTGCCAAGCATAGAAAATGCAAAGAATACAGTTTTCAGAATATAACGTGAGCGCTTTCAGATAAATTTCTCTGTGTTATACTGTGTACAGATTGCACATAATATACAAGGTGCATAGTACTCTGGGTATAATATTTTATACTGTATAGTATACTATGGTGTGTGTTATACAACATAGGCAACCCAAGGCAGCTCAGTTATATGCATTAAACACATTTTGTGGATATTTATGTGATTACTGAATTGATCTCTTTTTTAATGTAAATGTATATATTTGATGTTAGGCCAAGTATTCATGTCAGGCGTAGTTTTTATCTCACTGTATATTTCTGTAAAACACATCTATGGGGATTCATACTGTATAAGCATGTGTCTGATTTTAAAGGAAGATTTATTACATGATATGTAATTAAATATTTATTACACATCTGTTATAAACAGCATTGTGTTTGCTTATTCTTTTCACATATTCACAATAAGGCATAATAACACCAGAACCTAATTTGCTTCTGTCGGTGTGAACTTTCTTCTTGTTGGTCTTGACATCATTTTAAACCCCTTTGATTGTATTATGGACTTGCAATACACCCCAAGGCAACCATTATAAGTGTCATGATCATTTAGTGGCAGGATGACACTACTCAGCTTTCTCCATACCTTGTTCAAAAAGCATTTTGAAAAAATAAATGAACGAATACAGCGAGTGTTGAATTTTCACCAAACCTGCTTCCACTGACATAAATAGGACCTAACATAAATTATAATGCTGCTACCATATTTTTGCAATAGACTTTCTGGAGTCTATTGCAAACAGCAGCACAGTAGTTTGTGAGGCTGACACTGTTTTACTATTCCATACACATGGCTGCAGGCTAAGTGACATCAAGGCTCATTATTTCCATCACATGCCACATTTGTAACCTGTTAGCGAGTAAATTGTTATAAAATAGGCTGATGCCCCTTCTGGGCTGCACTTGCATGAGCTGGACTTTCTTCCCACATATCAGTACGGTGCTGATTTAGGGAGGGTTAATTGGCTTGCTTTTTGCTGTGATTTCATTGTAACTTCTGCCACGGATACAGTATCGTGTTTTGCAGCCTGACATGGCGTAGATATTGTATGTAGAAAAAATGGTTCAGTGCACCGTGATGGAGCCAAATGTGAGACATGACATTTTTATTTGTAGAAAATGGTCCATCAAAAGTATGTAACCTTATCACAAGTAAACATTGCTAAAATAAGCAGATGTGGGGAATTTAATTAACTTACATTTTTACCAGAAGTGACTTGTTGACCTGGTGGTTCTCGTCATAGCATTAGTCACAGATAGAGATGCCCATGACATAGATAAGGTGGCCCTTGTCACACCCCTAGTGAATTAAAGTGAATATTACAATAAACTAATGAATAATACATGCCATTCAAGCACTGTGCGTTTATTAAAGGAGGAAAAACAGACTTGTTTACTGAGAGACCTACCCTCATTTTTAGTGAATTATTTGTAAATAAAGTGAAACCTAATGTGGAACTGTTGAGACTAACTTATTTATTCCCCTTGTTCTTCTTTGATGCTTGAGAGGGTGTCGTCACCCCCCCCCCCCAACCCTCCCATCCCAAGCAAGGAATGCACTGTACCATTAACTAATATTTTAAAAGGTTTCCCCTTTCTACCAGCATGGGGCAAAACAAGTAAGTTTCAGTACGATATAGGACCTTTGAATTTTTTGTGTTCTTGTTTTTGAGGACCACACAAAATACCCTAATACCCTTAAAGTAGCATATTTATTTTGAGCTCATTCACATTTTGTTGTTGAAACATCATTCAAATCTATTAATGGTGCTACAGGTCGCAGTTGCTCATCTGCTTCATATAATAACTTTCACTGTATTCTTAATTTCTGAACAGAGTGATAGCGTAGCTGGGTGGTGGTAAAGGAATGCTGGATGTCAATCGTATATAAAAACATGCCTTTCCTGGCACGCAAACCAGAAAGGTGCATAGTGTACCTATAAAGTGGGTGTAAAACAGTAGTATTTGTAATACTGAAGATAGGGACATTTTTTAGATTTCACACGAATCATATGCTTAAGTGAATCATTATGTAGAGAGAATACAATTATATTTGATAGCTGAAGATTCAAGTTTCCATTCAACCTTTTGCTTTTCTATTGCACCTGGATGTCTCATTAAAGTGATGAATTACCCACAAACATAAACCAGTGAAAAACAGGGCCTTAACTATAAACTACCAGTAATTTTAATATTAATATTAATCATATTACACTAATACCAATTACATAAAAATACAATCTATAAAGCCATTTCAAACTTTTCATTGGGTCAGAATTGCATTGGAAATACAGAATGACATTTTATCAGTAGTTTGATTAATTCTAGCAGGAGATATATACCAATGGGGAGTTACAGTAAGAGGCACAGAACATGTTTGTTGAAATAGTATGTTCTGTGTTTTGAGCAAGAAGTGACTCTGCGGTCTACTCTTGTTTCAGAGACCTGAGTTGATTGCTCTCACTAGTTCATGATAGGAAAACAGGAAGCTCAATAAAAGGGGTAGACCAGTTCAAGTTCAATCTGTTTTTCTCTATAAGAAGGGCTTCATGCACCCCTACAGCAACCCCTATTGGAACGGGCTATAGCTAAGACAGGGGGTTCATATTAGAGTTTATTGTGCTCTTGGGGTGTACAGTAATGAGAATGATACATTCAGTTATGTCATTTTTGTTATTTTCTGATGTAACATTTTTGTGATTTAGTATTTCAACTGTGCTTTAACAGGCAAGGTTGCACTTAAACTGTATTCATTTTTATACAAAAACCTAAAATTGCCTCACCAAACATACAGCACCCTGAACTATGGTGAAATTGGTATTCACTAAAACTTTTTTTTTTGTAGAAGTAGTAGTAGGTGCTTTATATTATGTCAGGAACATTTTAAATGTATTCAAAACACATCAGAAAGTTTCAGTATTAGGTGTCATGTACTTTAAATGCTTTCCCTTTTAATAATATGTTACAACTTGTTGTTGTAACTTATTATGTTTTATATGCCCTTCATGTGGAATAATTATGGATTATTTTTTATCTACTACAACAGCACTTAAATGATAGAAACATATTTAAGATGCTATGCTGCTTTATATATTACACTTTCTGAACATCTGAAAAGAAAAACCTATATTAAAATCAACACAATTTCTGATTCTTTTTCTGAGATTTCCTGTATCTGTAAATTAAATTGTTCATGATTATTCTTCAAATATCTTAAAATACGTTATGCGTATGTTTTCCAAAAACTGAATAACTTTTAAAACAATTTGATAATCCCTACTATTATTTAAACTGGAATTAAATAGTTGAACTGACATTGTTATATGAGATATAAAAACACTTTTCAGAATTGACACAGGATTTTATATTTAAAACTGTGGAGAAAAAAAAAAAAAAAACAGTTCTCAATTTATGCTGCAGCCAGTCCTGAGATATGCTGAAATAATTAAGGAGAAAGAAATCTCTCGCTTGTGCAAACTTGCAATTGCCAAAAAAATAATCGGTCTCTAACAAAGGAAAGACCCCCATGGCGCCTGGGTCTACAGTTTCTGTCATATATATTCCTTGGAGGTTTCAGATGACAAAACGCAAAAAGTTGTTTTGTCCCTCTTCCTGTCACGTTACACCCCTTAACCGGAGTTTTTTTTCATGTTGTCTCGCTGTCTGTGCTGTCAGCCCATAGCCTGGCACCTGCTCTCATGTTCCTAATTAGTCTCATTTAATTAATTATATTCTGCCGCACATCTCCTTATCTCGCTCTCTCGCTTCTTTTTTTCCATTAACTTTAAACTGGAGAGTGTCTGCTTTCTTTGTCTTAAAATCTAAATTCAAGGGGCTGTATTATTTTACAGGCACTATAATAGCCCACAGGATGCAAACAACTGAAGTGTTAACAGTTCAAGAAACAGTGTGAAATACCTTCTACCTTTTAAATCTCATTTAATCTTTTTATTACATCAGCCACATGCAGTTGAGGCATTGGATATATATGTTTTGTATTCCTTATTGATTTTGGGTCCAGTACTGAAGAACAAGATTACTGTCTGAAACACAGTCCCATGCAGCATGATGTGTTACATCAATGTTACATCTACAGAGAATGAACAACAAAGATTATCAACCCATGCAAACCTTATAATCCACAGCTCACAGTTCAAACTTTAAATCTTAATGACATATTTTAGCATTATATCCTCTGATTTGTAAGGACACAAAGCTTGCAAAATTTGTGAGCTGCTTAGTCACATTTGGAAGATCAGTTCATAACCCTCAACAAATCAGTGCGTGTCTTAAAGTAAATCAGATTGCAGGCTTAAAAAAACTAACATAAAGCAGGATACAGTCTTTTGAGGACTGTTAGTAAGATTTATAATCTCATTTCATACCTAAAAGAGAGGGATTAACACGTCACTATTCCAGCATGCATTTTACTCGTTTTGACACTTGGCTTAAAGTTTTGTGAAATTGCAAAAGCTTATTTAAACGGCTTGACATGTAGAACTCTGCAGAGAAATTTCTGCAGAGAAATTTTCATTTTATGTTACAACAAAGATATTCATATTAAAAGTGTATTAGTCAAGTGCATTTTTCATGGTAGCCATTACCCACTATTTAAGGCAGAATTTACGCAGAGACAACATGTTGATAGCAGCAGAGAGCAGTATACAGCAGTATACAGCGTTACTTAGATTGAAAAATAAGAAAGCACGCCTGTATGTTATACTGACAATAATAATTCAAAAACACACTGTGGTCTATTTCGATGATTAAACTGATACTGACTCTTTCAGTCCAACTCAAACCTTGTTCCAGTCAGGTATATATGTACTTGTTTAAACACTGTGGTTAAATTAAACAGTTACAGACCTGGTTTGAACACGGTTCTGGACTGTTCAAGTCTACAGTTAAGAATATGGATGGAATAAGGAGAGCCACAAGTGAATACCACAGGCTTAGATCATAACAATCATTATATTGCACAGTATGTTAGGGAAATGGCTATATATATATATATGTATATATATATTTATATGTTTCATTTATATAATACGTCTAACTCCTGCAAACAAGATGTTGCACTTCAATGAGTTTTATACCTGGTACGTAAAATAAATAAATAAATAAGTAAGTAAATAAATAATAATAATAATAATAATAATAATAATAATAATAATATTTGTAACCATTATTATATTTTGTGTAAAAACTGCGGATATGTGTTGCGAATGTTTGGCATTTAGCAACGTTTTTTATGCTTGCTTTTGTATGATAGACCTTTAATAAGTGATAACCTATTGGCATATTACTGTACTATATCTAGTACTTCTGGCTTCCCTGTGATATTTCCAAGTGTTAGCAAAAGACTAAAAGAAATCGCTGTGTATTCAACAGAATTAATTTAAATTTTAATAATGTTTGGCGTAATTATTACTGTAGATATTTCATCCCCAGTTGCATAACTGGATGCTTATCAGATAGTGTTCACGAGTGTCTATCCTGTGGGAGATTGGGAAACTCCAGCCTGCACCCTCCCAGTAGGAGTAGCTGTGGAGCGAAGCAAGGATACAGGGATGAGCGGTGAGAGGAAACACAAACAAGACAAAATCAACCAAAAATGAATACAAATCTAAAAATGCACATCTGTGTCTCTGAGTGCTATTTGTGTCCGATCATCTGAATGGGATATCTTGGATAGTTTATAGTACAAAAAACATCAGCCAATTTCTTTTTTGTTTCCACAACCACCTCTGTAAAGTGCAGAGCCCTATTCCTTTAACAGCTTTTGTAGTTTGCTTGTTCATGACATACACTTAGATTGGCATGCTAGCAATGTCTATCAGGCTCATTTTCAGTTTAGTAAACACTGAGCTTTGTGATACTCCCTTGAGTGCAGTATAGTGGACTAGAGAGGTGCCAGGCTTTAGGTCAGAGTGAATTTAAAAAGCTCAGTTAAAGTTTAGATAGCCGTACCCATCCGATCATTCATTATTTACAGAGAGGATGGTTAATTGTCCATTCCATTGCCCCTGTATGACAGGACGACTCTAGTAAGTAAGTAAGCAAGTAAGTAAGCACTTTGCAGAACTGTATAATGAAACAGATATGAACTAATTACAATTTAAACAATAGTTCAATATGTACAGTATGACTGGTTTTCCCACCTTAAGTGTGGGTCTGTGAAACCAGTCGAATATCTATAAAATAATCAAATATAATAAATACACAAATGATTTTAAAAATATATATAAATATATAAATAATGTACAAAAAATAATTAACAGAATGGCATTTATCGGTGTGTATTCTCTATCATTGTTTTATGAACATCTGTAGCTCATTCTTTCTGAATCGCATAGGGAGCTGTGTATTAAATTTTTATTGCACAGTCATTTCCCTTTGATTGCATCCCTCTGCTGTAGAGCCCAAAAATCAACAGTCACAATACAGGCAAGCCATAAAATTATAATGAATGAATTAATATGAGATATATCTGCAATTTAACACTTGAGGAGTCTCATGTTACACAAACAGAGCGAGTGTTAAGTAGATGTTCAAACAGTAGAATCTAATTTCTGAACTTCAGCTGCTGAAAACCACGAGCATCCACAGCTACTGTAATTGTGTGCATCCTTTATCAAAACGTCTATTTATTTTAATGCTGGTTATGTTTTGCTCTGCATGGCACTATTTCATATTGATGGAATGTTTTTAACGTCGAGTTTACTGGCTTCATTGCACTGCGCAGAGATACATTTTAAAAACAGTTTAGTTGTTCCTGCCATTTTGGAATTGAAAACAATTCATTACAAATGGTATGCTATGGATCACATATTAGAACTAACTAGCTTGAAATAAAGGACAAAAATGTTTTTGACCCATAAAGCTGTCTAAAATAATGGCTGCATGGACTGGTTCAGATTTGGAAAATAATGCTTGATTATTTATATCGGACCATAAAGTTATGAATGAAATTCATCACAGGGTATTGGAATAGAGGGGCATAGTTCAGATGGACTGGTGGAGTTTATTATGGTTTTATGTAGTGAAAGGATACCCTGCTGTTTCAAACTAAGCTCTAGTACATAGCATCTCCACTAATGTACAAATTAATCCATAAGACTATCTAAGTGGAAACAGCTTCAGATTTCATTACTGGGTCGAGGAGGGACTGCCTGCCAATGGTACCTGCATTGCAGCTGACTGATCATTCTCTTACATCAACTCCACTCCTCAGCTAAAGAAAGGTTGGATAAATAATTCACACTTGAATCAACCACAACCACAAAAGAAAAGATCAAACTTTTGGCAGCGCTGCTGGAACTGCAGCCTGATTGTATTTCCGGCTAAATAGCTTTGCATTGACCATATGGACATCATAATTACCAGTGGGTGAAGCAGCAGCCCCTTGATCTCCAGCCCAAAATCACACGCTAATTAGATTTCATAGAGATATGATGGTTTCTTCCCCAATACTGTAAATGTCATTCCCTCCTTTTTCTAATGGAATTAGAGGTGTCTCATCATTTTTAAAAAAAAAAAAACATTTGAAGGTAGTGCCACCATTTTGTGATATTGTCCCAAAAGTATGCCATACGTATTAATAACTTTTGACAGACCATATACTAAGATACCGGAGGGTTGTGGGTTCAATCCCAGGTGGGGGACACTGCTGCTGTACCCTTGAGCAAGGTACTTTACCTAGATTGCTCCAGTAAAAACCCAACTGTATAAATGGGTAATTGTATGTAAAAAATAATGCAATTGTATGTAAAAATAATGTGATATCTTGTAACAATTGTAAGTCGCCCTGGATAAGGCTGTCTGCTAATAAATAAATACATAAATAATAATAATAATAATAATAATAATAATAATAATAATAATAATAATAATAATAACATTAAACTATTTTTTTCTTAATCAAACTAATTGATTAGATTTTATCTAAAAAAAATTGTATAGTACACAGGGTTTTTTTTTTTAGTATAGTATGTACTTGTAACAATCCCTAAATGTGAGCAACATGCTCCTAAAATTAAACATTGTTAAACATGTCCTTAAATTAGACAACTCCCTCCTATTGAATGAAGGCTTGATGCACATTCACAAGGATTTATTTGGAAGTCTTGCAGGCATGGATATACTGAACATCATTGGTACGATTATTGTACTATATGAGTCTAGTGGCTCCGAAAAAAATGTAGCATCAAAACAAGAATGCGCTATTCTAATAATCATATGAAGGTTCAGAAACATGGTATTGCAATAGATCTAAGTAACATTGCACTAGACTCTGTTTCAATAGAAGAGTGGTACATGTGGTTTGTATTGAGAAATATATCAATGCTGGTGAAGTTTACAGTTGAATCAAACAATTTTCATCTTCATCATTTTTTTATTACTATTTTTGAGGTTATGGGGCCTTTCAAACCAAGAAGCATTTAAAAAAACCACACTACCACTTTCAAATTTTTATACCGTAAGTCATTTGCTTTTTTAAAAAAAATGGAAAAGCGCATTTAAAAATGTTGCACCATAATAGATTTTAGCACAGTTTGCTTAACAGTTCCTCATTGGTCCCCACTGTCAAGAAAAGTGTTTTTAATTTTTTTTACATCCACTTTCCACTAAAGTTGTGATACAGACTACTTCTTTATTGGATATCGTTTTGTAAGTGGGAACACACATCATATGTCACTATACGTTAAAAGGTCAGTAGCGTGCTGTTAAACTAACCCTTTACAGCAAATTAAAAGTGGCTCAGTGACACATTAAAAGACGCAAATAAATATATTCAAATTATTCCTTGTAAAAATTAATATTTTCGAAAGGTGAATGGGTTTCATTCTATTAACCTCCGAACAGTGTTAAAGGATCTGTTTATGGAAAGGATATGACAAGAAGTCAAGTTGACGAGCCCGGAGTGAGACAGTTAAATGCCCCTTGCTGCTCTGGATAATTAATAAATAAAGTACCAGGGGAGCCCTGCCATGCCTTCTTGTATGACAGGGCTGTCTCCAGTGCGCTAAAGCATTAAATGACCAATTTCTGTCAGACTAACTTCCAGAGCGCTCTCTCTCTCTTGCAAAGTGAGCTACTTTGCGCTCTTTGCACTGAGTTTTTCAGCGACTGATGGCTCTAGTTCATTTCTGCTGAATTAATTGGTCCCTGAATGAATTCTGTTGACAGGGCAATTCATCATGTGTTTGGCCTGACAGTGACTGGGTGTTGGGAGGGGGGAAGAGGAGTGGGGGGTTAGTACGGAAGGAGGGAGGAGGTTGGTGAGTCTGCCTTTTTCTTCCTTCCAGTTTTCTGGTTTCGGACCTCAACAGGGAGGATGAGCCTCCGTCAAGCTCGGAAGGGATTTATTCTGAATTTTCAGGGTTCCGTGGGTTGCAAACAAATAAAACCCATTGACAGCTAAGAATGATTAGACATGGGCTTTTGTCTGATTTAAAAGTTCTCTCCTTGATTGGGCAGTCAGGTCAGCTCTTCCCCTTTTAGACACTGGGACTTCCACCCCTTCTGTGTGGTGCATGACATAATCACATAGTGAGGCATAATACATTAGTGTTTAATTGCATCATATGTCACACAATAGTGATAAGAAATAATTATTTACTGGCCGAAAGAAAATGAGTTTTGGCAGAGAATGGCATTAGTCTGGTTTGGCTGTGATGACCTGTCCAATCAAATGTTTTGGCTTGGTTTTGTAATCACCTGTGATAATAACTAATAGCTATTTGTTCCAATTGGGACCTTGCTGCATGCTTGAAGCCCATTTCATTCAAGCAGAGCTTTTATTATGTTCAATCAATCAGAGTTCAGTCATTAGGAACCTCCTTCCAACTTCTGTAAGTGTCTCCTGGATGGTCACACACAGCAAGAGTCAAAAATTACCTAATAATTACAGTTCAGTCATGATAACAAGCAACACTGTTCCAGTAACACAGTACAAATAGAGGAGAATTTACACAGTGACGAAACACTGCAGATTATAAACAGTTATATCCAATTACTATAGATTATTAGACATTATTAAAATTTTCATGTAAAGCATAATTATTTTCTTACTGCATACATTGTGTTTTTTCCATTTTTCATTTTTCTGCAATAAATTAGCATACTTTTTATAACAAAAAACAAATAAACAAAAAAAACCTATTAAGGTCATAAATAGCAGTTGGCTGTAACTGGATTAGCCTTAAAGGTACAGTAACAGTAAAACTTAAACCTTTGCTAATATGAAGGGAACCATATTATGTCAAATAAAATATGTGAACAATTGCAAACACCATGGTGCAAATTAACCTTTGGTTGTTTGTTTGTTTTTTCATCCTCATCATTCCCCCTATAAATGTATAATACTGCAAAATCTGTATTTACACAAGTTCAGCAACATCCACTGCTAAGGTTGTCAGGTGATAAGAGGTAATTGGCTAGACAGGGGGAACAGAGGCCACTCGTTGATCTCCAGTCCTTAGGAGATGTTTTAAACATAGGAATTTTGAACTGGCAAGAAGACAGGGGTAAAATTGGGTGCACTTTATATATAAAAACATTTCTCACTGGAAAAAAATCTTTATGATCAGAACTCAATCATCAATTAAAATTAAGCATATTAAATATTTTGTTTGCTTTTTTTATCAGTTCCCCCTCAAATTCCTTCATCTTACTAGAGTCATTAGCCCAACTATTAACTTGTTTAAGTTTCTTACAATTTTACCTCAACAAAAAACAAAAGAGAAACACTTAATGTGTATCATAGCTTTGCATGATGCTCCAGTATCAAAATGCTGTTTAGTGGTGCAGTTTTCTCCTGGTTAAAGTGAGAGTAATTGGGCGTCATTCTGTGACAAAAAAACATAGCATTATATATGCCAGTGTTGTAAAAATAAAAGGGCTACATCAATTAAAGCATTGCAGAATATAAATCCAAATTATATTTAGTAGAGAGGTGAACAAAGGATAATTAAGATTATATTAAGGAATGTCATACTCAGTAGTTTGGTGTTATGTAAAATTCAACTTCACATTCCCATTACCATGAAAACAGCAATCCATTATTTCTCACATTAATTATTGCACAGCTGTGAGCTTTCTGATTTGACAAGTAGCTTCACATTTAGGATTTTTTGTATATATCTAGACAAGCTGTAAGTTACTTTTTTTTATTTTTTTCTAACAAATTGCACATTTTCTTGTGGATGGCATAGCTAAGAAAAATCTAAATGGACTGAAATGTCTTCCTTTTTTTAACAACTATTTGGGTTACTTAGAGGTATAAGCTATTTAAAAGAACCCCCTTTCTAAGCAAAGTGAAAGCCCTGAGTTTGAATTGCATAATTAAAACACTCACTAATGAGGTATTGTTGACTGACAGGACAGAAATGCACTTTCTCCTTCAGACCATCAAATATGACAACTGGATGATAGTGAGCAGAAGTATACTTGACAAGCTTTTACTTGACAGCCAGCTCTGCCTGTGTGTACCACTCAAGCAACATATCTTATGGTTTTTGTTGGATAGAAAATCTCTGTTGATCAAAGAAAGTAAAAGAAAAGTTGAGTGTCCTGTGAATATACCAAAAAATTATATATATATATATATATATATATATATATATATATATATATATATATATATATATAAGCTCAAAGAGCCAGCTGCCCAAACCTCTTTGTTCCAATTACTTGCCTCCCTTTGGACAAACCCATTGCTGTCTGATTTTAAATTCTCATTAAAGTCTCATTTTGGTTATATTTAGCATACTCTTAATTCTAGTGAAAATTCTGTAGTTTGGCACTTTAGATGAAATACTGTTTGGATGCAAAATTGCTTATTAATTTGCATTTTGTGTGTAAGTGTAGACATCTTTTATTGGCAACCAGTTTTCAAAAAAAGCCAGTGTTACATACTAAAAAAGGCATTTTTTCCCCCTTCAATATTAGTATCATTAGGGGCTAGTTTGTGTTATTTTTCTGCAGTATACATGCTAAATGGAGAGTGCCATATTATATTGAAGGTGTTCTAAACCCCATCTACTACTGCTATAAACCCTTTTATTAATATATATATATATATAACACTTCATCCAATTATTTGATTTCTGTTTAGTAATATCTATTTTGTGTAAAACAAGATATGACATCTCATTTATACTCAGACAGTAGTGGCAAACCAGTTCATTAAATAAAATGCATAAGGTTCAAGCACACGTGTCGTTAAACACAATTAACTGTACTATTGCCTGTTGAAGGTTCCTGTGAACGATCCTTCAAAAGATGTAAGATACAAAGATTCAATTTATCACACAGGAAACCAATGTAATTTATTAACCTTTTGTCATTTTTATTTAAACACTGCTAAGATGTACTATAATAATTATGACCACTTTTGACAAGCTGTAACCAGTGACACATGACAGGAAAAATAGGGAGTAATTATTGTTCCAACTAAAAGATACAAGAGAGGGACTGACAGAAAACATTCAGAATTCCTAAGGGCCGCTGGATTCGCTTCAGGAATCGGGATCTCAGAGGAAGAAGATTGGTTAGGACTGCAGAATCTTAATGCCCACCTGTCTCAGCCTTACAGGTCTTGTTAAAAAGATCTGATCTACTCAATGTACAGTAGGTTTGGGGATGGACTCTCAATGCAAGTTCAGCCTGGTAAACTTGGCAGAATACTTCTTCTGACAGAATCTTCTACAATATTGAAAATTCCCTAGTCTGTGGGGTCAACTTTATTGGGATAATTATTCATTATGACTATTAGTTTTTCTAATAGCCATTTCAATATTACATGGAATTAAAACACAGTTTCAGTATTGGCAAGTTTTGAACAAGTTGTTTATATTTAATTGTATTACCCTTCCAGTTAAAACCCTTATGTATGCATAGATGTATCTTATTTATTTATTAAACTAATTTAAGTTTTTTTTTTTCCTCCTTTCACCTGAAATTTGACCCAAACAAGTATTGGTTTATATCTGAATCCATGAATTCACATTCACTTGCTACATTTTGTAATACGTAATTATATTTAATATTTGTTTAACATATTACGGTACAGATACAAGTTAACTTCACCAGCTTTTTACAGTCACTCAGACTGATAACATTCTGCTTTTCCATCCGCCCTCTGATATTACACCTGATATTAGTTTTTAGCAACGTTTTTACCAGTTTTAAAGCATTTTTCAATCAATACTGATAGATTATTGTGAACTTTTATGTGCAATAATAATTTTAAAAAAAAATAAAAAATAGGTCTTGAGTATACTTTATACTGCACACACAGCATCCAGACTGAAAGTAGTCATGACAAAGGGAGACCCAAATACTCACTAACTTGAAAATGGATCTGGCTCTTTTAGCTGTTCTGGCAGAATGCTTGTCTATGGACTTTGGGGTCATTAAATCTCTCCTTATTGCTAATAAACATTTTGATAGACTTTACCAATTCAACATCCAGTACACATGAATCTTGACATCATAGTAAAACTTTGTTAAAAGTAAAATGCACATTGCTGAAATCACCTGTGCAAATTGCATAAAGTGCCAACCCAGATCCCTGAGTGCTTCCTGAGCAGAACCACCCGCACCACAAAGCTGCAGAAACAGCTAGCACTGCAACAGAAGGCATACAATAACAAGAAGCTCACTGTACTCGTTACAACAGTCTCCAGAGAAAAGAGCAGCTGATTGACAACCCCCCGCTTTAAATCTGTGCCTTCCTCCATTTGAAAAGTTAACTAAAAAGATGTAATTCATGCACATATTCATGCACAGATGTTCAAAATGACCAATACTTGCAATTATAGACCTAAATACAATATCTGTAATACCATTATACAGTTTACCGTAATGTTCTGACTATATTGTGCACTCTTTTACAAATTTTAGAAGAATCTCTATATAAAATGCATATAGTGTTCTACACAGTGTACTAGGATAATATACCTGAGGTGCATGATATACACAAGGTAGGGCAGCAGTGTGGAGTAGTGGTTAGGGCTCTGGACTTCTGACCGGAGGGTCGTGGGTTCAATCCCTTGTGGGGGACACTGCTGCTGTACCCTTGAGCAAGGTACTTTACCTAGATTGCTCCAGTAAAAACCCAACTGTATAAATGGGTAATTGTATGTAAAAAATAATGTGATATCTTGTAACAATTGTAAGTCGCCCTGGATAAGGGCGTCTGCTAAGAAATAAATAATAATAATAACAAGGTGGTCATATACTCAGGAAGTAGCTCAAAGCAGCCTACTAATACAGATTAAACATAGGGAACCCAATGAAGAGAACACACCTATTCAAGTTACAGAACTAGATAACAAACAATCCAAATATGCTTTATATGTTTATTGGGTAAAAGTGACAAGTCAACTTCAAACATGCATTACCATTATTTTATACTATTTTTTGACATCATATACCACTTCTGAATAATCATCCTTGCATTAAATAAAATGTACTATTTGTTCTGACTCATCCCAGCAAGCAATGGCTTTCTGAAATCTGAACCTTATGGGTTAGTGGATTTATTTCACCCCAGTTTTTGACCTTGTTATGCACATAGGTAAATATTTCACTGCTGATCTAAAATATTGGATTATATTTTCCATCTAATTTTGAGAGGCTTCTTTGGGATTTTGCTGTTTTTGTTCATTTGAAGAGTGCTGCAAAATACCTTTTATAATGCTGCAAAATACCTTTTATAATGCTGCAAATTACTTTTTAGGAGGCTGTGTGGTCCGATGGTTAGAGAAAAGGGGCTTGTAACCAGCAGGTCCCCGGTTCAAATCCCCCCTCAGCCACTGACTCACTGTGTGACCCTGAGCAAGTCACTTAACCCCCTTGTGCTCCGTCTTTCGGGTGAGATGTTGTTGTAAGTGACTGCAGCTGATGCATTGTTCACACACCCTAGTCTCTGTAAGTCGCCTTGGATAAAGGCTTCTGCTAAATAAACAAATAATAATAATTATATATGCCAGTCTATTCCCTTGCAAAATTGTTAGGTTTACAAGAAACTTGACTTTTGTGTTATTTAACAAAAACAACAATAATAATAAGAATTATTATTATTATTATTATTATTATTATTATTATTATTATTATTATTATTACTATTATTAAGAGCATTTGCAATGGAACTCTTTTCCAAATTAAATGATTATATATATATATATATATATATATATATATATATATATATATTAGCTCAATATACACACACAGACACACACACACACACACACACAAAATACAGACTATACTGTAGTTTAAACATGAATAAAACGTCCTGCATTTTATATAAACTTCGGATGAGATGTAAAACTGAGGTCCTATTGTAAGTGACTCTATAGCAGTTGTTGATGCATAGTTCACCCCCTAGTCGCTGTAAGACGCTTTGGACAAAGTGTCTGCTAAATGACTAATTAATAATATGAACTCAGATGGTATCTTGCTGTACATTAGTGCAGCTTGATAAACTATAATTTTACAATGGTGAGGTACTTTCCAAGAAAGATATTAAAATGAAAATCCATCACCATTTATTGTTGCTGCGGCTTTACTTTGGAAGATTTCTGATTCTGAACTTGCTTCCTGTCTTAATTTTACCTGTAGAATGTGTGTATGGTAGATTACAATTTGCAAATGGTACTTTTTAAGAATTTGTAAAAAAAAAAAAAAAAAAAATACCAGAATGAGTTACAAGTTTAAAAAAAAAACATTTCTGGAAGCTCACTGCTCCATGAATGGGGCCCTCAGAGTCTTAGGGTAGCATGGAGAATGACAGGTGCATTGTGTAATGCCTTGCTGATGAGAACCAATCAGCTGATCCCTTTCTGGTGTTTTTTTTTTTCTTTTTTTTTTGTCATCTGGCATGCTCAAGTAAAGATGAGCTTGATTGACAGATGCATACAGGTTCACAGTTTATTGGTTTCTGCAAAAGAGCCAGATATGCCAATTTAGACAGGGGAGTGACAAAAAAAGTTTCCATCTAAATGGAATAATTTTACTACTGGGAATTCTCTGCTGGGGGAAGAACGAAGGCAAGTGTTTTTTTTTTATATTTTAACAAGGGCTGAATGACAAACATATACGACAGTTAGAGGCTGACAGAACATCAGCTTTTGATGCTTCACAGGGGAGCTATGAAATAAACAACAGGCAGAGAAATTGAATTACAACTGAATAAGAGAGTCTGCTATGGAAGGAATGGGATTGGGGCAGTCAGTGGTGTGACACAGAAGGAATAAGTCTGCTTTTA
This sequence comes from Acipenser ruthenus, assembly GCF_902713425.1. Classification (NCBI taxonomy): domain Eukaryota; kingdom Metazoa; phylum Chordata; class Actinopteri; order Acipenseriformes; family Acipenseridae; genus Acipenser; species Acipenser ruthenus. The sequence continues at coordinate 13,353,313 of NC_081195.1, read as the reverse complement.
AACCATATGCATTATTAAACTTCACAGACTGTAGTGCTGCACATTTCTCCATTCTCTAATAGGCAAACTGTCTTAAGGAACAGTAAAGCAACAAACCTGTTTTTACTATAAAAAAACAAAACTGAATTAATTTCAACTTCTGTTGGGAATCATATGATATTTCTACCATAAAAAGTTAAGATCTAATCAATTGCTTAATAGTTACACTTATTGAGGAATGCACGTGATGCTGTGCTTACAAGGTCTGACAGTAATTGATTCATCTTGTCACACCTTAAAGAGGTGCTGTCAGTGTGTAGTCTTTGAATCTGACATAATACGTTAAACAAATTAAGTAAATAAATAAATAAATAAATAAATATTTTCTTAGAAAAACTATTGAACATAGCTTACTATTGATATGTATTTATTTAAAGAACAACTTTAAAAAAATGAATTGAGAATTATTAATATATTTATGTAAAGTTAAACTATTGTTATAAAAGTTGTAACAAACAAGTCAGGCATGCTTTTGATTCTTGCTTGTAACCAGCGTTGTAAAATTATCACTATTTACATATTTAAGGTCAAATCCCATTGATCTGAAACCAGGGGTTAACACGAACACAAAAAGATCAAATTTAAAAATAATAATAATAATAATAATAAAAAAAAAACTAAAAACAATGGAGCTATTATTCATTACATACCACAAGAGGATCCACATGCAATTTGGGTACTTTCTATTTTTCGGAGTTACAGCAATTCTCCTTTTAAGATTAGATTGTTGAACTAGTTGCTACATTTAACTCAATTTGATGTTGGGGTGTAGCACATAGAATGAGATTTTGACCACAAAAGTCACAAACATTCCTTATAAATGGTACACCATTTTTGTGACCTATTATGACTATTATGAGAATAGGTTTAGGTTAAACCAACTGAACCAACCGTTTCGATTTTTCTTGGAATTAGAATAGTCACTTAAGTTCAGAAGTATACTGAAGAAACTATAATTAGGGGACTATGTTGCTTCTTTGGTTCTGAAAGTTGTAGTGCACAGTTAAAGGGTCATTGTAAAGATAACTTGACTGTTTAAATCCTTGACTGGTAGCCTAATACATGGGAATAGTTATTTCAGGACTCTATGTACATTTCAGCATTCTGTTCATATAAGTACAACCCATGGAAAAGAAAGTATGTTTAAACCTTAAACAGCTGAATTTGGGGAATTAATTTACTAATTCCAAGCTCCAGGCCTGCATAGTAATACAGCAAAAAGTGTAACAGTGTGATTCGACCAGTCAATGCGTGACTTGATTTAAAACAAGTTCTTTACTCTAGTGTTGAATATGAAAAGATTCTTGTTGTGACATCATTGTGTCTGATCTTTCATAGGAATTATTACAACAGATCAGCTGTGTATAGCTTGGCACTGCAGAAGTTCTGTGTATGAACATAAACACTCAGGAGGATAGTTTGTGAATCAGTTGAATGTAGAGAGATACAGTCCAGTGAATAGAAACCTTTAAACCAGCAGCCAACTAGTAGAAGGGCCTTTCAGCATTAGTTACAAACCATTCTGAATATTAACAACAGAAATGCTTGAGTTTCATTTTACAAACTAAACACAAAACACAGGCTAATTGTTCAATAATAAGAAGCACATGCAAAGTTGAAACAGGGACTGTAATCGCAAGGAAATTGTCCCCACCATAATAAATCTAATATGGCCAATTTGCCCAGAGTGGAAAATTGGAACCAAGTTATTTGTAGCCTGGGACTGTATGAGTATCTTGTAGTGGTATCATCATCTCGAATCAAAGCAGTCATTTAAATTCATCAAAGCAAAATAAACTCACAACCACTGTGAATCCAGCTCCCACCTCAAAGTCATTCATTTATATTAATTGTTTTAACAAAACACTTAATATAAGATGGTAAAAAAAAAATATTACTTTAGTAAATTATAAAATGCAATGATTATATAACATATTATAAACATATTATCTGGGCACTCTCCTGACCGAAAACACTGATGACAGGAAAAGTTGGTAATTATAAGATTAGAAATGATTAAAAAAAAAGCAGCGTTGTCTTTTCAGCTAATATTATAATAGCCAGTTACCTGAAGATGTATACTTAGTAGCAAGACCATTCTGGAAGTAATTTAATTCCAAATGTATTGTGTTACCCAAGCCTTTAGTTTGTGACACGCCTTTTGTTGCATATATGTGTTTGTGGACCAAATAACCCCCCTGAGAATTAAAACGTAATTCCTTACTTAGGGATTTAAAGGATGGTGGACCCCAATATATCTGCCTTACACTGCACAAAGATACTACATTAATGCATCGCCATGTGTGCCACAGTAAGGAGCATGAGGCTTTAGTCTGCAAACGAAATGCCAAGATGGTGCCTGTCAAGGTAAATCAAATGTTGTTTCACATGAAATATATTTAAAATGAAATGCCACAATGTATAATTACATATGTAAAATCACTAATATATATGCATATGAATCTAAGATACAGTACAAACCATAAAGTTATGCAGCAGATTATGGGCTAGATTCTAAAATCTATTAAATCATCATGAACCCAATAAAGTTTCCCAACTAGCAATAAACAACTCAATTAACAATAAACATTTAAAGAAGGCGTTTGAAGGTAATCTGAGGGGGTTTCTTGTTTGTTTGTAATGTTTTTACTTTTCAGTAAATTTCTTTGTCAGTCCAGACAAATGTATTTAAATTACATTTCCACAGTTATTTCCTTGCATCTATTTTATCATGGTTTCAATTTACATAAATCATTGCATAACAAAATACTACCGTTTTTATGAATCATGAGCACTATGTTAACATGTTACTGTAGTCTCAGTGTGAAGCTTTTGATTTCTCTTTGAATGTATTTTAATGTATATTGTTGTATATACTCTGAATAATGTCCAATGTTGATGCATTTATTGTAACAAAGCCAGGTAAACTAATAAATTACTCAGACAAAAGCAGCACTAGTAAATGGTAAAATCAATTGTTACATCATTACATCTGTTTCATTTATCCACATTTTATTTTTACAAAGATAATACTATTAGTGCTTTTTGGTTAATGTCAGCAGAAATTCCTAGACCTAGATTTTACATAATGACAGTGCCACACCTATCACCATATTATTATAATGTTTCATAATTGCCTGGGCTAATGCCAGACTACTATATGTGCTAATCATGTAGCTGTGTTTGATCCATCATTTAATCTTCTTGTTGATTCTTTATACGATTCAGACTACTTAATAAAAACCTGATGGAAAACTGCTATACATGAAAACATATAAAAGCATGTTTTTATAATTGTGTGGCCATTTACTGTAGCATGACAAATGCCGTATAAAACATGCTTTTGACTTTATTTAATGTATCTATGTTCTGTATGTAGTAATCCATTCCAATACTGTATAACTGATGTGTGTATAATAGGTTACTGTACATACAAATCAAGACAATGTATGTTGTGGATGCTGTATTAGTTTCTTGAATCCAAGCAATACCCCGTTACTTGTATGTTCCAGTGCCTGATCCAATTTGGAGTTCATTGTGTCAGAGACATTCAGAAGAGGAGGAAAAACAGCTGGGATTGGTTAATATATTAGGTAACCTTAGAACCCTCAGAATGGACAGCTATTGGGTACTGCTAGAGTTAATTATCTCTTCAATTACATGGAGGAGTCATGACTCTGAGTTGACATACAAAAATTTATTTATCATGTGCACAAAAAATCTGAACAGAACTAGAACAATGATTGAAGCCATGTGGCTTTAGCTATAGACCATCAAAAATGCTTGTTAGATCTGTGACATGTTCCTTGTGTCATCTTCACAAGAGACCCAGTCCCTCTTTTATCGGCTGTGCAGTCTTATTTATTATGTCTCCATTTTTTGTTATAGGTGGTATGATAAAGTACCAAACTGTTGCATCATAGAAATACAGCAGTTTATATTCAGATCCCAAATGCAATGTGATTGTGAACCATTTCTGCTTTCAGAGCAAGGAGGTGCAATGCATCGTTGCACAATCAGACATTTTTTTTTTGTTTGTCATTCGTTTGGAGGGTTTATAGGGTCATCTGATTCAGATATAATGTCAACCAAAAAAATAAAATACAAAAAATACATGAGAAGCTTTTAATGCAGCCTTTGTCCAGGAAGCTAGTCATTTGTCATTTTTATTCCACTGGGTATGCAAGTGTGAAAAGCATGCAAACGACCACAATGAAATAGGTTGGGGGATGCTGTCACTATAACTTTTAATGGTCACAAAAATAAGCTTCTTTTACTGAAATGCAAATCCCAAGGCTCTCTTGACACCTCAGTTAAAACATGATAACACTTCACAATGAGTGTGGAATGGATAGTACGATCAGACAAGAGTTGTGACAACAGTTTTTCGAATCAGATAATAGAAATACTTTTATCAGTATTTTTGCTGTGTTATGTTCATGTTCGCAATCCGAAACTGCTTTTTCACAGTTTTAAAAAAAAAGTGAAAAAATATGTGACTTGGTAGGGTCCAGCAAAAGAAGACATTAAAGAAAGCCATTTTCTTAATTTGCATAGTGATTTTAGAAAAGGTTTTGTAAAAAAAGAAAAAAATGTAAAAAAAAATGTTGAAGCAACCCCTTACAGGTAATGATGGACCGCATCTTGAAACCCTTGAACTGTCAGTTCACAAGGTTCAAAGTTCATGCTGTGCTTCATTTTTTTAATTTATTTTTTTCAAAGAGCACAACAGGACTTCAGACACACAAATGATGTAATGTTTTTGTTGAAATATCTACAGATGGGACCAGTAAATTAGTACGATACTGCAATGGTCAAGATGTAGGTGATCTTATATACAGAGAAGAATTGTCTTCACATTATACACAAATCATTCTACAAAGCAGCAATTTGTTGCAAATAACATAACATTAAATAATTGCTAGAATTCACCTTTTTGTTTACATTTCCAGTCTACAGAGTTTAAATATGTATAATGACGATCTTTGTCTCTGAATAATATTACCACATACATTTTCAGTGTTGACTAGTTTGTTTTTACTATAATACTGCTTTTACAATGCATACACATACTGTAAATAAAATATTAACAAGAACTAAGTCTTTGGCAAATGTTGTAAGAAGTACATTCACTTTCCAGTTTTGTTAGGAGCAGTATGTGTCGACAATTCCTTCATACTGAAATAGTAGTTTTTATGTTAGAGTTGCTGTTGTTTCCTTCTTGACTACATTCTTAACTGGTAAAGACTATTTTTAGTTACTTACTACTATTCTCTGAAGTAGAATATGTTTTTAAAGAATGCATTTCTACTAGAAAATAGAGCTGTAAGGCATACAAATCTTCTGTTTTCCTAAATGGTGTAAAATGTTCTGTGATTTTCAGTACAAATTGTTGACCAAACTTCACTGGTAGATCAAGGTATCAGTTTGATTTAGAAAGAAATCCACCAATATGTCTCCATATACAGTGTAACTTAAAATTGTATTTAAAAAGTGGTAGGAAAAAACTGTGCAGTCCTCTTTACATACCTTAAGTGTTTATCATCGGCATGGCTTGAAGCCTATGGCCTGAATGTATTTGAATAAAAGTAGTTATGTTTGTCACAACTGCCTAGGCTTCAAAGAGAATATGGTTGTCCACAAACTGTGTCTCTCAAGTTCAACTATCAGCTATGGATGTCTTCACAAAAAAAAACATGTACATGTTTACGTTTTATAAGTGCAAATTGTTACAATTATTTTTTTAAAGAATGGGTTTTTTTTTATTTCCCCCATTTCTAATATATGCCAAAACAAAAGTAGAAATTTGGACTAAGGCTTTGAAGCAACTGCATATGGCAGGTAGTGTCACAGAAGCTTCAGGACAGGCCTGTGTAAAAAAAAAAAAAAAAGTTTGACTTCTTAGCTATCTACAGTCATGCACAGAGCATGTTTCTATAAATGTAACCAAAATAATGGCATAGGTTTGGAATTTGTAAACTTGTAATAGCTTCCTAAGTGCCAGCTCTGATCAATTGACAAAATGAAGCTTCACACACATTTGTTTTGTTGTTGTAATAAAGGTTGTCCATACTGCCCCGCTGCAGAAAAGGTAGTTACTGCAAGTGAACTCTGAGTGTTTATATCATATACCATCATACCTTAAGATAATAGTGCAAAAATAAGTACAAAACAAAGATCAGGTATTGCATGGACTCTCTTCAAGATCATTTGCCTTGGTTTAAAAAAAAAAAAAAAAGAAAAAAAGAACTGATCCCTAATGTTCATACAGACCTTCATCATCATCATCATAATAATAATAATAATAATAATAATAATAATAATAATAATAATAATAATAATTTTAAAAAAAACTTAATTTAAGAATATTTATTTACTTATTTAATTTCTGGTTGGTAGAAGACCAGATGTGTCATGGTTTTTTTTATTTATTTATTTTTACATCTGATTGTGTATCACAGGAAACATGTCCACTTAATCTTCTCATGGCATCGTCAAGCATATATGTATATATTTTATTCCAAGAATGTTTTTGGATGCATTGACAAAGGGAGTGGAACACCATAGCTGCAGCCTACTCTGTTGCAATCTTCTTGAATGGCAGACAGCTTCATACCGTCCTCTCGTTCACCATTAACAAGGAAGAGTAAGTGTTCACTTTTTCCATGCGTCTGGGAAAAGAAAATGCTTCTTCAGAGTCAACTATACTGCTTTCAAATGCTGGTCCTTTTGGGAGAAGAGGAGGGAGCAATCAAGTACAGGAATGTATTGATCCAAGAACAAATAAACAAAAAAATAAACACTTGTCAGTCTTTACTTTGTCCTTTCCGTACACCATGTTTTGTCTTTTTTTTTAATTCTTCCTCAGCCTCTTGAAATTTTAAAATCTTGTAGATTGAAGCATAGGACTTGGTGTATACAGTTCAAAAGGTCAATTAGTGTGTGTGTGTGTGCGTGTGTGTGTGAAATTGTTAGGTGTCCATCCTTCACACTGTATGTAAGAGAGAGTTGGATGGTTTGGAGTCGCCTTTCATCCCTTTGACTTTAATGCCGATCAGACTGGTACAATATGGAGGCCATACCCATCGTCTTGCAGTTTCATTTGGTTTCTGTGGTAACTAGTGGCGGTCATAGGCAGTGGCAACAGTGGGAGGTGCGGAGCCCCTAGATGCTGCACTATAATAATAAGGGGAACCTGAAAGTTAACACAGGAGAAGAATACTGGTTGAAAAAAAAACACAAACAAATCATATCTGTTTTCTTATATTAACATAGTAAAAAAAAAAAAAAAAAAAACATTGTGATCTAATTACAAATGCAATAAAGATTTTTTAAAATCTAAAATCTAATATTTTAACAACAATATTGCATCCCTAAAATTAGCATTCCTACAAATATAGGCTATTGACAACTTGTGTACAGCATTATAAAATAAATAGATTTCTAAAAAAATAACTAAGACTAATTTGCAAAATATTAAAATTGGTAAATAAAGATTAAGCTTAATGTGTATATTACTGAAACAATAAACCACCTGTTACAATATAAAATGATATTTCCATGCAAAAAGTAATACTCACTTAATAATGCAGGGTTGCTAAACCGCCAGGCTTCATTGTAGGGTGTGTACTGTGGATGGGAATAGGGGTTCCCAGAAAATTCACTCCCTTAAAAAGAAATGATTAATTAAGATGATTTGTTTTTTATATTTCACTACATAGCATTTTAAGAATTGCGTTATTTATAGTTCAACACAGAGAAAGACACAATTCAGGAAACTCACTTTTACTCACTTACTGATACCTTGCTAGTACCCATATAAACTCCTGGAACTTTAGTCAGTAAAGACTGGATTTTTTTTTTTTTGTGTGTGCTGCAGAATTCCAGTTTCAGGAAGTAACTCAGACCGTGGCAGTGAGCAATGCAGTGGGTCCAACACGTTTCTTTCTTTTATGAGACAATAAAGGCAAGATTTTATATGAAGCTGGTGAAGAATGGCTTTTGGTTTAACAGTGTTTGGGGCCTGTCACTAAATCTAGTCGGCCTAGGCCCGATGAATGGGAAAGCGCACAAAACGTATAGCCTTAGGATTAAAAGGATTTCAGGGCTTCACGTTACTGTGTGTGACTGATGAAAATGAATGTTTGATAAAAAACGTATTTGATGTACTTGAAAATAACTGTTTGCCAACAGAATGAATTCTGTCACAGAATGAATTACAAAACTGAAACAAATATTAGAAAGCAGCAATATTAGGCTTAATGCACGTGGAGGCTGTTTATTAAATAGTGAAATATGTTTTTTTTTTTTTTATGTTTTATCACAAATAAACAGTACAGCATCCATACTATTTTGTTTAAGTTACTAATTTATAATGGATTATAATACCATTAGCACATGCTTACTCTAAATAATAAAGATCAACAATGTATTATTGTTGTGCCAAAATAATATGTCACCCTCATGCTTTGTACGTATGGGTAACTACTGTACATTTGACAATACTATGGTGTATTATATTTTGAAGGTGCTCTAAAAGAAAATGCAACAATAGTTTTTGGTCTGAAGAAATGCATAGAGATAGTACCTCTATGCTTGTGGTCGGCAGTGAAACTCTAGCCATGTCCCTAGGAGAGATAGTGATTTAAATATTTACAGGCCTCTCTTGCCTGTTTTGTGACCCTTAACTGTTTGCTGTGAACCTGAATTGCAGGTTAAGTAGAGGAGAAAGAGATACGCTCTGTAGCACTGGGGCTTGAGGACGGCTGAAAACAATGTTTATCGACGACTTGTGAAGGTGCGCACACAAGGGGATAATGAGCTTTGGAACTGAAGTGTAACTGAAAGGAACTGTCCTATCTCCTTCCCACTGATCAGTTATCGAGCACGTTTAATTTCTTCCTCCGCATCAGGTTGTCTCTTAACTATGCTCACTTTCTAACTTAAGGTCAATGCTGCATGCCTAGGCATGCAGATTCATTGGTAATCATTATCCTAAATGTGTTTATTGTTGGGTCAAAAGAATACAATTCAGCATGGTATCATGGCAAGGATTAATTTTACTACCGAAACAGCTCACAGGAAACCAGTGTGTGAAAGAAAGTTCTTGCTATTTTTATCCTATTCATTTATTTTAATATATAAAAAATATGTTTTGAAGGCAACTGCATGTTCTATGTTTTGTGGGCTATCTACAGTATCTGGTTGTCCAGTTTGCATTGTACCGGTTTCTCTAGGCCTCAGTCACTGAAAAGAAGGCAACACAAAAAGCAAGAGAACGAGAACAAGATAAAACCTGCATTGACCTGTTCACTTGCAAGAAAGTCTGCAACAATTATTAAGTGTTTTTTTTGTAAAAAGTAGAAAGAAACACATTACATTACAATTAGTCTGTTTGTGATTGTGTGTGTGGTTAGGGGGTATTGTGATTCATATAAAAAAGTAACCTACCAGGGACCATTCCAGCAAGTGTAGAGGTGGGGTAGCTGCCCTGTCCAGTCGGTGGTACATGGGGGGGATAGCCAGGAAGGGTGGTACCTGCCATGTCACGACCTAGAAAACACAAAACACAACCTTTATAAAACTTGAATGCAACAGGCAGGTTTAACCACAAACCTTTGTTTTCCTTTTATATTGCAGTGTTATTATATCCTGCATCTACGTTTTGTGTTAACACATTCACTTAATTCCCCAGGATTTCCAGTGATTATCCCCAGGATTTACAGCATGTATCTTAAAACAACAAGCACCATATCTGCTATGAGTAAGATATAGATAGGATAAGCGACAGACAATGGGGGTAGTCTCAAAGCACATACTGACTTTTTATTTCTTTTGTAAATCTGTTAAAGCTACTTCTTAATAGAATAGGAAGGCTAAAAACCCTGTACAAATTATTTTAAATACAGTACAATGAAAACTATAGTACCAGATTTGGATGTGTTTACTACACTATTGTATTGGTTAATACATTTATATACACACACATCAAAGTGGTCTCAAGTCTGTGTGCTATATATACGCTTGAAAGGATTCTGCATAAGGTGTATTTATTTCTACATTTAATGGTTGACAGCAAAGTCCCCGGTAATAATGGGCTTGACAGACTGTTTTTCAAAAATATATTACAGTATGTTATATGGGGCATAAAATGAATGAGAAATAAAAATTGCCTTTGGCGTTAAACAGTAAAGAAGTACGAAATGAGATTTTAAGGAAAAAACAGCAAGCGAGTTCAAGAGACAATGTGCAGTCGCTGTGAGGGTCAGTGATTCACCTGGCTCTATAAAACTGTCACACTAACAGTGAAGACTTTGCCTTACACTAGGGATTAGCTAGCCTTCAACACTTGGCCAGGCATAATCACCTGTATCAGAATGCAGTGATACTGCACTACACTATAGTCTGGCAGCAGAGGTGACAACCTATGCTTTAACAATAGGCATTGGCAATATTGTTGTCAAAATAGGGTCACGTTATTACATAACTCAAGAAAATAGTGAATTATAATGGAGAAAAAAAGATTTAAACAAAGATTTAAAACAAACTACTTTCAATATTTTTTTTTGTTTGTTTTTGTTAAAGGATAGTTTCCCTATTATACAAAAATAGGGTTCTGCCACTTTACAAACTTTTAAGCTTATTTCAGCCAAAATCACAGTAAAAAAAACAAGGTTAAGTTAACCCCAATGTCCTCAAATATCCTATTCACCTGACACGACAGAATATAGATGTACACCAGGTCCTTTGTGACTCTGGTCCCACTAAAACGTGAGCATCATATTGAGCTGAGCACAATGGTTCCACATTCAGCTACGTAATTGGTTGTGACTGGTGACTGTCCTACCCAGGCACCAGGGTGATTGTGCTGCCGCACGTAGTTTGAGCCGAGCCAAAGCTCCTCTAGCTCCTGAGCTTCAAAGGCCCGCAAATGATACATTGTTAGCACGAGGGGCACTGGGGGTCGGGGGAAAATCATTTCCCAATTGAACATTAATGAGGAAGACAGCAGTCAAAGTTGCTCTTGTTTACATAATACAACCATGAATATTTTAACATGCCATAGTGGGGTGCCTAGCAACATCAAGGCCTGCTTTCTGCCATATAAAATAGCATGGCACCAGCCTCCTCCTGAAAATGACTCCATAAAAAATTTAAACTTTAACAATTACCATGATCGCACAACAAAGTAAACGTCAGTTACTCCAGCAGTAAGACAGCTATTCTCTTCGTGCCAAACGTTTTAATAAACCAGAGTTGGCAACAGAAACTTTTATTTATTAACGCAACTAAAAAAATTCAGGTAATATAAGGTAATATAAATTATATATATTAAAAAGCTCAGTGAAAAACAAGGCCTAGTTAAGGCAAGCTATTCTAAGATCTGAATATGGGTGTTGTAATGATATTTAATCACTGCCAGTTTCATGATGTGAATGGTGAATACATTGATTTGCTATGTTTATACTCAACAGTGCTATTGTCTTCTGGAAAACATATTCCAAACTACAGAAAATAGGTGATTTTCTCCATGGTAAAGTGTCGTTTAACAACTCAGACATCAGAAAACTCAATTGTTAGTTGTTCATTGGTTGTCATTTTGGTGGTTACCATATGTATAGTAAGTAGATAAATAAAATGGCTAAAACACAGGGGAACTATTTTATGTGATGTTCGTTGTTTCAAAGGAATCACTAGTTCAGCGCAGTATGTTCTTCAGAAGCAATTTCCCCCCCACACTTATTTGGCATACTGTGTATTTAGTAGTGGTGTACCTGCTATTAAAGGTTGGCTTGCATACTGCCCGTAGCTGGGGCTGTGGTGGGTATATGCACTGTAGCAAGGGGTGGAGGCGTCTATTGACACGGTGTGCTGGAAATACTGGAACTCCGCTAGGCCTGAGCCTGCCAGGGAGGAGGGGGTGAAAGGAGCCAGCGACGCTTCGTGTGGCTCCTGCTTTACACAGATGGAGGATGAATGGGACTCTGCCAGATGAAAAAAAAAAAAGAGACACATACACACACGAAAAAAGAAAAGAAAAAGAAATAATGAGTGATGAGAATGGCCATAAAATGTGTAAACAAAAGGAAAAATGGAATGTGGAACTGCGTGTCACTGACTGTGGTGTGTGTATTTTGTTTTAGAAACCATATCTCTGTTTTTAGATCGCATGGAAATTATGCTAAACACTTGTTTATGAAATTTAACAAAAAAAAAAGCACATTTCAGTTTTTCAGAAATTTGGGTTTGTTATTGGATTTTAACACTTGGTTGTATCTTTGACGTATAAATAAATAAATAATTGTTTACTTAAACAGTTGAAAATAGTACAATTGGGGGATGATCACGGTGTTCTTTGTATGTGTAAACACAAAATGTTAACCTCTGATCCTACAGAGGTTCTGTGGCCCTGTGAGAATTTACACCAGTGAAGAATTCTATAGCTTCGTGCCTTTTAATACAAGAGAGAAAGAATGTACCAAAACATTCCAGTAAAAGTAACAATTTGTTAGGAAGGGGGTATGCAGAAGGTGGCTCAAAAGTGTATGTGACTGACTGACAGTTTGGTAGGAAAAAGACACTGCAGCTGCAGCACACATAGCACACAGAAATGCACAGAAAGGTGACACATTAATGGACAGGGGGATCTAGCTGAAACAGAGTCAGTGTGGGTGGGACTAATCTTTGCATAATGGATGACGAGTCCTTGTTTTTATTAAAGGCTTGTGGCAGTTTGTCTTCCTGTGTTGTGCCAGAGTAATCTCCTAGAACCCATTCCTTTTTTTCTGAAGCAACCTGTCTATGTAAATGGTAATCTCTGGTTAAGCAGACTAGATTACTGCTGTGGCATTACGCCAAGCCGTGCCCAGCCCCTGGTCTTCACAGATAGAATTTCAAGCAAAAAGCCTTGACTGAAGCCTTTCTTTACAATGGTTAGGCCATTCTCCATGGGTTAAAAGTCTTTGCATTCTTTTGCTGATATTGTCAAAACATTAATGGCAAGCTATCCTCACATATTGTAGACACACAAAAAGCACATAATACTTTTTTTGGTGGGGGGGGGGGGGCTGCTATTGTACACATAAACGGCTTTCTGCCAAGTTTTCCATGAACAGGTACTGAGGGAATACTTTCTTAGTATGCAGGTAGGTTGCTGAATAAAAGCAAGTGAATTCTTTCCAGACATCAGATAAATCTGTACAGAAATCAAGCAACATGCCATAGCTAAGTATATATTGATGCATACGTTTATTAATTTATTTTTTGAAACAAGAAGTACTAGATCAGACAAACTATTGTTTCTCAAATGTTCAAAAGCAAACAGCCCCAGCTGAAACCCATCTTTTTTTTTTTTACCATGTTGTATGCTAATACGTAGAGAGTTAATTTTTCTGTTTACAAAAAAATGTCACTTTAGCCTGAACAATAAAGGCTACATTTATAGATACAGTTTATGAAGCAAGCTTGCTGCACAAGGACTTGGTAAACATGACAACAAGCAGTGAATAGTCCAACCCTTACACTTCAGATTTACAAGCTCAAATATTTTATTTCACTCTGGGTTTTGACTTAGAAACCTAAGCAATCAATGTAAGCACTGTTGCTGGCGCAACGTGTCCTCTTTATATTCTTTTCTCTTTGCTGGGCTTGTTCGCAAGACTCTCTGGACTCCATGATAGCCTCATTAGCTGCTTCCTAACTATTGTTGTTTTACAACAGATTTGTGTGTAGAGATTCCTCATTAAGACAAGGGCTTCTTTGTATGGGATGCTTAGTGATGACCCTCTTAGACTTAACGCCAGGAAATTGAGCAACTTTACTGGCCTCTTTCCCACACAAATCAATTGAATTTTTTACAGCATTGTTTATCAACAAAATATTATTCTCTTACTATTAACAGGTCAGAAAAGTAAAACATGTGGTTTGCAAAATAAACTCCTACGAGTTGATAAGTACAACTGTTTTAAAAAATAGTCAAACTCATTGTAAAATCAATTTTAATATTCAAATGAATTTGCTTAAACTAAAAATTATGCATGCTTATTGTTTACCATTTTTTATGTTGTCATCTCTTACTGTTTATACTTAATATCCAAAGCCAAAGCTGTAGTGAGTATTGCTCTTTCAAATGGCCACAAGAAAAAAAGAAACAGTTTGTTCACGGTTAGAGACTAGTGTTTACACACACTGGTTGTCTAACAGACAAGGGCAACATAGAACACTGACCCCCGTGTTGTGTTCTAGACCAGTGAACTTTGAAACTAATACAAATGGTGTTTCTTATTGTCCTGGGGACAAGCCACTCTTAAAAAAGAAAACTGTCAATCCATGATTATTCCAATGGAAGATAAACACAGGCCCAGGAGGTAGCACTCCCACTGGTACCGCTTAGCTGTGAAAATTCTCACAACTCTCTTTTACAATCTCTGTTCTAATCCAACTATGGTATGTATTCACCAAGCACACATTCACGCCATCAAATAACCTTCAGTGTGCTTTAACCTCATTACAACAAAGGGTAAAATATTACATTTTCATGGAACATATGACAGGGACACCTTCATGTTCACATGAAAAAAAAATATCTTTGAGAGAGCGACCTCCAATTCTAAATCTAGGATGTGGCAATTTATCACCAGCCAAAAACCTGTATACCCTAATTAATTACAACTAAGTAAAGAATGTTTGGAGAGCCAAATTGCTTCAATTCCCTGTACACTTAGTGAAAGTCATTCATTATCAAATCGGTGCTCAAAGGTTACTGTGCTATTGTGATGATGAAATAAACATTAATTTCTGTGCTGTGATTGTGGGCCTCCAGCATACAGATACCGAGGCATTAGACCACACACCAGAAACAGCAGGTTAGGTGGCTGATCATTGGTCAGAGGAATGAAAAGACGCACTTGGAAAATTAATTGTAAAAACAGGTTATGCTGAAGATGGGCTGCAAAGCAGCCATTTCTGATGATATTTTTGTCACACTTTAACTGTGATTACGACATGCTTTCCACTCAACATGTACATGTCTTCCCAGTCCTTTTCTGGTTTTTGAATACCATTCCAAAAGCCTTGTGTATTGAACAACGTTAATATGTAAAAAAATCCATTCCGTTTCTCAAAGAGTTAAAGAACGCGCCAGCCTCCTGCAGAATCATCTCAAGTTCTCAATATGGGAACAAGGGGTGCCCATTGAGACTGTGCCATCCCGCTGGCACCAGGAAGTTTCAGATTAATAGGCTCAGCAGGCAACATGCTTCAAGAATTTTTACTGTTGATTCATTCTTCTGTATCTATAGAATGCCACTTGACACCCCCTGCATTAGGCTCTGTTTGCTTTGCAGCTGATGCTTCAAATTGAGCCCAAATTAGCAGCTAAATTAAAACTTTTTGCTTTTAAACCCACATTATAAATAATAAAAGATAGGAAAGTCTTGAAATGAACCACCTTTTAAATTGTTATTTTCTTTTGTCCCGATGGTCCAACATAGATTTCACTACTTTAGTACCGGCTGAGGAAGATATAGTAGTATTATCACAAAACCTTAATACTGCTTACCTGAACGACATGATTAGAAAGCACTTTTGAAATGTCTAAACATTATTTAAAACGTCTTTATCTGAGTCAGTGTACTGAACAAGCTTTATAACTCATGTCTCATTGCATTGTCTGTTTTAGACAAAGATTTGCACCAGAGGCTTTTAATATAAGATAAAAAAAGAAGCAATGACATTCATAGCTATCACAGTAAATAAAACTAAAACCTCAGTATTTTCCTTTTGGGAATCGTACCACCTTAACAGAATGACCACTTTATAGAAACATGACTACATAGATGCATTAAAATATTCATTTAAAAGGAGACAGCTGCTTCCTGGTGAATTTCAATGATGCTCACAATGCTATAAATCCTTTTCTTATTTGAATCGGCTGCCTACTTTACAGATACTTTTAGCAGTAATAGGATAAACAGAGGACACAAAAGATTTCTCTGTTTAGCTTTGCAGTTCCTTTAAAATTCCAATCTCCTCTGGTAATGAAGAGTTCATGAATCATTCCTCTTTAATAGATTATGCAAATTCCAGGACATAAAATCAACAAGATCAATAACTCCAGGCATTTTAATTGGCACCAGAAAACATTTTAAGAATGAACATAATCTTCAGCTCTTTCCCCTGTAAAGGCGCTATTAATTAAAAATTGGATCCAAGCCTAAATGCAAAAGATAATTTAGCACCTTTCTTTCCTTGGCTTCAGTTCCTAAAACTTGGGTTTATCATATTCCAGTAAACCATACAGTCCTGCTATTAACCAAACCCCAAATGGTGTACCAGATTAAAATACATTGCAAATTAAGTTATTAGTGTCAACAGTCACTAGGGGAAAATCAAGGGTAACATTTTAAGTGCCAGTGACCACAAATAAAAAAAAAGCAAGCCCACGTTTATTTAAAGATCTAATAAATATATTCAAAAAAACAACAATGCAGATTTAAAAATGTTGAGGAAAATTATTAAACAGTTGAATGCTTTTTAATTTTGCTTTACTGTGTTTAGATATAGAACCACTTGATAAAAACACATGTTTAGGCCATTAAAACTATTTTAAAAAATCACAGAGTTGGTTTAAATGCTGCTGTCCTGAGATGCAATATTTACATTCTCCCTACAACACATCTACAAATAATACAAAAAACATTTCTTTTTTTTTTGTTTGTTTATAAGGTTTTATTCACATATTCACAAATTTCAATTACATATATAAAAATATATATAAACACAGGGCCGTGTTGGAATTCCTTCATGGGAAGGTAAATGGCTATGTGCTAGATCGGCAGATGACCTTTATTTAACCCCTTTAAAAAGGAATACTTCCTCTTTAAACCTCCCAGGTGCAAATAAAGCCACCTGCCAGGAAGGACCCCTCCAGACTAGGCTTGCTTTCATTCGACTACCTGAGCACAAAGGACAAAACACACACCTTTCTTCTCATGAGGCCTAACTTGCTGGAGAAACCAGCCGCCCACATATTAATGAGAAAGAAGCCTTTCTTTGTCACGTAACACTGCTTGGTATCATTTCAGAAGAGGGACTGTAATTTTCAATCATTCTGTCTTCCCCCACACAGAACTCATTGGCTTTGATGGCTCCTGCATAATTATGTGAATTTTAATAAAACCCCACGATATTAATCTCAGGCCGACAGTTGGTTATCAGTAAACTTAACCGTCTTCTTCTAGGTAATAACAGCGGCAACTATGAAACAATGTTTTAATTAGAAAGATTGTCATTAACTATGCCAGACAAAAAAAAATGCAGATATTGCTGGCAATGAAACAGGATCGCTATTAGTAGCTTAATAGGGAAAATCCAATGACTAACGAACAAAAAAAAATGAAGCTAAGCCTTAATTTACTTTAAATTGCTTAAAACCATACTCATTTTTACCATTTCCTTCTTACCAATGTTGCCAGGCATTTGTAGGTAGCGATCAGTAATGGTGACTTGATAAACTGTCTAGGCACAATTACAGCTTCTGATGTCTGTTGCAAACAGCTGTTACTAAAGAGGGAAGCCTTACATTCTTCATCAGTTTCGAAACTTTATCTGGGTACGTTTTTTATGCATTGTTCATTTATTTTACAGATACAGTTTATAGGGTGGAAGCAGCAGCTTTGCAATGTTGCACAAGCATCTTACCTGTCACTACTTGGTAGCTTTGTGACACATTAGAGCCTATGTCTTGGTTGGCGCTTGCTGATAAACTGGGCTTTACGTCATCAAGCCCAGGGTTCAGTGCTGGTAGAGAATACTCGTTAGCCTGCAAAGAAGAAAAAGTGTTATATTATTCAACAAAATAGCTGGAATAATTAAAAAAAAATGTTTTATTGATACAAATTATAATTTATAGTATAATGACAAAATAACCAGGACAACGTGACAATATGCAGTCAGTAGTTAAATATAGAATACATGTGTTTGTTGGGTTTTCTTTAAAAAATAATCAAGTCAAAAGAAAAAACAGGATTTCATAATGAACAGAAAGACAATGCGTCAGCTGTCTCTTTGTGCTTCAGTGCAGCTATACCCCTGACCAGCCAAGGGTGGAAACATTGAAGCTTTGTTACAGAGGCATAGTGTGTGGCGTTTATAGCAGGACATATGCATGAACCATTTTAAGTAAAAATAAATAAATAAATAAATTGAAGACAGCTAAGGGCTAATAAAAAATAAAAAATAAAGTTAAATTAAACCGTGGAGATTGTAGTACTGTATTAAAATATAATTTGATTGGGATATCAGACTTCAGTCATTGAGGATGCATTCATAATAATAATTAGTATTGATATTAGTAGTGACAATAGTATTGCTTTTATTTTACTATATTTAAAAATGTCACCAGCAAAATTAACTAGACCTTAAATGCAAGTGAATGGTCATCTAATTTATATATATATATATATATATATATATATATATATATATATATATATATATATATATATATTATAGTTAACGTCAATGACATATGAACCATGTATACTTTGCTCGATGACGCTTGCAGAGACAAGGTTGGTCGCACACTCAAAAATCTCTTCTTCTTTTAGACTTGACCACTAATATTATGCATCAGATTCTGCTTACATTTTTTCTATAATTAATAAAACGTTTTTAAAACAAAATGTAAGAGGAATCTGATACATAATATTAGCGAAGAAGAGATTTTTGAGTGTGCAACCAACCTCGTCTCTACGAGCGGCATCAAGCAAAGTATTCATGGTTTATATGTCATTGCTGTTAACAATTGTTAGACATTAATAAATAAATAAATATATATATATATATATATATATATATATATATATATATATATTTTTTTTTTTAAGCATTTTAACTCTAGCCTCTAAATTATTCTTTCAGTATGCAATGAAGCAAGCCCAGTATATTTGTGGTGTCTCTGCCTACCCCTTAAGTGTGTTTGAGCAGCTCAGTGGACTGAGATCCCAGTGGGAATGCCTGTGACCCCAGCCTTGTCTGCTTCTATCACAGATAAACTCTAATTGTCTGCTACAACTGTTCACTGGCACAATTGCGGATGTTTTCCTCTATCTTAAAGGCTTCAGATGCATAATAGCTATGTTATCATCCAGATTAAAAAAAGCTGGAGATTTGAAAGGGATGGCCAAATGGCCAGCAGAAGTGTGGGAGGGGTTGAATCCATTGAGTTTTGCATTTTTAGAATGGGTTTTTAATGCCTGTCTTTAGAAACCAGACACAGGCTAATGGGCCTGCCTTTTCAAGAATTAAAAAAAGAGAAAAGAATCCATGAAAGGGAAAGTGGTCTGATTAATATTACATTAAATTAAAACTGATTTTTCTGTACTGGTCTAGGCCCTTTTTTCCCACACGCCTACCCTTTTCCCCTCTCCTTTTTTTAATACCCTCACTACCGCTCTTTGTGATTGCAAGTCATTTCCAATTCGTTTTGGTATTGATCTTCCAGTAGAAATCAGTTTTGTAATTAGCTGCAAATTAGGTCTTCTACTAGGGGTGAGGGCTGTCCCCCTGATTTATCACCAGCGTAATTCGCCACGATTGGAGAGAAATTAAAATGAACTCAATTAGGCAACTGCTTTTGCTTTATAGGCCCTGCTTGGAGTTTCACGGGAAAAATGAATAGTCTCTTGTTGTTTAATAGTATAATGAAAGTAAATAAAGCTTGTCCATTGTAATAGTGCCTATAATAAAAAGTTGTACATATAGGGCTTATTTTTGTGTTTATGATTTTGTTGCCTTGACAGTGACTCTAATTCTTACCATTATGATGAATAGTTTGCACTGCTTTTACTTCTAACTTCAAAGGGGAAAACAATCAAGATGGTAGTTGATAAAACTCAAAAGGTCACTCTTTACTTATATTTATAGATAATATAATATAAAGTCATAGTGTGTGTGTATATATATATATATATATATATATATATATATAGCACCTTGCTGCTATTCTTGGATTATGTGTGTTAATCATCTGTGCTTTGAAGAATACTCATTTTGTATTCTAAGTTTGTCTGTAGACAGCCATGGCTTGGACATTGCTGGTTCTTGTTTGTTTAGTAAACAGTAGACATGAGTTTATTTATTGGATATAGACACATTAAATTACTGCTTTAAGAAGCTCAACTAGAGATTTTATGTTGTTCATTATTTAATTTGTATCACCTTCACTGATTTGTGTATTTTGGTTGCCCCTGGTTTTTGGTTGCCATCTTTTGAATCAAACAGATACTGACCTGATCAGGTTTCATGTGTTCAGTGGCTGGGAAGACGTCAGGGTATGAAGGCCGTTCAAAGACCCGATCCAAAGCCTCAAGCTGTTGCTGAGTAAAGGCATCTGCCCTCAGGTGTTTCCGTAAACTGTCCACACTACCGTGAGATTCACTGTTTGGGCCAGAACCATCTGTACCATCTACAAGGAGAAAAAGTGACAATTTTTTTTATACGATTTTCTCATTCACATAGCTCTCCCCCGGAAGCTGTAGGTTTCCTTTTTTTATTATGTCTGAGTATCTGCGTGGCTTTGTAAGGAACCATTTAAAGAACCCCATCTTCAGTCTGAGGATACTTTAAATAGATTCTAATCATTCTGAGAAAATGCTGAACCATGTGTGTCAGTTTTACAGACTGCATTAGGAACCACTGGGAATTACCACAGTATTAGCACCTTCATGATGTGATAGGTCTGTGGTAATTGATGGATTACTATCAAGACAAATGTATACTTGTTGTGTAGTGCAGGTGTCTTAGTTAAATATGCATTTTGTTCAGCTGGTTTACATTAGGCCATGCCATATAAAGTTATTTTTCTAAAGACAAGATTGCCTATAAAATCTTATTTTGCTTTGTTTATGCATGCATATGCATTTCATTTTGAAAACTAGAGGTCGGCATCAATGTAATAGCCTTTTTACAGTCAACAGAAACCAGTTAATCATTTCATGATAACCAGTTCAGAAAATATGAGCCTTTTACCTGAACTTTGACCCGATTACCCTTATATTTCAAGAGGGATACCTTCTCTTTCTTTTTGTTGCTTGTGTAAGACACCTTAAACCTCTTAAAAACCTTCAGCTCCAATTGAACTGCAACAGCAGTGGCTACAGCCTCACCGCTCTGCCGTTTATTCAGGAGGGCTTCAGCTCCCTTACAAATCTGTCATTCTAAATTTGCAGCAGATTATGTTCTCTCTTCAGCGAGAGAGCAGTGATATATGATATGCAAGGCTCCTATTGATTGCCTGATCTGGTGGCAGGAGGCAGACGAAATGAACTTGAAATGAACATCATGCCTCAACTCATTGTGCGTATAATACTCTACTTAATCCCACATTTTTCTCTGCTATGGAATTCAATTGATCAATCATGTTTCACTGATAGTACCATTTCAGGGTGTTATTGCCATTCCATTTTGCAGCTTGACCTTTTTCAATGGCCAGAGGATGAGCCACAGTCTTACGGAGAACAAAATATACACAGAACTGTATTGCATATATGTGGATATACTGGATGTATACACATGTGTGTTTATATAGATAGATAGATAGATAGATAGATAGATAGATAGATATCCTGTTAAAAATATTTACATTTTTCAACTTATTTTCCTGTTGTGTGGGTATATTATATATCTTTTCATATCCCAGGGGCCGGACCACATATCTCCAAGCAGGCATTTTTCATGGACAGCCCCCTCAGGGGCCTTTCACACCACTGCCAGTTGTTGCTGTATCAAACTCAATTGTTCTCTTTGGTACTGAAGCAAATAGAGTCATTAATTACTTTCTATCAGCTGGCCTGAGTACAAAATGCGATCGATAACCCAGCATTTGTCATTCACTACAGTGGAGCATGCTTCCCATACACAAAATAATAAACCTTACAGACTTTCCTCACAGCAGCTGCAACTCAGCAGCAGTGTGAACTAAAAAGCAATTATACAGTTAATTTCTAATACTTTGTTCTTTAAAGTGTGGATACATTTAACCCTTCTGAGAAGTGCATGCTTTATACTAAATAAAAACAATCTTGCAGTTTCATAATATATATATATATATATATATATATATATATATATATATATATATATATATATATATATATATATATATATATTATTTCCACTTCTTATTTTCATCCTGCAAAATTTCTGCAACATCTGTGTTGATATTTTTTACTTCGTATGAGAACTTCCTTAAACATGTGTCAAAATGAATATATAGCTGGATGCTTTCAGTAATTCTGAAAGTGAATTGCAAAGTTAAGGATAACATTATAAAAAAAAAAAAAAAAATCTATGATCCTTATATGGCCTGCTACTTTTCTTATGGTGCTATACAACCTTAAAAATACCATTCTCCTAAAACTCCAAGCAGTTAGTAGAGCTTTCCCAGATTAGCTGTGATGTAATATTAATTAAGTTTAATCAGGAAAACTCTGGGGCTATATCCGTAAAGGCCTCCCTCTGCGAGGTTTTATCGGTATTTTATTGATCATTGTCACACTTGAGTCTATTCATTTTGACATCTCTCAGTATTAACACTCCAGTAACGAGGGACCAGACTATCAGATCAGATAACCAGCTCTATAAAACAGGCTCCTCTCTACGGGTGTGACACCTAGGGGTCGCGACCCATAGCAGGAGGTGGGCCCGAGCCATTGTGTGCTCCAGAACACTCAGCATTTACCTGCATTAGTGAGCAGACAAATTGCGGAAAGAGAGCACATCATTGAAATATTAACGAGACAGGAGTGTGTGAAGACACTGCTTGTGTTTTGTGTCCCCTTTGGTTAAAGTCTGAAGACAATCGGTCGCTTGGATACATTTTACAACTGTGGATTGTTTATTTACAACTATCTTCTGTTTCTATCTGTATTACGACAGGGAAAACACATGTCCTGCTTTGATCTCATCATGATCCTGATAAGAATCCTTATCAGCAAAAGTGAAGGTTTTCGTAAGCCTAATTTAACTGCTTTAATTACTCATCTTGGATGGCTCAAATCAGGTGTCATGTCTTGTTCACAGTGGGGTCTTGCCTCAATCCAGTTTTACAGCTAAGTGGGACTGAGGCACAGGGAAGTGACTCTTCCAGGGTCACACAGCTACTCAGTTCTGGTTTAAAGCAGGATTTCAACATTAGCCTACACTTGTGTTAGTGGTCTTATGAGATCTCATACAATCTCTAATAATATTACTATATTATTAGAGGTTCATTATATCCAAAACTGTATTTCTTTTGGGATTTATAATTATATACAAGTTATATAATTGGGTTCTGATGTAGAATTTGCAATTGAGTTTCAAAATAAACTCAGATTACAGGTAACCCAAGGTAGTTCCTCTGTGTCCGTTTCCTGTACTTGCACTTATAAACATGCACTTACATTTAAATTATTATTTTTTACAGAGAAGAATAGTTCCAATTGCATCTGTTATTATGTCACACTGTCTACTTTAAAAGGTTGGTAATGTATCCTGTTCCCCTGTTATTTAAAATATATAATGTATTAAGACTTTTGCTTCATAACAGTAGGAATACCCATATGAGCTCAGCTAGTTCAGGTCAATCACACAGGGAAAAAAAGGCACAGCTTCCCTAACTATACATGTTTTGAGAAAATGCTTGCATTTACAAAGCCTATGGTGCGGAAAGGCAGTACAGCAAACAACGGTATCCAAAGAGATAGCAGTGAAAACAGGTCCATTCATTTTGTGTGCTGTTTTGTGCACGTTTAAGGGGTTTATTCATTTAATTTTACAGCACACAAGCTGGGTTGTTTTTGTTTCTTGTTTTCGTCTAGGTCACGAGCGTGATCCTAGCATGTGAGTTTCCCTTCATTTAGCACTGCTGCCTTGGTGATGCTGTGTTCTAGTACACAATTAATGCATCGTTGTTGGTTTTTTTTTGGGGTTTTTTTTTGCTGGTAATGCACCGCTCCATTAATTCTCAGCATCAGTGCCTGTAATTGACTTTTTTCCTGACATGATTTCTCTCTTTGTGTGAAATCCTTCCTGTTTTTCTTTAGCGCTTCAAGGATCCAATGATATCACTTACAGCCAATCAAAATGCTTATTGACCTGTCCTCTTGAATACTAAAACACCTCTAGGCAGGAGCGCACATGCATTGAAACAAACATTTTCTTTTCTCCTTTTTTTTAATTCCTTATGTTTCTAGCAACTGTTGGGCCTTTCAAACCTAGCTTGGGTTGCCTTCAATATTCTTTAAAACAGGTTGGATTAAGAACACTACTGAACATATCTCTCGGTGAATGTGATAAATAGATTACGCGGATACTGCTCCTTACTGTTTACAATTCAGGTACAGCTTTAGGATGGGGGTTGGGTGTTCACTACTACTAGGAAGACAATTTATGAACAAAACTGTGATTGTGTTTGCTGCTTGGTTAGCTAATTTGGGCATTGTTTGGGTTATCTTGTGTGGACCATAAAAAACATCTTTAAAGGGGATATATGTCAAAGCTATATTTACCTAGGTGAGTAGACATCCTGTAACTTGGAATTTAGACATGAGCTGTTGTTTTGTGGCAGCCTGTCTGTCTATCTGTCTTCCTGCATATCATTATACCAATTCAAAGATCAGGTAGATAAGAGCATTAGATAGATTAAAGATTTTGTTTTAGCTGGTTAGCTACGAGAGCCAGATGTTATCATAGGTTTCCATTCTACTTGTCATCAGGAAGAATAACATTGATACTATTAAAGAAAGGGTATCCACTTCCATGGCCCTGTAATTTTGAATCCCAGCCCACACGCATCAAGCATGATCCTGCCACAAAACAAATGGTAACCTGATTTGACTATTATATCCTATCTGTTGATTTGGTGTTATCCTACAAGGACATCCTGCCTCATATGCCAAACCCATTGCTGTGGCAAGACCTTTAATATTTTTACATTTTATTTGTTACAACATGCATCCACCCACCTACTTTCGCCAGTAAAGATACATTGGAAGCATTCTAGAACCCGCAAGTGAAAGAACAGAGAAACCCAGGTCATTACAATCCACAAGCATATTCACATTAATCTTCAATATAATGGAGAACACAATCAGATAATCATTGTTTATAGTGAACAATATAGTCACATTAACTTTTAAACATAGTCCAACATGTACCAAGATGAATTAATGATCATAACCTTTTTTCACAATATATATCTATATATATATAGATATATATATATATATATATATATATATATATATATATATATATATATATATATATATATATATATATATATTTATTTATTTGTTTATTTAGCAGACGCCTTTATCCAAGGCGACTTACAGAGTCTAGGGTGTGTGAACTATGCATCAGCTGCAGAGTCACTTACAATTACGTCTCACCCGAAAGACAGAGCACAAGGAGGTTAAGTGACTTGCTCAGGGTCACACAATGAGTTAGTGGTTGAGGTGGGATTTGAACCGGGGACCTCTTGGTTACAAGCCCTTTTCTTAAACCACTGGACCACACAGCCTTACATTTTTCATTTTTCAATACACAGGCACATTCCTCCAAATATATGTGGTTTTGAAAGCTTAAAATTAAACTACCAAATGAGCATTATTAAAGATACGCTTCTTGGAAAAAAACACAGCTTATATTATGTGATATAACGACTAACCACACCAATGCACAAGTTACAGCCAACACAAGTATAATGCCAAATGTTTTGGCAGATCAGTAGGAGCACAAGTTAATAAAAAAAATACAATGCAGTATTTTGAAAAAGGGAATTGTCTCTTGCTTTTTGCTGTGTTAAGATAATGGATAAGAAAAGGACTCCTTTTTATCTTTATAACACAACATGTAGATTTCTGTTTCCCTTTCCCCCCAAAGAAACTGCTTTGAAACAGGCATTCATAACTACGGTACACCAGACAGAAGCCATCTTCACAAGTGGTTCAATGTATAGCTCTTAAACACCTAGTAATTTTAGAGGTTGTCAAAAGCCAGCATTGTGGATTGCTTCTTGGTGACATCAAAAGAGGAAGGGGTTTTATAACACACTCTTTGACTTCTACCATTGTATTCATAGTTCTGCCTTGTTTAAATGTTGGCAAGGAGTGTGTGCCATTTCTGCCTTCAATTTCAGCTATGCCCTTGAATGACCCTTACACTGAACCTGTAATTTGCCGGTAGACCTTTTGACCTGCTGACGGGCACATCTTGAAATTGGGTAACCTGCCCTGAGCTTGCAAAAAACATTTCCAGGATTTTCTTTTTGAAAACAATCAACAGACCGGTAATAACTGTTTGTTCTCATTTGGCTGAGCTCCTGCAAATAAATAAGTGGACTGGCCAAAAAAATGTCTCACCTAAGCTTCATTTTCCCGGGCTAGTTATGCATCAGTCGGGTGATCGCATGCTATTTTACATAATGAGATACACAAAGCAATCTGGATATGGATTCAGGGCCTACAAAGGAAGCAATAAGTTGAGGCACATACTCGGCTGCTGAAGTAATTGGTTTATATATCTGCAAGCAGCGATACCAATCTTTACACAGATAGAACTGAAGCCTGGTCTTCTCCTCTAGGCTATTTCTTTTGTCTTTTCAATAACTTGCACATCCGAGGGAGAGGGAAAGGGGGGGGGGGGATGTTAATTTGCGAATTAATAGCTTTTCTCAGCGGAATTGCAAATTCTCTTAAATGTCACTTTGTACAACGTGCGGGGGGCTATCCACCAAAGAAACAATCATGGGAACTACCCGCACCCCTTCTTTCTTACTGCCAACGCCACCAATAGCCAGCAAGTGTAACATGCTACTTTTAATTTGCAATAACACATGACAATGGCAGATTAATGGCTCTTATGACACCTGTGTCCCTGAAGCGCCTCTTCCGAAGACCTGGTGTACATAACGTGTGTCACACTGCATTATCTCAACATCCTTCTTTTAATGGGGATCTTTCTTTGAGGGCACTGCTGACTGAGAAGTTAGGAGATGCAGAATACTAGATTGCAGCTTTGGAATTGAGCCATAGCAGGGTTAAAACCAACATATTTTTGGGCTATCTGGACTACAAATCTACCATTTGCCTGACCCATTTTTTTCTCTCTTATTAAATCGCCTGCATTGTTTTTCCTATAAATGTTATTAGTATCTAATCAAGCTGATATACAGTACTAAACCCAACAAGTCTCAGGTAGCCTAAGGCTACTGTGCTACTATGAAATTTAAACCATGTATTAACTCTCGTACAGCCTCCCTGATGTCTCAGTGTGAAATAAGGACTACGTTTAAATAACAAATAGCTTTCTAGACGATTGGCAGGGGTTCAAATAACCAGTCCTCAAGTCTTCATTAGGGCCTGATTATTAAAATTGAAGACGCTTAGAGGAATGCTGGGGCTTGAATGAGCACCACTATAATGTGTACTTCCTATTTTTTCATTAAGAATCATTGCTCTAATGTAGAAAGAAAAATGTTGTTTTACTTGCTAACTGAAGTTCCCTTATTGCTGCAGGAGATACATGTGTCTGTTTGCAAAATGAATTACAAAATCCCTGGTATTTGTGTGCAATAGTTTATTACATTAAATGCAAGGCTTTCTTAAAACCCATAGAAGAAGGTCCATGTGGGTTTGCAGAGCAAGATCCATACAGGTGAATATGCTAAAACCATCATACCGGAAAAGTGCAAATGTACTTTTTCAATTAACTACTATAATATATATATCCATATTTTAAAAAAAAACAAAAAACACAGCAGTTTGGCATTTCAAAAGACCCAAGAGAGATCTGGAGATAAAAGATTTGGTGTTTCTCTTGAGACGCACATCCCAGAAACATAATCTGCTTTCCTACTGGGAAGCAACGTGTTCTACTTGTATATACAGGAAAAACAATATTCACGGGTTATTATGAGATTTAATTTATTATTATTATTATTATTATTATTATTATTATTATTAATAATAATAATAATAATAATAATAATAATAATAATAATAATAATAATAATAATAATAATTGGTAAATGTATTATAATGATTAGCATGCTGACTTCTGTTAAAAGGATTAGTATTAATTGCTAATTGAATCATGGTAGTTTCTAAAAAGAGCTCAAGCTTTAACAATATTAAAATACAATATATGACAATATCCATATAATAAGAGGACAGAGACAGCATTCATTCTTTGTACTTTATGCATGCCGTAAACAAAATGTTTACTAACAGAAATTCATTATGGTTGTGGCTTTATAAGAACAAACTGATCTCTATTAGTTTTCCACATGGGAATCATTCATTTATCTTTAAGACAGCATTACTGCATCCACAAACTGGTATTTTAAGGAGGCATGAACTCCCTTCTCTGTGTGGGTGTTAAGTAAACCGAGTAGTGGCCATGTATAAATCCCCTCCCTTTCAGCAGCACGTTAATAGGAACGCAGCCCAGACACTCGAATCAAGGGAAATTGCACATTAAGCTGATAATTCAAAATAGAGATGCTGTGGAAATATATGGTCTGTCATCAGGCAGACCTCCAAAACAAAAGCCCAACACTTTCTGAAACAATCCCTTCTTCTCTACTAATGCCAGCGCCTTCCCTCCCCTGTGTCAAACTCAAACAAAATACAGGTTGAGTTACTCTGACCCGGGGAATGACTGGCATTTGACAAGGTACATCCTAATCTACCCTGCCATTCAACTTCTGAACAGTGGATTTCCCGTTGGGATTTGGGAAAGAGCTAAATCAGTACAAAAAAAATAAAAAATCTAGTATAGAAATTCAAACACAAACTGCTTCTACAACCTGAAGTCATTTGGCATTAGTTACTTTAGTGTTGTCTAAAAAAAAATCATGTAAAATGGCCAGTTATGCCTATATTTAGTTTTGTTCCAGGTAATTTATCGCAACCTGTTATATACTCTCTTATCTTTACCCCCTATCCGTGTTCAGTCTATGCTGCTCTGTGATTGTCCAAGCAAAGCAAATGTTTGTGAACCCAACTTACAATATACTATTTTCCTCCCCGATTGGCAGCCCACTACACAGAAGAGGAGGAACGGAGAAATAAGGCTGCCTGCATTGATAAATGGCGGTTTTATAAATAATTTCCAACCAGAGCAGTCCCTCAAACTCCTTCGGTGTTACTCCACCTGCTCGATTTCTCACATGGGAGATGTTTATTCAATAACATTAAAAAGCCTATTGCTTGCAGAACCGATAATCCATAAGCCCTCAGGCTGCCTGCATCCACTCACTCACTCAAAAAAAAATCATTCTTCTTGAGCCGCTGAGTTGAAATGTCTTCCACATCAGCAGCACTTTCTCCAGCTGACCTGGGTGGTTGGCTACATCATCTTGACATGTAATTATCCTAACTCTTCTTAATCATTTCAGCCTAGATTAATTGTACAAGACAACACTGACAAAAGTGGAGGTCAAGACTTGAAATAAAAAAGGAACTCTCTTCCTTAGCCTTCAGTGTTTGCTGCTTTGAATTGACTAAGGAGTCAGGCAATGATGATCTGTGCAGCTCTTTCAGCTAACTTTTCTTTGGCTCCAATTGTTTTTAGAACACACAACAGTCCTAACCTTTTTCACAATGAATGAACCACTTGCCTAAAAGTAAACTCAGGATCTCTATGAATTCCACTCTTTGCAGTAATAAAGGTTTAGGGGCCTAATTGGTCCTTTTTTTTGTCTTTTTTGTCTTTAACACACAATAGTGTTAGCATTCTTGTCTAGTTAGTCAAATACACTACTGTGGTAGTATTCCTTTTTTAAATGTTGACTAAAAATCATTGGCTTTCTTGTTAACTTGATGCATGATCATTATTTTGCTGCATAAACACATTTCACCATTCACAAACGGATTAACTCTGACTAATGATTGTCATAAAAATAAAAGAATCTTGATTCTTTTCCACCCCAATTCTAAATGCCCAAAAATACTAGTGTGTGTGCGTCGCTGTTCTAACAATAAAACAAGCATCATTTAAAATAGGTGTGCACCTCCAAATTAATTCTAAACTATAATACTTATCTTAAAGTTATTAAACTTTAAATCAAGACCTTCACATGTGCCCTGGCTTCTTGAATCTCCATGTAAGGGTGATATCTATGCATGGAACACCTTAAGCTCTGTTGCACATCCATTAAAATTATCCCTTTATTACGCCAAGCGAGGACAATGCTGCCTAATAATTTACAGTTCTTTGTGTATCACATTGCATGAAATCAAGACCCAGTGTTTTAAAATTAAAAAGGTAAAGCTAAATTTATCTGTGGGTCAACGGAAAGGCCCAGCGCCAAGACTTCAGGAAATCTAAGCTGCTTAAACAAGCAGATGAGAGGCACGTGGGTCCTTTAGCTAGAAATGCTAACCTACAGGTGACAAGGTGACAAGGCATGAAACAAAATAAGTCTTAATATCCCCTTTCCTCTTACCATCGTCTCGTTTCCTCTTTTCGCCATTCGACCGAGGAATACCCAGAATGCCGTTGATAGAGTAAGAGCCAACTGGATCATTTGAAGCACTGGATACCGGCGGGGAGGCTGTGCTTGGTACTGAGAAAGGGGAAAATCTTATTTAAAATAATTGAAAAGGGATTCTTACTTTAAGGAGAATAAACTGTTATATAAGAGTTTTGAAACGAGACTTTCTACCTTCGTGATCGCTCTTCATACATAACATGCTAAATAAAACACTTTTTGTTTTTTTCAGGATTGAAGCAGTTAGCTTTGGACATAACCTTTTAGGACCTCATAATAATGACTTTTGTTCCCTCAAATAGATATTGGTTGGCATCTTTTGAACAGTGGCATATTTAAAGTTTCTTTGCTGAGTTCAGAATTAAAACTTGGCCTGTATTCAATTTTGCTTGCAGAGTTAGAAATCTCAAACCAATATATATATATATATATATATATATATATATATATATATATATATATATATATATTTTTTTTTTTTTTTTTTTTTTTTCTGGCTTACCTATGGTGTGGCCTGGTGTTGAGAGTGGTGTCCCTGTTCCATCTGGGGAAGAGTGGAAAGGCTGTTGAACTTTGGTCCGAATAATCCTGCATGATATAAAGCCGAGTAAATTATTAAAACAGAATCTCTTTGGACTTGAGAACACCAATATATTTGCCCAAAATTTAAATTTCAGACAAACAAAGAAACAACTGCAGCAGGACGTGTTGGACGTGGATCAAACAGAAATCACAAGTTGGACAAGTCAAGCATGACAGTCTGTTTCTTAATGTGGGTAAGGATTGGATTTGTACACATTCTTTATAAATACATTAGGATGGAATTTGTTTGTGCACTTGACATGGCTTTATGCTTTTTTTTATGAGGAAAGAGTTAAGTTGAATATGACAGTGTGAAATCCTTAGCTAAGGCTGTCCTAAAAAAACTATTCTGCTATATCCGACTTTTAATTCCAAATTTAAAAAGGTTCACTGTACCTTTAAGGTAAGATATGGATACAATCTGGCTTGAATGATCTTGCAAACAAACCATGAAATCACATCAATTCACCTCAATGATCAGCTTCAGTGACTCTACCTGGCCCAGGACTAATGATCTTTCCCTCCTCCCCACTACCTCTCTCCCTCTCTCTTTCTGTAGCATCCACAGGAGCACCCAACACTCTTGGCTTTGATCTTCCCAAATCAAACACCTCTGTAAAACTGAACAGCCCCAAGTGCCAATGCAGATGAGATTCTATTGATCAGGGCTTGGGGATAAAAAGTTGGGGATTAGTCACAGGCAAACAGATGCAAATGGAAAGCTATAAATTATATGTGACAGGAAAGCAATAGTACCTTATTGCTGTGCACAAGCTTACTCCAGCATAAGATTCATTTAATCTGTTTGGCACTTTAAAAAGACGCTAGTTGCCACAATAATTTGTAAACTTTAAAACAATTAATAATGAAAGATGAAGTACACATTTTCTAGAGTTCAAATTTAAACTGAAACATAAACCATAACATTCGAAACCTTTTTGTATAAAAATTGAAAAAAATAGTCTCACGTTTTTCAATAGAATTTACTGTCATGCCTATAAATGCAAATCATATACATGTGTTCATTTGACTTGCGGAATAGTAAAATGCTTTTTTAATATAGTTTGAAATGATGAACTTCCCCACTAGTGTCAGGGCAACTAAGAGTTAATGACCAAAATAGTCTATAAACATCAAACCTCTATTGATTTCAATGACTTAGGCAGCTTCCAATTTCCCTCAGTGCACTGTCCTTGGGGCAAGGCGACAAAAGCTACAAGCCTTTTCTAGAAAACACATATCAATATTTTATTTGGATTTTTAACTTCACTTCATAACAATTGTTTGACCCCTTGACTCGTGTGAGCCACATAAATGCAGGGCCTTTATTTGGAATCCATGTTCCTGGTATTGAATAAGCAATTTGGAAGGGTGAATTAATGACTTCAGCTGTTGCTGAAAATTCCCTGAAGAAATATTAAAATTGCTTTGAGTCTGAATCGATACCATTGAAAGCCATTGAGGACCTTGTTTTTTTTTAATGTCTACAAGCAGGTATTTGGTGGCAATTCCTTGTAGCAGCTCAGACACAAAGTACAACCGCATCTCTGTGTAATCTTTAATAATTCATGCAGGAATAAAGTGTTTAAAGCTAAACATCCTTTTTTGTCAACAGACCTGAGGTCAGTTTCCCTAGAACATAAACCTTGAGGTGGCGTGTTTCTTTTCTTATGTCTAATTTATGTTGTAGATTCAAACCTGTTTGCACTATAATGCTGTACCTGCTTGTTAATAAAAATCAGCCTGAGAGCGACTAGATTCACTCTGTTGGTCTACACTGACACAGAAGTGACATTTAATGGGTGTGAAGAAAACATTCTATTTTATGTACACTGCATTAAATGTAATGCTATTTTTTATTTTATTTTATATTAACAGTACTTTCTATGTTTAACTTAAAAATAGGACCGTTCTGTAAAGTGATTTGTATTGCTTATTTTATATTTTTTATATGTATGAATGTGTGAATTTAAATGTCTGCAGTTTTTACAGCTGATAAATTAAGGGTGGCGTGAAATTTCAGATTACCGAAGGACCAAACAATGTTTTTTTTTTAAATTTTGGATCAATTTTAGTTATCTTTTTTTTTTGCTCACTATAATTCACTCATAATTATCTTCAATTAAATGCAGAATTTTGAACTAAAAGCTTAACACAAAAAGTAAGAATCACAGCTAACTATTCTGTAGGCAATTTAAAAAAAAACTGATTCTTGAAGTTCCTCCAGTAATAGAAATAAATACCATTGTATTTGCATTTTAATTTACCACATAAACAAAGGCCCAGAGAGTGCTCCATTTCTTTTGGTTGAATTTAATTAGAAATGAAAAGTTTATAGGGGTCTTTTAATACAATTAATGCACATTTAGAAATGATCACATACATGTGTTGAAACCTGCTCAAATTGCCCTTTTTTAAGCAACCACAAGGCATGAAATGAATTTTTTCAACCTTTCTTTTTTTTTTTTGTTTTGCTGTCTTGTGTGAGGCTGCCCTTGCTCTCCAATCAGCTCATTAAAATGTAATGCTGATGCCAGCTCTATGGAAGAGTGCCTCCTAAGCAAAGTTCATTACTTGTGCTCCTGGGTAGGGGGTTTACTCTCAGTCTTGCTCTCTTCCCCTTCTCCCTTCTCTCCTTCTTGAATACCTCCTCTTAAACTTGGTTCACCCGTGTATCTTTCCAGCGAAAGGAGGCTGGTGAGGGTTTGTTATTAACACTGGCTTTTAAAAATCTGGTTGTGATGTAATTCAGCCAAGAAAGGTGTCAGAGCTCTACAAGGTGACCAAAGCCAAGCATTTGGTCTACGTAGAGTAAACAGATTAGAAGGATGTGTATCTGTGGTTTTGCTAGATCTATCCATCCATTTACTTGTATTATTAAATTATATCTACAGAAAGGAAAATGCTTTTGTCAACGAAAATGTCTTTTTAGCATAAAGCTCCCATCCGATTATACAAAACCCCATTATCCGATACTTCAGCACAATTCGATTATACAAAACACTCAATTACCGGAACAAAAAAAGCATGTTGAGAATGCTTTGATTAATTGACTTCAGTATACAAGCACACAAGTGAGACTTTCTTTGTTTCATTTTGTTGCAATAGGTTTAAAGCATATAGAACATCTTAAATTAAGAG